>NC_051076.1:9627261-10332261 GCF_004664715.2 Peromyscus leucopus | reverse complement strand
GACAGTATCTCATTGGCCTTCCCTGTGCCAGGTAGACTCCTAGGCTGGCTGGACAAGGATCCCAGATAACTTCCTGTGTCCCCTCCCCAGCGCTGGGACTGCAGCTGTGGCCACTCTGCCTGGGTGTTTTTGATGTGTTTTCTGGACAAGCACTCTGCTGTCTGAGCATCCCAGATACTATGTCTTCTGAAGACAGGCTTACAGCAATGGAAAGGTTCTGGGAATTATCTTTGATATGTTTAAGAAAAAAATAACCACAAATCATAAGCAATAAACCCACCTATCCTTTTATATAGCCCTGTTTACTGTCAGGATACATTTCATCAGATTCCTTCCTGAAGGATGATGGGTCTCTCTCTGGTGGACAGAATCCTTGTGTTCCAGGCAGGGGATACACTGGAAACACGTCTCTGATGGGGCTTCACATTGGGAAACATGGCCAGCTACCCAGCGGGGATGGATATGGTGAAAGGTAGAACTGTCACGGAGCTTGATAGTGAGCTAAGTGTGTCGAGCAAGAACCAAAAGATGAAGTTATCTGAATTCATGAGGTGTGCCTAAGAAGTAAAGCATCCTCAACTCTACCATGTAGGTACCACATTGTCTAAGAATCAAGGTTTCTGGACAATCATCAATTTATAACATCTTGTTAAAATTAGCTTGAGGATGATCCCTGAAAAGTATTTCACTGTTCTGGCTGTCTGACCCATTACACTCAGCGAGCATCCTATTATGACTGTTTCTGCTGTGAGACTTGAACTAGATTTGTAAAGGTGACTCTTTGTCCAGCTTGATGTGATCATCCTAATTTTGGGTGGCTGAATCTTTTGGGTGGTCCTTAGAAGGACACTCAGGACCTTGTAATTACAGTGTATACATCTGACCACTGATCCACACCCCTAACCTTTGAGTAAAGTATTATATAGGCTGGTCTGAGAATGGGTGGTATGGCTAGATTTGCATCAATAAAATACTGTTAGGGATACCTGAAGATGGTAATAAGGCTTAAAAATTCAGGATGACATTTTCTGTAATATCTAACAACAACAAAATGTGTGTGTGTGTGTGTTTGTGTGTGTGTGTGTGTGTGTGTGTGTGTGTGCTGCATGCCAGGGCCAATTAATGCATACAATAAAAGGAGGTATACAATGATGAGATTACCATATGCTGGTCCTTCCTGACTAACTGGATTTTCTAGGGAGACACTCTCTGAGGTTATTTTATGACTACAATGTATGGTTTATATGCTATCCAAAGGTATTTTGAAATTCCCTTTCAAGAATGTTGTTATGCAGCACACTTAGGATTCTGTCTCATACATAACTGTCTTGAACACCTATATGGAAGGGGTCTAATTCAGATGGTTACTTACTAACCTTGCTTAGTAACTCAGGTTTTCCTTCATACAAACCTCCTCCCCGTGCCTTCAGGATCAGTGAGATTCGGTGGGTGAAACCGATGCCAGTATCTGCCTAAAAGGCTTTGCATGGCTACTCGGTCTCAGAAACAGAGACTCTGCATGCACAAGTTCGCACTCTGCATCATGGGGATGTTAGTATTTTACCTAAGATTCATTTACTGCGATGGTCAAGATGGACCATCAGTCTGGTTGTCGCTGTCCTTCTCAATGGTCCTGTTTCTTCGCTCGCCGTTAACTTTTGTTCCTCTGCAGTGGCACTGTTGAGGGGATGGGCTCTATGTCACATCCACACTTGGCTTGTTACCCTCTTATCAAGCTCTTAGCATCCCTTTGTTTATTTGAGGCGACAGGAAGACTGGTGAAGGCTGCTTAGTCAGGGGTATCAGCCTTGTTGGCAGGGGAGTGATTGCCAGTTGAAAAACAAGGCATTATTGCTCATTTTTTCCCTCTTATTAGTTTGATTACATTTGCAAATCAAATCAATCCATCAGACATGATCAGGCCTCGTCCGCATTTTAAGGAATAGTAATCTCCGTCTAATAAGATGCAAATGTGTCACATCGGTAAGTAACCAATAAATCATGGGCTTGTCTTTGGCAATCATTAAATATCAGAACCAACAGTCAATTTTTAGTATTTTCAATTTGCGATATGCCGCTGGAATATAAAGATAGATGGACGTAATTACACAAACCAAACACTATTTCAGTTCATTCCAGACAGCAAATTTAGTGGAAGGTATAACTGGCCTGTCATCCTACTGCATTATTCCTGGCGGTTCATGCAAAGTTCACCGACAAGCTTCAAATGGACATTGCTTTTTTTTTCCCCCCCAAGTCCTAACAACATCTCCACAATGGCAGACAAACTTTGATATAAGGGACACGAACTGCATTTCCTGATGGCCCAAGTCAGACGCCATCATGACAGAAAACATGCATCATCATCCATCAGAAACTGCTGGCAGTGCCAGCTCCTCCTCTTCTGTCTTCCCTCTTTAAGAAAATGGACTCACAATTGTAAAAATACAGAAAAACCATGACAGCCAAACATGCTCAGGTTACTTAACAGCCCTCGTCTGTTTTGATGGAATAGTTTTCCTTTGGGGGGAAGAAAGGAATAAACCCTGAATTTTTCTAAGTTTCACATTTTAGAGCACCCTTGCTTGGCCAAGTTTTCCTTTTCCCTGTGCTGTTCTCTGTGAGAATGTATGAGAATATACACTAGTTTGCACTCACTAACATGGACATTGAAGAAGTGTGGGGTGTGTGTGTGTGTGTGTGTGTGTGTGTGAGAGAGAGAGAGAGAGAGAGAGAGAGAGAGAGAGAGAGAGAGAGAGAGAGAGAGAGAAGGAGAGAGAGATGGAGGCTGGAAGACCCACAACAGATGTCTTCCTGAATCACTTCTCCACTTTAGTTATTAATTTCTTTTTTGGTTTGATGCATGCATGAGAGTATAGAATTAAGTGTACGAAAGCCTCATAGAGGTATCTTTCTCTGTTGCTCTCCAGCTCATTGCCTTGAGCTGAGTCCTTCACTGAACCAGAAGCTTAGAGTTTGGTTAGGCTGGCTGGCCAGTGGGCTTCCAGAATCCACCTGTCTCCTCCCTGCATCTCTGGGGTGAAAAGCCAGAGGTGCAGGGCTTCACTTGATGGTCCTCACAGTTTCACAGCAAGCACTTTTCTCCACTGAGAAGCATCTCAACGCCTCCACATTGTATTTTCAGACAGGGTCTCCCAGAGAACCTGGTGCTTGCAGGCATATTGGTTTAGGATGACTGACCAGGGAACCTGTCTCAGTCTCCAAAGGCTGCAATTACAGACAGGCATAGTTAACATTCAGTTTTTACTGTGAGTGCTGAAATCAGGTTCTTGTTCTTACACAGCAAGCATTTACCTACTGGGCCACCTCCCTAGACTTGAACATGGGGAATCTTAATACGCCGAACATGTTCTCACTCAAAGGATAAGAAATGCAGTTGGATGGCATATCTGATGTGAATGTATTTTCCCTGGCCATGCTTGCTCGGGCAGCTCAATTCACTGCTTAGCAGTGACACTTGCCTGTTTATTTTATTTTTTACGAACAGAGACCCTTCCTATAAGTTTTCCATGTCTTTGTCATGTTTTTTTTTTTTTTTTCTATCCTACTTTGCCTCCTTACATCAGATTGGCTCTTCTCTCCTCTGCCGTATCTTTTGCTTGGTCTAGTACAAGTTGCTAAGTGGGATGTAAAAAGAACATTGTTATCTGAACTTGGAACACCTGATGCTTATTTTGGTGGCACTTTAGATGGTCACTAAGTAACTCCAGTATGTCTTGACAGATTTGTCATATTCTGTATGGTTGGAATTGAGAGCTCACAAATGAGCAATGCCATTTCTCTTACTTGCAAGTTTCCATAGTCACCCGGAACAGAACAAACTTTTAGAATATTACTTTATAAGCATTCCCATGTAAAGTTGAAAAAATGAAACCTTTTCATTTTCATTATTTCTTATTTACTTGGAGTGTTTTCAGTTCTTTTCTGTAAGTAACTGCCAAGTAGTGACACACGCCTGAGTGTTACAAAATGTCGTGCTATAAAACTGGATGTACCTGCGTCCTCAGCACTTGGGAAGTGGAGGCCAGAAGATCAGTTCAGGCTCATACTTGGCTACTTGGCTGGTTTGAGGCTGGGCTGCATGGGACCCTGACTCTTAAAACCAACAAGAGAAAATGAATCTTGGTTTCTGCTAGTGATTCCAATAAGACAAGAGGAAAGAATGCCAGGTTCTGAGGGCATTGGCAGCATAGCCGAGCATGCTACTGTGTACCCTGGTAGAGACCCAAACCTTTTGAACCAGGGTAGGCTTCCTGAAGAAAGGGCTTTTTTAACTGTAAAATATACACACACATTCACCAGAAGGCATAAAGCAAGGCATCTAACTGAATACTAGCTTTCATTTCTAATGAAGCCAGCACTGTGAACAGGTTCCCATTTGTCAGCAGAAGTGATAGACACCATTTATTGAGCGATAAAGAATGTCTTTTCAAATTTGAAGCAGGTATCCTGTAAGTCGGATTAGACTCTGATTATAGACAAAGCTGGGGAGTTTCAAGTATAAACAATGAAAGGATCTGAAGGAGGGGTCACCAGAGGGAGTGGTCTCCTGAGGGAGTGGCCACCTGAGGGTGCGTCTTCCAAGGGCATGGTCACCGGTTGGTGAGGTTGCCTGAGGGAGTAGTTGAGCAAAGTTCTTGGGTCAACATAATGAAATTCTCAGGGCTGTTCCTTTTGGATATAATCTCTGCATTATATTTGGAGAGACAAAGTACACTATCCCACTACCCTTTATAGAAACAGTTTCTGGGCTCACTCTCCCCCCACCCCACCCCACCCCTCACCCCCTGGCCCCATTTTTTTCTATTTCCTTTGGAAGTTAGATTTCCAGGATTCTTTTCTTTCTATGTTTGTGGTGAATCAAAAAAAAATACAGTAATGATTTTTCCTAATAGTTATTTTATAAGCCAGTTCATGGCTGTCAAGGAACCCCAATAGAGCAGCCATGGCCAGGGACCCCCATGAGTGAGAGCCCATGCAAGGCAAAAGTTGCTATGCCTTGAAGCTCTGTTCCAGAACCTTCTGCTCCCTCTAACCAATTTACATACCACCATGGTATGTTTAATTTGCTATTTCATCAAATCAATATTGGGTCTAATTGAAAAAATTGGCAGTACTGCGTGCAACCTAACTAGTGATCTCAATGTTTGTGCGCTGTGGAGAGTCTCTCCCAGCGCCGAGTCAGACACCTGTGTTATTGGTGCCTTCCTGTTACTAATATGCACAAAAACAAACACTAATACAGGTGGAGCATCTGCACCGATTGATCAGGATGCTATGAAGAATTAATCACCTGGCTTTCAGCTCCAAGAATAAAATTTACATCTCTAATGTATGAAATGTATTAACACGCATGCTGGTGCCGTCACCTTGGGGCGATGTCGGCAGACGGGCATGTGGAGCCCCACTCAGATAGCTTTCTCTTGTCCTCTGGGCTAGGTGATATCAACCAAGGCCGGGTTTGAATTCAGCGTTTGGGAATGTTTCAAAGATGCAGATTGGAGACTGATTTTTGTCAGTTGAAGACAGTCAAGGGGGACTAAGATTTGAACTACCCAGGTATATCCTCTTTAGAGACTGAAATCTGCTTCTTCCTTCCAAGCCAAGGTGAATTCAGCCAAAATCCTCCTCACCAAGCTGGATTCAATGAGGTGTCAGACCCCCTTGCCACTGACTTCTGTTATTATCTTGATTAATCTTAGGAAACAGCCTGTAATTAAGGACTGCCCCTGACACCATATTTGAGAAAAAATAACTTGTTTGAGATCCCAAAGCTGGTAAGATAGTGGATATGATATTAAAGGTCGGGTCAGTTTGATTCCAAACCTTGCTCTTTATCTATGATACTATCTCAAATTACTTATATAAATTAGTTCTATTTTTCTTTTTAAGTTCCAGCCTGGTTTCATTTTATTTTATCACTTTTTTTTTTTTAGACAGTGTGATCTCGAAAGATCTGCTGGCAAACATGGACTTCATTGAGGTGTGTGGTACTGCTGATTTGTTAGTTCTTATTAGCACATGGTCCACACTTGGGAAACAAAGGTCCCTTATTAAAAACTTATTTAAAATTTCAAGATTGTGACAGCAGACCGTTTAGACAAGTGTGGCTCCCTGAACAGTTTGCAGAGCCACAAACCCAGGATGGTATTGCTGTGAGAGAAGGAGATTTGGCTTGAGAACAAATTTAGCAAGAAAAAAGACTTGGCTCCAGGTTGTTAGGTTTGGAAAAATGCTCCTTTGACCAAAATGAGATATATTGTGATTTGTTTTAGAGTAGAACTCAACTATGTAGCCCAGGCTGGCCCTTGTGCTCATCTTCCTGCTTTTATCATAGAGTGCTGAGATTACCCTGTCTTTGAACTCATTCTATGTTCACTCAAGGGCAGGGAGTAAAATGTTGAAAAAACCAGCTAATTAAAAAACTGTTAGAAAGAACAATTTTTTTTTTCAAACAGGGCTTGGTGACTGAAGGAAAAGAATTCCTGAAAATTTGAGGGCGGCCTGGGCAATAGTAAGTTGTAGGACAGCCTGGGCTATATAATAAGACTCCTTTTCAGATGACCAAACCAAGCCAAACAAAAATAAAACAATAAGACCCATTATTTTATTTCTGATTAACACTCCCAGTACCATACATTCTATAATGTATTGTGTGTTCTCCAAAGGCTTAAGGTTGGTCCCATATTGTCATGTTGGTAGGTAGTGGAACCATTGAAGGGTGGGAGCAGGTAAGGGCGCTTTAGTCCCTTGGGGATGCCAGCGAAGGGAATCATAGAATCCTGCGCTCTCCACGGTCTCTTTGCTCCGTGGCTGATGGGGTGAGCAGTTTTGTTCCCCACCTTGAAGTTCTGCTTCACCATGTATCAAAAGCGGCCTGGTTTGGAACCTCCAAAGTGTGTGTGTGCGCAGTGAATATCTTCTCTTAACTATCCTAGGTGTTTTGTTATAGCAGTTCCGTGCTGACTCACATATGAGGCAAGAATCTTAAAAGGTCTTATTAATAAAAACAAACCCGGAGCCAGATATTGGGGTGAATGCTGAAAGGTCAGAGAAACAGAACAAACCACATTCAACCTCCCCTTGTCAACTTCTCAGCTGCTCTTGTTACCTCAGACTGGAAGTCCTCACCCAAATGGATCTCCGCTGAACTGCTGCTCAAACCCTAAAAGCTTAAAAAGCCTAGTTCATGGTCCTCATGCCTTGTATACATACCTTTCTGCTTCCTGCCATCACTTCCTGGGATTAAAGGTGTGTGTCTTTCCCATGCAAGACATAAGATCTTAAGTGCTGAGATTAAAGGTGTGTGTCACCATGCCTGGCTGTTTCCAGTGTGGCCTTGAACTCACAGAGATCTGTCTCCGGAATACTAGGATTAAAGGCTTTTGCTACCACTGCCCAACCTCTATGCTTAATATTGTGGCTGCTCTGTCCTCTAACCCCCAGATAAGTTTATTGGGATGCACAATAAATCGATCACATTTCCCCTTTTTTGTCTAATAAAACTAAAAAAAGTTTAAAAAGTTATAGCTAATATAAGAAAAAGTACATACAATAAGTACAATAACTATATACCTTATATACAAAAAAGCTGCTTGCCTGTGGCCTTGCAGTTCCCAGCTCAGGCCCTAGCTGCACCTGGCTGGTTCTGGTAGGATTTGCTGAAGGAGGCAGAGGTAGGAGGATCCCCAGTTTGAGGCCAACCTGGGAGGCTTGCTGCAGCTGGGGCTGAGGTGGGGCCACAAACAGTGGCAGCAGGACCGTGGAGGTGGTGGCTTCTGCTCTGAGCTACAAGCTCTTTCTCATTGTGTTGGTGGTAGTGCTGCTGCTACCAGAGACAAGGGGTTACCATTGCTGGTTCAGAGAACAACTGCCAGGACCATTGTGTTACAAGAAAGCATTGGCAAAGGTCATTTTGGAGAAGTTTGGCGAGGCAAGTGGTGGGGAGAAGTTGCCTTGAAGATTTTCTGTTCTAGCGAAGAACATTAGTAGTTCCCAGAGGCTGAGTTTTATCAGACTGTGATATTATGTCATGAAAACATCCTAGGATTTATAGCAGCAGACCACAGAGGCAATGGCACATGGACTCAGCTGTGGCTGGTGTCAGATTACCATGAGCATGGATCCCTTTTTGATTACTTGAATAGATACATTATTACAGTGGAAGGGATGTTCAAACTCCTCTGTCCACGGCAGGCTGTCTCGCCCATCTTCACGTGGAGATTGTTGGTACCCAAGGAAAGCCAGCCATTGCTTACAGAGATTTGAAATCAAAGAATACCCTGGTGAAGAAGAATGGAACCTGTTGTATTACAAACTTGGGATTGGCTGTGAGACACGATTCTGCCACAGTCAATTAAGACTAGACATTGTTAATATAATTCTTGACTGTATATATTCTATTTGTGCTGAATGTGGTGTTATTTTATTTGTGTGTTAATAAATAAAGCTTGCCTGAAGTCAGGAGGAAAAGACTAGCCATTTTAAGTAAACAAACAAGTCAGGCAGCACACGCCCTTAATCCCTTAGCAGGCAGGATCTCTGTGTGTTCAAGGCCACACTAGGGAACAGAGCCAAGAGTGATGACACAGGCCTTGAATCCCAGTACCAACCATAGAGACCTGGAGGTCTGTACAGACAGACAGACAATGACAGAGCTGTGTAGGAAGAGGAAGTGAGGTAGCTGGGCTAAGAGCCAATGAGAGGGCAGAAAGGCAAGGCATATAAATTTGAATAGACAGGAAGTCATACTCCTTGGAAGCTGCAGAGTTGGTGAGGTAAGGTTAGCTGGTGGCTTTCCATATTTCCCTGATCTCTCTAAGGTTTTAACTCAAATTTCTGGCTCCATGATTTTTATTTAATAAGACCATGTAGAAATTCAGCTACACATGTACAGTTATAGAGGCCATATGACCTTTGTGTTATTTTAACTAGTTCCTTCTCCTGGGACACAGCAAAATGGAGGGGAGATTGGTACTAAATGGACCCTCTCATCATCAGCAATTAAAAGGAAGAGAATCCGCCTGGAATAAAGCAAAAGAAAACAAATGCCAGTCAGACCATAGAAGCAAAGCATTAGAGGCTCCGTAGTAGAGTCTGGGCTCCAGTATGGTCCTCAGTGACCTATGTGAAGATCTCAGGGCTGTTCTGAGTGTCCCAGCGAATTATTGAACTGACGCCAGCTCATAGAGAAAACAGTGTTTTGTAGATTTAGTTTAGAAATACAGAAATGTCTAATTGTTTTCTAAAGACTCCAACCAAGACCACTGAAGTGTTTTAGAATTTGAGATAATAAACCTAAATGAACTACTCTCTTTCATTAGGGTTAGGGACTTCTACCATGCATTAAAGAATAACAGCTTTAATTTGGAAAAAATAAACTGTCTCATGATGCTTACTTGCCAGGAGCACTTCTTGCATGGGTGCTGTATCCATTGTAAAAGTCTACAGATGCATTGGGTGTCCCATTGCTCTGATGGACGTCCTTGTGAGGCTGGTAGACTTTTCATTCTGTTCTATTCAGATGAGGAAAATGGACCCAAAGGCTGTGATTGTCCTGGCATGTGCTTCTTTCTGTACATGTATATCTTTCTTCTTTTCTCAGTCAGGTGATGGCTGTTCACCGTAGACATCATGTTCAAATTCAAATGATCCTACATTCCTGTTAATTTGATACTTAAAACAACAATCTATAGTTTAAAAAAAGTCATTTATGTATTATTAAACATAAGCCCAAAGTGAATACTTGTTGATTTCTCTTCAGTATTTCTTTAACTCTTTTATTCCTATCTCTTTAAGATTAAATATTACTGTGAGTCTTAGTAGAGAGAATCTGCAAAGCATAGTGTGAGACATCCATCCTGTAGTGAGTATTGTTTCTCTGTTAAGTAGACTGAAGGACTATCCTGCAAATGTAATCACAGTTCTGATAGTTAAACTAGGAAATACATGAAATCATGATAGTAGGAGAGATGGAAATGTCACTAGATCAAATTTCAAGAGGTAACATTTATACATTCAAAGTTGATGGAATTGTAATGGGTTATAAAATGCACTGCCAAGATCATACTAACCTTGATGTCCAAGACCCTTGCTTCTTTACTTTTTGAGTGACCAGAGTGACACAGAAGAAATTTTTGGATGTTTATACAAACAAAAGAAAAAATTATGTTTTTATCCATTGACCTTGGAAAAATACTGGCAGGGAACATGAAAACATTCTACTGAAGAATGAATAGTAATCTATTTTAAGATATATCTGGAAAATCTATAGCTGAATTAGTAGGGTTATGCATTAGGTGATCATCAGAGGACCTGGGAAGGGTCAGTGGATAGCCATCAGAGGGCCTGGAGAAGGTAATGGGTGAGCTTTGAAGGACTCAGGAAAGGTCATATGTGGCCATCGGAGGACCTGGGAAAGTTGTTGGGTGGCTGCCAGAAGACCTGGAAACGATGGTGAGTGGCCATCCATTGGAGGACCTGGGAAGGGCAGTGAGTAGCCATTGGGGGACCTGGGAAGGTCAGTGTGTGGCCATTCGAGGACCTGGGAAGGGCAGCAGGCCGCTGTTGGAGGACCTGGGAAGTTTAGAATGTACTGTTTTTTTCAGTGGCTCATAGAAGGTCTTCTGTGCCTGTTGTCAGTTTCTGGGCTCATTTCTTTCCTGCCCTTAACTCAAGAGTGTTTCTCAGTGGGGTACACTTGCCATTTGGATTGGGAAATTATTTGTTTTCCAGGACATTTAGCATCCTTTGATTCTTCTACTAAAAGTCCCAATTCAAAACTCCACCATTCTCTCCAAATGCCATCTCCTGGGGGGAGGAGACAGCAGGTGGTATCCTGAACTGAGAATCATTTGAGTGCAAATAAACATTAAATTAAAACCAGTGACATCAAAGTGAGATTCTTTTTTACGTGTATGACACTATTTCCCATGAGAAATAGGGACCTAACGCTGTGGGTAGAGTCAAGAAAAATTTAATTTTGCAATGTTGCAGGGAGATCATTATATGGAAAGTACTGGTTTTGTTTATTTGTTTGCTTTGTCTTGAGACAGGGTTTCTCTGTAGAGCTTTGCACCTTTCCTGGATCTCACTCTGTAGACCAGGCTGGCCTTGAACTCACAGACATCCACCTGCCTCTGCCTCCCAAGTGCTGTGATTAAAGGCATGTGCCACCACTGCCCGGTGGAAAGTACTGTTTTAAAACACAGTCCTAGTTATTAAAAAGTCTTGATCTACTAAGTAAAAGAGTATAAAAACTTAAAAATTTGAAAAAACTCACAAAAGTATAAACAATATGCAATATATGTGTGGTAAATGGTACACGTTCCTCTCACTTAGAGAGGGCAAACAGTGGCTCTCTGCCTCCTCTAGGATATGTGGGGGTGTCATCCCCCTTGCCTGGTCATAGCTCATGGTTACACAACTATACAATGGGGTCTTAATTCTTTTTCTTTAAGAGCTATAGCCATGTTTGAGCTACTGTATAAGGAATTAGAATAAGGCATGTCCTTTACTTTTCCAAGGATGAAAGGAACTTGAATTCCTTGAAGTGGCTAAGAATTGCTATATCAGGGAAGATAGAAGTGATTAAGAAAGGAAAACATGACATGGAATTCATCAAGACATCAGAAAGAGTGGGCTCGGGAAACAGCCTGGGGATAAATGGGTCAGGTGGGATTATAGTAGAGTCAATCTCTCCACCTCTTCCCACCCCCACTCCCTCTGGTTCCCTTCTCATTCACTTCTCCTCCTCCTGCCATCCCCCTCCCCCATCTCATCGTCCTCCCCCTCTACTCCTCTCTACCCAACTTTTATCTCCTTCCCTCTTCTCCTAATTCCCCCTTCCACCTTTTCTTCCCAACTGTGGTCAAAAAGAAAATCCCAAACCCTCAATGACCTAAGCTCTGGAGACTTACTGTCCAAGTCCTCAATGGGCAAGAAGCTTCAGTGGAGTGACATTTAGGATGAAGATAAGCAGGCCCTGGAGGAAAGTAGAAGGTTTGGCCTAAAACTGACCACAGACATGAAAGGAAAAGAAACCACACTTGCAGTCTATGTTTGGTTCCAGAAGGAGAGAGTCTTGGCCTGTTTCCTTTAAAGTATTTGCTTTTGTGTTCAAAGCCTCAGCAGGTACATGGAAAACCCGGTCACAAAAGTCACCAGCAGACACAGAAGTACCTGAGAAAACTTCTTCTTCTGATAGATTATTTCCTAAACTTCTTCCTAGACCGGGGCTCCTCCTGAATAATCTACAGCAGCACATGGAATGAGAACACATTCCACAGGCGGAGCAGGGATGGTGAATTCTCCATCCTTGTATGATCTGGTTGAATTTGCCTGTTAAACTCGGGATGTAATTAAAGCCGATAGAAGCGCTCCTCATATGCTTTGTTGCAAATTGATAGGATCTCCTTTGTCTGTGATCTAAGTGAGATTGCCCTGTAGTTTTTAATTTATCAGGCTAAGAAGCACAATTAAAATATCTTGAAAAAGATCATAATCAGACACCATCTTTGGGGTTGTCCCTGCCAAGTCCATAAAGGGATCAGCATGTTTAATAATTACCTTCTTTGCTGAGAATTTGTTCTGTTTGTGGCTGAAGTGTTAATAAATACCTTGCACCATTCCGGTGGGAAAGGCTTCCTGCCTAATTAATAAACTCAGAAGAATCCGTAGCACACTGAAGCTCATCTTTCTTGTTAGTGTTGCCTGCATCAAAAGGGAACCCTGTCTTGTCAGCACATCTGTCATTGTCACGCTTGCGCGTTATTAAGAAACATCTTACAAAATGCTGGCTTTGACTAGGAATTAAAAAAAAAAACAAATCTTCAATTTTTTAATAAATAATTCTGTTGAATGTTAAGTAGCAAGAAACCCTCCTGATGATAAACAGGAATTGATTCTACTAAAGAAGGTGCTTTCCTGAAAACAACCCTGTAAAGGTTCTCTCGGGATAGAATTGGCTTTGAGCTGTCTTTAGTTCTAGCTGTTTTTCTCATATATTCCAATTGCCCAAATTCTTTCCAGGCCTCCATCCTGGAAGGACAGAGAAGGAGATGAGCAACTAGCATCTGTTCGTTCCTTAACTATTAATTAATAAATGTCAAGTTCCTGACAAACATTTTTATTTACATGAAAATTGAATGCCGCAATGAACTGAAGAACACATCATTGCGAGTGTAAGCATAGCACAGACAAGCTGTGAGTTTATGCATTTGATAAATATTTGAGCACCTACTCTGTGGTGTGTGTTGTAACAGTAAATTCAAGCAGGCCCCTTGTCTGTAACCACGTGGGGTCTTTCCTGGGAGGTTTAAATGACCAATCTAAGGTGCTGCTTTTGGTTCTAACTTAAAAAGAGAAACATGGTCAGCTGATGATCTACCAGGTCTGTTTCTGCAGAGCATGTGGAAGTCTGCCCTATTTCATTCCTTCTGAACTATTGAGGCCACTGGCTTTTCTAGGATCATTGAGAATGTGAAAGTAGCAATATCTGAATTCTGGGGGGGGTGTAATTTAATGAGCCATGAGGCTCAAAGGGTTACCTCCACCTTAGGCCTGCAGTAAGTGGAGATAGTCGAGTACAAAAATTCTATATGGAACATGGCCAGAGAGAATGGGGAGGGAAGAGGACAGAATATGCATTTCAGATTTCTTTGCTAAGTTTCTTTTATCATGTTTCTGACTTCACTTCAGGCATTTAGATGATCAAATACAACATCCATATAGTCCTATTGAACCTTAAAGCCATCATCATAGAATACTCTTTACACAAGAGGCAAAGATATTTTGGAAGCAAAATCTCTTACCTGCATTTGTTAAGTCTCCGATTAAGATCACCAGTCTTTCTTTGCATCAAAGGCAAGGTGAGAACTGAGCATGTGTTGAGCATCTTCCCCTATAAATGGACTAATTTAACATAATGTTGCTGCTGCTGCGTTGGCGCTAAGCTGTGCCTTTCTCCTCATGTCATTTATTTTCTCATGCATCTTAGGACATGAAAACATAAGAGGTTCTGCTAAAGGGCTGTGATATAATAGCAAACAAAGTGATCCAAGAAGGAAAAGCAATATGCTGGACCTGTAGACTTGAACCTTTGACTGGTAGTGATAAGTTGGATGCAGATTCTGAGGAGGTGTGTGCTTGACCTTGGAGAAGTAGGAAGGAAGAAGTTCACATGTTTGGTGTAGAGTTAGCCAGGTGATAAAAAAATGAAAGAGAGGAAGGAAGGAAGGAAGGAAGGAAGGAAGGAAGGAAGGAAGGAAGGAAGGAAGGAAGGAAAGTGTAAAGGGGAGCAGTGTCATGTGCTTCCCAATATTTCTCTGCAGGGAACCCCTCTGGGTACATATTTTTAGGAACTCTCCCAGTTCGAATATTAGACGGGCAGGTGCTATTGGAGACCACATCCCTGGAGGCTTATCTATGAGAAAATACTCCAGTGAATTGAACACCTTGTCAGAATGCACATTTTCATTATTATCTACCATGAACATCTGTGTTAAATGTTCTACTTTATAACTGTGCCCTGAGACTGCAAAAACTTGACATTGAACCATCTCTTTACAGTTGGAGTTCTAGTCTTCTTTGCCTAGACAGGATTGGAAAACCAGCCTTCTGTTTTTGTAGTTTTTTTTTTTTTAATTTCAGATGTATCTGTTTTATTTTATGTGTATGCGTATTTGCCTGCATGTATGTGTGTGTACCATGGGTGCTCCTGGTACCTGTGGAGACCAGAATACTGTGTCAGATGCCCTGGAACTTGAGTTAAAGATGGTTGTGAACTACCATGCAGATGCTGGGAACAAAACCCTGGTCCTCTGTAAGAGCAGCCAGTGCTTTTAATCACATCAGCCTTATTTTGAGACATGAGCATACATAAGCATACATATCAAAAGGTTTAAATGTAAATCATGGCGGCAAGTGTTTAAATCTCTCCTTGGTGATGCCACGTCTTCATGGAACTGGTTTCCCTTAAGCGTTGATGGCTCCAGCTTTCTCACCTGCTCAGTGAACGTGCTGAATGAGTCACTTCTCAGGGTTCCCAGAGTTCATCTTTGTGTTGCTTTCCTCCTTCTGGAGATTCTAGCTTCCCAAAGCTAGTTTACACCACGGCAACAAACTTGACGCCTGGCTAGGAACTTAATCCTAAGAGTACGAAGGAGTAATGGAGGGTTAAACCAGGGATTCCAGTGGTGATGAGCATGTGTTTAAGAGGGTCTAACTAGTTCTTTGGGGTCCACAGTGGCCATTTGAAGTTTATGCCCTCTGACCCCAAGCTGCTCAGGCTCCTGATCGATCCTTGAGGAATTAATTGTTCACCTGCTAATTACATGGAAAGCACTCTTAACCACTGAGCCATCTCTCCAGCCTTGGGAATTTTTAATAGGAGAGATGCTGTCTTCAGTGGTATCTGCACAGTATGGTAATAGAGGTAGGACTCAGCAGAGCAGAAGCAGGAGGAAAGGAAGCACCCATCTGCCTGTGCTTGTTCAGGAAGTGCTCGTGGAAAAACATTGCAGAAATGCTTGGATGGTTGAGGAGACCTGTCCGGAGGAAGGGAGAAGGCACTGCACACCCAAGCCTGGCTCGTCTGGGGAAGGGGGAAGTATGACAGTGCTACCAGGTAGTACATCTCTAGATTCGGAACCCAGTGGCTGGGTGCAGACCCTACAACGAATGCTTCAATCATGTGACCTTGAATGTGTTTGGACCTTACTTTCTTCATTTGTAGAATGAGAAAGAGACTAGCATATTCTCCAGAGAGAGTTAAATGTTTGTCACCGTTTTCTTACTTCTTGGCTGAACCTAGTCATGCCTGAAAATACAAGTCACAGCCCATTTTCTCTTTCCCAAAACTCCTGGCCCGGGTGCCTTCCTATATTGCTCAAAGGGAAAATCTGCAAAGGGTTGCAAAGTCTTTGTGACATGCCTATCCCATGAGCTATCTGCCAGGTCCCACTGTTCTCATCATCTTCTCTGGCTTCTTCACTGTTCTCTGAGGCACCACAAGAAGGCTCTTCAGTGTAGACCTTCTTGTCATCCCTTCTCTTTGAGTTGCCATTTTCTAGGGTGTTAGTCTATCCTGGCTACTGTAACAAAAGTACCATAGATTTAGTGTCTCCTACACAGCATACATTTAAGGAACTGGGGAGTCTAAAATCAAACTGCTAGCAGATTAAGTTCCTGGGCCAATTTGCTAGATCATAGGCATGGAGGAATTCAGGAGAGAGATCTCTGAAGTCTCTTTGATCAGGGTATTAATCCCATTCATGAAATTCCACCAGCTTTTGAGACCAAATAATCCCTGGTGGCCCCACTTCTGAATACAGCCTCATTAGTGATGGGGGGTTTTCTTTCTGTACGCTGCCAAGCCTACCATGGACATAGCTTAAAAACAATATTTGTCTATGTGTGTTTATTTGGGTCTGAGCGGCTGCAGGACTGGCGGGTGAGAGAGATTTGTCCTGACCACAGGCCAGGCAGGACACATGAAAACTTTCAGCTGCACATTGGAGATTGAGATTCCAGCATATCCACATGGGGAATATACAAGTGTTTGGTCTGCAGCATTTTGATATAGGTACATACTCTTGGATCTTTAGGATATCTGCTCAATGGCCAGATACCAGTGGGTGGCTCCTCCCTTCCGCAGTCCATCCCTGAAGACCATGTTGCCCCCAATGATGAGGACCTTCTGCTATGCTGCACTACTGGCTTAGTGTCTGCCTTTATCTTTATTCCCTGGCCCTAGTATAAGCTCTTGAAGGACCCAAATTCTGTCGTTATTATATTTCTAATGCTTGTCTTACAAAGGGCATGCAACAGGACTGATGAATGTGGTACCGGGAACACAGCAAGCCCTCAGGAAACTTTCTGTTTTTAAACATTCTCCTCTTCTTCCTCCTTATCAGTAAACAAAGTGAGGAAGGGGGATTGGGTCCTGACCATGGAGGACTCTGTGGATTCATGTGTGCAGGCATCAGAGCTAGGCCGATGACATCCTTTCTCACTACAGATCTTCATGCGAAGAGACAAGCTTCAGGAAAGGCAGGAGGGAGACCAATGGCTAAGCTCTGGCTAGAGACATTAAGAGCTTGAAACAGGCAATGGGACTCGAAGAGTCAGAAGAGGGGAAAACTGGTGGAAAGAATTACATGTGGAAAGGTCAAAGAACCCCAACCAAGCTTTAAATTTTGCTACTTAAAGTTGTATATTTTGATTGATACATTCTGAGTTATTGGTGATACTGGTATTTGGGATATTTGGAATAAGTTTGCAGAGAGAAGAGTTCTGTTTTAGACAACCAGAGATGTTTATGGGATATTTAGGTTTGAATGAATGATGAGAGGTCAGGAATAAAATGTGTAGCTCTTTGAGGAAAAGGTGAGCTAGCAATGCAGTTGACGTGTCTCATGGGAATGAGCAGGGCGTATGCAGAGAAAAGCCATTGTGTGTGTGTGCATGGGAAGACTGCCATAAAGGAAGGGAGGATGGCCAGAAGAAAGATGGGGGTGGTAACTGCCGATGAAGACTGCTGGGGGAAGGAGATGAGGTACCGGACTAGACAGAAGGACTCCAGAAACACAAACAAAACACGAAGGGAAGCTAGGCTGTGGGAGGGGGCACTTAGGTGAGAGACAAGATCCAGACTTCAGAAGACTAAGGGAGAGAGCAGAACAGCTCATCTGTGTCATGTTCTTGGGCATTGAGATGCACTAGGAGACAGAAAGACAGGCAGAGAAAACTAAGTATTGAGGGGAGCCAAAGCAGGGTGGGAGGTTGATCAGAATGGAGGGACCAAGGAATGGAGCCTGAGAGGGAGAGGTGATACCTGGTAAAGGGACTGCATAGAAAACGTGTGGAATAAAGCCCACGAGGTGGGTAGAGAAGGAAGGACAGAGCTCGTTGAAAAGGATTTCCTTGGGAAGAGGGAACAGGCTGCTTCCTGATAAACAAGGGAAGGCAGCTAGGTAAGTTCCAGGATAGGTGAGAAGGGAGAAGTAGTTCATGGATATTTATTATTTAAATATGGGATCTAAGAAGACATAAATGAAAAACTATAGTCATCTTCAAAAGGGATTCAGGCAGAGGCAATATCCGTCAATGGAAAGCAGTGTGCCTGTAGACTTAGTTTAAAAACAGAGTCTCAAGTATCATGAATGGCCTTGAACTCTCATGTGGCAAGGATAGCTTTGAACTTGTGCCCACAGTGGCTTCACCTCCCAGTTGCTGGAGTTATAGGAATGAGCCACAAGACCTTTCCTGGAAGCCAAACCCAGGCCATGTGCATGCCTAGGCAAGTGTGCCTCCTGAGTTCCATCTGCAGACATTGGAAAGTCTGTTTTAGATTATGTATTGATGAACACCCATGAAGAATCCTTGGTAGATCAGGGCATTGAGCACTTAATGTCTAGCTCAAGGCTACATAGCTACTTAGTGGCTATGATTACATTGAACCCAGTTTTCCTTACCCTCCATCTATACTCTTGTGAACTCTGCTGAGTCTTACTTTCCAAAGTCTCAATGCCACGGAAGCCAATGTTGCATCATCTTAATATACATCCCCTTCCCCTCACACACATACCCCATCTCTCCCCTGCTAGTTGTCAGCCTGGAACCCAGCCTTCCAGCAATCTGTTCCTTCCTTGCCTTGCCTGCCCCACATGGCCACCATCGCGAGGCTTGGTCTGATTTAAGTTGACCCACACACAGGCTTTTCTCCAGGATGAGCCCTGTTGCAGACTGCGTATCTGCTCATATTCATGAAGTGAGCCAGCATGAGACGGATGGCATCCTACGGATGGAGGGCATTAGCACTGTGAGGCTGAAGCTGCTGCCGTGTCCGAGAGGCAGAGTTGAACTAGATACTCCCTGGAATGTAGCACTTAGGGTTGTCAAATGACCCTCCTAGATGGCCCTTTTCCATTTAACTTACAGTTTAAAAGGACCCGCAGAAATGCTTAATTCACCAAAAGGGATGTGATGGAAATATGGTAAGTAGATGTAGCTTTATCGGGTCTTAGGCTCTGTGAGTTCTTATGTGCTATAATCGGTCCATAATTGAGAGTCATAAACATTTAGTTGTGTATGAATAGGATTTTATTTATCCCGTCTGTGTTTCAGTGTGGGTTTTTGTTGTTCTTGAATTACAATTTTGAAAATATTAATATCTGCATAAGGAATACTCGTGAGTTGTAATCAAATGTGTTGCTGACTGCTTACTTTGGATTGCCATATTAGCGTGTGGTGTAGAGCATCACACCCCACAGATTATGCATTTTCATTTATTTCCCCCCACTGAAATACAAGTTAGAATATCTGAACCATTCCTGCCCTTTCAATAATGCCCTAAATACAATGCTCATGGGCATCCCTTACCTCTCTCATTTGATTTTTAAGATACAAGGAGTAAATGAGAGTTCACTCAGGCTTTTCTCTCTTTCTTGAAACCTGAGCCATTGTGGTACGAATGCACGAGAAGCTTGGGAGGCCGCCTCCATGGGAGCAGCCACCTCCCAAATGTCTCATCCTCTCCTCTGTCATCCCCAGGCAATGTGCCTGCATTTGTGTGTGCAGATTTATAGTTTATCTTTATCTCTGGCTTCATCTGTAGGTAGCTATTATAGCCACCTCGCCTGGATATTGTTTGGGCCTGATAGATCTGTCCGTAGTTCATCAAAGGGGAGCGGAGTGCCTAAAAGCCATCGGGTCCAGCTGAGGATGAAATACGAGCCATCAGCCTTGGTAATGGCTGTAAAATTTCATAATTACACGGCCTTTATTACGTTGCATAATGATCCTGAAGCAGTATGGAACAATTAATTAAGATTTTCAACCGTGGCTCTTTCAGAAATTAAAAGGTACTGGGAGCTGAGAAATGGGGATCTGTCTTGCCCTGGAAGCATTAGGGATGAATGCTAAAGGAAGGCTGTGCTGCATACTTCTTTTTCCTTACGAGGAAACATCTTGGTTACGGAATACACATTAGTACCTCTCGCCAATTTCCCAGCCTTTATCTCAACTTCAGAACCGATATTTTTAAAAGGAATGGGATTAAAAAGAGTAGCCCAGGATCTATAAAAAGCTCCCCAACTTCCCTTTTTTCTCCTTTGAAAAATTCTATTCTGCCTGCTGCTGTAGCCATTTATCACATTTATGGTTCTTCCTCTCCACACATTAAATAAACGCAGGCTCTGAGATAGGGGGTCAGTTAACTGTCTACGACAGTGCACTGACCAAGGAGTTTTTCTTATACACTCTCTCATATCTTGAGGCATTAACATTCTTTCAAGATATCTACACTTTTGACAGTCATTTCCAAAGGAAGGCTTTACTATTTTCCTTTATTATCTTGTGAATGCAGCATGTCACTTCTAATGTATACCTCTTAGTTTTTTTTCATAATCTTATCTTCACACTCCATAAAGAGTAATTAAACTTAGGAAGAGCCTATAAGAGCTACTAGAACCTAAGTATATTCTTTAAAAAAAAAAGGAAGAAAGAAAGAAAGACAGAAAGAAAGAAGGAAAGAAAGAAAAGAAATCGAAACTGAGAAAAGTGTAGGTATGCCATGTGTATACATGCTAAAATATATGTGAACAATGACCTTTGTTTATGTGTATGTGTGTTCATACTTACACATATGTGGATAATGGCACATTGTTGGCTTTCATTTTGGAGTCAAGGAAATTGTGATTAGAGGTGACTGTGAGCAATAAAATCTCAATGAGAAGATCATGAAAGCAAGCCCAATATGTTTAAGGTCTGGAGTCTAAACTCATGCCAGGCTTTCATCAGACATAGACATGCTTTAAGGATGTGTCTTTGGTGCCGGTACCAGTGCAACAGAGAGGAAGAAACGGAGCATCCCAACCTCGTGATTTGCGGAAAGAACTCCCGCATATTTGCTCCCATCAAGTATTATTGTTTTTAAATTGACAATCATCACATAACGTTTTACGGATCTAAATATTTCATGGGAGACTAAAACTTCCCTTGGGTCTCCCCAATAATAAACTTTCAGCAGAAAAATTGGAAAGGCTGATGTGCTTCCAGGAGGAGCCTGCTGCTCCAAGCGAATTCTCTTGTTGAAGCAGTTAGCCCCTTAATACGAATTTTCTGATCCGCTGTCATTCTCTCGCGCACACTGAGTGTCACTGCCTCCAAAACACTTGTCATTCTTTAATGGAAACAAAATAGTCATTGCAGCCAGAGCCACGGTGTCATCTCACAAGCCCTTGCTGCGTTGGCAATAGTGGGATGACAGAGAGGCCCTCGGTAGGGGTAATTAAAATGTAAATATTGATATTTTATTATTTGAAATTACTTTCCAGTGCGGCATTTAATATCTCTCCATCTGTGCGGCTCTGTTTAGCGGTCACTTTACTGCAGCTAAGGGAGCCTGAGCAGCGGCTTTGATCCCCGTTATGTCAAAATGCTTGTTGCTGCTTAATTTTGATATCTAATTAAGTGGAAAAGTACAGTCCACACTGTAATCCATGGCATCTTAACCAGCTGCTTGGGTATATTTAGAATTAATCTCCACTATGGAATCATCCTAATGTATGCAATTAAGAGTCTGCCGATGGCTAATTAGGTGTATTAGAATCAGGCAGTGCTTTTTTTTTTTTCCCTCCCTCTCTCCATTTTCCCCCCTTTCCTTTTGGACCATTGCCGACGTAAGAGTGTCTGCCTCCAGAGGTGTTCTTAATGCCACTCAAATCAAGTTAGGAGGTGACACAAGTTCCTGATAGATTCATCTGTGTGCTGTAACCCAGCGCGTCGTCCCTATGTTTTCCTTGAGTCAACCTTGTGTGGGAGTCCCTAGGAATTCCTAGGGCTTATTGACAGGATCCGGGGGCTGCCTGAGAAGCACTGCAGAGGACAGAGATGGGCTGCATGGATAAAATCATTTTCCAGCAGACCAAAGCAGGAGGATGGGAGAAGGACTTTGGGGGCTCTTGCTCACCTAAGGAGGGGAGAGGTAGCAGTTGCCTGTGCTGGGGTCCGTGTGCTCCAGCCCACTTTTGAGTGGAAGAGCTTCTCTGAGAATGAGTGCAAGAGGCTCAGGTTTGTATCCCACACATCCACATTAAATACGGCAAGCAGACGTTCATGCTAAGGAAGGCTCTAACCCTCTGATGCTAAGGACTCTCGGGAGCTGTGCTGTCTCCTGATTTTCATTTTGTTTCCATTTTATTCAGCCAGTTATCCAAACTGAGGACCATCAAAGAGGACTAAGGCAGGGCCAGAGAGGAATTGAGGGGGTTGCTCCTATTGTCAGTGAGAAGATAGCTGGTCACCTCCCCCTGGAACCTATGCCAAGCCATAACGACTTAGCTGTGCCTCAGCCAGCAACACCAGCCATGAACTTGGGAGTAAATATTCGTGAACAGATCTTCATTAGTCACAGAGGAGATTGTGCCACAGCCAGACTCCAGAGTGAACCCTCAGAGGCAGAAATACAGAAAGGCTGTTTTTCTAGGATGTCTAGAATACAAATTAGGGCCAGATCCTTGAGGATCTATGCAGACGATCTCTCCTAGTATTTAAATTTGGAGCTGTGTGTCAGCATCCTGTAATTTCATGCCTACGACATGAGTCTCACAGACAGCTTGCTTCCTTTACATATCTGCATGGATACCTGTGACGCTTTGTTCTTAGAGGCCCCTGCTGCAGGTCCTCTAGCTCAAATTTGTGCACAAGGCCTCTTGTTTTATTTTTTAAATCTTTCTGTCTCTCCTGTCTTTCCTTCTAGGTCATATAACAGAGCACTATACAATGTCTGTTTCAGGAAAATCAAGGGAACACCTAAAGGGTTTCTCCCCTTTATTTTCCTGCTCTCTGTGTGACAGACGAAGTAAGGAACGGGAAGGTGGAGATGCTAAGGGATGAACATCAACTCTCAGTACTTAGGGCCCTCGCTGGATTTGTGTCTCTATAGCAAGGAGGGTTGAGATACATTTGAAAAGACTTGAAGCTATTTTATTTAAAAATAACGTAGGAGTTATGTATAAGTTTCTCTCAGAGATCCCAACTCTTGCACATTTCAGTGAATATACACTTATTCAATTTTTTTTTTTTAATTTGTGACTGGTAGCTAAATGCCAGTTTTCAAGTTTGGAGTTGCACTCAGATGAAAGAAATGCCTCAGGCTCCCACAATGCCTGTGTCTTTCTATGGCACCTATGAAGATGTGTGGCTTTCAGCCACGGGAGAACCATGACAAAGGGACTTATTTAACAAGATGCCGTGGTGTTCAGTGAGCTCCACAGGCTTCATTAGTCAGCAGAATGACGACCGCTCATGGGCTTCTTAGTTAATGTTTAATCCAAAAGCAGAAAGAGGCAGGGGGATTGTGATTGTAAACTTCTCTTTTTCCTCTAGTTTTCTCTTTTGCAACATCCAAATAAATGAATATACAACCCTGTCTCCTCAGTCCCTATAGCTTATCCCCGATGTATCCAATGTGTCAAACATGCTTTTAGATTCTTAAGAGGAGAACGGCATTTGGGGCGCACGTAACAGAAACAAGGTGGCCGGGGCCAAAGTGCAGGTGTCCACACATGGTTGACTGTTTCTAAGTAAAGCAGTTTTCTTTAAAAATTCTTACTAAACTTGACATATGGGGAAAAGAGAAGCACATTAAATTATATATATATATATATATATATATATATATAATTTAAAGTATATTTTTGGAGTTAGAAACACAATAGGAAAAAAACAAATCTTGAAAATAATGAAGGCTTTTAAAAATTACCAATAATTTTCTGTTGTTGCTCTTGAAAGTTAACCCTAAATTAGGGTTGACTTGCTCTTTAATGATTCTAAAGAGTTTTCAAGGCATATCTAACTCTCACAGAAGTGTGACTAGTGATGTGTTATATTATTAATTTATTGGTTAGTTGGCTAAAACTCTGAAAGATTGTAGAAGCATTTTTTTCTGAAGAAACATATTTTTGACATTACATTTTACTTTAGCAAAATCCATTCATCATCTTGTATTTCTTAAATCCAAACTCATTTCTAATTATCTAAAATAATTAGTAAGAAAGCAATCAAAGTTTATAACAAATTAATGTGAGCCTGTTGCTGATATGTTAAGGTTTGGAGTGTCCCCGCCTGATTTCCTCTAGTTCCCACCTGATCTCTTATAGACTTAGATTCTCCCTATTTTATTTTATAGACATTCCTGTAGGGCGTGTATGAAGTGATGTTTGTTTTTACAAAGGAAGAAGTTGTTCTTCCAAGTTATTTCCTTCCTTCCTTCCTTCCTTCCTTCCTTCCTTCCTTCCTTCCCTCCCTCCCTCCTTCCACCCCCCCCTCTGTGTGTGTGTGTAATTGTGTGCAGTGGCCATAAAAGGAGGCCAGCATCCTGCTCTATAACTGGTGTTTTATTTCTTTTGGATAAACTTCCTGTCTGAGCCTACAGCTTGCTGTTTTTCAACTTGCTGATCAGCAAGCCCCAGCAATCCTCCTGCCTCAGCACTGACCAGTACTAGGATTACAGGTGCACACACCAGCATGCCCAGCTATTATGTCAGTGTTGAGGATTCAGACTCACCTCTTCACGCTTGCACAGCAAGCATTCTTACCCATTGAACCCTCTCTTTGGTCTCTCAAAATGATTGTCTCAGGAAAGATACACACCTTATCTTGATAACATAAAACCTGTCTAAATGTCATTTAAATTACACTAACACCTTGTTCAGATGTAGTGGACAGGACAGGGCAGAAGTGACATCTTGGCCGTTGGCAAATGTCTGATTAACTGCTTTAGAGTGGGCAGGCTGCTCACTTTACACATGCTCTTCAGTGGGTTCCTGCACTCTGGTAAATACTTGTGGCTGGATGAGCCCCTGCACAGAGAAGCCCACGATTTTAACATGGACTAGGAGGCACACACCAGATGTGCATCTTAATGCTGCCTTCTCTGTGAAACCTAGTGTCCTGTGTTTTGACAGGGACTATTCCTTCTTATCCATCTATTCTTCTTTCTCCTTCTCTTCCTCCCCCTCTTTGCCCTCCTCCTCCTCTTTTCTCCTACTCTCTCTTGTTTGATGTGGTAAATATCATAGTCATCACCATCAGAGAAGACTTAGTCATTTTTAGGAAGTAAGATAGAACAGTAAAGAGAGCCAGATGTTGAAAGAAATTCAGTATTATACCAGAAAATTTGAGGTTTGTCCTGCTGGAATTCTGCAAGCTAAGGGAACATTTTTAAAAGTCATTATTATTTATGTTGTATTATCTTTTTGTAAACATACAAAATAGTGACTTTCTTTTGACCTTTCCATAGATCATTCTGCTTTGCCCACACTCACCCCCTTATACCCCATCCCACTTCCACTGAACTCCTACTACCCCCCAAGAAAGCATTTTTTTACTTAGAGGAAGGCATATTTATAATTTGTATTTAAAAGATGCTTAAATAGCCATGGATAGGATCATACAGACAGAATCCAAAGAGAAAGTGGCAGTCAGCTAAAACTGGAGGCACTGGAGAACAGACAGAAGAATGTGTACAGTCAAGCCTGGACTTCCCTCTTCTCTGTTTATGTATATTTTGACCCAGCCTTACATTAGTTAGGTCTTTTCTTCATTGTGCTCCAATCTGCTTTCACCTAACTGTAAAGTTTTAGGAGATAAGGGCAGTATCACCCTCATTTTCTATACTCTAAAGTTCGGAGAATACTATAGTGCCTATATAGATGCCCCAAGTGTCAATGGGTATGAATTTCCTTACAGTAAAACCTCCAGAAACATAGTGATACAGGGTTTACCATAGCAAGATTTCAGGGTCACCTCATGTTGCAGATGAGGGCTAGAGGAGATGTGGCATGTGCCTGAGTCTCATCAGCATCAAGGTGCTAGATGCATCAGTGGGTTCTAGGTCCTTCTGTCCCCAGTGACCTTTGTCTTCCATGCTCACTGAACCCTAGCAGCTTTGTGCTTCATGAGCATAATTTCTGCTGCTCTTTTGAGTCTAAAAACTGTTGAAACTAGAAGAAGCACCAGCTAAATACTGTTGGGCATGGTCAGTTATTGAGATCTTGGAGTCACTGTGCGTAGACAAGCCTCTCCCACATGCCTGTCATCTAAGTCCCAGCTGACACTAATGATCTTTTTTGAGTAATTTAAGCCCTGTGTTATAGGTTACTTCTTTCCTTTGCTCTTGAATAGCTCACAAATTTGTTACAGCCAAAAGATGAGCTTCCTAGACAGAGCTTCCTTGTTTGGGGGCAGGAAAGAAATAAAGACTTGGGGACAGGAAAGTAGCTAGCGTCTCCCTGTCTTGAAGGCAGTTTGCAACGTATTTGACATGTGATCTCTTAGAATTGTTTTGTTCTAAGTTTTGTTCCAAGGACTGGAGAAATAGCTACAGCCAGGTAAGGACTTGCGAAAGTCTCAGGCAGTGGTTCCAACCTTACTGACGTGAGACCCTTTAATTCAGTTCTCATGTTGTGGTGATCCCAAACCATAAAAGTATTGTGTTGCTACTTCATAACTGTAACTGTGCTACTGTCATGAATTATATATAATGTGAATATCAGATATGCAGCATATCTGATAAGCAACACCCCCCACGGGGGTCGAGACCCACATGTTGAGAACTGCTGACTATTAGCTTGTCTCTCTATGGTCTGTCTATCCAGAAGTGTTTAGGGAAAGGAAAGACTTCCAAAGAAAAGTTGTGTGATTCATAGAGAAATTCTGACTACAGCTTCACCTGCTCCATGGCAGCTCCTTTCTCAAAGCAGGCTGGCTGTTGTTGGTAATCTACCCACTGTTGGCCGGGAGATGGTTCAGTCAGTGAAACGCTTGCTCCAAAAGCTGAAGGCCTGAGTTTGATCCCTAGAACCTATGTAAAATGTCATATATAGTTGTGTGAACATGTAATCCCATCACTAGGGACGCAGAGAGGGGAGGGTTACCTGGGGTTCACAGGACAGCCAATGGAGCCCAGTTGGTAAAGATCCAGGTTCACTGAAATACTATGACTCAAAAAGTAAGAGAGCAGCTGAGGAAGACACTACAGAGACCTCTAGCCTCCACATATATGTACCCATGTCTATACCTATGTGTGTGTGTGTGTGTGTGTATGTATATATATATGTATACACACACACACACACACACACACACACATAGCCAAGACCCAGATCTGTGCATTTTGTAACTCATAGAACAAGTGGTAATGTCTGTCAATATGTGCAAAAAGCAACTGGCTTAACAACACGCACAGTTGTATCCACTCAGGGCCCTGCAGCTGAGCACGTAGTGGTAGCTAAGACTGAACCTCACTGGCACCATTTCCTCTTCCCAAGTTCCCATGAATGCCAGCTTCGCTTGTGCAGGAGTGAGAGAACTTGCCTGGGTTACATTCCCCAAACCAACTTGGCTTGTCAACTCAGTGAGTCACTATAGCCCAATAATGATTGTAGCATGATATGCTATTTGTTGAAAACAATATCAATTATTAGTGTGTGTGTGTGTGTGTGTGTGTGTGTGTGTGTGTGTGTGTGTAATAGAGAAAGTACAGTTCAAAACCTGTGAACAGGCAAATCAATGTCATGATTAACTGATACTAACAAATATCCCGAGGATTTAAACGCTGGCTTTCTGTTCGAGCTAAGCAGCTGACGGGGACATGCCTAGCAGGGGTTAAAACCAAATCCTGCACTGCAGCCTATTTCTGTCAACACTCCATTCAGGAAATAAACATTTATGCTTTCTGAAATGAAAGTGTATTTTTGAAGACTAGCCGTCAGATATTTTTTGCCCTTCACACTTTCAAATGCTTAGCCTTTTTGTACGTCGACTGTAAAGTGCATCAGTTTGCCAGGCTGAAAAAAAAAAAGTGCCCCTGACGAGTGCCTGTGGCACCACTGTCAACTCCCGAAGTTTCCAGCAGACATGGGCAAGAAGGTTGGCACAAAGCATGCTTTCTCCCAGTCTGCTACCTCAGGGGCACCCGCCTCTTGAGAAGCTTTTCAATCCTTCCAAGAGCTGCTGCTCTCCACTGTCGACTGGTGCATTTGGAGCATACTGGAGTGCAGATAAACACACAATTTAGCTGCGGGTCAGGCTAGAGAGCCCTTCCGCTGAGCAAAACGCCCCAGATCCAGGAAAGGGCACCGACTCCAGGACAGGCAGAGATAAAGAGAGATCAGACGTGTCGGTGGGATCCACGGAAGGGGCTACAGCTGGCAACGAGAAAAATGGCTGGTGGTGTATTTTAAAAAGCTGTAATAGGGCTGCACATTAGACACTATAAGCTGCCACACGCCTAAGATTAAGATCCAGGGAGGTGCAGCATGTGAACTTAAGGGACACTATGGCAAACCCCATATTATTTCGCTTGGGAGAAAGGTATCTTGCCAAAGATAGCTACGTGTTATAGATGACAAGGACTCTACTTTGTAGCTGGGTAGCCATAAAACACCATTAAATGCCTGGTAAGAGCACGAACAAGTAATTATCATTTGGACACAGTATCTGTGAGCCAATAACACAATCATGTTTCTTGTTTTTTTGTTTTTAGAAAAAAAAAAAAAACCTTAGAGTCAGCTTCATTATCACAGCATTTTCATTTAGGCTCATCATTTGGGTGTCTACGCTTTGCTCATGTTTCCTGATAAAGATATTATTTCCTCCATGTGTCTTTGTGGAAGGGTAATATAGCCAGCCCTCCTCAAGGGAGGGTGAAAAGAATTTTTTTTTTGAAAGCCAGGCCTGGTGGTGCATATCAGTAATCCTAGCACTCTGTGGACAGAAGCTGGAGGATCATCAGTGGGAGGCCAGCCTGAGCTATGTAGTGTCATCAGTGGGAGGCTATGTAGCATGTTCAAGGTAAGCCTGGACCACACCTAATAAATAGATAGATGATAGATAGATAGACAGATAGATAGATAAATGTTTTATGGAATGGAAATAAAATCTCGATTGTCTATTGGGCCCCCTTAGGCCGGGGAGATGACTGTTTTGCAGGAAGTCTGAGTGCCACCCTGTGTTTGGGTGGGGCAAGTTCTTTATGCCAGTTTGTGGAATGCAGAGGTAAACTTGTAAAGGGATAAACTGTGAGACACTGATTTTCAAGGCCAAAGAGACAGAGGTCCTGATTGCCTTACTCCTTAAAGCATGGATTTGGAGGTTTTTTTTTTTTTTCCTGATGCTTTTGTAAAAAAATCACACTGCTTTAACAAAGTAAGAAAAAAAATACTTCAGGACATCAAACAAGCAAAGCTTTGTGTTTTTTTTTTTTTTAAAAAGGCACCTTTTCTTTACCTTTCTTTCTTGTTATTTCGGAGTGAAATAAAAGGGAAAGAGTTAGGTTTGCAAGGTAGATGAGCACAGACACATACACAGAGCCATCAATACAGAGGAAGCAAATTGCAGAATCAACCTTTAAAAATGAAATTTTATTGCTTTTGCTTAATTAAACCCCAAAGAAATGTGGCAGACATTGTTGTTGTTGAAAAAAATGTTATTTGTAAATCACAGGGACAAAGGGGCCCCATGCAACTTTCAAGTTTCCGCACACGTAAATGTCGATAGTGAGCCTTCTCCATCATCAGCACTAAATTCACATTGATGCCTCTTTTCTTCTCTGTATTGATCCTTCCATGAGAACGTAGATTTGTATCTGTTAATTAATGCGTCCTGAAACAGCGTTTGTATTAATCAGGCAGATAAGAAAAATTGGATGGCTGCACCCCAGCGACAGCCGTAAAAGTGCTGGCCCTGATAAAATCGTGGATGGACCTCAATAAAAAAGTTCCTCCTTCCACTCAATAAACTAATCATCCTGCTTTTAATTATTCGGCAGAGAGATGTGTGGAGATTGGAGGATGTGTAAATCTATTTACTAACAGCAGTGTCTGGGAGGGAGGGCTGGGCTGTCTCAGGACGATGCTTCGGGCTACGAGGTCTCTCCATCTGCTGCGGCAACAAACCGCTGTTTAGGATTGTGAAAAGGAAGAATTAAACCAGGAAAATTAAAACAGATCTGTTCCTTCTGGCTCAGAAGTTTCCCAGTGATGATTTTTGTTGCTGCTGTTGGTGATGGAATTGTAAAAGAAACCCCTGTTAGTCTTCCTTTTTCAGTTAGTCAGTGTGGGATGGGTGGTGGGGTGGAAAGAACAGTGAGTTTTGTTTGTCTTTGGTAGAACTTAATTTCCTTTGATAAGTATTTTCCTCTGCTGACTTCTTTAAAAATGCTGTCAGAATATATATATATATATATATATATATATATATATATATATATGTAATTTAGTATTACATATATTACATATATATATATATGTGATTTAAAAATAAAGGGAAAAATATATGAAACTGACCAAACGAAGCCTTGCCAAATACCACATTAAGTGCCTTCATAATGAAAGCAATGCTATGCAGATCCCTTTGATGATTTTATTAAGCATGTGTGGCACCAAGGGCAGTCCACTGGTTTTCTCCGTGGGTCAGGTAAATCTCTCCTTTTCCTTACTGTCATGTGGGACAGAACTGATTCCATGTGAATAAAAATGGGGCCAGCTGATGCTGAACAGGAGCCTGCAGAGGTTGGAGTACATGGATATTTATGATTGGGTCGTAATATCTAGGAAGGGCGTAAAAAGAGATTTCTTAAGTTGCATTAGTTACAATGATCTCCCTTCTATAGGCTTACTGCTAGAAGGACCTTAAATCATGGTAGGCTGTACTCGGTAACCATGAGGCATATCGTTAGCAAGGAAATATGTACTTTTCAGGTCTCTTGGGAACAGTCACCTGGTCTTCAGTTATTGTCACTGACACATCCTTCTCCAAGTACATTATATAACACACACATATACGTACATCCACTTGGACTTAACAAAGTAGATCGAATTATCTTGAACAAGACTTTATTTTTATTCCTTAGTCATTTGTTGTTTGTTCCTCAAGAGTAGATGAGAGTTTATACAGTTTCAATGGATGCTTTCTAAAATTTCAATGAAGGATTGAGCCAGATATTATTTCAGGTGAAAATAAGACACAACACTTTCCAACTGTATGTTGTGATTTTGCAGTTAGAGAGTTGCACTTTTTAAATTTCCCAAATGCAAAACAAGTTCATTGTCCTGCCTAAGATGAATGGCTGAGCCAGTGCCTGAGCCTAGCCAATATTTACATTTGGGCTCTGGCTTTCTGCCTGTCCTTCCCACCAGACACTTTTATGTCTATATTTAGATTTTTAAACAAATAGACTTTAATAATAAGAATGAATTGTAGCTTTTTTTTCTTTGACAAGGAGGCTGGTAAGCTAAGATTTCTCCATCCTTTATATACTAGTTAGTGCTTAAAAGAGAAATCCACACTGATGTCAGCTGGGATAAGTGGCCAGCTGAGCATGCTCATTTAGTTTTAATTCATCACATGACTGTCATAAAGACACACTTCCAAGTTGTTGACTGTTATGCAGTTTAATTTGTTTTCTTTCACGGTATGTGTGGGGATTATTTTTGCCTTCATCCTCCTCATCAATATTAGTTTTTAAAAACTAGGTAGTTGAAGTTAACTGAAAATCTTACCTCCTTTAATGTTGGAAATAGAGCAGAAAGATGCATGGTGCTTTCTCTGCAAATAAAGGAAAGAAAACCATCTGTCTATCATGTTCCCCTGTCTGGATTTCTGATTCTACCATAGCACCATCCAGTAGAAGCCAGCTTGTGACTTCAACTTTGGGTTCACAATATGATACTAGGGTTGGGGGAGTTAATAACTTCTAATCAGAGCACAGCATGATTTTGAGCCCTGAGACACAGGTTGCCCACCCCAGGAAGTTCAGGTTGCATTATGAAATTGTGGCTTTCGAGTAACTTGATCCACCTGTCTTCCCATGCAGGCTTCTCTACACTGTCCCTGGCGGATCAGATGAGCCTTCTCCAGAGTGCATGGATGGAAATCTTGATCCTTGGTGTTGTGTACCGATCCCTTTCGTTTGAGGATGAACTTGTCTATGCAGATGATTATATAATGGATGAAGACCAGTCCAAATTAGCAGGCCTTCTTGACCTAAATAATGCTATCCTGCAGCTGGTGAAGAAATACAAGAGCATGAAGCTGGAGAAAGAAGAATTCGTCACCCTCAAAGCGATAGCTCTTGCTAATTCAGGTTGGCATATTGATGTGGTCATTGTTGCACTGTTAATGCCGTCCTTTTTACCCCTTTCTGTCCTTTCTTGGGGATTTGTGAGGCCTAGTTTGTAAATTATCCATGAGTCAGCAAAATTATAATCAGCGTAGCTTTCCAGAGAAAAGTTAGAAAGAAAAATAAACTTAAAGGAAGCAGTTTTTATTTTATTTCCTCTTATAAGCTGTGACACTTTTAGCACCCCATGCATTTACTAATTTGGACCATAGCTAAGCAGACAGTCTTGAGGGACTCACACAAATGGGCACTCTTGGGACAAAATTAGCTCCATTGTTGTTTCTGTGAGAGTCAACGCCAGTGAGTTATGGGGAAACACTTCCCACCTCTCCTCTCAAAAAGGCCAATTTTGCAGTTGAGAAAAATACATGCCATGTTGCCTCTTGGTTTTGTTATGAAAGAACGCCCTGTGGCTTATAGTCTGGAGTCCTGTAGACATCAAATTCTGTTGATAGTGCCATGTGCAGCAAGGGTTAAGAATTATAGAAATAGATATGCCTTGCATTTTAACAGGAGCGTGCTAAAATAGGGGCAAATTCTGGTAAGTAAAAAAAAAAAAATCACTGCTACTTTTTTGTTTTCCTGTTGTACCTTCCCTAACACTAGGTTGTCTCTTTTCACATTTGCATAAAGTTTAGGATAGATCCCTCCTAATGACAGACCGATCTTCAGATACCTGCCTGTCAATAAGGGCTCTCGAGCCTTGTACCATTGGCAGTCACACCCGGCTCTTTCCAGCTGCTTTTGTTTTGACCCTATCTTTGAACTTTATCTTGGTTGCTGGCCAGTAGTTTTCCCTTTAATTACAAGAAGGAAACTGTCAATAAAATCTGTTAAATGGGATGCAATGAGCGGCTTGAATGGGCGGACGGCTATTTGTTCAAATTCTGCAGTATTCGAGATATTGACAGTTTGTTTTCTGGGGCCATATGTGACGATCAATCTCAGGCTGGGCTCAGCCGCGCTGAAAAATGAAAAACCAGATTGCTTTTGCTTACTTGTGGATGACGACTTTGTGATTTGGCGCGGTCTGGGCAAGATGAGATCTTCTGCCCAAATTGCCCCCATGAGAGCTAAGGATGCGTGACTGTTTTTAGAAATAATTTTTAATTGATTTTGTAATTAACAGTTCATCTACAATATTGATGCTTGAATCCTTGGACTGATAGAAGGGAAATTGTTTTCAACAATGAAGTTGTACCTTCCTATTTGTCTTCATAATGGGCGTTAGCATTTCACAGTTTTAATTGTGAATCTAACCCAGTCCTTGCTACACCATTCACCCCATTTCCCCTCCCTCTCCTGTGAAACTTAAAATATGATTTCTCGTGACAAATGACCTTGTTTGTACAAACTCTTGAGAAACCCTTGCCCTGCACTCTGGGGGGTTCAAGTAGGATATGAGATGGAAGTTTTCTAGAATTTCTTTGTTTGTTTAACTTCCACCTAGAGCAGCTCACCAAACTGGATGAAAGGTTTCACAGTCCTGGTTTTGCAAAGGATTTTTATTTGATAATCATAAAAAATAATTCTAACTAAAACCACTTATGCACTTCATTGTTTTTAAGACAGAGTAAGCACGTTTTATATTCTTTTATGTTCCCAATTGATTTTGTAAATTGTTGGTTAATTGTAAACCCTGAGCAATGCTAAAACTTTGTCATAAAAGTCACTAAAAGTTGACAATTGGAGATGTTCCAGGCATAATTTATGGCTAAGCATTCTAATTTAGACTCCTTCAGTTCCTTACTAAAAGTTGAACCATTGGTACTGTTGAAACGTGGATGCTCCAGTCCCATTCTTCTGCTCCCAGCCCGGGAAGGAATCTGCATTGCTGTGGTCACACGTGGCTAGAAGTCCTGTTTTAACGGACTCATTAGATTCTCGTATTAAAACTAGACATTGTTAAGACATTTCCTGCCTCACCAGTCCTGCTTGCTGAGTAGCATGGCTTTGTAGAGTGTTTCTGCACCAGGTCATCCCAACATCTGTTTCACTTCTTGATACCAAGAAAAATTAATTGCATCTAGTTCCAAGTCATAGCCTTTTAGTTTGGGGGAAAATATTCAGAAAGTCATTTTCTTTTAGACTTTGGATATAAGGTTATTTTGTTCCATTTGTTTTTTGGAGGACAGAAACAAACTTGTAGATTTAGTCATTTGGATCCAACATGAGTTTCTTAAATGCTAATAGGAACATCTCTGTGAGAGCATCTGTGTGCATACATCCCTATGAACACATGCTGATGCTTTGCATAGTCATGCTAGAAAATGCCCAGTTTTTCTTTTAGTACTCAGGGATTTTAGATTAACATAAATGAATTCTTATATAAAAATTAATGTTATTTAGTAGAGACCTATGTGACCTTTTCCTGCATGGCTGTAGATGTTAACAGATATCTCAGTTATCTATCTTGTCTTATTTTAAACATCTGCTTTTATTCAATAGTCATGAATATTGTGCTTCTGCTTGGCAAGTGGACAGTTCGATTCCTGATAAGGGCTGCCATGCTTTTTAGTGGGCTCATTTAATTCAGGAATAAATATGAATAAAATTAAGTGCTTTCTTTTTACTGCTGTGGAATACTTATAGAATAATCACCTACTGATAGAACACTATAAATACTATTTTGGTCATCAGCTTAAATTCTGGAGTAATTTTAGGAACTTGTAACTGAGGTAATAACTCAGGACAAACTGACTTGTGTATACAACTGTAGCTTTCTAATGACAGAATTCTGTGTCTTCTTTAGGTTGTTGGAACAGGGCAGGACCTTATTTAATTAGGATATTTGAACCCTCATGGAAGTTTGGCTTAGTATCTCTCAAACCATTTTTATTATCATCCCCTTAGGGGAAATTTTTGATAAGATTTTCCTTATAACTTACTAGTTAAATAGCAATACCACAAATATGTATTTGTTTATGTAGCATATATTTGTGATTTTTTGTCTAAGGGGAATTGTTTCCTATGCTGTAAGCCTGTCTTTCCTCTATTTGGAGAACAAGGTTTAGGCAAGTAAGTAGTTTCTTTTCTTTCTTTTCTTTTTCTTTTCCTTCTTCTTTCTTTCTTTCTTTCCTTCCTTCCTTCCTTCCTTCCTTCCTTCCTTCCTTCCTTCCTTCCTTCCTTCCTTTCTTTCTTTCTTTTCCAGAACATCTTTAAAGAATAGATTCTTCTCGTATAATACATCCCAACCCAACCATAGTTTCTCTCCCTCCTCTCCTTCTCTACTTCCTGCCTCTTTTCTCTCCCAATCCACTCCTCAGTTTCCTCTTCTGAAAAGAGCAGGTCTCCAAGAGTCAACAGTGAAACAAGACAAAACAAGATACAATAAGACAAGGCAAAAGCTCTCTTCTTAAGGCTGGACAGGCACTCAACAGGAGGAAAAGAGTCCCAGAGCAGGCAAAAGAGTCAGAGATACACTGTGTCCCCTCCTTAGAAGTCCCACAAAAACACCAAGCTGACAGCTGAAACACATATGCAGAGCACCTGATGCAGCCCCGGGCAGGCCCCATGCTTGCCTGTGAACCCACATGAGCCCTGCTTAGTTGATTCGGTGAGGCATGTTCTCCCGGTGTCCTCCATCCCCACTGACTCCTGCAAACTTTCCTCCCCTCTCCCTCGGGGTTCCTCCATCTCCAAGGAGAGAGACCCTGAACTGTAAAGTCAGGTAGGCAGAGTAAACAGTGTCCAGAGTCACTGAGTGACATAAATATTTGAAACCAGTTATATAAAGGTGGTGAGTGTTTTTGGTATGGGGGACATTGACAGAGACTGTATTCTGAAGCTTGAAGATAGATGTATAGCATCTCCATGGAGCTAAAGAATGAGAACATACGTCACAATCTACAGGACCTACTGGGTTCTTAGATCATTTAAAAAATTTGTCTCTATTTCTATGATGTTCTGGAGATGGCTTTTAGTAACTTGCTGGCCAAGAGGTGATATTCATCTATCTATCTATCTATCTATCTATCTATCTATCTATCTATCTATCTATCTATCTATTTATCTATCTATCTATCTATCTTTCTATCTATCTGTTTTGGAGAACCTTACTGTAGCCACCTCTTTTTTTTTTAACTTCTCTTGGGGACTCTCAAAATGTGCCTATGAAGGAGACACATTTACCTGAGATAAACTGATGAACTTGTAGTCACTATGAAACAGAATGTTGGACATATTTTCTGCTCTCAATCTATTGTTTTTATCCCACAAATAACCATGCACTGTGTTTTAGATATCTCAGTACAGAAGACTTGGGCCATTCCAATTTCACCTCTAGAAACCTAAATTGATGACTTTAATTTACTTTAGAATTGATGCTTACTTTTTTTTTTTTATTTTCCTGTCTTCTGATAATTATAACACAGTTGTCCCTTGGTGTCTGTGAGGGAGTAATTATGGATTTTTTCTTTAAGCATAGTTACAAACCCTGAATATTTTTAAAAATGGCATAATATTTTTTATGACCTACACTTGCTTGTTTTAGCAACTTATCTCTAGATTATTTATAATATGTGGTGCCAAGTGAATTCAGGTAAATGGTTGACATACTGTATCGTGTAGGGAACAATGACAAGGGAGAGCTCTATATATGTTCAGTTCAGTACAGACATAATTTATCTTCATTTTAAAATATATCTGTGCTCTTTTCTCTAGGCATCACAATTCCAAAATCAGTTTCATCAAGTGTACTACAAAGATATGGACAGAGCCCAGCTCCCTCTGGTAGCCCCAGAGAAGAATCTCTTTACTTGACTTCTCTAGTATTCAAGTCACATTCCATAATGTATCCACCCATCTATCCTTCCATCTATCTTTTTATTTTTATCTTATACTCCTGAGACAGTGTCCTACTAGGTCATTGAGACTAGCCTTGAACTCCGGATCCCCAAATCTGTGAAGTCAGACATGGCCAATGTGCCAGGCCCTTCGTCCATCGTGAAAGCCAGTGAAGTAGAAGTTAGCCTTCAAGACACTGTTGTCCTCTCTCTGTTTTGATGTTATTGGCCTGGATAGTCCAAGATAATCTCCCATATGAAGATTCTATCTTAATCACATGCTAAGTTCCCTTTGCCCTATGAGGTGACATTCATGGGTTCTAGGACGCAGGACTTGGACATCCTTGAAACCAATTTTCAGTCTAACACAATGAATATATAAGCAAGGTCGAAAAATAAGACTGCAAAGTACCCAGGAACCCTTCCAGTTGTCTTGTTCCAGTCTGAACCCTCTCTCTTTCCTCCAGAGAAACTGCTTTTAGAAAATGAGGTGCTAAATATAAACTATTGATTCAAATAGATGCACTGGATTCTATGAATGTAGCAGATGTAGATGTAGAGGAAAAGTTAACTCTCTCCTAAAGAGTAACCCCATGTTGTCCTGGCTTTTATTGCTACCACTTCCTTGTGTTTGTTATTAAATTGTTTATGCTTAGTGACTGTAGTTGAGTCTAGCTCATTTATCTAAAAAAAAATCTTATGGATGGATTTTGAAGTCTAAATGTACAACCCTAGTCTAAATGTTCCCCCTTTCTTTCATTTTCTTTAGTCTGTTGTAAAAACTAGAACATCTGCCCTACAGAGTTCCCCACAGCATAGATGCTATAAGCTCTTCATTGTTTCTTTGTCCTTTGCAGTTTTTGTACACCATGCTCAGGTCCTTGCCCTGTGGCACCAGGCAATGCCCAGTGGCCTCTCTGTGATGTCAGAACTGAGGACGCTGATGACTCAAATCCATAAATCATTGGAGACTGCAGAGTATTGACTGTGGTTTCAACTTCCTTTTTTTCATTCAGTCATGTTATATGGGAATATGTATTCTGTTTTTCTCTCGTTTTTCTTTAGTTATCAGGAATATAGTTTATAGACAAAAGCAGAAGAGAAACTTCATTCATTCTCTTTGTTTTCCAGCGTTCAAAATTTTAAAAAGTATCCTTTTAAAATGTCATTATAAATATAAGTATTCATGCATATTTAATGGATATCAATCAATTGCAAATATCATCAATTGCAAAGCTTTACTGAAGCTAAGGGTTGTTCCAATTTAGTCAGTGGTCAATTTCTAGAAGTTTCTTCAATGACCTGGTGGTTTAAGATGATGCTCATGCTATTTGGTATGACAAGGTGTTCTAAACTCATTTCAAACCAGGGGCCAGAACTGGACAGCAACCTGGGGAAGTATTAGGAACACCCACATGTAACTCTAACATTGTTTGGGGGGATCTTGGGAACAACCTTGCCACTGATTTGTGTTACAATGGCACTTATGTTGGCTTGTCTTCCCAGTTACTGTGCTGTGACTAAGACTTATGATCACTGCTTTTCATTCTTTTAATTTTGAGGGGACAGCCATCTTGTCAATCAAGAGCCCATTTGTCCTACAGTTAACCAGGGTTCCAGGACAACAGCTGATTGATGACCATGGGGTCTCTCTAGAACACCTTATTTAGTATGCCTAGAAAATTTGAAACATAAGTTCTCTTTTAAGATTAGATAATCTATGTTGGAAGTTTATAAACACCAAACAAAGTGACCAGTTCTGTTAACACACAATAGATTACTGGGCATGCTGGTTCATGTTACATTCTAGACTTGAGCATACTTAAATACTTCTGATATTCAGTTCTAGCTCAGAGAAAATCTGAGTACTAAGACATCATTAGTGAGAATGAGCTACAGGCAGGAAGTCAATTCTTAGATTGGACTCTGACCCTCTGAGTACCTGTGCCCACCCAGTTATAGAAAAGGCCAATGCTTTCCTATAGCTAATCAAATAAAACTAAAGTCTTTGGTGATGGCCAGAAGAGACATTGAATGCTGCAACTATTGAAATAGATGTATTTATCCCTGTTCTCAAAGTCAAAGAGTGGAATGACACCTTTCCTTATGGCCCCATTTACAGAGTAAGCTGTTATAAATTACAAAATTGGAACTGGAAAGGTGGATCAGAGATCAAGAGCACTGATTGTCCATCAAAGGACCCAGGTTTGATACCCAACACCCACATAGCAGTTCACAACTGTCAGTCACTTGAATCTCAGGGAATATGATACCCTCTTCTGGCCTCTGCAGGCACTGCACACACATGGTACACATGCAGGCAAAACATCCATATACATTAGATAAATAAATTTAAAACATAGTAAAAGCATTCTAGATGGATAACTATTAGCATAATTATTAAGGGTTAAAACATCACATAAGTAATAGTATTTGTCTTATTTGAACATTGGTTGTACTTTGAAAGCTTAATTCTTTTTAATAGCATATACATACACACTACACACACATACATATATATACACATACATACATACACGTATATATACATACATATATATATATTATGTGTATATTAATCATCTTATTCACTAGTCCTGAACCAAGATTTAGTAGAAAGTTGTGTATCCAGTCCCAGTACTTTTTTTTAATTTTAATTTTTTTTGTTTTGTTTTCCAAGACAGGTTTCTCTACACAGCCTTGGCTAGCCTGAAACTCCCTGTGTACACCAGGCTGGCCTCAGACTCACAGAGATCAGGCTGCCTCTGCCTCCTAAGTGCTGGGCTGAAGGGTGTGCATCACGACCACTTGTCTCAGCACCATTACGTTGAGTGAGTGCTTGTGGACTTGGGCCCAGGTACCCAAGTTCCTTACCAGCTGACCTGGTGCTCTTCCTGTGCAGCCTCACCCTGTCCAGTTTGCTCAGGAGCTGATGATCCCGGGTGCTACGTTTACCTTGTTCCCATTCGTTCTGACTCTGGGACCTGTTGCCTTGGAAATGTACTTGTAAAGAAACCAGTACCAACAACCAAAGGCAAACAATAAGGGAATGGCACTTCTCCTGAGCCTGGCATCTGCATGTCAGCCCAGCCCAATGAAAAGAGCAGATTAAAGTTACAGAACCAGCACTTGAACTAGGGCCCCTAATGGAGATGAATATTTCCTTCAGCAGTCTGCCAGCTGAATCATGGTCTAATTAAATAGTTCAGATTTAGTGAGTTTGCATTTAAAGTATTAGCAGATCTGAGAATGAGTAAAGCTAAAATGAGTTAGAATCTTTTCTGTAAATGGGAAGTTAAATTATCATAGTAATTTGATTAAATCATTTTTAAATCTCTCCAGCTAAATCACAGCCTTTAAAGAATAGTTTGAAGTCTTAATTGCTGTTTGTGAGCATATCGCTCTGCTATTTGTTCTCGCCTCATTTCCTGTGACATCCACTCGTATATCTCCCTGGGCCAGGCCAGAGGAGCAGCGAAGGAGAAGCCGAGGGGAGGGCTGCAGCTGGCTTCCCTTGTTTAAAGGCACACCATGTAGAAAAGAGAAATCTATTCTAGCTTATTCTAGTAATTATGACCCTAACCAAAGGAAGGGACTTGGAGACAGATTGGGATCTGTCAATATTTGGGAAATGTCTATTTCATTCTATATTTCTAATCAATGTCTCTATGTCTATAGTCATTCTGTATTTCCATCAGTGTCTATATTTCTACTAAGTAGTCCTGTCCTGTGTAAAGTAGCCATCTTCGTACAACTGGAGATATCATTGCCAGGAACACTGTAAAGAATGTTGTTGATAAAGATCACAGCATCAATGACATGAGCTCACATGAGCAGTTCTGTTTCATTCATTGCAGAAATGCGTGCTGTCTTCACTGTTAAATATTCTAGAAGCTTCATTTGATGAAAAGAAAACCAAGTGTATGGAGTTAGGGAGGCAGTCAAAGTCTTTCCACGCCTGCATGAGGGTCAGTCTTCGAACCACATGAAGCCATGACAAAAAGCCAAAAGTCCGCTATGGTAGCAGGAGCTTATAATCCGAGTGCTGGGGAAGCAGAGACAGGAAGACTCCAGGGCTCACTGGCCAGCTAGTCTAGCTGACTTGGCAAATTCCAAGCCCGTGAGAGACCCTGTCTCAGAAAGCACAGTGGATAATCCCTGAGGAAGGTCACCAAGATGCATACACATATACACTTACACACTCCAGCATGTAGAACATATACTTAGACACACAAACAGAGCAAACTACATTTGAACCTAAGAAAGCACAGGTGTGGGGTTACTTACAGGACTCTGGGTGGCTCCAAAACAGTTGCGTCTATATCAAGTCCCATCCAACTATGGATAATGACCTTTTAGAAACTGCATCATGGAATCTCCTGGCAATTAGCCTTCCACTTCCTATATACTCTATTATCTTCCCCGGTCATTTTCAGGTGGGGACAAGGAACAAGAAGAAATAATAGCAGGACTTCCATGTGAGGTCTCGTGACCCTCCTCCATGTTTTTCTACAAGAGAATGTCAATCATCTGATCCATTCGAGTTACCATAGACCTGAGCATCACTGTATTGTATTGCTTAGTAGTAGCCATGGTTACCATGCCAAGTTAACCTGAGCTCCAAGGTAACATCATTTTATACCTGGAGGTAAAAAACACCATCTACTTAGTATAGATAATGGCTAATTTACTACTGACTTGGTAAAATGATTTTCTATAATCCTGTACAAGAAAAATAAACAAAATACTTTTAACAGCCAGAAGAGTTTTAGCAACATTTTGCTGGTGACATCCATTTGTCCCAATTCCTTCACATGTTTGTGGTTGTTTGGTCTTATCACAAGGTTCTGTTTAGTCTGTGATCGCTGTTCGAGTTGTGTGAAACTTTGAGCTAACTATACATATCTTCATACTCGACATTCACAGAGAAAAGGGATTATTAAACATGCAGAGTCCCCAAAGACTCCATTATGTGTAATTAACAGATAAATTGTCATCGGAATCAATAAAACGTGCTAAATGATTCAAACTTGTATATAATTAAGTGTCTGTTTTATTTTTTATCCGCATTTCACATTTCTCACAAGGATACTTTCAACAACCTTGTTAACCCTTTTTGATCCTGATGGAATTGGATTGTTAGATTAGTCAGTCTAGGGGCAGGGTACATTGTTGCAAATGTAGAAAACATTTCACAACTCAAGGTTTAGAAATTCTGTTCAAAGGCAGTGAAACTGAGGCTATAAGGACACTTTAATAAGAAGAACACATTTAAAATCTTGAAAGTATTAAGAAGCTTGGGATAGTACTGTAGTGTGAGGTTCTGTGTATCATGTGGAGTTGTTAATTATGACCTCAGTCATTAACTTTTTCTAACTGGAATATGGACTTTTGTGGGAGGATTTGGGATTTAAACTTTATCTCAGCTAACATTTAGACTTTTTTAAACAATATTTTTGTTTATTCATGGATAATTTATTATAATATATTTTGATCCTATTTATTCCTTTCCCCCAACTCTTTCAAATTCTCCCCTGCCTCCTTACTTACCTAACTATGTTCTAAGTTCCTTTCTAAAATTCTTTGTTAAAATGAACACACGAAAAAGGCTTAGAGTCAAGCTGCCCAGACTATACTCTGTTAAAGTGTTCTACTAGTCAATATGTAATATATGCTGTAAATATGTGTCCATATCTACATATGTGTAGATATAAAGCAATACCTATCTTCTAAGGTCATATTGAGGATTACTAAGTGAAATTCAGGGGAAAATACTCAGATGTTTGAAATAAGACTTTTGGAGCAGCTTTGACCTTGGGGTGACCAAGAGCACACACGTGTTCTGTTGAGAATGTTTTCATCTGTGTTCCTTGTGATATTGCCTTACTGTGTGTGTGTGTGTGTGTGTGTGTGTATGTGTGTGTAATAACCTGTATCATTTTCATTTGTTACTTTGACCTTACTGTTCACCTGATTGCTGACATATTCTACTTCATTGTCTAGATTCCATGCACATAGAAGATGTGGAAGCTGTGCAGAAACTTCAAGATGTCTTGCATGAGGCCCTGCAGGATTATGAGGCTGGCCAGCACATGGAAGACCCTCGACGTGCAGGCAAGATGCTGATGACGCTGCCGCTTCTCCGGCAGACCTCCACCAAGGCTGTACAGCACTTCTACAACATCAAACTAGAAGGCAAAGTCCCCATGCACAAACTGTTTTTGGAAATGCTGGAGGCCAAGGTCTGACTAAAAGCCCCCGGGCCCTCCCATCCTGCACGTTGAAAAGGGAAGACAAACCCAAGAGTGATGTTGAAGAATCTTAGAGTTTAGTGAACACCATTAGAAATCAACAGAGACTGCACTGATATTTTAGCAGCAACAGTACGATGCAGCCTGCGGATTCCGCCACATCTTCCTGATAGGTTTCCTCATGTTACCCACCATTCCTTCTGTCCCATCCAGGTCTCTCCCGCTCTCCCTTGTTCCTGTTCTCACATTTTGCTTCTTTTACTAATGGTTCCCCCTTTCTCCTCCCTTCCCTCCCTCCCACTCTTTCTCTTCCTTTCTTCTTCCCCTCTTCCTTCTTCCTTTCCCCAACCTTCCTTTCTTGCCTTGAACTCTTCCTTCTCTCACCCCACTTCACTCTCCATGTTCAATACCTCTGACTGTAAGGAACGTTTCTTTTACCTCCTGCATCACTTCCCTTCCTTATCCTTCCCTGTCTTTTCCTTTCTCCCCTCTGCTGCTGAACTCTTAAACGCAGTCTCTAACTGGAGAGAGATGGAAGCCAGCCCTGCCAAAGGACAGAGATCCATAATATGGATGCCAGTGAACTTGTCATGAACCATGACATCCCCAGCGAGTAAGGAATCAAAGAGAGAACCGTCCCTAAAGTACAGTGCAACACAAACGAATCGACTTAGTGCAGTATTAGATTCCACGGAGCAGCCTCTGATCAGACACCGTCAGCGGCGGCGGAGGCGGCAGTGGCTGCTTCTCCTTGCTTTCTCATCTAGATCAGTTACAGCCATTTGATTCCTTAATTCTTTTGTCAAGTCTTCCAGGTATTGGTTAGTTTAGCTACTATGTAACTTTTTCAGGGAATCGTTTAAGCTTTATTCATTCATGCAATACTAGAGAGGGGTAAGGATACCGCAACTTCGCGCTGGCTTTGAACGATTGAACACTAAAATGAAAGACAAATGAACCCTGAAGGAAGATTTTTAAAAAATGTTTCATTTCTTCTTACAAATGGAGATTTTTTTGTACCAGCTTTACCACTTTTCAGCCATTTATTAATATGGGGATTTAACTTACTCAAGCAATAGTTGAAGGGAAGGTGCATATTACCACGGATGCAATTTATGTTGTGTGCCAGTCTGGTCCCAAACATCAGTTTCTTACATGAGCTCCAGTTTGCTTAGACGTTCACTGACACCAAGGATTACATTACACCTACCGTGATGCCAAGCGGCCATATTCACAAGCACTGCACATGGGATCCCTATCCGTAGAATTAGCACCGGTACACCTCCCTGCTGGGAGGGGACAGTCGCCATACGATTTCTAGCTGCCCTCGTGGTTAGGAATGAGATGCTGCCTGTACGCAGTTACAAACTGTCTCAGAAGGAGCTGTGAGCCAATATCATTTCAGAGGCAATAAGGCTAAGGCCAGAATTCAAACAACCCAATCATCAAAGACAGCAGATGCCTGACCAAATTCTAAAACCTAATCCGGAGGAGTTGATTCGCTTAGGAATGACTGTTTAAATTAACCTGCTGGTTTGTTTTGTTTCTCTTTTGTTTTTACCAAGAGCGAAGCCAATGGATATGCTTTCACATAGATGTATGGTCACAGCATGAAAGCCAGTCAGTTTCAGAACTGTAACCAGGTGTAATCTAATGAAGAAATCAGATGCCCCCTCCCGGAACCTACAGTCGCCGAATAACCAGAAAACAATAACCTCCATAGAACGCTTTTACCAATGGACCAGTGTTAATAGCTGCTCTCTGTATTCTGTGGACAGTCTTATTCTATGTACACAGATGTAATTAAAGTTGTACTCCTAACAAACAAAAGAATAGTTCAGCTTCAATGTTCCATGTTTGCTACGCTTTTCGGAACTTTACGTTGCATTCAGAAACTGTCGTCTTGTTCTCGTGGTGTTTGGATTCTTGTGGTGTGTGCTTTTAGACACAGGGTAGAATTAGAGACAGTATTGGATGTATACTTCCTCAGGAGAATACAGTAGTATATTCTACTCCTTACCAGTAATAACAGATTGAAACTCCAAACCAGTATTCATTATGATCAGACACACATCGAAATCATAATAATATTTTCAAAACAAGGGATAATTTCTCTAACGGTTTATTATAGAATACCAATGTATAGCTTAGACATAAAGCTTTGAATATTCAAGAATATAGATAAGTCTAATTTTTAAATGCTGTATATATGGCTTTCACCTGATCATCTCTCAGATGTTGTTATTAACTCGCTCTGTGTTGTTGCAAAAACTTTTTGGTGCGGACTTGCTTCCAAAACTATTGCTAACTTTGTGTGCTTTAAGCAAAATACCTTAGGCTGAGAACGCCTCAGCCTTGTGCTAGGAATACTGTGTATCTATCATTAGCTATATGGGAATATATCGTAGATTGTGGTTCTCAGTAGGGAAAGTGACTGTAGTGTGAATCTAGGTAAATCATCATTAGCAATTCATTCGGATGGTCAATAACTTGAAATTGATAGCTGTGGTAAGTTTTAAAAAAAAAATTGGCAAATCCCTGAAAAAAAATCAACAGAAAATACAACTCCTGGGGGGATAAAAAGGTGCTGATCCTGTAAAGATTCTTTCATCATGTAAGTGTTTAAAAATATTATTTTCCAGAAGGTTTATGCAGGGTTTAAGTTACTACTGCGCAATTGCGCTATATATTCAAATGGAATACAGGCAGTGTAGCCACTGTTTTGCTGTATCACATGGAAGTATTTGGGCTTCAGAACTCAGAGCCTGCAAGTGATCACATCAGACAGAGACACATTTAAAGAATGAGGTACAATGTGTAGTCCTCAGTTTAAAAGACTTGGCTTTTCAAAACAACAAATATCTTGTAACTAAGGGGAAAAAACAGCTTAAAATGTAGATCTAAAAGAAATGCGCGGGCTTCAGGGCAAATACCCCTTTGTACCTTGCTCGAGAAAAGTTTATTGTTTTTCAACTTTCAAGCAAGACCATTTAGTTAATGCCAAGTGTCAGGAAATCACCAAGGTGTATGTTTTAGCCGTACGATTTACAGTTTTATTTTTCTTTTAGGTTTGTTCTTATTTAAAGCAATATGATTGTGTTGACTCCTTGTAGCGACACTCGTGTTTAATCAAATCAGATTGTTGTATTTATTCCACTATTTTGCATTTAAATGATGACATAAAAGATATAAAAAATTTAAAACTGCTATTTTTCTTATAGAAGAGAAAATGGATGTCGGTGATTGTATTTTAATTATTTAAGCATCCCTGTTTACCTGCCTGGGACAACATTTTATGGCAGTCTTATGTGCAAAGATCGTAAATGGACAAAACAAAATTTAAACTGCTTACAATGATCCAGGAGTTGCATTATAGCCAGTAGTAAAAATAATAACAATAATAATTAATAATAATAATAATGAAACCATGTCTATAGCTGTAGATGGGCATCACATCTGTAAAGCAATCAATTGTATATTTTTGTGATGTGTACCATACCGTGTGCTCCAGCAAATGTCCATTTGTGTAAATGTATTTATTTTATATTGTATATATTGTTAAATGCGAAAAGGAGCTATGATTCTGTGACTCCAATCAGTTCAGATATGTAACTCAAATTATTATGCCTTTCAGGAGGATGGTAGAACAATATTAAACAGGCTTCCACTTTTCGCTGCTCTTTCGTATTGTGTTTCTTTTTTCCCTCGCTAAAGAAACCAACGGATCAACAGCGCCCTTTGTTGCCGCCACTCAAAGAGTGGCTCTGAGGACCCAGTCCCTAAAAATAAAGTAGGACTTTAAGTAAGAGCTATATAAAGGCTTGTCAGAATGAATTCTAGGGTGCCAAGAGACATTTTGCATATTTAAGGGTATGCAAAGTGTCTCATGGCACATTAGAATTCATTCTGACAGGCCTTTATATAGCTCGTATTTAATCTTAAGCAGCCCCACATCATCCTGCATTACTCAAAATCATCGCCTCTATGTCAATGTCATAACAGAAAACTTTCCCCTATTTTAAGATCGTATTAAAACCTGTGAGAGATATCTATTATTTCCTTCTATCGACAATTAAATCAAGCTCTGGGGCTGGCACGTGGAGCTCTGCAACAGTACAGCCACTGACCAGATCTCCTGAAAGGGAAGTCTCGGCAAAGTCCTCCAATCCACTGGAGGGGAGGAGGCTGTCTTGGAATTCAGGAGGGTTAAACAGCACTGTTGACAGCAAATGACCTTTTACTGCCCTCGCTGCTTGGGGTCAACTTGAAGTTTCCCCTGGACCCTCCTGGAGCCATCACCCAAGTGCTCATACGCTCTTTCTTGCTGTCCAGCCTAGCCTGCCCTTTATTTACTCTGCCCAGCCTAAGAGTGTTTTGTCAGCATGCTTGCCTACCTCTCAGAGGGGACTGGTTCTCCAGAGACACACTGTGGTGACACAAAGGCCACTAACTAGAACTGCTGTTTTTAGGGCCACGAGATTACCTCACTAGCAAGAAAGCTGAGTCCCCTTAATACTTTAGTATCTCTTGAGTGGCAAAAGCCCAACATAGTATCTCATGTTCATATTTGTTTACTTTTGAGTTGCTGGTGTATTTGTGTCAAATTTCTGAAATGCAGCATTCAGACCTAAGAAGGAATACTCTGTCCACATTCTCCATGAGAGTTCCTCTTTTAAAAACATATGTGAGACACACTCATGTACTTTTAAAAACCCAAACATTAAAATTCTCTTGCTTTTTCATAACCTATAATTACAAGAAACTTTTCGGGTACAGACATTTATCATGGCTACTTTAGGCATAAGAGAAAGGGGCAGTGGGATTTTGATATTTTAAGATGTATTTGGCAGTTTAGAAACAAAGTAGATTTGTATATTGTTTATTCTTAGGAATCATTTAATTTTTAACAGTTTGCAAACCATTATTTGTTTCCCATGTATTAGAACATGGATATATTAGAACTTACTTACATTAGAAGGAACATGCATTACTTCTCAGATAACTTTAATGAACAATATATCATCCTTCAGGGGAGAAAAATTTAAGCATTAGCCAAATGTTGCATTCAAAATAATTTAGGGCTTTAAAAGCTGAAAACCTATGTTGTTGCATTCCATAAACCTTCATGAACCCATACAAGATGAAAGAAATCTGTAAAATAACATTCAACTTGAATGCTGCATGGTCACCTTACCAAGAAAGCACAGCTCGTAGGGGAAACGCCCTTTGCTGCCTCGTGCCTGTTGTTCTAAGGAGTCACTGACAACGGTTTCATTACAGCGGTAAGCAGTTGTTGAAAAGAAAAAAAGCAAAAACAAAACAGCGTTTTTCGAACTCCTGTCCATGTTTTAAACTTTCTCAGAAGTGCTAGAATCTTGAGACTCCCATGTCCCATCCAGGAAGGACACAGGTATGGTTTCACTGGGTTCTGCAACATGGCCTGGGCATTAGGACTTTTGGAGAAGATCTCTTCGAGATTATTTCACCTGAAGATAAGGATGAAATCCAGTGCTCCGTGTCTTTGTAATTTTTCTCAGGCTATAAATGCCCTTAAAAATAAAGAGCTTCCTTTCATTGGCTCTGCATGTTTGTTACTAAAGAAGAAATCCAAGGCAAAAGATCTCATCTTAATTTGTTCACACAAAGACAAGGGGATATATGTCAGATGAGAGGGCATTCTCTCATCCCAATTCCACCTTTGCCCCTTCCCAAAACACAAGGGAACATTTTTGAAAAGATCATCTTATTATTAATTTTGTGTGTCCCTATATGTTTGTGTGTATACTCACGTCACTGCAGAGGCCAGAAGAGGGCAACAGATTCCATGGAGCTGGGGTTAATACTTGCTAGTGTGTAGCCCGATGGGAGTGCTGGGAACTGAACCCTCATCTTCTGCAAGAACAGCAAATGCTCTTAACCACTGAGACATCTCTCCAGGCCCAAGGGAGCATTTATATTTGGTGACTCCATGTACATCTAGCTATTTGCCAGTGTTAAATGGAGTTGCCAGCTCAACAATGTATATGTTGAGTCTTTCATGACCTTTTTTCTTTTAATCTGTTCAGTTGTCCCTTTAACTTGCTTTAAAATTCATTTACACGTTCTGAAGGGAAAAAAGTAATGTTTTTCTCCACTAAAAAAGAGAGAGAAAATTTAAATTAATTTTTTGGTGGGACTTTAGACTGGGCCATTCTTCTATCCATGTTTTCCAAGTTGTTGGTTTATGTTTAGGGTAGAAATAAAATGGAATTGAGTGTAGAGATGCTTTATTCTTAGAATTATGTAGAAGTTTGCAGTTCATCTTGCTCATTTAAAAACTTCATTTGTGACTAACCTGTGAAAGAAAAGCAAGATCCATTTAAAGGTTTGTTCTTCCACAGTGAAGAATGGACACATGCTGATTGGACATTTCCCTAGTCTACTGGATACAGATGTGTTTAAGTCGGAGTATCTGATCTTTTCCTATCTAAGCCCAGCTTCTTGCTTTTCCTGCCCCTTCATAGTGTGAAAAACCAAAGCAAGTAGCCAGAGATTGATTGTGAATTGCATCTTATTATGAAACAAAGTGGAGAATAAAGGAATTTCAAAATATAATCCTTCTTTTTCCAGGAGTATTTGTCTTGTTCTCCACAATCTCAAGTTCTGAAATAATGTGCCCATCAGGGGCTCAATGTTGCGTGTCCATGCCAGTTGGTCCAAGGGCTTGTTATGATGGTAATGACCTACTGCAACGTGAGCTTGGATCACAACAATGCAATTGCTACCAGCTCACCTGCTGAGAGAAATATTTTATTATTGTTGAAAATCCTCCATAGAGATTTGTTTCTCCTGTTTCTGTTTAAATTAAATTCAGTGCAGGACTGCCTGATGATTCCTCTGGAGTATTTTTCAGATAAACAACTAGTCTCAAAATTTAGAAATCCTAGCTAGTTTCAATTTGTTTATTAGCAGAAAACTTACATAGGTGACACTGTCACCAGGTGGTGGGGATGGAATGGTTGCACCCACACAAGAGATTTGCCTACTGAGTCTACAGCCAATGACTGAGAACTCCCTGCTTAATTATAAATACCAATCAGAAAAAATAGGTAGCATCAACTATATAGCCTATAAAAACACTAATAATTCTTTGCTCCCAAGTACCATAGAAGTTCTGGAGTGATGATGGACTTCCTTCTCAGTAGAAAGTGTTTTTAAATTTAGTGTCAAATGTTGAAGGGGGGAGGAAGGGAAATAAACAACCCTAAACAGAAGCACAGTAGACAGCACAAAGGTGGGTGAAAGATCTTGGCTTATAATCTGTCTTTTACAGCATAGCTTTTGAGAATTGTGAAGAATGTCTTAAAGCAAATGGAGTTACATGGAAAGTGTTTCCAGAGGCCCTAGATTGCATCTTAGATTGAGGATTATGCAACAGGGGAGTGTTGGGTAATACTAATTCTGTAGCATGCAGCCAAGTTATAATTGGAGTTTATTATACCCCCCGTCCAAAGATGGAAACTGGAAAAGCAAATAGGACAAAGAAAGAAATGGCTTTATTTAATGTTTGTAAAGGTAAGAGTGTCTGTGTATTTAGCATGTGTTGAAAATCAGCAGGCTGATTTTAGGGAATACCAACCAATTCTGGAAAAGGTCACTGCAAGGCCTAACAAGGGAATACTTAGGGCTAGCAGCCGCCTAAAAGGATTCAATTCACACTCCAGTTAAATCTGAACAACCAGTCAACTTCCACAGTTTTTCTAGAAAATAAAGTACTGCCTGCCATCTTAAAAAAAATCCAACACAGGAAACTAAAATCTTAGGAGCAATTTTGGAAATGAGGTCTTGAGTTGGGCTAATTCTCCCGAATTGAGAGTTCCTATCATTGTAAGCAAAACATTCTGAGGATGGATGTAAGCCAACTGTCCTAAAGATGATAGCTTTGAGATAATCTCTGAGATTGTGTTTTGGATCTCTGAGGCTGCTCTTTGGCCATGGTTCTCTTCCACTGAGCAAAGTGAAGAGTCCAGTGTTGATGTATCAAGTGTATTCACACTTATAAATCAAGAAACATATAGCTCTATATTTTTAATATTTGGACAGAAAAATATTCTCTTTATGCACAAAAATAAGTATGCAGTCATTGATAACTACTGTGCTAGGTATTAAGCAGATAATGTGATAAAAAGATTTTTACACAAGATATTCTTGGCACAACATGTTTTATGTAATAAGATCCGGGGTGTGAACATAAACTGTGAAAAGTTATTGACAGTATACCACATTATATAACATGAGAAATTTGTGTCTTTCAGTGTAAGTTCAAATCCCAGCTCTGAAACTAACTAGCTACATGGCATGACTACTAATGAAATCTACTCTATTTAACAAAATGGGGATAAATACATACTCAAAGGATTGCTATCATCAAAAAAAGTTAACGATGGAAAGAAATATTTTCTACCTAATATAATACTCAATATGTTGAAATTGCATTTCATTCTTAAAATAAAAATTCCTTCCTAGCAGAGGATAAATAAGATTCTAAAGTAATCTAATGATAATAGGGTAAAAACCCATTGATACTGGGGACAGTGTGGGTATCTGAGATGCCAGTTGGTAGCAGGTGGATGTGAGGGACTCTTCTTGGGCATACATAAGTGAAGAGCTACAGAGGCAGGGTTATCTTGCCATGTCAGTATGGTGTGTCCAGAAACCAACTGTGGACCTGGGTGGTGGCATTATGCTAAGTTCTTTGGATGTATTAAACAGTTTAAACACATCTAGTAACTTTATGAAGTCTTATAAATTTCCCTATTACACATGAAGTAAAATGACTAAAAAAAAGTTGTGTGTTAATGACTTCTTTGTCCCACTGGCAGAGTACCTGACAGATTTAAGGAAGAAAGATTTCTTTCGTCCCACAGTCTCTGAGCTTTCTTTCCTTGGGGGCTTGGCTCTGTGTATTTGAGCAGGATGTCACAGCAGTGAAATTGCAAAGGGTGGATGGTGGTCACTATGTGGGTAACCAGAGAACAGAAGGAGAGAGACACAAGAGGCCAGGGATAGCATACCCTCAAAGACCTGTTCCCAGTGACCTACTTCCTGTATCCCTTCCCAACCCTCCAGATTTCAAAACCATCCCAAAATAGTGGTACCATCTGGCAAACTAAACACTCAAATCATGAGCTTATGGATACTTTGCATATTCAAGTCATGACATTACATAATTTTCCCTAAGAGCATGAAGCTAATGTGTGATTCAGCTAAGTTTGAATTTGGTCTGTTCAACTCTTGATCTTAATTGCTTTAACCCACAGCCATGCATTGAGCAGATTTTAGGACCTGAATAATGGATACTACCTATGTTTCCTTATACTGGAGATATACTGGAGATGTGAAACACAGCATTGACTCATTTCAGTTCATTTTCTCCAGGAATATGAGATATTTGTTGTTTCATTTTTATCTCTTTGCTATTTCTCTCAATGTATATGATGAAGCGATATATAGGTAAGACTTTTAATATACAGATATAGCCCTTTGTTGACCATTTCATTATTTCTTATTTTTTATTCTCCACTAGATCTATATGGCTTAACCGTGTGTTAGAAGGGAGTATGCCATTATAAGCCACTGAAAGCATATGTCATACATTACCTGTGTTCTTTATAATGAACAATAAGATGACTTTCAATCTCCTAATCTATAAATAATATGATGACAAACATTTCTGGATGTTTTTCTTTATAGACCAATGAAATGATTTCTGGAAATCAGTACAGATTGCCAGACCAGTGACCATTTATATATTTATTTTCACTACAGAAATTGCCCTGGGATACAAGGTTATTCTGAATTACCATAGCAGCATATGTTGTTTCCTTTGTTCCTCTGTCGTGTGTGTCTGTGAACCCCGCTAGCCCTGACACCTGCTTAGGCATTTCTTTCTCTGACTTATCTCTTTTTGCTCTGCTATTTTCTCTATTTGGTTCCCTATCATTTTATTGTTCATTTACAGTTCTTTGTCTATTCCAGCTATCGAACCCTGTCCGTTTTACTTTTCACATATGTCTTCTTCTGTCTGTCATGTGTCTAGTAATCATGACCTTTGTCTTTGTTGATTAGGAATAATTAATTTGAATAAAATCAAGTTCTTTGATCTCATCTTTATAGTTCTAGAGCTCAAGACATTTTCCCCAACTTTTTAGAATTATTTTTATAATTTGGATTTCACATTTAGGTCTCCTTTAATCCACTTTTCATGTGTAAAACATTTCGATTAATTTTCCAATCTCATCATTCCCCAGCAGTGGGTGGGGTGACATCTGCACCACACAAGGTGCTATATATAAAGAGGTCTCCTTCTTATTCTTCAGTCTGCTCTGTGAATGATGTATGTTACTACACAGTGCCTTAGTTTAGTTCTAATACTCTGTAGTTTCAGTATCTGGTGACATACCCTCCATTCATGCCCACACTTTGTGTTACTTTTCAAATTTATACTCATTGGTGAAATTTTCTTTTTTTTCTATGAATTCCAAAAATCTTTGTTTCAAGTTATTACAATTCTGTTAACAACATTGGATTCCTGATGCATAAATTATTGTGGAGAAAGTATTTCTGCAAAGTTCATTCAATGGGTATGTCTTAGTCTTCCCTGAATTCTTGTGTTATTTCTCTACAGTCATGTTTGTAGATAATCACTATAGAGTTTGAAGCTTTCTCTGAGTCAGTTCCTGAATATTAGCTGTAACTTCAGTTTACTCTCTATTATTTTTCTCTTTAATTTATTCTATTTTTTGAGTATTGAATACTTCACATGTTCCATCTACATCTTTGCTTGAATACTTGGACCTACTTCCTACTTAAGTCATTGGTTAAGAATCCTAGATTTTCATGTGCATGGTCTATATTCTCTTTGAGTTCAAGTTGAAAACCTACCAGTCCATCCCTGAGTCTACCCTCTTCTCCAGAAAATCTGCCTCTGTTTTATTATAGGCATTTTAGGACAACTGCGCATGATATTAGCATTTTGACTCTAAACTGGGTTTTCTAAGTCCATATGTTCATTAGATCGCCCCTTTCCTTCTAAGTGATTCATTTAAGACACACTTTCTCAGATGCTCTACAAATGGTTGCTATGGGTGGCCATTTTCCAGCTTTAAGACATTTCCTCCAACTTTCTACCCAAGTTTCCTTCTACCTTTGTCCTCAACCTGACCCCAAAGTTTAGGTTTTGCTGTGGCTACAGCTTCATTTCCAGGTATTGATGTTTCTGTCAACCAGTTTTGGCTTTGTAATAACTACAAAATTCTAACAAAGTGTACAATAAGGCCACACGTTTGGAGATGGCTGGAGTGACAGGCTAGATTCAGCCTCTGTCCTGTGTGTGGTCAGCCTGGCTCCCAGATCCAGGTCCTGGGGACACAGCACTCAGTAGGAAGCCACCTTCACCTCAGTGACTGAAGTGTCACCAACACATCCCAAGTCAGACAGGAAGCCACAGCTTCTCTCATTCTTTATTTATCTTCCATTGTCCAAAAAGTCACAGAGCTGAGTCCCACCTTGAAGAAGAGGGCAGAGTAGTATTTGATTTTGTGAACTGAGCTGCAAAATTACATTACATCATGTATGCACAGAAGGGACAAGAAGAGCGAGAAATCAAGTAAACATGCGATAAGGGCCTACACATTTACATTTCATGTTATCTAACACGTGTTAAAGTGTGTCACCTCATGGAATCTGACATGTGGTGTTCTTACTAGAATTTATCTAAGTATCCTACAATTACCTTTAGTATACTTCTTATTAATCAGTGTGTTTAATAGCATGGTATGTATGTACATAACTTACATGTATGTTTGGTATTACATTTTCAAATATTGTCAGTAGTTCCTATTTACATTTTCTGAAAGTGTAGTCCATATGTACTTGAATCATAGCATTTAATATAAGCTTTTTGTGACTGAGTTTATAGGTGACTTTTAAGAAATTTTTGCTTGTACTCAGGACAGGCTTGTTAAGAGTGGTGGAGGAAAGTGCCCATTGCTAACACATTATTAATACTATTTACATATTTCATAGTTACTTTTACTCCTTGGTGTTTCTGAGAGAAATATGTGAGAACCTTTCATTGTAATTCCTGGTTATAGTGGTCTCTATCAGTTGATACAGTAGGTGTTTAGAGTACATGTTATGAATTACATGTGTCCATTATCCTTAGAACATTTACCAATCATTTAACAGTAAATTGAGTTCCCTTTAGATTATCTTTTACGCATTGAAAAGTACATAGAATAGGCTTTTCTTAATGAATATTCATGATGTCAACACTCATGGCAGCATCTAGCAAGCCACACATCTGACAATGGTCAGCTTCACAAACATTGTGCCCATGGCTCCTGCAGGAGCAAAGGTAAATATGATTCATTTTTCCTTGTGGGTACACAATGCTAAGCAGCATAGAAAGCCATCTGCTTTTCACACTAAAATGAATGAAAATGCAAAGTATATAGTATTTTCTAACTATCTTTTTTTTTGGTTAACTTTACTTTTGGTTAATTGACCCATGTTCCAATTAGTAGTAGTTTGCTCATCTCCAGATGAACATTTGGGTTTAATTGTCATGATTAGTACAAATAATATTACTATAGACTAGTTTATTTTCATCTGGTAATATATTCTGAAGGTAGCATAGTAATGTACATTATGCATGGGTTTAATTTCAATAGATAAGCTTGTAACTATTTTCCCAAGTGGTTATACCAACCTACTCCTCCATTAATATTGTAATGGTCATTACAATTCTTAATGTTACTATGTACTTTAATCTAGTGATATTCCATGTTTTTTTTTTCACTTTCAGTTTTTTTTCTATTTTTTTATATATTTTATTATTTTTTATTTTACAATACTATTCAGTTCTACATAATAGCTCCAGATTCCCTTGGCTAGGCCCCTGGTGGAGCGTTGGGAGTCTAATTAGTGAGAAAGAGGAGGGTTTATATGAGCGAGAATTGTTGAAACCAAGGTTGGATAAAGCACTTTCAGTTTTTAAATCTATTTCATTTTTAAAGGTATTTCATTTCCCTGAACACCAATAATACTGAATATGCTTTTCAGATATTATTGAACATTTGTATATCTTCTCTATATAAATTTTCTGTCCAGATTAACCAATTCTTGTTTTTCCCATGATCTGAGTTTAATTATTTGTAGATACTTTTAGTATATTCTGAGTATGATCCAGTTACAAGCAGGTAAGATTTCTAAATCATCAGGCTGAATTTTTACTTTCTTAATGGTATCTTTTGATGAAGGCGTTTTGAACTTTCACGTGACCCTAGTTACCACCCTTTCTCTTCACAGCTAGCACTGATGGTGCCACAGAATGCACCACTTCTCTGAAGTTGAGCAAATGCCTCCATGTCAGACTTTCTGCGAGTTAATTGCTTTGCTTACCTCCTTTGTCTCATCAAATAACCTGGACTGGATTTCTGCGGATTTTGTGAATGGCATCCACTGGAGGTTGTGTCTTACACATCTTTGACTCTCTGTTCACATCCAATTGTCTATTCTCTGCCCTTTCTCCATAGCTTTATAGTGCCATCTCTGCTTATGTGGATTTTTCCTTGGCCCCCTGTTCTGCTCCTTTGATCAATTTGTCAATCTCTGTATCAACCCTGCACGTGCATTCTTATTCACTTTCTAGAGCATTTAGGGCAAGGGTGGATGGCTAACACAGAAATTTCTCTTCATTGGTATCTTCACCTAAGTGTTTTGGTTTTAGTATTACTGTGTAAAATACAGAATCACCCTGTTTATTTAAACACCTACACGCATTATTTTACTCAGGAATGGCATTGATTTTTGCCATTCAATTTGCAGATAATTCTCTTATATGTTTGTGTTCTTCTTTGCTATCTGTTACTGGGACAAAGACTGACTCAGCACCTTGGAGAAGAAAGTGCTTATTTCAGTTTACCCTTCCAGTTCACAATCCCATCACTGAGGGAAATCAGAGCATCTTGGTCCTGTGGCCCCAGTTGTCCATCACCCAAGGCCAGTAACACCAAGTCTCCCTTGTCTCTGTCTTCATAGAGGCTTCTCTTCTCTGTGTGCTATCTACCTTGGCATAAGTGCTTTAAATATATTTGTGTTTGGTAGCACGTTGTCGCAAGGATCATCTAACATAATCTCCCTCATCACAAGATGATGTACTTAATCACATCTAAAATGACCCAGTTTACAAAATAAGGTAACTCCTAGGACCCAGTGTGTGTCTCTCTGTTCTCTTCTCTCTTTGTGTGTGTGTGTGTGTGTGTGTGGCGCATGCTGTTCAGCTTCCTGCAATGATGTTTCCACTTTTCTTGATTTCTTAAGCTAGCATATAATGGATATAATGATGGATTTTCACACATATGTGCATTTTATGTTATTCTGGCCCATTCTCCTTCCCCAGCTCTCCTCTGTCCCTACCCTCCTCTGGATAGTTCACTTAGATTCTTTTGCCCTTAACATTGAACTCTCTCAAGTAACATTCATTTTTGTCTGTTCTTCTGTAAATATGCTATGGACCTCTAGGAGCAGGTTGAGCTTGAGTCTCATAGTTTTTGGCACCAGTTTGCTTACTGTTTTCCACATGATTCCTCACCCTCAGTGCCTCTAGATGGGTCTTACTTACATTCTGCTTATCATGGGTCCCAATCACAAGAAGTAAACTTGTGATGCAGGGATTTTGTCAGGGTTTCACATCCTCACATATAACTGTATTTCTCACACTGACTGAGGAGGTATACACGTAGAATCTAGGCCATGCTGGGACTGGACATACCTGGTTGTGGAGAAACAGACAAGCTCCCTGCATTTGTGTGGTTCTAGGTTAGAGGGAGGATAGCCGTTGAAAGGATGAAACAAGAATACATCCATTGTGACAAGGATGGAGAGCTTGCAGCTGGAGAGTGGCCAATGAGAGCCCTACCCCCATGTTCTGTAGGGAGAAGAAGGCATCTTGATATAAAAAGTTGTTGAACCAAGACTAACCGCAGCTGTTAGCCTCCCTGGAGAGAGAGTGGAAAGGAGGGAGAGTAAATTGGTACAGGAGAACTTAAACAAAGCTCTCCAGACAATGTGCGCAAAATGATAACAATTAGAGGTCATTTGTGATCTCCCAAAGGCACCAAGTTTGAGAGCACAGAAGCCACTTGGGTGCCATGGGTGTTTGCCTCTCTGATTGGTTCTTTGAATTCCCAGAGACATCAACACACTCTGATGTGATTGCCCAGGCCGACACTGTCATCAGCTCATCAGATGATTCCATAGAAAATGTGGATAGGAATGATAAAATAAAATATAAACTGTTCTTGTGCTTACTAAATTCCAGTCCTCTCCTTCTACCCAACTGTAGTAATATTAATTAATTAATTAATTGGTGTTTTTAAGGCTAGCCAGTGCTTCCTCACATAGACTCTATCTGTCATTTCTGGCCACGGAGCATTTCCTGGCCCAGGTCAGACCTAGGTACCTTATCGTCTGTATTGCTTTCTGTAGGTGGAGAATTTGTCTCCATCTTTTTAGTGTATACACCCCCTTTATCTTAAAGCTCACATTCAATTATATTGCTTTTAAAATTAGAAATATTTTACTTAAAAGTATTTCTGCCACCCTTTAGCCTTCTCTATACCCCCTGCATACCTACCCAATGGAAAAGGACCGAGATCAAATTACTCACTTTATATTTGCTTTAAGAAAATGGCATAGGAACTTCAAAGTAACTTGGTAAAATTAAATGATTTTTCACAGAAAATCCATACTTCTTTGCCCTTTATTAAAAATAGGTAAGGTAAAGTTCTGAGTCTCACAAAAGGCAACAGTGTGTCTTGGAAAATGAAATTAACAAGGAAAGGGACCTCGTGGGGCCTGTCACTGCCTCCATTTTAGAGGCTATAAAGAGACACATGGAGAAATGTTCCTAAGACGTCAAGAGCTGGTGCAGTGTTAGCCGGACAACATTGGCTCAGCAAGTGGGAGACCCAGGGTTTGTGTCCCAAGGCTGAGGAAGAGAAAACAAGCAGGACAGGACGACAGGACAGACTGTTACCTTCATCCCTCTAAGTCTAAGGCCTGTGTTTCATCCATCACCCCAACTTGCCTCTGAGAACGAAGGAAGGAGCTAATAAAGCAAGCTGGAGTGAAGAGAATTGAACGTGGGGACCATTTGTCTCCTTCCTGTTAAGCTTTCAGTTGGCCACTGTAGGTCCATTCTGGGGCTTTCCGGGTAGGATGTTACTCTTGGCTCAGTTTGTAACTTTTGACACTGATAACTGGTCATTGAGTATAACATCACTAGATTTTTGAAATTCTTTTTTTTTTTCATGTTAAAAATATTAAATTAGAATGAGATTTTAATCTTCTTTTTAAAACATAAAATGTGCTTGAATATGTGTTCCCAAGGCTGGCAATGACCAGATAAACAGAACAGTCTGTCCTATCAGTTGATAACCAGCCAGGGGTTAAGTGAGAGAAAGAGACAGAACTCAAATTCTGCTCCCTCCTCGTACCTTGCTTCCCCTAAGTAGGAGGCATCTCTCTGTGTCATCTCTATCTAGCTTTCTATTTTACATCCTTCTGCCAAATTGGTCCAGATATCAAGCCAAGACGGTCCGACTCAGCATCAGGAGTCTTAGCCTCCTGAGCCACTTCACAAGCTCCATCCTTCATTTCTGCTGTCTTCTGAGATACCACAAAGCTACAGCTCAGGTCCTGTATAAAGGGCAGTTTCAGCATAGTATCCACCCTGTATGTGGTGCTTCTGGTAGGTCAAGTACTGTGTTTAACACCCCCACATTTTCGTTCATTTGGTGCTCACAACCCATGAGATAGGTTCTAGGATTATCCCCACTCAAAAAACAGGACAACTGCTGCATTGTGAAGATGAAAGGGCCATCCCAGTAGACACACACACTCATTCACACTCACACACACATACACATTCACACAGATACACACTCCTGACATATGCATCAGGAGGCCTAGTGGGCAAAGGCCTGACTCTGTCCTTCTCCTAAGCTTTCTGTTGACTTTGATGCTTTCCTCCCAAGTCAGACCAGCATTGGGCCAGGTCAAACTGGTAAAACCCTTCCTTTGATTTTGTGATCATGGACCAGCTGTAACACTTTGAGTACAACATTTTCTTACTTCAGATATAGCCAGCTAAGAAACAAATATCCCATGCTTACAGGGATAAAAATTTGGTCCCATTTCCTCACCTCAGAGTCCATGTGTTTATGTGTTTTGCTGGGAAGAAAGGAAAATACTGTAAGAGTTTATTTTATACCCTGTTTTCTTTAACTGTAATGCTCTTACCAGGATACTATCCTGACATTTTGTAGGCAATAAAAACATACAAAGAATGACTTTTGCAGATCATTTCTCAAGCCTGGACCCCAGTTCTTAATCTATGGCAGAAGGCATCTCTAATCTGATTCCAAAGTTGGTTATGGATACATGTGGTAGTCATGTGGGAACCAGGCCACTCTCTCAACATGTCTCTGGTGACTCCCATTGTAGGAGCTTCTAGTGTCCTCTGAAGGATAAGAGCCTCACACCAGGGTAAGAAAAAATGAGGACAATCTTGTGAGCAAGAAACAGAAATGCACACTATTGCAAAGTGGACAAATGTAGTCATTCAAAGTTGACAATGTATAACTGTTTCCTGATTAAATACCCATTTGCAGGTTCAGGGCAATCTAGAGAAGAATCATGAAGAAGCATCCTAAAACAGCATTGCTCTTTCCTGTTTCCCTAATCTCTTCAAGGCTCTGTTCCAAGAATTTTATTCTTTGAACCTTCTTGACTTGCCTTTGGGGCTTTGGGGCTTTTCTTTGTATCGATTACTTAATCACAGATTGATTGGCATAGATACCACAAATCATTTGCTTTTAAGTGTGAAAAGGCACTCACTTTGTTTCTTTTTTCCATTTGATATGTATATAGGTTTGTATATATCTGAGTGCACATGTGTGGTTGTGAGTACAGGTGTGTGTGTGTGTGTGTGTGTGTGTGTGTGTGTGTGTGTGTGTGTGCATTCATGTGAAGATCCAAAGTTGGTACAGCGAGTCATCCTTCATTCTCCATTGAGGTAGAGTTTTTCAATCAACAGAGTTCAATGACACTGTTAGTTGAGTTAGCTAGCCTGCTCTGGGGCTTAAACGACAGGCAGGTCATTTGCCCACTTACCATTTATGCAGATTTCTGGGGATCTGAATTCTGGTCTTCATGCTTACACAGCCAGGGATTAAACCACTGAGCCATCACTCCAACCTAAAGGAACCCATTTTAAAATGCCTGCTCTGTCCGAAGTATCATGCTTGGTTAGTAACATAGATGATCTCTAGGTCTTTCAAGGCCCCCTTCTGACTGATAGTCATGGAGAGTGGGTAACTAAAGAGGTGACAGGATCTTCCCAGGGTCTTACAGGGACTGAGTGGGAGGTAATGACAGTCCAACTCATATTCTCCCTGTCCTCCCCCATTGTATCAAGCTCTTTAGTGATAGCCATTGGGGACACTGCTAAAATTATAAGTTTGCCAGCTGTCAAGAATACCCATGAGTAGAAGAGAGGGAGGTCTAGCAGATACCTCTCTCTTCAAATGGATTAATTCAAGAAAATTCCCCTTGTTCATCTTTTTTCTTTCTACAAGCCTCAGATAACTCAGTGGTAGTTCCACATCATGAGACATGGGCTAACAGCCACGGGTAAATCGAGTTCCAAGAGACACAAGACCTGCTTCTGACTTCTGTGGGCATGAAGCCTACACACAGTGCACATACATACATGCAGGCGAAACACTCACAGACATAAGATAAAATTAATAAATCCAAAACAAATGCAAAAACAAAGAAAAAGCCAATCTTGAATAAATACTAGCTACATCTTGCTGACCTCATACAGTGTTTATCGGGTTGTCTCTGAATCACATAGGAAACTCAATGAACTGAATGGGAACAGTAACCACAGCTACCGAGCAGACATCTGCATTGACAAATGTTGTGATGCAGAATTAGGACTCTTACTTGTGACCATGGTGATGTTATGATGGCAGTTCCACTCTACAAGAATGCTGAGGCCCAGAAGGGAAGAACAATTTTCTCCAGGTCACTACTAAATAGAGTATTTTTAACTCCATAACTAACACTCCACAACCCACTGCATCCACATTATCATCTCCCCTGAACCAGATGCCCCACTGTTTAATTTAGTTCTTCTTTTTGGTTTTGGTGATAATTTCTGTATTTGCTCTTACTCAGAATTCCACTCAGAAATGAAGGTGGGATCTAGCCCAGAAGTTTAGTGTTTGTTGTGTACCTAGCTACACAGAAGATAACTCACACTCACTCACACAAAAACATACACACACACACACACACACACACACACACACACACACACAAATGTAACTGTAACCTACATGAAATATAAAATGTAGACACAACAAATGACTGTTGATGCCTCCTATGTAATTTCACAAATGCACAAAAAGAATCTCATAGTGAATCAATTATTTATAATTAATTAACCAATCACTTACCAAATGGGATAGCAGAGAATCTGAGATCAGCATTGTCCCAGTGATTGGCTGGGAAAGATACACTGCTTGTCACTGGGATTGGGACAATATAGTAAACACTGTGCTTACTGAAATAAATACCTGCATTCAGAATGAATCGATTACCAGTATGTCCTTCTCATCTGGGACTGTCAGTTTCTAGATTGTTGAATAGAATCAAACAATTAAAAAGAAGAAAGATGCAGGGGGAGGGAATTAATCCTTCAGATTCTCTTGGTTCTTCCACCTCACTTTGTGAGGCAGCCATCTTGGCACACTTATTGATCATGAGACAAGATGACTAATCCCCTTAAGGTCATTAAATGTACTTAATTAAAGAGCAGTTAGCAAGCTTCTCTTTGCTAAAGTAATGTGGCTGTTAAAAGTGATTTGTACTTTACCAATACAGTAGCTATTAATCTGAAGGTCAATTTGTCATTTACATTTTCCCAAACAATTATATTTGGTGGATCGAATGAACATGGAGATACATCATGCACCTGCTTGATGCGCGCTTCTGTAATCATCCTTTTAGAAAGACTTTGTCTAGTTGCTCTGTCTATGGCCATCTCAGCAGGATGTCCATCTCAGCCCTCAGTGTGACACACCCTCGATCATTTCCTTAACTATCTGAAGTTGTGAATGCTTTTTCTATAGGTATTGAAGGGAATACACTTAATATAAAAAAATATAGCTGCGTCTTTGTGACTAGCCTTGTTCCAAATTCCTTTGAAATGAAGAATGAAAGAACCAGATAAATTTGCATTATGGAATGGTAACACCTGTGACTAATTTAAAGACAAAGTAAAAACTGAGTTTCCAAGGCTTGTAGCTGGAAGTCACTGGCTGCTGGATATCTGTCCGTTACTTCATGGTGTAATCATATGAAAATGCAGGAGATGGAAAGCATTGACTAGCCTCTTGCAGCTTTCTTCATGTGGTCCTTTGCCCTTCCAGTAACATCATATGTAACTCTCAGGCCGTACCTGCACCATGACACATGCTCAGTGATGAGGTGGACATCCAGGCAGGTGCTTGGGTACCAAGGAGTTCCTAAAGAAAGGAACTGACAGGACAGAAGACACCTCCCATGTCACAGTTGCTCCTCTGGGTGGGGTTGACACAACATGCCAGCTGGAGTCCTGGGGAATGGAGCACAGCATTCTAAGGAGGAAGAGCAAACCTGAGTGTGAGCTACTACTTACCTTTTGGACCATCTCGCTTCCTTCTGTCTGTCTTCTAGGCTTTGTTCCTATTTACTACTTGGAAAATGGATTCTGTAAAGTCAACCATCTGACTTCAGACCATGTAAGAAAACATTCAGCCCCACAGGGAAAAGAAAATCCAACCAAACAACAACGATTTATTGACAGAGGTTCTTTTCAATCTGTGTCTAAAATTACAGTTGCAAAGGTTAGACAATGATAAATGAGGAGACAAAAAGAAATCTTGATTTTAAAGGTTAAGCAACAGGGGAAAAAAGATCTGAGCTCCACGCCTTCAAACAACATGGAGGGAGAAGCTTGACCCTTTCCAACCATTGATCCCTTTGCAATTAAGACAATTACTTCTCTTTGGCATCACCTTCCAGAGCTGGACCAGATGTGTAAAACCCAACAATATGGAGGCTGATGTGGTTGTCATAGACTCCAGCAAAGACAAAGCCCATTGTTCTTTCTATCTCTGGAGTGTCTCTCTGTATGTCTGAACTCTTCTGGTAATCACAAATTTCTAACTAAAATGGTGAAGTATACAATAGTGTTCTAGGTCTTTGGTGATTACTAGGGTACATTCATCTTTTGTATGTTATATCTACAGAGACCTAACCAGAGAAACTTTCTCATGAGCCTTGCTCTAAGTAGGTGGCTTTAACTAGATGGCGATGTTCTGTTTAGGTTGGGTTAAAGCCTAGGAACCGGAGGTGGAATGTGAGGACAACAGTGTTACTACATTAGTTGATCATTGATCCCACCAGACACATGGTTATCTCTCATGCATACAACTTTCAGAAAATGAATTCTGCTTTCAGGTTTGAAGGTTGAGTTGATTCCAGGAAGAGGGGTTTCTGGGCTTCACTCACACTGCAAGGAAGAAGAGGACCAGACAAATGAACACAGAGAAGAGAGAGAAGTTCCCTAGCCCTTCCCCCTGGTACTCAAGACCAAAAGCAAAGGCTCCCTTTGTTACTGACTCTGTTCTTTCTGTCTAGGTAAGTGATGGAAAAGTGCAATGGCAGTACCCATGATACGGGGCAGAGAAGATATCAGGTTCTCTCTACTCCAGTAGAAGATTTCATTCCATTGGTCAAATTAACCAAACTCTGGGCAGAAACATTTGCCCCTCTGGTGCAGATGTGTGCGCTGATCTGAGGAGCCATGCATCCCTAGCTGCAGATTCCACGATGTAGTCACCCAAGTCCTCAGGTTTCACTCTGTTTTCCTGTGTTCCTCCTGCATGTTCGAGTTTGCCAATGTCATAGTCATCTCCAGGGCATCTCTTTAGTATTCCTCTTGTGACTATTACGGTTGATTTAAAAATACACTCATTTAGATATTTTCAAGCTGCTTACCAGTTAACGGTAGTTATAATGTCCTATTTATCTAATACAGTTGCTTCTGCTGTTTTGATAATCAGATAAGGGTCATTAAGCCTTTTTTGAGATTAAATAGCACAAAACCATTTTTTTCTGTTTATGTGCCCCATTAATATTGGAGCTTATGCTTGCAGTGGTTTAATGTTTCCATTTTTAAATATCATTTATGTTAATATGGAAAGGCCCTATTATCTAATTGTGAGGATTATTTCCATTACCTTCTAGAATAATCTCTGCAAATATTGGCCTCCAAATTTTCTTGAGCTGTACCTTGGGCAATTTGGAGAGGGTTCAAAGTGTTGTTCACTAGTGTTACCTATTCCATGCTGTTACAGTTTGGTGTTTCGTCTTTTCAAACACGACAGGTACCTGGTTGCCAGTGCTTAGCATCTTCATTTGCTATTATCTGGAGCCTTCCTAACAGGGGCATCAGGGAAACACTGTCACTTTAAGCCCTCTTGAAATAAGACAGCTGTGGGGGAAGGAAGGGGGCTTGAGAGAGTGTGAGAGAGAAAGCAAATCAAAACTTGCACCCTTTAAGCAGAGTTTCTTTTTGATTTATATTCAAAATTCTCAGAAACAGAAAAAAAAAAAAAAATAAACCAAGAGTAGCGTAGAACTTGGAATTATATACATAACTGTAGCCCAAAGCCTCTTCATGATTTTACATCTTACAATGTCTGGAAAGTCCCTGTTTCAAACATTGTCTTTTATTATTGATGTAAATATACAAGTGCACCCCAAACCTTCCAATTATTAGCCGAAACAAAGTCTGCACACTTTTATGCAGCCTCACTTTCAATAAGTGACGAAAAGTTTTCCCATGACAAGATCACCAAGGTGTTGTGGAATATTATTTTAACTAGGCAAAGATGTGTTACATTTGTTTATACTACAGAATATTACTTTAACTGTGTAAAGATAGGTTACTTTGTTTATGCTGCATTTGTTTAATGACATAAAGATGTGTGTTTAATTATGTAAAGATGTGTTGCATTTGTTTCACCTTGTCTGCCTAAGTCACCTGATTGGTCTAATAAAAAGCTGAACGGCCAATAGCTAGGCAGGAGAAAGGATAGGCGGGGCTGGCAGACAGAATAAATAGGAGGAGAAATTTAGGAAAAGAAGAGAAGAAGGAGTAGAGAGCAAGGGAGACATTCTTAGCCAGAAGACAGGCAGCCTGCCAGCCAGCAGACATGAGCAGTCAAAGTAAGATATACAAAAGGAAAGAAAAGTAAAAAGCCCTAAGGCAAAAGTTAGATAAGGAGAAACAGGTTAATTAATTTAAGTTAAAAGAGCTAGCCAGAAAAGAGCTAAGTAAGGCTGAGCATTGAAAACTAATAATAAGTCTCCGTCTCATGATTTGTGAGCTGGTTGGTGGTCTAAAAGAAAAAAGTCTGGTACACCAAGGCATCATATTGTTCGGTTTTTCAACTAAGCACAGGCAGGGTCGTTCCATGCACAGTGTATCCCTGTAACACCCCAAATATGGATGTAGCTTCTCTGGGTGGTACTACTGGGTTGCTCAAATCAGTTCCCCAGGTTGGTCTGGTCCTTCAAGAACCAGAATACCCACCACTTCTTCCCTGCTCATGGTGCTTGCTCAGCACAGTCATGACTTGGATTTTTTCAGATAATGTGGTATTAACATTTTCCTATCTGGGGAACCCTCCATGTAAAAGCCAGCTGGAAACAGCAGAAAATTTGACAAGAGCTTAAAAATTGTGGTAAGGATCTCTGCAAACTTCAGTGTGTTTCTTAACTATTTGGTCAGCACTACCTAATCCTTGGTTTTGTGAGAAAGATTAAATAGATAAATATGCATAGGTGTTTATTGTTTATTGTTGTTATTGTTGTTTAGAGAATAGGCTGGCCTCGAACTCACTACCCTGCTTCAGCCATGCTAGGACCACAGGCATCAACCATCAAGCCTGGTTCATAGATATGTTTCTTAATGCTAAAATGCCATATGAATTTTAAAGGACACCAAAACCTGCTACCAGTGGGAATGGCTGTGACTGTCAAGTCCTCAGTACCATGTGCTATGTGTTCTCTGTCCCAGGTGCTCTATGTTACATATCACAAAACTATCCCAGGCAAGCGGTGATCTCTGGGAATGTCCCTCCTCCACTGATGGATAAACTGAGACATTGAAGCAGTCTTTGAAGAGTGGGTAATGGACTTAGAGAGTTTGCTCATGAATGGGAGAGCTGGGATTTAACTTCCGAGACCCTGCTAATAGACAAATACATTATACTGACACAAGGACAGCAAAACAGTAACGGAGAAGATGATTCCTGGTTTCAAAATGCCTATCTTCTTCATAGGGAAGTTTGACTTTTATCCAGTTATCTTTTCTCCTTAATCATTGACCCAACTCCTGAGCAAATTCTCCTTTATAGAGTTAGAGAATGACTCTGTGTAGAAATGTAAAATACATATTCTAATATAGTAGGTCAGCAATCTCATTTCCTCTTCCTAGTCATTGTGTTGTTAAGAACGGCTAAATTTAAATAGTAATGTAATATTTTCATTTGATATGAAATATTAATGGCTATCCTAAACTCTATTTTCAAGGAAATTATTGGTCACATCTGTGTCTACAGTGTATTCCTTTACTGCCCTTATCTTGGCTGTCTTTGACTTAGACAAAATGCATTAAGCTTGTATTTATCTCTCCTCAGGTATTCATGACACTTGAAAGATTGTTTAGTTACACTTGCACTCCTCAGCCTGAGCATGCGGTCTGCCAAATGGAATTACAGTGCACACTAATAGATGTGATGTTCCTTGTTATCCTGTGAAACTCTGTTCATCACACCACAAACTCTTCAGTGAATACCAGTCCCTATTCCTCCTCATGGCAGAATGTGTTTCAGTTATGAGTTTCCTCAGTCCTTTCAGATTTGAATACTGGTACCCTCTTTATCAATGCCCTCCTGAAGGGCATGGCTTCATGAGCCTCATGTAGCATCACACTGCCATGCCATGCGATGAGAAGGAAGTATAGTTCTGTACAGTATTTGGCTTTCATGCTTTTTTTTTTTCTTTTGAACTCCAGAGCTTCCTTCTTCTGAACTGAAGGTCCCTAAACTATTTGTATTAAACAGATCTCAGTACATCCCCAGGTTTTTAGGGAATAAGGGAAATTGTCGTTGGTGTCATTTGTCTTCTCGACTTTTGGAGATGTGGGGAAGTGGTGTGACATGCAGAGGAGAGCATTAGCTCTGTGTTGCTGCCCATTTACTAGCCTGCCTTCTGTGGTTCCTGTCACACCACAGTAAATGAGCTTCCTAGGATCCATCAAGGGACCACGGGGCCTTTGTGCTCCTGGTCATCATACTTCTTGGGAGATTCTTTGACGTCCTTCAACTCTGCTCTTTTTGCCATTTTCTGGAGAAACACAATGTACTTTTTCTGCCTCAGCATTTAGTTATGTGAAGAGAATAATACAAATTAGATGCTTCTGAAATGGAAGGGTTAGGGTAGACAGGATGGAACTGGGCATCTCTCTCTCTCTCTCTCTCTCTCTCTCTCTCTCTCTCTCTGTGTGTGTGTGTGTGTGTGTGTGTGTGTGTATGTGGGGTTCATTGACATTGTCTCACTCAATTTTGCTTTCCTTTTCTTTGCCTATTCACAGTGGATGACTGAGGTCTAACACAGTTATTTTGCAGAAGGAGGCATGGCCACAGTTCTCCTTGGCTGCCCAGCAGAAGTCCCACAACAGTCATGCAGAGCACCTGAAAACTCCCCCACACCTCCTCAGCCCTCAGTTTGGGGCTACAATCTAACTTCCATTTAAATCTTTGCTCAATTATTTACTTGTTTTGTTAGCAATTTGCTGTTTAAACCCAAAACTCTGAATTATTAACATTTTAATCAGTAAGAATATATAATTTAGGGCTGACACAGCTAAGCCTGTAGTCCTTACTTGTTTTTGTCTTGTTTGCCTTTCATGTATTTCCTGCCATGTGCAGATGACGCTTCATGCCCTCTTTATTCTAAATGATGGAGAGACAGACATGAACAAGGTAACTGTTTCTACTTCTGGGGAGCCTGGACCCTGCTGAGGAAATGACTCTGTGCATCAACAACACAAGACAGTGAGTGTCAGGAAGGGGGAATGAGAGAAGCTGAGGAAGACATGGCCATGCCTGTCAACAGCTCGTATATGGTATAAAGCTAGAAGAAGGGAAAGTTGCCATGTTGGTATTAGATAAAAAAAAATTAAGGCTCTGTCATCTCATCACCACTCTGACTCAGAAGTTGGAGTGGGGTGAGGATGATAGATTCGACATGACTTATAAAATATTGCATTTGACCAAGTGGAAATCTGAAGGTTCTCAGGGCATTAATACATAATCTTGAACAGAGTCCAAGCATAAGATGAAGACAGTTTCTAATAAAAAGGAGATATAAAAATGTATACATATTTTCTATTTTATTTCAACATGTAATGCAGGAAGCTGATTTTTTTTTCAAATGAAAGCTTCTAGAAAGACATTCTATACATTAACCTGAAAAATCAGTCCTGACTGTTGGAATGAAACATGGAACATAAGCCAGGATGGACACATGATTCACTTACAATCAACCAGAAGCTTTTATGCAGGAACGTGCATGGATCCAGACAGAAATATTTAAGAGACAAGTATTGGTGTGGTATACTTCAGTGTAGCATATGCAATGTTATTTGCAAATTAGTCACCAGCAACGTGTTGGCTTTGTTCCAGGAAGTTTGAAATAAGATTCCTTCCTTGGGAGTCCTGTTCCCCAACTCCATTTGTTTCCTTATAAAATTTTACCTCCAGGACTTTGTGTTCAACAAAGATTTCCTTTCCCTGGACCTGTGTCTGTAATACAATGTACATCCCTATCTCTAGGAACAGTGCCTGCCCTGTGTTTAGGCAGATGAATATGCAATTTGCAGGTTGCTGATTAAAATGAAAGTCTGAGTGTGTACATGAATGTCTGGTCACATTTTTAAAAGGAAATCTCAAAGGCTGACAGAATATCTTCCCCTTGTCTATACACCTCAACAGCTTGAGTTCATGTCTAACCAGTGAGCCTCTTACTGCATCTCTTAAAGAAAGAATGAACCTGCGTGTGAACCACAGCCAGGAAGACGTTGGCTGAGTTGCTGTGCTTGAAGCATTGCCCCAAGAGAGTCCCCTCCTGCTCCTCCACTTCTCTGCTTCAGAATTCTTGGCCATTGATATTCAAGCAACAGATACTCATGGGACCTTCCTTGGCACTAGAGAAAAACCCAGTTTTAGATCATAATAGACCAGCAGGTGGTGAAGAACACAATGTTATCAGTCAGCTTTTACCTTGGCACCTTGGAAGGGGGCTGGGTATGGAGAGCAGAGAGGAAGAGGAGAGGGGAAGAGGGTATTCTCTATGGACTCCCCAAGTTATGCTGGTAGACCATGGAAACACTTCTAAGTGATGTGTATGGAAGTCACTGGTGAAATCCAATATTCGCTCAAGTAGTAGCAGGTGAGGATAAGATGCTTACCGCTAAAGTAGTTGTGTTGAAAGAAGTCATTTGCATAATTATATCTTAAAGGATAATGAGAGAGGTGATCACAAAATCTTTAACTGTTTGAATTATGTAAGGATTTGCTGTTGTCCGAGATTGTGTCAAAGCCGCACACAGGAGAAAGCATTTGCCTTGGTTCTGAAATCATCCTAGTCTGTGCTGTGCATGTCAGTCATTAATTCACCTGGTATCACTGAGTTACAGCCATAGCAATAATAGTTATAATGGGAAAAGGCAAAATGCCCCCTCATTCTTCCTTTAAAAAATTTACTTAAATTTACACATATGAGTGTTTTGCCTGCATGCAAGTCTATGCACCACTTGTGTGCCTAGTGTCCTTGGAGGCCAGAAGAGGGTGTTGAGCCTCCTGGAACTGGAGTTACAGATGGTTGTGAGCCCCCATGTGAGTCCTGGGAACTGAACCCAGGTTCTCTGCAAGAAGAAGTGGTCTTAACAATGGAGCCAACTCTCCAGCCCCAACCTCACTTTTCTTTATTTCTGCATGTTTGTACATATATTTGTATGGAGGGTGACCATACCCTGTGTGTGAGTGTGCATACCAGTGTCCCACAGCTCAGAGAACAATCTTGAACATCGGTCCTCACCCTTCACCTTATTTGAGACAGGTTCTGTCACTGTTTCCTGCAGATTTCACCAGGATAGCTAGACCAAGAGATTTGAGGCATTCCCCTGTCTCTTCCTCCGTCCTGGCTGTAAAAACTCTGGGATTATAGATGTGGGTTTCCACCTCTGGCGCCACATGAGTTCTGGGGATGCAAACTCAGTTCTCATACTTCAGGCAGCAAGTTCTTCACCCACTGCCTTCTTCTCGTAAACAGAAGATATGGAAATAGAGTTTCCTTGAGATTCATTTGTTTCATCTCTGCCATCAGAATAGGTGACTCATTTGAGCCAACTTGCCTTTTATTTGTTTAAGAAGTGGAAATAAATGTTACCGTGTGTAAAGCCACTGAATGAAGCCCTGGCGATTAAAGCTAGAATGAATACATAGACAACCTGTCCTGGTTATCCAGTACTTAGCTGTTAACCAAGCTGTTGATTCTGAATGAGGCTACAATAATTGAAGGATGCCTCCCAGAGGAATAAAATCTATCAGTAGCCCCCAAGAGCACCCACCTCTTTGGAAACTCAGAAATGTGAGTGGAGATGACATAGACCTTGATTGGAATTTAGAATTCAAGGAAAATTAGAGAAAGCCATTCGAAGAAGAAAGGATGGTACAGAGAATGAAGAGGTTCATTGTGCTGGATAGTTTATGTCAGCTTGAGAGGAGGGCACCTCAATTAAGAAAAAAGCCTCCATAAGATTGGCCTGTAGGCAGGATTATGAGGTGTTTTCTTAATTAATGATTGATGAGGCAAGGTCTAGCCTGTTGTGTAATTCCTAGGCCAATGGTCCTGGGTTCTACGAGAAAAAGGCTGACAAACATTAGCTATAGTCTGAGCCTAAATTGGGGATCTCCACTGGATCCCTCCCTTCAGAGCTCAGGCAAACTCATGGAGGAGAGGGAGGAAGAATTCTAGGAGCCAGAAGGATGAGGAGACCAGAAGAACAGAATCAACTCAGCAAGGCTTGTAGGAGCTCATAAATGTTGAAGTGACTATCATGGAGCCTGCCTGGGTCTGCACTAGGTCCTCTGCAAATATGTTATGATTGTGAGCCTGGTGTTCTGTGGGACTCCTAACAATGAGTTTGGTGGAGGCTCTGACTCTTTTGCTTGCTCTTGGGACCCTTTTCCTCCTATCAGGTTGCCTAGTCCAATCCTGATATGACAATTTATGCCTAGCCTTATTGTAACTTGTTATGCCATATTTAGTACATATCCTTGGGAAGGCTTCTCTATTCTGAAAGGAAATGGAGAAGTAGATCTGGGTTGAGACAGACAGGGAGTGGAAGGAGGGGATGTATTGTATGAGAGGAGAAAAAAATGAGAAAGGAAAAGAAGTCAGGCTAAGCAAGCTGGAGGGGCAAAGGAGTAAACATTACTCCTCCGTGTCCACAGCATCAGCTCTGCCTCCAGGTTCCTGCCCTGCCTGAGTTCCTGTCCTGACTTCTTTGATGATGAATTGTCATATGGAAGTGTAAGCTAAATCAGTCCTTTCCTCTTCAGTTTATTTTTGGTCATGGTGTTTCATTATAGCAATAGTTACCCTTAGTAATGTAAGTACCAAATACAGAATACATTTAGAGAACTTGGAGTGTTGGATTGTGTACAGTATAGAGAGTAACACAAAGCAGGGAAGAGGATGGAGAAGAAATGGAAAGGTAGGGGAATTGCTGGACAGGCTGGAGGGAAGGTGTAGATTTGGACTTTATTCTATTTCATGTTTAAGGGAAATAGTGGTTTCCACTAGGGTAGAATATTTTCTGGATAAATAAATAAGTAGATACAGAAATAGATACAGAAAGTGATGATGGTAAGTATGTGAGTCTTTTTCCACAGAGAGAGTGTGGTAGAAGAAGCCTGTCCACAGGATGATGAGGTCAGATAGACAACTCTCTAGAACAAGCTCTGGGCTGCATAGAGGAGAGAAAAAGACAGGGAGAATGAAAGCAGCAATGCATCATCTGCTGTTGAGCTTCTAAAGAGAATATTTTTAAAGATATTACTTAAAGAGATAGATGCTTTCAAGTAGTGACTGTAGATATTGGTGACAATGGGGTATTGGGGTGAAGTGTTGAGAATGACTGGCTAAAAAAGATACAAATGAGCCCCCTTCCCTGCTGTGGAATAATCTTCTTGTACACTGTAAATATTTGTCACTCAAATTAGTTTAATAAAATGCTGGTTGACCAGAAGCCAGGCAGGTGGGGAAAACAAACTAAGGATGATGGGAAGAAGGATGGAGTCAGAAGTTGCCAGCCAGACACAGAGGGAGCAAGAGATGAACATGCCATGCTAATAAAAGTACTGCCACATGGCAAAGCATAAATAGAAATATGGGTTAACTTAAAATGTAAAAACTAGTTAGTAATAAGCCTGAGCTATTGGCCAAGCATTTATAATTCATATTCAGCCTCTGAGTCAGTTATTTGGGACCAGACAGTCAGGACATGGTAATGTCCAATTACACTTCCTCCAGAAGCCTGTGTAGTATTTGGATATTGGTTGATAGACATTGAAGTCTCCATGGCACAAGGGATTTGCAGTTCAGGATATAGCTTTGGGGTATCTTTTTACTGTAGGTGACACCTAAGGAAAGAAATGGTTCTGGTGGAGTTTTGTTATTGCTAAATCGCCAGTAATCCAAAGGAGCCAAAAACAAACAAACAAAAACAAGAAAACAAAACAAAACAAAACAAAAACTAAGAACAAAACTACAAGACAACAAAACTGGGAGAAAGGACATACAAAGCAGACAATTAGCCCTGGCCTGCCCACCCTCCCACTCTCCCTCCCGCTCTCTCTCCCTCTTGTTCCCTTCTGTTTAGGCAAGGTCTCCTTATCACAGATTGGCCTTTACCTCACTACACAGAATGACCTTGACCTTCTCATCCCCTGCCTCCACCTTCCTATTGATTTGATTACAAACATATGCCACAACAACTGTTTTTTGTGGTGCTGAGTTGTGGGTTCAGGCTTTGTGCATGCCAGGCAAGCACTCTACCTACTGGATCTCATCTCAGCCTGGCACCAGCTATTTCTTAATTGTTCATTGAAACACTTTGAGAAATTATATACATTGGAGTTATCACATGTAAATTCTTATTTGAGTTAGTGTGGTTGTTTTCACCCATCGTGGTATCAGACAGTCTCCACTGGTGTCAGTGTGGTTGTCTTTGCCCATTGTGGTACCAGACAGTCTCTACTGGTGTTGGTGTGGTGTCTCTACCCATCATGGTGCCAGACAGTCCCCACTGGCTGCCAACTTAAGGTGATTGTGCATTTAACTTGGCTTAATGAATGTTTGCCATACAATGGTGCTTCTTGGTAGTTTTTTCAAATATATGTTATTATTTTACATCAAGGTTGTCTTTGTTGGTATTTTGCAATAACAGGTAGATACTTTGTATTAAATCCTAACATTAGGTCAAAGTCAGGCACAGACTCTGAAGAACACTGAACATGCTTGGTTTAGAGCATAAGGTTATTTTCCACAATGGAGGAGGGGAGGCGTGTTTGGGTCACCCACACAACCTCAGACTTCAGACTATCTCGGGTTTCTTTCTTGACAACCATTGTTCTTTGTGGGCGCGAGTCAAGCTTAGCGTGCAGTGGGCATCTGTCCAGGTCCTCACATGCAGCACAGCTAGACATGAGCTGTCAGTCTGAGGGACAAGTAGTGGGGCTGTGCTTCTGTACCTCTGCACTTACCCAACAGAGCTCTGAGGGGAATCGCTGTGTTTCCCGGCATTGAACCATTAGTCACCAGCTAAGCCAGCCTCAGCCCATGTGTCTTTCGGGACCCAAGAGCCACTGTTTTCCCTTCCAGAAAACCAGTGAAAGTATGGTACAAAGGGGAAGCTAATTAATTTTACAAATAATAACAAATCCTAATAAGGTAATGAGATCATGGAAACTGATTAAGAAATACGTTGTGCTTTTTCTGTCTTACCACACAAATTGGTTTTTTTCTAAATTAGGACATTAATGTATATATAAATCTGGTTGCCGCTTACACCATGAATTTATTATCTATCCTTCCCTGAGACAAATGATAGCTATTTAGATTCTATTAGAAGGATTAGTTGCATTTTGAGCTTGTTTATGAAATGAAGGCTTGGATACCCGAATTCCTTCCATGCTCCCACTCTCTCCACCATTATTCATTAGTTACTTGCTGTGAGTGATTGAAAGGACAATTTTTACTTTCATCTTGAAAATTAGAGTACATATTATTCTATCCACAGACTTAGAGTTAAGTACTGAAATATTGATTGTTGTCTGGTTAGGGGATAGAGTTATAATTCAGGCTTCATTTACCATGAGACACTGAGAAGTCTAATTTACTTAACCCCACATTAGCTTTCATCCAGACTACATGAATCCATTTTTAGAGAAAAACCTGCAAGTTCTTCTCTTTAAAATAATTAAATAGGTTCTTGATTGGTAAGCAGAGAAGTACATACACAAAGAGAAATATACTTTCACAAATCAGCCAATAGAGTTCTGTGTTCTAGAAAACCAAGAGGGCCTAAACATGCAGAGTGAATGTGGCTCTGCATGTTCCCCTCTAAGCAGTAGTAATGACTTCTCTGTGCTCTGGGAGCCCAGAGGGATGAAATACACAGTAGTGGCTCAGACAAGGCCTCTTGAGCTTTGGAGTTGTTCTTTTGTAGTCCACTGTGCAGACAACACAAAACAGCTGAGATATAAAGATATTTATACCTGATAGTTTTTTAAAAAATCAATATATTGCTTTCCTTATATTCAGTGCACTACATGGACTTGGAATAACACAGACATAGCTTTACAACAGTAAGTAAATAATGGAGACAGGTGAAAATACAGGGAAATACAGGTAGATATTGAAGTAATAATAACTCAAACCCAGGGAAACAGTCCAGGGAGACAGCCCATCTGTTAGTACACTTGCTGCAAAAGCATAAGGATCTGGTTCAATGCCCCGAAATCCACATTAATAGCTGGATATGGTGGTATGTGCCAACTTCCAGTTCTGAGGAAGTGAACAACATGCAGATTCCTCTTTCTGACTGGCTAGACAGCCTGACTGTGTTGGCAAGATCCAGGTTGGCGGGGGGAGAGCCTGTCTCAAAGTGGAAAGCAATTGAGGAGACAATCAACATTGACCTCTGGTCTCAACCCACATAAGCTCATGCCAGAGTGCAAGCACACACACACACACACACACACACACACACACACACACACACACACACACACCATTCCAATAAAATAAAGCCAAGGATAACATTGTGTCTAGGAGTGTACATTACTAGGGCCCATGCAGTTTCAGGCACTAGAGATGATCAGACAGATGTCTGTCAGCTCTGCAGAGGCCACAATAAAAAGAAAAACAGGACCACATGACTCCAGGAACCAGGGATCAAAGTGTTTCAGACATGTCTTCTGCTGTAAGTGTCTATTGAGCGTTCATATTTCTCAGGTTTTTTTTTTTTTTTTTTTTTTTTTTTTTTTTTTTTTTTTTTTTTTTTTTTGTGACTGTGGAGGAAATAAGAGCGAGGCCCAGAAGGTGAATCACAATCTACATCTAGCAAATGCAGAGCTGAGAACTCAGGGTTGCTGGACTTCTGACCCCAAGCTAGACCACTGTGATGACCTCTTCTCCAAGACTCATTGTCTCACAAAACCTGTGGGGAAAGCACACCACTGAGCCACTCTAAGTGGGACCTTAGAGGCATTTCTAAAATTCCTTCTAAACACAGAGATGAAACATTTCAGCTGATATGTGAGAAGAGGCAGTCTGTTTGTAGGAACAATGGCATATACATGCCATTAAACCAAATAATTTGCATTTTATGATAGCTTTCATAATCACCTAGCTATGTGAGCATCTGACCTACAGTACATGCCCTCCATCTTTTTTTTCCTCTCTGCATCTTTAGTGACTCTAGTTGATACAGGATTCATTATTGAGATTGGCTCACGAATCTCATGTTAAAAGCACAGTGTTCTGAAAATGTTTACACATAGGCAAGAAGTTAGTTTCCACTTGCCATATATCTTTCATCATCAGGCCAAGGATAAATGCATTATTTGGGAGCTGTGTTTAAAGGCTGGTAATCAGGAAAATGGTATTTTTTATGAGTTTCGTAAATGCTTTGTGGTATTACTGAAATATCTTGATTGCTTTTATGAATGTATTTAATGAGTTCCATTTAAAATGTGATGCTATTTACCTTATGGGAAGCAATGACTCTCTCTACCCAGACATTGTGCAAACCCAGGGGAATATTGCTTTTTGCCTGCGGTGTATGTTGAACCAGAAAGGCCTGGATCCAACTGTTAGGCACTCTGTTGCGCCTATGTGCACTGTGTGTTGTGCCCACGGGAGATCTGGGCTGGGGACCGTCTGTCCAGGAGTCTCTGGTCTGGAATCAAGCTTAATTGAATAACAGCAGGGACTTCAGTTGGAATAGATGAGCTGGGCAATCAAGATGGTTACAAGGTCAAGAAACAGCCTGGCAGGAAATGGGGCTTGAGTCATAAGGCCCGTGGTGATCAGTTTTGAAGAGTTAGTGAGGTTGTGAGCAGAGGCTTGCTTTGATGTGGGATGAGAAAGAAGGCAGGCATGGGGACAGCCATGATTCTAGAAATTTCCCAGGCAATGTAGTTCACAGGCAAAACTCTTGTTTTTAAATCTTTTAAAAACATGTTTATTAGCATATATTATTACACATAATAATGAGTTTCATCATTTTTATAAATATACATAATGTATTTTGATCATATTCACATCACTTCTTACCTTCTCTTGCCCCCCACCATTCCCAATGATCTTCTTCCTCTTTCCAATAATCCACTTCTTGTCAAGTGTATGTGTGTGAGAGAGAGAGTGTGTGTGTGTCTATGTGTATGAGTGTGTGTGTGAGTACGTGTGCATGTGTGTGTTGTTTACAGGATCCTGGATGAGAACTTGCTTACAGAGCATATGTGCCTTACCAGTGTGTACACCACTGAAATATATTTCTCCTCCCTCAGCCTTCGGCTGTTTGTGAATCATCAAGGAGGTGTGGCCCCCATAAGCTCCTCCCCACTCACAACAGAGCACTGACAGGTCCAATCTGTGGAAGTCTTGTACGTGTAATTGCAGCTTCTATGAGGTGAAAAGAATAACAGCTATGTTATGTCTGGAAGTTAGTGTTCCACACCCCTACCCTTGCTTCCTCATCTCTTTCTGTCTCATCTGTGGTGTGTCCTGAGCCTTGAAAAGGTATTAAAGATATCTCAGTTATGGCCAGACAATCAAGTTGTTCATTCTTTATATTCTGACCATTTATGAAAAAGTTTAGCTCTGTGTCTTTCTTCTGGGACTTTAGAGATCATTCATTATATTATACTTGCATCTAATCAATAGATAACTCGGCTGAGCAACCACTATGGAACAGACACTACACATGTTACTAGCATGTTTAAATAAATAGTACTGAACATGTTAGCAGGCAGGCATTGTCTCATCCCAGCAGCTCTTCAAAGGAGACATTACTCATGTTCTAGTTTTACACATGAAGAAATAAAAGCTTGTTCAAGCTATGTAGTTACTAACTACATGATATAAAATGGGAATCAAGACACTTGCTTCTGTAATTACCCTCTCATTTATATACTTATTTGTATATAATTTGTTGAATTAATATTTACACATAGTAAAACTCCTTCCCTGTGAATGTATAGTTCAGCAAATCTTCATAAGAATTTGCAATCTTGGCACCATCACATCCATGACCATATAAATGAGGATACGTTTCTAATCTCCAAAGTCTCTTCATACACCCTTGCCCATCCAGCCTCTGAAGACCACATTTATTTCTGTCTTCAGTTTGTTTTTCCTTAACACCATAATAGTAAAATAATATAGTTGTCTCCAAATTTGTTCACTTAAAGTGTTTTTCAAGGTTTTTCCATCAGTGGCTCATACCTTCCCATTGCTAAATGGTATCTCCTTCAATGAATATGCCATGATGTGTGAATCGACTCATTCTCTGATGGACATTAGGTTATTTTCAGTTCTGGGTTACTATGAATAAAGCCACAATTGACATTTGTTATAGGCATCTTGTGATATGTTTTCCTGTACATTAAAATTGTAAATTAATTGTATGTGTATGAATGTTCTGCCAGCAAGCATGTCTGTGTGCCATATGCAAACCTGGTGTCTGCAGAGGCCAGAAGAGGTGTCAGATCCCCTGGATCTGGAATTATAGATGGCTGAGAGCCACCATGTGGGTTCTGGGAATGGAACTCAGTTCTCTGGAAATCTGGAAGTCAAGTGAGCAAGCTAATTTTAAAAGAGGGAACGGGGAAAGGACTCCATGTGTCAGGTGCTGACAGTTTGAAGAGAACTAGAGCTAAAAGTGACTTGTAGATTGACCAATGGGAGGCCACTGATGGTTTTAAGGCAGGTTTCTCCAATGCAGTGCAAACCTCATAACAAGAGGAAGCAGGCAGTGAATCACCAGAACCAGCGAGTACAGACTACACTTTCACAGGGCTTGAGCAGGGAGAGAGGGCAGCTCACAGCAAGGACAGGCTGAGGCAGAAATAAAAGATGAAGGTACAATTGAAAAGACTTCAAGGTACAAAATCGAGGAAAAAAGAAATTTTGATGCATCGGTGCCAAGAGAAAAGAAACTCGGTTGTCTCCCTGAAAGCCCTGAGGCAGAGGGGATTGCCCTGTACTGTATGCTTTCCCCATGTGGAATAATGTTCAGTCGTGTCTCGGAGGGAAGGGACCAGGGATCCTTGAAGAGCTTGAAGGCGTGGTGGTGCATTTATGTGGGGATGTGAGAAGTTGATTGATCATTGCTAGGAACTCCATGAGTTTTCAAGGGCCTTGTTGTGAAGTTACAGTCACAAACTGATGGGTTCAGTGGTCTCTGTGGACCACACAGCCAGCTACTTTCCCTAGCAACACTTAGAAGTTCGAATGTGAAAAACAAAAGCTGTGCTTGGGTGGAAACTGGCACCAAAAGGTAGAAGGAGGTAAGCCAGGGAAATTACAGTTTGAACACTGTTAAAGCGATTTTTGGAGCCGGCAGAGTGTGTCGGGGAACCTGGGATGCTAAAGGGGAAGATGCATGATTCACAGGCTCTTTGAGTCCCTGATGGGTGTTTAATAAAAGCAGATAGCGAGGAGGAGGAAGAACGCAGGTTGTGAATGGTCAGCCTTCATTTCACAAATTCATGGAGGCATGTAGACTGAGATGATTAAGGAAGAGCAACAAAGTAAAATCATAATCCCCTCACTTTAACTACCATGCAATGGGGACTGGGAGCCTTACGGTGTCTTCCATGGACATCAGGATCCCAATGACCCCCAGCATCAGCAGTCTCTAGAGAACCAACTTAACTTTAAAGATTTACCACTCACAGAGAGACGCCCACCTGCCTATCTGCATAGAGAGCCCACACAGGTGACTCAGGAGATAACTCTATAACTGGCTTCCCAACTCCTAGAAAAGGCTTCCATCCTTCTCAGCTGTGCAACCTACTGTCAACTGTACAGTCCCTCTGGGAGTACACCACCCCCCAGTCTCTTACACTGTATTTGAATCACTTGTCTCTCTATCTCTCCATGCCCTTGGTAAATATTTTTCCCTGTTCATATCAACATTGTTCTTTGGACTGTTTCAAGTGAAATGATTATAATGTCCTTTCTGTAGATAAGGAAGCAGATTGCTGAGCATTGCGTAATAATTATGAAACAGGTTCTACAGGATGCAGCTACCTGGATTCTTCAGGAATGTCAGCGATAATTTTGGGCAGGAGTGATTTTTTTTTTAAGTGCCACCATCTAGGATGTAGCGTAGATTTGAGGTTCTCAGAAGAATGTCTTGGGTTGAAACCTGAAATCTAGCATTTTCTTCCTGTACTGTTGGACATGGTACCTTGGTTAAGCTAAACCCTATCACTAAGAAAAAAACAGGTAGCTGTTTTCTCCCAGAAGATTTAAGTTACTTTGTCTTCAGGGTGATATATAATGCACGGAAATTGCATTATAACTAAATCAGTTCTAGTCTGGTGTTCACAGTTGCACAGGGACATGAGTTCTGGACCCTCAGCCCTGTTCTTTATTCTGGTACCAATGGAAAACCATAGAGGCCTTCCGGTAGAGCCTCAGGAAGTGCCAGGTCATCAGTGGCTGTAATGAAGAGAAGCAGGGACACACTGCTGTGTTCAGTCCGTCAGAGCAGGTCCCTAGGTTACGATGTGCTCTGTGGAGCTGTGCAAGTGAAGAGGCCGTGAGGAGGGAGCATTGGGACTGAGAAGGGACATTTGAAACCTCTTTGGCAATTGATTCCAGCATATGGTTGGAATAAACCTTTTGAGATGTTTGGGTGTATTGTTCTGGAGCGTGGGGTCCAGGTTATTGTTGGTGCAATTTTAGAATGGGAGAAGCACCTGTGAAGTTCTGGCCCTGTTGACCTGACCTTTTCTTTCCTTGGCAGCTCACCACCTGCCCATGGTCCCCTCTCAAGGAACAAGGTGCATTGTGTTCTTCTGGGTTTGATAAAGTGATCTTATAAAATCTGAGTGTAGGACCTTCCCTTCTCTCTTCTGATCACCAGCAGAACCCCCTTCCCTCTTTCTATCATCAGCAGGACCCCCCATACCCCCCACACCCCCACACTCCCCAACACCCCCACACTCGCCACTTCCCTTTTCTGATCTCCAGGCTCTTTCCTTCTCATCTCTTTCCAGGCCTGTTTTTCTTTCCAACACGAAACACGGCCTGCGTTAAAAAAAAAAAAAAAAAAAAAAAAAAAGACAAAAAACAGAACAAACAAACAAATGAAAAAAATAGAGTGACCAGTTTGGAAAGGGTTGGTGGAGAACCCTACCCTTTATAATTCTCAGTACTACTCATATAATGATTTTATACTAGTTAGGGGATGTCTCATTCTCTGAAACACGACAGGTTTCTTAAAACAAAATCATAGGTTAAATCTTGACATCATCTTTTTAAAATGTGGAAGCATTCTGTGAGCCCAGTTAACTGATGATGTGGAATGTAGCCAAACTGAAGATCTGGCTGTAGACTGCTATCTTAATTCTCAGGAGAGACTATCTATTCCCTTTGTCTTGCTTTTAAAATCTGTACATTGTACCTTCCAGGACTAATACATTGTATTAATTTAATCTAAGTGAAACCCACCCTAAATCACAGTTCTGTTAGTAAGATGTGAGAGAAGAAAGCATTAAAAAAACCAAGACCAGGAAAGTAGTTGTGTACAGAACCAGATCAGAACCGGAAGTTCATCATTAGGGACTAAAGTCAAATTGTCATAAGATTTTATATAAAATAGCAGCATGAGTCTGCACGGATTTCTTCAGCACTAACAGAAGTAACAACCCTAAATGTTCTGCAAAGAGTAAAGGGGTGAGTGCTGCCATGCACTCCTTTAAGGTGGAGCCCAGGAAGACTTTGGCTTAAGAACTTTTAATGATAGGAAAGCCATATGAATTGCTTTTATATTTGCTATTCTTAAGGAAAGACAGTGGGCTCATTCTGTGACCTGTTCGCTCCTCCCCGAAGCACTGTTAGTCAAAGGATCAAAACCAAACTCTACAGCGACTCTTTAGTATTAATAATTTAAGTTGTCACACAAAGGAGTGGGTTTCAGCCTGGCATCTTCTTACATTGTGCTCTGGTCTCCTTCATTGTGTCCCCCACCTCACCTTCCCTTTACTGCCAGGCTCCATCTGGTTCCCTCCCATGCTCCTTTTCCATCCCCCCGTTTAGTCCTCCTTCCTGCTTCCTTATCGCCTGTGTTTCACCAACCCCTCAACCTCCCACCCTGCTTAGGATATCTTTTTTTTTTTTTTTTTTTTTTTTTTTTTTTTTTTTTTTGGTTTTTCGAGACAGGGTTTCTCTGTGTAGCTTTGCGCTTTCCTGGATCTCTCTCTGTAGACCAAATTGGCCCCGAACTCACAAAGATCCGACAGGCTCTGCCTCCAGAGTGCTGGGATTAAAGGCGTGCGCCACCGCTGCCTGGCATGCTTAGGATATCTTACAAGGAGACATCCTGAGGCCAAAAGCAAAGTCAGAAGATTAGAGTTAGTGAACCTGATTTTGAAGAAGTATATTGTTGTTACAAATTCAGGCCAGCCAACCAAAATAGAAGAGCCCCGGGGTGATGGGATAGATAGACAAGCATGGACTGATGTCTGCCCTCTGTACCTTTTGGTCCACACATGGCTCGGCTCTCCTTCCTTCTCCTGGATCAGAGAGGAGCAAAGGAGAGCGCTTAGGATAAAATGCTGTTGCTGTTTAGAACTCTAATCATGGTGAAAAAATATTTTAATCACTTATAAAAACCTGCTTATATATTTTGTCCATTTTTTCCTTTTTAATTTTTTATTATTCATTTTTTTTCAGACATTGTTTCACTGTGTAGCCTTAGCTGTCCTAAAATCCACTCTGTAGGCCAGGCTGGCCTTGAACTCAGACAGATCTGCCTGCCTCTGCTTCCTGAGTGCTGGGATTAAAGGCCTGTGCTGCCACTGCCCACATTTTGCACACTTTTTAATACTGTATCTCTCTTTTTCCCCTGTTGAAAAAGCAAGTGTTCTTTGCCCCCCCTGGGTAAACTTACCCGTCAGATCTGTAAATTGCAGGTTTTTTCAGTGGCTCTCCTCTTCACACTCTTAGTGTTTTTGGTGAGACACAATTGCTCAATTAATATTGATAAACTCATCAATGTTTTCCTTTGTGGATGATCCCTTTGTGTGGGTGGTATTTTAAATAACTTTCTCTTGCTTAAAGTAATTAATGTGTTATCCCATACTGTTCTATCTGCTTCACTGTGCTTCCATTTATGATTGTAACTCTATAATTGATTTGGTGTATGGTTTAAATTACCCTTTCTCTCATATTTAAAATGACCCAGAGTCAGCTATTATACAGAAAGAATAAAAGGTAGACTTTTCTGATCACTCTGAGGTGTAACTCTAGTCAATCCCCTCTGCACCTCATGGTGTCTCTGGCACGAGTTTCTGCTTCCCATTGTGTATTTCTGTGTTCGCTCTCTCAGGACCACAGTGTCTTCACTGAGACTCGTGGCACCTTTGTGTTCAAGGGTAATTGTATCTATGTGTGGGTAAGTGTATGTGAGTGCATGTGCCCACAGAGGCCAAAGCCTGCAGTTCTCCTGGAGCTGCAGTCACAGGAGGATGTGAGCCACCCACCATGCCTGTGCAAGCTGGGAACTGAACTCAGGTCCTCTGCAAACTGAGCCGTCTCTCTAGTCTCTTAACTGTGCCATGATCCCAGGTCTCTGATTCTTCCAAGGCTCTGATCTCGCTGGTGCTAATGTCCAGTGTTCTCCACTGTCACTTACCTTACAATACTCAGCAGCTGTTGCTCTGAGCAACGAAGGAGACTAACCCTCTTCCATAAATATTATATTATTATGCCAAAATAGAAAATAATGTCGAAAATATATTTAAATTATGTATGTGTCATGTGTGGTGTATGGATATGCACACACATATGGGTGTCTGTGGAAGCTGGAGGCTTGGCTTTTCCCTGAAGCTGGAGTATATAGACTGTTATGAACACTTACCCAGCATACCTGGAAGCTAACTTGGGTTCTCTGTGAGAGCAATATGCACTCTTTAATTGCTGAACCACCTCTCCTGCCCACCAGAGCAAATAATCTTTACAAAATATTTGGTAAGAATTATATAGGAAATATTAATGGTACCCTTGAAATAAAACCCTTCATTCTTAACATTGTAAAGAAATAAGGAATGTCTGCATTTGAACCCTAGATGTCTTGGTCTTAAAGAATTCTAACAGTATGAGAAACATTCACATTATGTTATGAAAGTAGATAACAATGCCAATTGTTATTCCCATTATTAAAAAATTTGTTCCAAGTGTTTTAGTAGGTGTAATACTATATAAAGCAGGAACAATAACAATTCTGAAATAAAAAGTAGTTTTGTTAATATTAAAAATAACATTCAGCAAGTAAAACTCAAGTTAACTGAAAGCGTGTGATATTGTTCAATAAGGTGGTCACATGCACATATGTGCCATCAGTAGGTTTTGTGTGTGTGTGTGTGTTTATGTCTATCAATAATTATTTAAACAATATAATGAAGATATGGCCAGTGTTCTTAAAAGTATACCAAAATATAAAAAGTATCTGGGACATTTATTAATAATTGGTAACTAAGTAACCTTTTAGGAAACTTAAAATAATTCCTGAACAAACTTGAAAATGTGTCATGTTCCAGGGGCAAAGATAAAGTTGACAGTGTTGTTTTGTTAGAACTCAGTGTACATCTTCTCTTCAAGATGCTTGAGATTCCCTTATTCAGCTCTGAATCAAGAATGCTAGTGATTCTGAAGGAGCAAGTACATCAGATGACAGTAGTTCCGCACAGGATGAGGCATGGTGAGTCGACTTCTGTTGCTTGTCATTAAAGCATCACTTCAGTAGCTCACATACTCAATGCATGTGACTCCACGGGAAGCTGTAATGTGAACTCAGAAACACCACTCAATCCATATGAGGATTTTAACATAGGTGCCATTGTTACATGAACAATAGAAATGAAAACAGCTTATTAAATGATGCTCTGTTAATGAGTTTAGTTTTAAACTAGTGCCCAAGTTCAAGATGATTCCGTAAAGATGAGAAGCAAATGAGGTAATAGTCAGAAAACAAAGATTTCTCTAAATCACAGCTAAAGATTTAATAAAACTTGTACCAGCATTTTATGCCTATAAAGATGATGACCATTACTAGCCATCATGGGGAATGGAAATTAAAACACCATTTCATATCTATTGGTAAAGATGATTATTTGGCTAGGCATGGTAGCTCAGTGGGTAAAGGTGCCTGCCTCTGGGCCTGGCGACCTGAGATTGATCCTGGAACACACAAAGTAGAAGGAGAGAACTGACTTCCATGAGTGGTCATCTGACTATCACACATACATGATGGTGTGAGTATGTGCACGTGTATGCTCACATGCGTACAAACATACACACACACAGTAAATTCATAAATGTAATTTTAAAAATTTAAATGATGTGGTCTGGAGAGATGACAGAGTGGTTAAGAGCATGTGTTAGTCTTCTAAAACCCACAAATTTGAGTCCCAGCACCCACATGGTGGCTCACAACCATCCATAACATCAACTTCTACCTTTTATAGACTCTGTTAGAAAAAGGCACATAGACAGTACAAAGCACCCACACACATAAACTAAATATTCTTTTTAAATTAGAATATATATATATATATATATATATATATATATATATATATATTTCAAACAGATATTGATGAGATAAGTTTGAACCCTGGCAAGTTGGTTCTGAGAATAAATATTGATATCTATATGAAGAATAGTATTCTGGCTTTCCAAAACGAGTAAACAGAATATCTAGGTGATCCCATAACATGACTTTTATGTCTATACCCAAATGAATTGGAGACAAAGACCCAAATAGACCTTTATGCATCTGTGCTAAGGGGAACATTAGTCACAGCAGCCAAGAGGAAGTAGCAAGCCAAGTGGTCCTCAATGCATGAGTGGGTCAGGAAGTCATAGTGTATATACATGTAGGCACGCTTTTTAGAATTAAAGAAAAGTTCAAACATATATGCCACAGCACATATAAACCTAGCAGTATGTTTCACTCAACTACACTGAGTGGTAGATAATGCCGCACTATCCCACTTAGCAAGTGCTAGCCATGGTAGCCAAATCCAGAGATGGAAAGCAGCATGTCTGTGATGCTTCATTTTGATTGCCAACTTGGTTGTACTAAGTGGTTCCCCAGAGATCAGAAGAGCCCACCTCTGGGAGCATCTTTGAGGGCCTTGTACAATGGGATTAACCAGAAGGGAAAATGAGCCCTGACTGTAGACAGCGCTGTCCCGTAGGCTAGAGACCCAAAGAGAACTAGACGGGGAAAGGGGAAGCTGGCATTTTGGCCCCTCATCTCTGCTTCCTGGCTGCAGCTGTGTAGGGGCTCACCTCCACTCTGCCTCCATGGATTGGAGCCTCTGACATTCTCAGCCAAGGCTAACACCTCCCACAGCCCTGTTTCCTCTGGTAGGTGACAGAAACAATGATTTGACTACCACATGTTGACTGGCAAAGGTTAGGAGAAGGATCACTATGAATTGCTTAATAGGAACAGTTTCAATGGGGGAACAATAGAACATTCTGGAGGTTAAACAACAAAGTGGGGATACTCAGTGCCTTTGAACTACTCACTTATAAATACTTAAAATAGACTTTATTTTACGTATATTGCATGACAGTAAATCAAATGCACTTACTTTTCATTGAAAAATATTAATATATGAAATGAACTGGGGAAAATATTTTCTGAAGGCACACCCATTGATCAATATCCTTAATATATTATGAATAGTAACTTATTTTTTAAAATTTAATGCTCAGCCACAGAAGCAAAGAATATGTCCTGATGAAATAATGATGACAAGTATCACCAAATGTTCAAATTTACTAGCAAAGAAATGAATATTTAAATGCAGGAATTAGATTTTATTCACCCCTTTTGAATTAGTGAAGATTAAACATCTGTAATGTTTACTGTTGATGTTTCTCATAATGGGGGCAAATATCATTTACTTAGAGCTTGATTAAAAAGATTGGGTAACATACTTATGCCTTTAAGATCCCCATAGTCTTTGGTCAAGTTATGATTTAATATAATTAGAAGACAGTGAAGCAAAATTACTCTTTTAGGCTTAAAATAATAGTTAAAATAGTTTTAAGAAAAATAAATACTAGTATTACTAACTTGATTTCCTTAAAAATAGAGCCAAAAGATTAGAAGAAAATACTGCAGTGTGCTGTGGTAATCTTAGTGGCTGATTTATGACTTTTCTTAAAAGTTTTAAAAAAAAAAAGAACAAGGGAGAAAAATAAAATTGAGCTATATCACATTATGTTGATTTCATAATCATGCTACTAAATATACATACTCTTTATTTAATTCTGTCTTTCTTCACCTCGCTTCCTGTCTTGGTGAGTCATGTAAAGAACCTCCTGTGTTTACAATGACCATGTACAAACAAGAGGATGACTGGACAGAGATGTCTGTAGCTTAGGACCTGGATGTCACAAGCTTGCTAGTCACGAGTATGCACAGAGCAGCTACAGCTGCGAGTGTAGATTTTGTGTGCAGGTTTTTTTCAACATTTCAGAGTCAAAGATCAGTAGAATGTATATTCTCAAATTTTATCCTGACAAGAGTAAGTTCAGTGCTTAAGATTGCTGTTCTTGATTCCCAGCACAATGTCAGGTGACTTTCAATGCCCATTACTCTAGTTCCAAGATATGTGGTGCCCTCTTGTGGACTCTGTGGGGCCTACACTCACATGGGCATGCCCTCCTTCCTTCCCTGACTCTCAACTTAAAAATACAAAAAAGTAAGTCCAGTCTACATGTGGACCATGATGCCATGGAATGTTGAATTTAAAAAGCCACATATTTTTTCACTTAGCTTGTTTTAAATCTTTATTCCTCCTCAGATCCCTTTAGTGTTTCCTTTTCCTGCTGCCTCCTAGTGTCCCCCATGCCTGTGCACCCTAAATATTCATTTCTGGGAGCTCTCAAAATTGCCCTTTGTATGTTTCTCCAAAGGTAAAACAAGGGTGTGGAGCGTATGGTCCAGCATAGACTTTACCCTCTAAGCATGAGCTGCTGTGTAATTTTGGACCATCCATCCACTCATTCATCAATTTAACACTTCATTAGGTACAAACAATGTATCAGTATTTAACTGGGCATGATCCCAGAGTTCACAGTGGCCCTGTCTTTGAGTCTTGAGCATATGGCAACTCCTACTCTTATTCCTCAGGTGGTTTCCTTCTGGAGACCATTGTCTTCTCTATCCATGGCTCCTCTGGCTTTGACTCATTTATGCCTTGTTTCTTTCTAGCTGTTCTAAGTGGGCCATTTGTAGAGCATCATAGCTCTTTCTGTTCTAGTGTCTGGTCCTACAATCACAAGGAGTCCCCTTTCTGTGCTGTGAGCCTCTGGTCATGCTACATTCTCACTCCACACTACAAATCAGGTAGTCTTTATTCAGGTAGGAAAAATTTTACAATCCCTGTAGTGGTACTTTAAGCTAAAATTACAGTTGATTCGTTTGGCCCTACATAAAGTGATTCCCTCACTACCAATAACTTCAGTCTCATCAAGTACTTACTCAAAGCCCTGCCGTGGCGCTCACTTTCACAGCCTCATGGCTTTTTCTCTGGTGATCTTTTTTTTTTTTTTTTTATGTGTTCTAGTGCTGTTATTCTAGCATGAGAGAACTGGAGGCAGACTGGACTGCTGGGCCACAGGGGCTGTTTCTGTAAAGCTCACACTATGCCTTTCATTCCTTCCCCAGATCAAACCCTTTATGTTTTTAAACAAGATGCTGAACCCAGATTTCAAGAATCCCTCTAGGCTTACTACTAATTGATCAGTCAGTAGCATCCTTAGTATATCAGTACTGTTCTACACAATCACCTCCACGGTTTTTCAGAAGAACCTTTAGAATACATGAAAATGCCTAGTAGTGTATTTTCTGATATTGTTCCCATTACAGGAAATCTATTGTGTGAAAATTTAGACAAACCTTCATTTGCATCTCACTTTTCTCCCCAAATAATAAATTTAAGACTTCCATTAATTATTCACTATCTAAGATTCAGTCTCCTCTTAGATGAAATAATGATAATTAATCACAACTTAAAGTTTGTTATTGCTGGTTTTTTTTTTTTTTTTTTTTTTTTTGAGATGTAACCCTGGCTGGCCTAGAACATGATATGCAGAGCAGGTTAGGTTCACATTCACAGAGATCTGCCCACCTCTGCCTCCCAGTGTTGGAATTAAGGTGTGAGCCACTATACTTGGCCTGGTGAACCTTTTTCTAAAGATTAATGAGATAATACTTCAAATACGATGCTTAGCAGACCATGCCCTGAGCTAATTTTCTCAGATAGCTGCTAACATAGAGAGATTGCTCATACCCTCCTGGTCAACAGTTCCTTCCTTTGTGGACATATTTGACTTTGCATGACAATCACATGTGTCTGTGTGCATGGGGTAAGGTAGACGCCTTAGTCTTCTCGTCATTGAGGGCAGGGTTTTGTCTCAAACAGTAATAATGAGGTCACCGTTTTTCACTGGTGAATGCATTACACTTTCTATCTCAGTGAAGTGACTCCTCAAGGTCTCTTGTTGAGTTATAATGACAACGATAGCACTTGTTGAGTTCTAATCACGATGATAGCAAATGCTGAAATATGTCACTGTGATGGCTTAGTCCTTTAGCTAGTCTTAGTTGTCTCTTGGAGGCCTTTATTTCCTGAACCTAAAATTCACACCCCAGGGTATGTGTTTAATCTGAAACCCTTGACAGCACAAGTGTTTCATTTTTTTTTTCTCATTTTGGGAATAACCAAATATTCAAGGAAGAGTGCCCGAGTATAAGTGGAAATTCACTCGTATTTAATAGCCACTTGAATAGCTGGGTATTTGCCTTAAACAAAACTTTTCAGAGTCTGTGTTCGGGCTGTGGCCCAACACATGCAGTCAGGGAGGGGAATTCTCCATTCGTCAGGTCATGTTGGTGATCCCACAGCTTCAGATTCTAGGCTGAGGCTACCACAACTACCTCAGAATATTATACAGCAAAAGAGTTTCAGAGAATTATCAGATAGTGGTGACATGAATGGCATGTGATCTCCCATAGTTGAAATAATTCTCTGGACTTTTTATGCTCTTTTTTTCCTCTAAGAAAAACCACTCTTGTCCCTACCATTACATCTTTCATGTCCCTTCACTCAAATGTAGCACATGTTAAAAAATTATTCTATGGGATAGTTATGTCCCTCAAGTGGACTGGTTGCCTATGACTATACTACCTTCCTGCTTAGCTGTGCTTCCTGCACCTTGAAGTTTTCTTTCTCTCTCTCTCTCTCTCAACTTTCAGTTAATACCATAGCATTCCCTGAAAACCCCCAGGGTGCATACAGCCCAGTGCTTCTTCATTTGCGGAGGGGCTGCGCCAGCCTGAGGAGCACAGCTCTTTGCAGAAACTTGACTCGTAATTATTGCTGATCACCTGTCTGCCTTGTGCTCAGCCTCTCAGTCGGCGCTCTGCTTGCCTGCTGTCCTTCGCCGAGTGTTGTTCTCATTTGCAGACCCACACCCACCCATTTCTCCTGCTCACCAGCCATTAACTTGCTGGCCTCGACCTGTCCCTCACTGCTTCGCAGCTGTTACCTTGCTGCCAGTCTCAGATCTGGAAAGCCACTCTTGAATTCACCTGCCAGCCTAACTCTGGGTCCTTGCCCAGGCAGAAGAGAAAGAATGGACAGGAATTGGATGGCCTGCCACATGCTATTGAAGGTATCACATTCTCCCTGTGTCCGGGGAAGCCTGAAACATCAATGCAAAACTTTCCTGCCTCAGAGGAACACAAACTTGGATCACTCAAGCTTGCATGGGTGAGGAAGTACAGCCACATCTGTTCAAACATTTCCAGCAAGGTGACAGTATAAGATTTATGAGGACCTAGATACTGAGTAAAACAAAAACTCCAGAACTGCTAACAATACACTTTGTAATAATTTGAAAATGTTCAAAACAATCCCAAAATCTGATGGTCTACACCAGAGTTGTGTGTCTGCAGAATACTAGTCTCAGAAGATGACTTCAAACTCAGTCTCTGCTGCACTCAGGTAATTCTGTTGTTTATGAGATCCCTGAAGGTCCAAATGTCCAAATTCATGTCCATAGTGTCAACTGTCAGGAAACTTTCCATGGCTGTAGTTATCCTAAGCCAGAGCCACACCCACCCATTTCTCCTGCTCACCAGCCATTAACTTGCTGGCCTCGACCTGTCCCTCACTGCTTCGAAGCTGTTACCTTGCTTCCAGCCTCAGATCTGGAAAGCCACTCTTGAATTCACCTGCCAGCCTAACTCTGGGCCTTACAGGGCCTGAGCTGGATGATGCTATCACTTCTCACTTGTGTGCCAACTCCACCTCTACCTCTCTTTCTCTTAATATAGTCATAGAGTGAATTGCTCTGTCCTGTTTGTAGGGTTGTCACGGAGATAATATAGGTAACTCGAGAATTTACAGTACTGCCATATAACAACTGAAAAACTGGTGTCACAGAGACATGGACAGTGGTATTTCTCCCATACCTTCTGATGCTCTCCTAGTTTTGGATGTACAGTTTTATTCTAGAAAATATATTATACATTGGAGAAAAACCACAAGGAGGGACACCAGTGGAAATCCAGTCATGGCCCAAAGTCTCTAGAGTAAACCACTCAGCAACCTTAGTGCATGGGTAATACTATTTCCATTTTTATGAATGAGAAATTTGAAGCCTAAAGAATTTGAATGGTCTATCCCAAGAAAGTACACCCAACAGTTGGTAGTCCCATGACAACCCCAACTCTCTCTGATTGGCATTCTTAATCATGAATTCATCTTCCCTTTAATGAAATGCTGAACGGTGGGAGTCATACTTTTATCTTATCATTTTGTACTTTTATCTCCCTAAGACAGTGGTTCTCAACATGTAGGTCATGACCCCTTTGGGGGCTGAATGACCCTTTCACAGGGGTCACATACCAGATCTCTTCTTGTATATCAAATATTTACATTATTATTCAAAACAGTAGCAAAATTATAGTTATGAAGTAGTAACAAAAATAATTTTATGGTTGGGGCATCACCACAACATGAGAAACTGTGTTAAAGGGTCACAGAATTAGGAAGGTTGAGAACCATTGTCCTAAGGCAGAGGAAGCCATCACCAGCCTCTCTAGAACTTGTCAGAGCTGGAACTGATTTCCTACAGCCAATCTGCCTACTCAGTCTCCCAGAAGCTAATCTTTAAGGGCACACCCCTGTCCCTGGCTGTTCCAGTCATCAGTGGGTGCTCTCTCATGTTTTATCTCTTTGTATCTTACTTCTTGGCTCTGAGATTCTGAAGTTGACAAACTTTTCTAGACACCCAATATTGTATTACCAAGACTCCAGTCTTGGTCTTGGGATGAAACTACTCCAACAAATTGTAGTTCATCATGCCCCAGACAAACCCCAGGCCTGCTCCACAGAAGCAAGCTTTCTGCAGGTGGATGCTTGGTATTTCTTAGAGTGAAAGTGCATTTTCTGCTTGAGACTTTTGTGAACATTTGTACAGGGTTCATATGAAGCAGTGCTCCCTCTCTGTCTAATGGACAGTATTTTGACTCACAGGCAGTTCTGTGATTAATGCTGTTTTCTCTGACGTTACCAGTTACTCCCTCACATTCTCAGTGCCTCTTAAGCTTCCACCATGCCAGACCTATAATTCTCTTCTCATAGTCCCTTGTTTGAAAGTTCTCTCTCTCTCCCTTCCTTCCTTTCTCTCTCTCTCTCTTTCTCTCTTACTGTTTCCCTCCCTCTCCTTTTGTTCCCCTCCCCCTCTCAACTTTTCCATGATATAATAAGCCCTAACCATATCAAAAACTCATCCAGAAGACTGTGGCCTGATTGTTCTTGTTTTTTTTTTTTTCTTATATTTGCCAACCAGCTGGGACTAACAGTGCTATAGAGATTCTACCCTACGATGAGTCAAACATCTTGTATTTATTTTTCTTAGTTATGATCATGAGAATAAAAAAATTCTAGAGCATGTGCATAGGTTATTCTCTTCTATGGGGTCAACCTTGACAACTGGCTGAGGGAAATACACTTTTATGGATGCAGATGAGGTTATCAGTGTCTACCCATCAATGATACTGACCCTAATTCCTAAGTCCAGAGGATGAGGTCGCCTCAGTTCCTCCAGTGCAGTGCAGCTGTCCATGGAAATATGTCATTGTCATTCAGAGACCAGGATGACGGGTATCCGTCTTAATTTGATCAGGGAGAGGGTTGCTTCAGCACCAGGTCATCGACATTTTAAGTCACACTTACCAAGTTATTTTGTGTATGTATGTAGGAGAGCATGCTCCAGGGTGAGTGTGGCTATCAGAGGACAACTCACTGGCATCAGGTATTCCCCTCTATCATAAGTTCTAGGGGCTGAACTCAGGTCCTCAGGCCTGACAGCAAGTGTCTTCCCCCACTGAACCATCCTGCTGTCCAAGTACCAACTTCCTAAATATTGATCTGTAAATGATAAGCCATGTCTGCTCAGATGTCTGTTCCTTAGGCTTGCTTTTCAACAGGCTGCGTAATAGCTACATATGTGCACAGACATGAAAACACTCAACAAGCCATGCACTTGAGACTTCTACACTGTGCACTGTACATATCACATCTCAATATAAAGGTGGTTTAAATTTAAAAAGAAAATGTTGAACACAAATCTTTCTATTTATTAAAAAGTTTGTAGGTAAAAACTTTCCTGTAAGGACAACAACAAACTCACAGAGTGTAAGTGTAATTCCAATTTTAAAATCATGCAAATGGAACTAAAGTGTTCCAACTCCTTTTATAAGGACCCACACACACACACACACACACACACACACACACACACACACACACAAAGAAACAGACAGAGAAGAGAGACATACACATAAATCAGGAGACCAAAAAAAAAAAACAAACAAACAAAACAAAACAAAACAAAAAGCAAGTACAGTGCAGTTGTCCCCAAACTGAAACCCAGAATATTCTTAACACTCTTGTGGGCTTTCTTCTTCTTCTCTCTTCACTTTCCTATGTATCTTTGTTCTCTCTTGCTGTCTTTCTTAAGCACTTTCTCAGTTGGTTTTCTACCTTAAAGAAAATCCTTCTAATTTCTACCTTCATAGATTCATTTGGCATGTGTTTAAACTTAATGTAAATGCAATCATGGAGCACATCCATCATCTCTGGGGTGCTCCTGGTCTTCATCCCCTCAGCACCATGTCTGTGACATGAATGCATGGTGCTGATTGGCACAGTGGTCCAGTTTTGGACAGTTGGGTTACAGCATTGTAGGAGTACTCAATTTACTGATGAATTCTACAGCTGATGCATATCTGCCTTGTTGCTATGTCTCTTCTTGGATCAGCTTGATTTGGTGTTAGCAATTTGTTCAACTTGCCTAAGAATTCAAATTAGTTGTTGTAGACTCATTAATAATTTCTTATGTGTAATCACACTGCATCTATAGTTTATGCTCCTGGTTTTGTAATTAATATGTTATTATACATGATTTAAGTTTTAATAATAAATCTATGCTTTACACCAAATCTAAAGGAATATCACTTAATGTTAGCCATGAGCAAGAGCTGACCCTGTGACACCTGAAATCTAAGCTCCTTCCACTCATATTATCTGTCATGAGCTTTTCCTGAATAGTAGGGGAATTTAGAGTTGTCTAATTGAGCCACAGGTTTTACTACTTTGTCAACACAAAGGAATTATGAGCCATCATGAGATGTCTTTACATCAAGAAAATCAATGGTGAACTAGTCTATAAGTGGTCACACATTTTCCCCATTCCTGCTATGTGTGCTTTCTGAGAGGTGACTTGCCATCCCCACCTTGAGGAGTTCCTTTACTAGTCCTTTGAATATGCCCACGGGCCATGTGCCTGTTCTGGCCAATAGAAGATTGGTAGGTAAGACACAGGCAGAGGCTAGGAAAGGACATGTACATTACATTAATGAGAATTTTTCTACCTCTATTAGAATGAGCCAAGGGTAGGCTCCAGTAACTGTCTGTCTGGCATCACAGTATCTGCTGGCTTGTCCAGTCACATTGGTTCAGACCAGAATGAACCAGAAACAGACAGTAAGCCAGTCCAAGGCTACTCATATCTGCCAGAACTTCCCCTTGCACCTTAACTGTCTTCTTTCTCCTTTTCTACATATGCATTTCTAAGGGACTTACAGGAAGGTAAAACTGTTGGTGTGTAATTCACTTGGGAGAAAACACGGGAATGATTATACATTACTATAAAACCGAGACAATGAATATGTCACTACATTGTCTGCCTTTACAATTGACAGGCAGAGCACCTCCCTGTGGAACAGTGCTGCTGCTGATACCCTATCAGTGTGCATGTGTGTGTGTGCGCTCACTCATGCATGCTCACATATGGTATATGTGCATGTAGGTAGGTATACTTGCTTGGGCTTGCATGGTGGGTATGGAAGCCAGAGACTAATGTAGGAATAGCTTCCTTAATCACGAATGTACCTTATCTAATTTTATATTTAGTGTTACTGTTTTATTCATTTTTATATTTATTTGTGTGTGTGCCTATGCATACCACTGTGTATGTGTGTGTAGGTCAGAGAACAACTTCCAGGAGGAGTCTCTTCTTTCCTTTTTATGATCTGTTCTCTAAGGATCAAAACCAGGTCATCAGCTTTGGGACAAGAGCCTTCACCCACAGAGTCTGTTTGGAAACAAGCTGATTGCGTGCTCTAATGCAGATATCAGTAATATGTGTGTTTATTGCACTGTGTGTGTCCCGGGTTATTTTTAAGACTTATTTTCCAAAACTTGCATAAGTCTTGTAAATTAGCTGTCTTTACACTAGCACTTGCTCTTAATTTAAAATTTTCCATCTAAATAAAGCAATCAGTAAGCCAAGAGTGGGGCGTTTTGACCAAAGGTCAAGCAGTGTAATGCTAAAGTGTTCTTGTGAGAGAAAAATGAAAGGCAGCTGGGAAGAAGATAATTTGTGTTTTTCTCTCATTGACTTTTAAGGAGAACACCTTAAAAACATCTCCTGTTTCTAAAGATTTCTATAACAATAAAATTTTATAGGGAACCAAGTTAGAGCTGACTCTTTACTTTCCAGACCATCTTACATTTTTTTAAGATGCGACTCTTGGGTTGCAAAGACTGTTGAATTATTAGAATATTTCTTAATAGAGGATAGTATAATCCAGAGAACAGAAAAGACAGCTTTGAATGTAGTAAGAAGTATACAGAAATGGCTGCTGACATGTGCATACAAACACCTGTGTATCAGTTGGCAATTAGTTAACTAAAATTCAGTAGCTGCATTCCTTCTCTGGTTCATTTAGAATCTGTGTTTTACAAACCCAGTGTTTAGAAACACAACATGCCTCTCGCCTAAAGGAATTAAGTATATTTAGAACAGGATGTCCTGAGGTGACAAAGGTCAACAAATAAGTCGAGAACCTTCCATCAGTTGGCCTGCTTTTAAGGGTATCAACTCAAGTCTGGAGCCTCATTCTGGATCCTTCCTCCCAAAGAGAGAGCATTCAGAATTACCCATACAGTTTCTGTCTTAGAGTGTCAGGTCCTTTTGATTAAAGCATGACATGGAGTGAGGTTCATAAAAGCAAGAACAGAAGGGGTCTGGCAGGTGATCGCAGGATAAGGTGTACTGCTGCTTTAAAAATTAAGCATGCATAGCCCGACTTTCCTCCCCCCCACTGACTAAGGTACCAGCTGAGAGCTGGGACAGCTCAGTTCCAGAGGGGCCACCAAGCCATCAGCACTGAGTTACAGGTAACCTTTTGAGCTGTGGGGAATATTTTACCTGAGTGCCAAGTCTTCCTCATGGCCTTCCTGTTGCTTGGGACTATTTTCCAGAAGTCATGAGGAGGGGGTTACAGCAAGGGTTGCCAGGCAACATGGGACAGAGGTCCTGTCGAGGAGCTATTTCTCACACTGAGAGGACCAGTTGAAATGCAATAAAGAAATGGTAACTCGGCTTATTTATCAATACAATTACTTACACTGTATTAGGAATCCATATTTAACCTCCAAATACAGAGTCATATGTGGAAACATTAACACAAATGCTTGATAAATATTAAGGCACAGGGCAAGCAGATGGTATTGGGTTTCTAATCAGCTTTACTGTGAGCTTAAAGTGGCTGCACAGGCTGGGATGAGGGGAAAGGCCCAGGGTGCTTAGCTAGCTTCACTTTGGGCATATGCAAGTTAGCTCTGGTCACAACATATGGTGTTCGTAAGAAGAGCTCTAGGATGCTTTACCGCATTAATTAGAGCAGGTAGTGCCAATTCCCTGGGGTCCAGTAGCAGTGTAAACTAGCTATAAGCCTACAATTCATCATCATATATAAATTCATAGACTGATTGCGTTGTACATTGATGAGTGTTATTTGTCCTATAATGTCAAGATCTTTATCTGGAGAATTCGTTTTTGACTCTAAGTTATGTAGTTCAGAATGGACTTTGAGAAGTGCACCACTATTTTTTTTGTAGAAAGCTCGAAGTCCTTGTGCTTAGGATGAACTCTGGTTTCTCCTGACTTCTTGTGTGTTTGTTCACCAGACACCAGCTTCATCTCATGGCTCTGCCCTCCCTAAGGATACCCTTTCTCTGCCCTCCCTGTGTCCCAGAGATGGAGAATCCCAGGATTGAGATGGCCAGCATCTGAAGTGTTCCTGGCGAGCAGAACAGGCCTGGTTATTAATTTCGGAATGCTTCAGCAGGTGACGAATATTTTTTTTGTAGCCATGCATTACCTGGCTCTCTCACTGGGCTCCTTGCATCAGACCATGGAAACACTGATCTTTGCCTATTTGGCCTCAGTGTCGTTGGCTGCCTCACAGGGCCTCTTCCCAAGGCTGGAGAATGTGGGCACTTTCAAGAAGATATCCATTGTGCCAACCCATGCCACATGTGGATTCTCAGGCCCCAGCACTTTCTGTCATAGTGCAGAAGATGCTAAAAGTGTGCAGGGGTGCACCCAGAGGCTGTGTGTCCAGGACTGCCCCCACCGCTCTGCTTCTCCTCCCTACACTGCCCTCCTAGAAGGCCTCCAGAGCTGCCTCCCAGCAGACCACACTGATCTCCATCCCTACTCCAGAAGCAACTCCACAAGCTTCGTATTCAGAAGTCACAAGAACTGTTCTTCTCGACAAGATCTGAGGCTGGCAGCAGAATTTACCTTAGCAGTCTGGTTGAAGCCTGAGGGAGAAGGCGCAATGTGAGTAGCACCATCAGGGTTGTGGGTTTTCAGTTGGTCTAGGTCCCTGTAAAACCCGATTTGAAGATTATTGTAATCTGAGGTCTCGCCTAGAAATCGAGCTAACAATAGAGATGTGCAACTGCAGGGTCCCTCCAGTTGAAGACCAACCGCTGTGTTAGTCTCTCCTCTTCCAGCTTCACAATCTGAATGTTCTTTTTCCATCTGTTATGAATAGAGTTGACCATGAAAATGAAAGGGGGGAAATGTTTGTATTGGAGGGCAATATATGTGAACATATATCAATCATATACACAATATCCATTACATATAATAGTTATATATGATATAATATACAATTTAGTTACACATTGATAAATATCAATTATATTTGAGTAATTATTCATTCATTTATTTCTCATACACTAGCTGATCTTTTCGGTCCTAGCCTTTGGAATCTAGAGGAAGTTCAGAGTGCATTTGTAGGCACAGGTGCTAGTAATAGAAATAATTATGTTTGAAGTCTTGCTCGAGTGTTCCTTATGCTTTGTTCTTACAAAGTGTTCCTACTATAAAATAATTTTTTTTTACTATGAAAGTAGCTTTTTGGAGGCTTAGGACTGTCTTGCTTATCTTATACTTTCTCAATAAATGTTTGTGTGATTAATGGAATACCTTCAATAACGGAGTGGGACATATGAATAGCATTCTACCTCTCAAACAGTACAGCCTTTGGTCTTCACTGTGTGCTGTTCTCACCTTCAAGTTTGTTAGAAAGTAGGTAAATTTGGTTTAAATATTAAGGCAACTCCATATAGTTAAAAGGGAGGTTTATTTTGTGGGGTAACTTACAAGTGAAAGGATAGGTTACAAGGTCTGGGAAAGGAGTCATGCAGTCCAGTGGTGTTCTCTGGAGAACTCTGCTCAGTCTACATCCAGCGTCCAGGATCCAGGAATCAAGAGAGCTCACCCATCTAGATCTTGGGTCTTCAGGCATCCTCTCTCGGCTCTGCCTTGTAGGTGTGACAGTTACCGAAGCCTCAAAGGGGGTGGTATTTCCAGGTCAAAGCTGGAACGGCTACCACCTTCTATAGGTAAACATGAAAAGTTCTCAAAAGCTTCCCTGTTGTTGGATCCACTAAGGATGCCCTCCACATGAGTTAGGAATGAGCTTCCCTACCACCAACTTTAGTCTGTGTGATCACAAGCTTTTCCTTCTGTAATCTTTTCTCACAATGATATTTGACACAAGTCCCCTAAATAATACAAAAACAGGCCAGAAAATTAATGAGCAACATTTTCAGCTGATCTTCATTTAATTTACTTTTAAAATATTAGTATATATGTATTTATATGTATGTGCATGTAAGTCCAGTCCAAGCACCTGTAGAGGCCAGAGAAGGCATTGGGACCCTAGAGCTGCCATTGCAGGTGGTTAGCAGCTTCCTGTCATGGGTTCTAGGAACCGAACCCAGGTCTTCTGCAAGAGCAGCAAGTGCTCTTAACTTCTGAGTCATCTTTACAACTCCTACTAATCCTTATTTTTTAATATTAAATTCATTCTTTGGCATTTTCTCCCATGCATAAAGTGTGTTCTAGTTACTCTTACTTCATCTTTTGTCTCCTAGTACAGTGTTGGGAACCCACCCACCCTTGTTATGTTTGCTTGGTGCGGCTGTGTTGGGCAAGTATCTCAAAACTTAGAAAACAACCAGGAAAATCTTGCCATCTTGCAAAAAAATGTGACTTAGATATCTGAGATGTTTACATTCCATCTGCCAAGTGAAAGTCCATGCCTTTTACTTTTATTTAAAAGTTGGAGTGAAAATAGTCCCAGGCCATTTTCCTTGTTTCTACCATTTCCCTGAAAAAGACTTTGCTGTTTTACTGTCGGAAATTCAAAGCTATTTGCTATGTCACCAGCATCCATATTTTAAAACATTTTTCTCTAGCTTGCAGAGACATCTCTGGACCGAATGTCTCTTCTATTGGCATGGTTTTTGTACAGATAAGGTAGATACAGGGACGTTCACGGAGGTGACAGCATGAGGTTTATAGTTTGGAGGGTCCATTGCTTGTATCAAGGTCATTTTCATTCTTGATGCTAAAATACCTATGGGAATTGGGGGAATTTTGGGTGTTTGCATTAGATAAGTAAAACAAACAAAACATGGATTATCCAATTATTGTGTATTCAGGAGCAGAATAAATCCAGTTCCTAAATATTTTACTCCCTGCCTTCCTCTCACATTTATTATCTCCCAAAGCTAGAGTGTTTACAAGCAAACAAAATAGCAAGGGAGATAATCAATAACATATTAAGAAAAGCATTTTCAGCAAGCTTGGGGAAATAAGTCTGCATTTGGTAAATACATTCCTGTGTAATGATTGAATTCTCACTTGTAGATTTACACTCAAGACAAATGAACAAAGGAAAACTCTTAGACTAAGGCCCATAGTCTTGGGATACAGGTAGTATTTTCTTTGTCAGTAAATCACAAATATTCAACTACTGAAGGGTTAAAAATAGCCTGGAGCACTACATATGTATGCATGTATGTATGTATGTATGTATGTATGTATGTATGTATGTATTTAAAAAGCTAGCTTTTATCTAAAATTATTTGCCAAAATTAAGAAGATGCTTTACTTCATATCTTACCGAACACAGGCAAAAAGATACTAAATTAGTGTCAATAAAAGAGGAACCCTTGCTCTATCCAATCTTACTCTATTTTCTAACTCAGGACAAAATAGATGAGGGTGAAGTGAGGTTTTTAAATGTCCCTTGTAAGGATAATTTTGAAATATCTTTAGCAGCAATTCTTGGGTGGCCCAATTTTGCCTTTGCCTCTGGGATTCTCCTGACTGAATTGATCAGTTTTGAGGGAAGGAGTCTGTAGTATTCTTTACATCTCCACATCCTCAGAACACTGATGCCCCAATGGATAGATACTTGTTCCTACCAGAATAGCAAAGCATGTTTAGTGTACAGGAAGGGCTGTTTACACATTGTTGAGCTAAGAAGAAGGTTTCGTGATCAGTGGTGCCCAAGGAGATGCCTGGCCTGAATAGATGGCATTCAGGCAAGGAAAGAGTCTCAGACTCCAAAATTCGTACCAGGAGATTATGAGAGAAGTAACCTTTTAAAAAAAATTCCAACCCAGAACAGTGGCATACACCCATTACTTCAGCACTGAGGAAACTTGGACAGAGAGACTGCAAGATCAAAATCAGCTTGGGCTAGGTAGCAAAGCCCATTCATTCTCTGAAGTAAAGTCTGTCTTAAGCCCTAGAGACTTCCTAAAAGCTGTCCTATGTCATCATGGTGCTACTTGATTTTAGAAGGTTTCCGTCCAAGACCATTCTATGATCTCAGTGTCTGAGCTGGCCTGCTGGCCATGGAAAAGACAAGCAGTCCTCTTATACACAGTTTTTGACTTCTGGCCAGTGTAAGATGAAGAAAGAAGAGGCGGTAGTTGTTCATTTTTTGTTTCATCATAGGAATCAAATAGAGCAAGTCTGACTCCAGGGGTAATAATGTAGAGCCTTCCATGGATTCCAGATTCACTTAACATTAAAAGAAGAAAGATTTGCCCTGGTAACTCAATACCCATGTGGGATGGGGTATGTCCTACCACTTCCTATAAAAGGAATAGCCAGGGAACTAATGAGCCAGTAGCCTAAATGTTAGTTTTCCAGTAGGATGCTATGCTTTCACATTCCATCATGAATCTCTAATGAAGGGTGTTGAGGCTCTCGGGAATATATTGTAAATAAGAATTTTATTTTTATTGAAATAAAATGAATTCTGTTGGAATAAAGCTTTCTAGGGTGTAGCAAGGTTCTGGCACTTATTGAAAGTACACTTTGAGTCGGGGTTGGGGCCACATGACCACGGCAATACCCTGCCTGTCGTTTTGGTTGGATGCTGACCTTTTTTGTCTTTTCTGGTTGCTTCCTTAGGTGTGTGATGGAAAAGACAGTGGATGGGCAGATTGTGTTCAAAGTTACAATATCTGAGAAAGGGACCATGTTTTATTATCGCACAGTAAATGGTTTGCAGCCTCCAATAAAAGTAATGACACCAGGGAGAATTCTTATGAAGAAATGGATTCATCTCAGTGTGCAGGTGAGTAAAATAAAAAATATTTAACATGTGGTTAAACACGGGGCTCTGTCATCCTGTCTCCCCTTTAAATGGCATCTACCCAGAGAAGCCGAAGCGGTATCTAAATTCCGGGTACATGTAAATGACAGCAAAGGAAGGCTGATATTTCAATGACCTCACGCTGTATCTCCTGGTGTGTTAGTGGCGTCTCCCCCTTATACTGCTGTAAAAATCTCAGCCCCAGAGCTGAACAGTAATGATGCCATGGGCACTAATCACATGTCCAGGGAGTTTCTGTTTTATTTGGCTGCCACATTTTATGTTTAGACGCTAACTCCTTTGGAGTCCAGCACAGATCTCACTAGTTATGGTGGCATTTAAATCCTCGCTTGGTTTCTACAGCTGTCTTTCTCAGATAGTGGCTGATGATGTGAATGAAACTTGGCTGTTGCATTAAATCAGTGACCTTAGAACTAGTGAACTTTGCACTTGAGGCATTCGGAAGGTGTTAGATCATCACTGTACTTGTCAACCACAGTTTGGAAGACACGCAGAGGCCGTCAGAGGCTGAGGTGGCTGGGAGATGTCTGGCATTTACAGTGTCTGGAATGGAGACAGAGCAGCTTTTTGTTTCTTCAGGGCTTTGGGTGCCTCAGTGCTACCTAACACACTTGTGCTTTTCAAACCAGAGTTAGAGTGTGCGCCATTCGCCAGGAGGTGCTCCCCTCTGAGCACTAACCCAGGGGTCAGCATAATTCCTTATCACATTAGAGGATACTTGTAGCCTTGTTCATTTTATAAAAATTATCTTTGATTTCAAACACACATGCATGCAGATGTATATGCAAACATATGTGTATACCCTTAAACACACACACACACACACACACACACACACATATATATATATAGTTATATATGCCTATATATAAAGAAAGCAAGCATAAATTGCATATCTATACATCCATTTATATATATACATACCTATATATTGCCCTGAATCAGGTAGTAAATAGATTTCCTTAAGGAAAGTCTTGAGAATTCTTAATTTGGTTTACATAATTATTTTGACGATATCATTCTTCATAATTTGAGAACATAGTGTATGCACATTTGCATAACAGTGAAGCAGCAGCCCCCAAAGAAAAAATGTATATTTTTATATGTGTATGTATATGCATGTGTATATTTATACATACATACATATACACATATATATATATGTATGTATATCACAATTGGTTAAATGGTTTTCTGGAGGCATTCAGAGAGTCACCACACCTACTTTGGTTTTTGCTTAAGACATTAGCTCAGTGAATGTGGTTGATGGGGATCAGGGCTCCCTTGTACCCTATGCACAGGGATATGTGCAGAGGATGGATCACACCCAACATCAGGCCCTGTAATAATAGCTTGGGCTCACCCTGGCAGTTCTCACTGCGTAGTGGTTCAGTAGTTAACAGATAGGGAACTGTCTATCTTGTGTCTAGAAGTTGCCCATTCTAATAATTGATTGGTACAACCAAATTGGGCTCTAATTTTTAAAGCAAGGAAGTAGAAACTTCTAGATGCCAAACATCTGTCTGCTTTCAGCAGATTTTGGTGTCTGCAATGATAAAGACAGTCTCTCTGGTTACCTTTGTTTGGCCTGGTCTGTGAAAATGGGTGGGGCTTGGGCAGATGTAGCACATGAAAGCTCGAAGAAGCAAGTTCCAATTGCAAAGAGACATCTGTGTCTGAACTACCATCCTGGGAGTGGAGACTTGGGGGCCACCACTGAAGTCAGAATTGTCATTTCTATGCACATCAGAGGGAAAATTGTTGCCTAGGTTAGGTGAATTTTTGTTTTTAAATCCTCCCTTCTTTGAAGGTTAACATACTGATGGTTTAAGTTTTTTTTAATTATTATAGTTTGTGTGTATGAATGTCTTGCCCACATTTAGCCAAGTGCACTTTCATGTTTTTAGCGCCAGAGGAGGCCAGAAGTGAGTATCAGATCTCCTTGAACTGGAGTCACAGGGGTTGTGAGCCACCATGTAGGTGCTGGGAACAGAACCTTGGCTCCTGGAAGAGCATCAAATTCTTTTAACTGCCGGGCCATTACTCCATTTCCAATGCTGGAGTAAATGAGGCTGCTGGTATTCTAAACTGTCTACTGTGGGATAATTTACCCTTTCTGATTTATTAGTTTTTATTTGTCTGTTTTGTTTTGTTTTACTTTCTGACTTAAAAAATTGTACTTGAGTTTTTGAGACAGGCATTGATTGATGCTCTGCCTCGGTGGACACTAAGCTGTTGCCCAGACTCCCTACAAATTGTAGCCCTCCTGCTTCTATTTCCTAAGTCCTGAGATTACAGACATGTGCCACTGTGCCTGGCTATTACGTTTTTTAAAATAAAATCACTCTACTCTAATTAACTCACAAAAGAAAACATCACACAGCTAGATTAATGAAGCTGATTTAAGCACTTGACTGTTCCCAAATCCATACATCTCAGTGAACTTCTACAAAGTTGCAATGGTCATGATGAAGTCACAGAGCTTCTCTGAGGGCCTTACACTTTCACTGTCAATTATATTTTTATTCACTTATTAACAACAAAACCTAAAAAGTAATTAGCTTTATTTCCTCGTTCATTACTCATGTGTCCTCTTGTTACCATACATAAACTACACAAAAACACCAGGTCTCATTGTAACACTTCCACGTGTGCATACAATATGCCCTGATCATCCTTGTCCCCTCTTAACCATGGGCCTTGTGTGTGTGTGTGTGTGTGTGTGTGTGTGTGTGTGTGTGTGTGTGTGTGATATGTGTGCACATGTGGGTGGGTGCAGGTATCCATGAAAGCCAGAGGAGGAGATTAGAACTTCAGTTCTATCACTCTCTCCATCGTGTTCCCTGAGACAGGATCTCTTGCTGAGCCTGGACTCTGGCTAAAGCCAGCAAGTTTGTGTTATGAAATCTCACACCTCCACTCCCGAGAGTGCACTTGTCCAGGTGCACAAAGCCATGCCTAACTTTTTAGGTAGCAGCCGGAGATTTGAACTCAAGACCCTCAGACTTGTACAACGATCTTTCTTATTTATCTCCAGAGCCATCTTTCGACGTGCCTCCCTTTTTTCCTAATAATCCTTCTGACTTCTCATCTTTTGGTTTGTTTGTTTCTGTATTCTACAATGACAAAAAGAATGTAATGCTTATCTTTCTGTTCCTTTTTGGGAATGATGCAATTATGTCATAATCTCAAAAATAAAAAATAAAGATGTCAACAAAGTACCATCTGCAAGAGAATAAAAAGAAAAAGTAAAAAGAAAAAAACAAAAAATGTCACACACACACACACACACACCAGTCAACAACAAATTTGTGTGTGTGTGTGTGTGTGTGTGTGTGTGTGTGTAAATACATGTGCCAAAATAAATCAAAGGGACTAAATGCTATTTCCAGGGTGGTTCCACATGCAAAAATGGGTACTCCCCTCTGCTCCCTGAACTTGGTTATCTTCTCGGACAAAGCACCCCTTGTAGAGAGCAAAGACTGAGGATACTCAGTCCCTCTCTTGTATGTGCTGCTTTTCAGTGAGTCAGTGGAAATAGCTTGGAATAAGAGCTGACTGGAATAGCTCTCCTCCCTGCTCAGTATCCTAAGGAACCCAAACGTTCCCTCAAAAGGAAATCACTGGGACAGACTGTTTCAGCAAACCCCAGGACAAGTTGGCACTGAACTCCTCTGTGTATCTGGATCCCAGGCTCCTCCAGAAAGTTCACCCAAAGAACAGGACAGCACACTCCCCTGGGGTCTTGGAGTTCCCTGCACCTGAGCTACCAGCTGCTTCCAGTCTTCCAGGATATGTTCTTCAGTGAGCTTGCCACACTGGGCCACAAGGATGGGACAGCATGGGACAGGATGGGGCTGCTTTCTGTGAGCTTTAAGGAATGAAATGGTGTGAACTTTTCTCTCAAAGCCTTCTCGGGATGGATCCCCCATCACAGCAGCGTGCCTGTGTTTTCAGAAACACAGGCACATCTCAAACATTAGCTCCCCCAGCAGCTGCCGGGTCGTGTGCGTTCAGACAGCCTTGGGAGCCTGTATGTGTCTGTGTCAGTGTTTACCTACAACCTCTCCATTTTCCCTTTCCATGGCTTTTCCTGGGTGCTTGGTTCCATGATCCGTGTTTGCTTAGTATCCACTTGTCGTTGACAAAAATAGAGTATTGAGCAATGGAGATGGCACCTGTCACCAAACTGGATGATGTCAGTTCAATCCCCAGGGCCCCACATAGTGAAGGGAGAGCACCATGCCCTCAGACTTATCCTCTGACCACATGCAACTTGCCTTCTGGCCATCAGATGCATTCCATGGAACACACACACACACACACACACACACACACACACACACACACACAATGAATAAATTCAAAAATGTGAAAAAAAACCATTTAAAGTCAGAATGTTAACTTCTATAAAACATTTTTAAATGGCTTTAAATGATTAAATCCCTGGGCAACAAAGACACCAGGAAATGCCAGGCATGTGCACAGAAGAGATCTAATATCCTAAACACAAAAATATCCAAAATTGTTTTAGTGATAGCTATACCAGCATTTATTTGAAAGCCAGCATTTTGAGATAAGAGCTATCAGAAAAAGGGAAGTTTGTAAATTAATATTCATTTGGGGACTTCAATCTTACATGATGGTGATTTAAGTTTTGCTTTGGGATTGAACATTTTGGCCATTTCCGATTGTGTAATAAGGGAATTTATTTGTCATGCTTCTTATACTGAAACTTGAAAAATCAATTCGTGTGTTTATTAAGCAAATAGGGATAATCTTAGTAGGTTTTTAAGGGTTTAATATTCATATTAGATCAGAATATCTTATAACTACTAAGAGTTAGGTCTTTAAAATTTTGGAAATATAAAGGAATTCTATTGAATATTTTGTTGTGGGTTGGCAGGCCAAACTATTTGGAAGCATGTGTTTAGATATCTGTCACTTGAAAGTAAAACTATTGAGTCTCCTGTGAAAGTTGTATTTGCTGGTAATCATTTCCCACACTTCAAGGAACCTATGGCCTCAAGGAATCACCAGTAGGGTCTCTCTAGAAACTATGCTGAATTACAGGAAAACATGAGCTGCACCTGACAAAGTGCCAGGATAAGGGGTCTCAAGGATGATCTTAGCCCTGGGGATGGTAACATGCTCTGTGGCATCTGGAAGGCTCCCATCTACACTCACCAACAGAACCACAGAGGAGCCGAGCCAAAGCAGGATGAAGAAGGCAGCTTGATACAGTGAGTGGAGAAAGTATTGGTAAATAAGCTTGAACAATCAATAGAAGGAGGAGGAGGAAGAGAAGAATTATAGAGTCCTGGTTGTTGGTAAAGTATGTTGTTTTGATTTATTTCTTCAGTTTGAAAAAGGAAAACTATTAAGAATTCTGGAAACAGACATGCAGTTTAAGGAACAATTTGTTAGATAAATGAGTGTACCTCATTTATACAGGTCTTGAGTACCTGTACATATGCACAGTAAATATGGCTGTTTAAACGCCCCTGTCGGGGAGGGACATGGAGCAGAGATGCCATGGAAGCTTTGTCAGGTTAGAATGCTGTCTAGGTACGTTCATGGGAGCTCTACCTTGACCCTCAGCCTCGTTCCATGGTCTCCCAACCACATTGCTCCTTTGCTAGTTCTCATTGGTTGCACCTGTAATTTCATGTCTAGTGACGTAAGCATGTATTACACATCATTTCTTCAGGCAGAGCCGTATCTATTTAGCCATCACCTAAGCTAGTTGAATGTTTGGGGGTTTTCAGAGCAAAGTCAAGACAAAGAATTTATGAAGTTTTTTGAAACAATCGGCTAAAAATTAGAATAGCTGCTATTGTCAAGTCTGGTTCATGTATGTAACATTAAGCATCTTACATGCTCACATTGCAGATGCAGATTGTAGCTGCACTGCATTAACTATTGCCATGGTGGAGGTGAGAAAATGGGAGCCTTTAAGAGTTAATGCTGCCTGCCTATATATAGTATTAAATTTACCTAACCTTCAATTAAAATTCATAAATTGCCGCAAGGGCTGTAAAGTTGGCTCAGTGGTTAAAATAGCTTCTTGCTCTTGCAGAGACCAGAATTTGATAGCCAGCACTCACAATGGGCAGTGCACAACAGAATGTAACTCGTCTAGCTCCGGTGATCTTATGCCTTCTATGACCTCACAGGGCACCCTACCAACACACAGACACACAGACATGCATGTAAGTTCAAGTATTTTAATAAACTAATTGCCATAAAACTAAGTCATCATAAAAATCTAAAGGGTCATTTTCAAAGTTCTATGACCAACAAAAGTAAAATCCCACCAGAACTGAAAAAACTCAATTGTAACAGAAATATAGTTTTGGTATGTTTGTAAATGTTCTTAACATATTTACAGTGCATGTATGTGTTATGTTTTACATATGTATACATTCATAGAAAGAGTCGATATATTTTGAAGCTGGATCTCTCATTCCTATAAGTGGTTTAAATGTATAACAGGATTATTCTATGTAAATTGTACTAAATAGTTCTATGCACAAGTCATGGCTGAAGAGAAGGCTCAGTGTGTAAAGGTATTTGCTACCAAGCCTGCCAGCCCAAGTTATATCCCCAAAACTCACATGATGAAAGGAGAGAACTGACTCATGTAAATAGTCATCTAAAATCCACACTGGCCTTATGACACATGCACACACACACACACACACACACACACACACACACACACACACACCTTTCAGAAAGTAAAGGAAATAATACAAGACTTACTGAACTATGTTCTACCTTAATCTTACTTGATACCTCCAATCAGCCAGTGCATGCTTCAGCTTTATGATGGCATGAAAGTAATATAGTTCACATTTTGAGTTTTGATCTTTTCCTGGGATGTACAGCAATATATGATGCACATCCTGTTGGGATGCTGGGCAGTTATAGTGATCTTCAGTTTCCAGTTAGTCATACAATCCTAAGGATAACCCACCCATACTCTCCAATGTCAATATCCTGTGTAGCTCAGTCATCATGATTGGAAGACTAAGGCATACTAACTGCATTTTCAATTCACATTGTTTCCATCTTATACCTGGATTCTGGATTGCTAACTCTACTGTAATTGGAGCATCTGCATTTCCAAAAGTCACATGTGTGTAACATGATGCCTTCAGCCAGGCTAGCAGAGGGGCAAACGTTTCACGTATACCACATGCAGTGTCAATAACCTTTTGACAGGGCGTGTGTTGAATGTGGAAGATGCAAAGGCCAGCAGCTCAATTGCTGTGAGCAGACTATAAAGCATGATGTGGACTGAGGAGTGGTCAGAAGAGGCTGTGCATTAAATATCACCAGGCATTCTGCAATTTCTTAGATGAGAACCTGTGGATATGCTGGGAAAGGGACAGGAACGAGGCGTTATAGCAGATAAATCATAAATACTGATAAAGGAACTATTTACTTAGAAATTATATTGGGGAGAACAACTCACTAAATAGGATAAGGCAGAGTCAGGATAGTCCTGATGTCCTCTCCCACACTGCTCTGGCCACCTGAGGCAGTCCGCACTATCCAAGCCAATGAGGGAGAGAAGAGAGTGAGGCATATGTGCCACTCAGCTTAAGCTAGCCCCGAGGCCATGCCCTATGGTCTGGTACCTCAAGGTCATAGGTGGAACAGGTACCCACTGCAAGGAGTAAGGAGAAGAAGGGAGAAATACATGGCATGGGCGGGTTACATTTTGATAAGTACCACTTGACTAAATAGAGGGAAAACAAGCATCCTGAAGACAAGGATGAAGGCAGGCTACTGGAGCCCAGCTGAAACAGTATTATGTGTCAATGACACATATGCTGAGGACACATTAGTTACTAAAGCTAGAACCTTTGTTGATGGAAAGAACAGAGAGTTCATGAATCCTAGTACTCTGGTGCGTACAGTTGCATAAAGTCTAATTTGCCCAAAAAGGCACAAGAAAATAAAGATGTTTTTGATCTATAGCATGAGCTGAGCTTCAGTTCACAACCATAATTCCACCTTTAGATATCATTAGCATTAACAGGAAACTAACGTTTCCCATGCTCATACTCCATTATGTCTTCACTGGGCTGAAATGGGGTCTGTGTATAATTTCTTCCCATCTTGATGAACTTAGAAGTATGTAAGAAAATAAAGCAACCAGAGAGAGCCCAATGCAGGGAAATACCAACTTTTAATCAGATGTGTTGAGAAAGGTGCTTAAAGACAGTGTCATATCAGTTAATCCTTAAAGACAAATAGGCATTTGGTTGGGGTACAAGAGGGAAACTGGAAATTCTATGCAGGAGGAGGAGGGGAGTGGAACATGGAAACTCAAAACGGTGTAAGGTATCTGGGAGAGATACTGCGTTACTTAGAAGTACGTACATCATGTCAAGCAAGAAGGGCTAAGAAAAACTAGCTTGGAGACTTACAGCAGTAAAGAACTTTTTGGTGGGGTAGGGGTGTCTCATTTGATATATAGCTCATGATTTTTTTAATTAATGGGGTCTAAATCCTACTTAGTAATTTTTATTATACTGTAGTGTCACTATTAAAATTATAAAACACATAGAATATACCATGTACAAGCCCAAAATTGTCTTATTTAGCTTACGTGCATAAGAGAACAGCACGTGGCATGCTGTAGTGTTTACCTTGGTTAAGTCTGAATGTCATCAGGATAATATTTTACAGCAAAAGCATAAGACCAATGAAATAATTTCTACAGGGACACTTCTAATCAAGACATACAGAAAGCCATGAATAAATTAACATTTAAACTTAGAAACTGATATTTGAAGATGAACGTACCTATTTATTTCTGCAAGAAAATGGCTAGTCCTCAATGATAGCTATAAAATATACAATATATATAAAAAAGAAATATATATAAATATCATGCTCTATGTTGATTCCATACAGCACTAAAACTGAAATTTGCAATAAAAATAGTGTTTTTCTGTGTCTACTTAGTTTTTTTTATTAAACAATGTCTAGCCTTGAAAATGCCACCGTGGTGATTCTGTCAAATTTATAATGGTTCCCATTCGATGATGGTGCTGCTTAAACCCGTTCACCTAATGGAATTGTCATTCCTAGCGTCTTCGCCTAAAAGCCAAGTATAATAAGACTTGGGTGATTTTCCCCTTTTTGTGGGTAGTTGTTTTTGTGCCCAAAGGGCTAACAGATGTTGTTGGTTGAACATCACCAGTCAGAGCAGTGTGCACACTGCCCAGGGCAGAACTGGGCCCATGGTATGCATCAGTTCAGAAAGGAATGGCTGCTCGCAAACATGGAGTTGTACAGTTTTATTTCCCCATCTATTTCCTTTGATGTTTCCCTCTTAAATACAACATTTCAAGTTATTCAAGCTTTCTATATGAGTCTGGATATATAATAACCAGCTGTATTCAAGGCTAGTTTTCATATCTATGTAAAGAAAAACACTTTTAAAAGACAAGTTTTCCAAGAATGGAAACATTATTACAGGTTCACTTAGTTTCCAGTGATCTATTTATAATTTAATATTATAAGTATTTATGTCATGTACAGAAATTGCATTCCAAATTAAAAGATGAAATGACTATGAACTGTATGTCTGAAAAGTAGAAAAGTAATTAGATATATTTTGTTTGTGTTTAGTATCCTGTTGCTTTTATCATGGGGATTTGAGAAGGGTGGGAAGGGACAGAAAATCTATGACTTGAATAGGGCTTGAGAGCAAAGTGCAGGGCCATGGGGAGAGGCTCTGATACCTGAGGATAAGGGCCAATTGCTCTTGCCAGCCTCGGTATGGTGGAGGAGCCCCAGGGGGTTAGATTATACATGCATGCTATGTAATTTACAGTTGGTTTCTGGGAAGGAAACCCCTTGGGCTGTTCTAGTTATTTGGCAAGAATGTTCCACACAAATACTTTGGAGGTATTTTTTTTCCCACAGTATCTTTACAGAAAACAATCAAGTTCAATGTTTGGGTTGAAAATGAGACATAGAAAAGGACAGTTGAAGGGATTAATTATGAATTCTGTTGTGACCTCATACACATGAACAAATACTAACTATTATGAATAAATTCCTTAAAACATCTCCCAGGTTAACACACAATGCATCTCAAAATGTGTGGGATAAAGGCTTTTATAAATATTAAAGTGATGAAGGTCATGAGAAAATCTGAAAACTTAGGGGCACAGAGGTTGAAGCATATATCTTGCATAGATAGTGCTTCTCTGTGTTTTTGTTGATTGATATTTTAATCATATGTATTTATGGGATACGTCATGATAATTTGCTACATGTATGCAGTGGGTAAAGATTGAATTGGAGTAATTAGCATCTCTGTCTCTTAATAATTTAATTAACATAATTATATATATTTATGAACTGGAGTGTAATGTTTCAATGAATGCGTACAATGTGTGCATTTCAAATCAGGATGCTAAAGTTTATATATCTTTACTCTGCATTTAGAGACGAGCCTTTCTCCTAGTTACTCACACAAGGCTTGATAGGTTATTGTGAACTCTCATCACTTGACTGTGCTATAGATTACTAGAACTTGGTACTTCTGTCTATCTAACTAGTTTGATTTCTTAGCCCTTCCCTCTGTCATTTCTAAGACTAGTGACTACTGCTTCATGTTCAGAGGTCAGTCTTTGTGGTGCAGTGTTTTTTCATGTTGCCTTCTAGTTCCATTCATTTTACTGAAATGATAGAATATCATTTTTTCATGGATTAGAAGACTTTCAGCGAACACAAAATATGACACTTATAATCAGTCCATATCTTGACAGGAGTCTAGTCTGCCTATAACATACCCAGAAGTGAGGTAGCTGGAAATCACAGTAATTCTATCTTGTTTTTTTTTGTTGTTGTTGTTGTTGTTTTTTGTGTGTGTCATCTCTATCATGTTCTCCATCATGGCTTTACTGATTTACATTCCTACCAAAATCTTAAAGTTTCTTTTTATTCACATTCTTCTAAGTATTTGCTAGTTTGTTTAAAATATATCATAAACTAATATCAATTATAGTAACCATATTACACTAGCTAGAAAAACAATCCTTATTTGACCATATTTTGGTCGGTATTATCTATTGTCTTTCTTTTCCTCATCTTACCTACTCTTCCAGTATTAAGTAACCACTATCCTATAATGAACATTTCAGAGATCTGATGAGATCAGCATGTTCAGGGTAGATAGAGCCACAGGCCTCATTATCTCCATATGATGAGATCAATGTTGGTGTCTTCTATGGATATTTGTCTCTCTGTTAGCTTATTTCATCTGGCACAGTGTCATCCATTTTCATCCACAATACTGCAATTCAAAGTTTACATTTTATCCAATTGAGTAACATACAACCATCAATGTACATAGCGTCCCTATTAATCTCCAAGCAGGTTGGATGATTCCCAGTCTTGTCCAATGGGAATAGTAAATAAGGATGGCTAATATGATTAAATCTGCTGGGTTTTCTGTGTGGACAATAATGTTATGTTATATGTTTTATATATATATATATATATTATATATTATATATATATAAATATTTGTTCATCTGTATTTTTCTGTTTTCCTTTTAGTAGTAGCTAGAATTCCTGCAAAAATTTGGAAATAGAATGGCATCAGTAGACACTTTTACCACTCTTGTTCCTCATCTCAGAAGTAAGCAATTCAATATTTCATCATGGAGTGCAATGCTAGCTGTAAGTACTCTTGTAGGCATTCTTTATCTAAATGAAGGAAATCTATCTTCTTTTTATACCTGAATAACATTAACAAATTTAAAATACATTTTATGAATACAGTGTTTTTGTTTAATGAACATCAAAAAATTCCAAACTAGTATTCAACTGTCTAAATATCAAAATAACCCCACTCCTGCTTCAAAGATGATTACTGCATTTTATCAGTTTAAAAATGTATCCATTTCCTAATGCTGAAAATGAGATAACAGTGTAAAGTCTACCTAGACATAAACAATAAAGATCTGGTGTTGATCACTGTGTATCCATTTTTCATTATGAATGGTTGCTGGGTTTGTTAGAGGCTTCTCATGACTTCTCTTTAGCCTGTCAATGTGGTTGACTACACTGATGAATTTTCAAATACTAAACAAACACCACATGCCTGAAACAAAACCTGTTTAATCCTTTCGTATAATTTTAGGTGTTGCTGGATTGATTTGTTTTTTTTTTTTTTTTCACTTTCTTAAAGTGGGAATTTAAAATGTCAATAATCTTTTCCCTCAGTGACTCAGTTTGTCATTTATATTGGTTAAATGCTCCCTCTTCACTTGAAATTCATGTATATTTTCCTATTTTTCTCTGTGTTATATGGTTTCATATTTTTTGTTTTTAAGTAATTTCCTTTAAACATCCATTAAGAATGGGTTGCCAATGACAATTCTCTCCCCCCTCCTCTCTCTCTCTCTCTCTCTCTCTCTCTCTCTCTCTCTCTCTCTCTCTCTCTCTCTCTCACACACACACACACACACACACACACACAGAGAGACAGAGACAGAGAAAGAGTGTATGTTCTTATGTTAAGGTCTTCATTTGCTAAGGATTGGGTGTTAAAATATCATAATTTGTGCATTTGCCTCATTTTTATTTGATGCTGTGTCAACTCTTGCTTCCTGCACCCGAAGAAGCTCTCATTAGGTCTGTGCACATTAGGGTTATGACGTCTTTCAGCTCAAGCAAACCTTTTACCATTATGTGATGCCATTCTTTACTGCTAACTCGTGCTTTGTCCTCAAGCCTGCATTGCCTGATACAAACGTGGTTTCCCCTCTTTGTGCTGAATGCTTGCACACTGCCTTTTCCCTCAAACTCTTAATAACAGCTTCATGTGATTCATGGAATTGGTTTTCACATATATAGTGTTTATTTTCCAATCATGAATTTTGACAATTTTAATTGTTCTTCAAGAAAGCTTCTTGTCATGTAATATAGCATGGCCCAGGACTTGTGGCCCTTCTGTCACCTGGCTAAAATTGCTGATATTAGAGGTGTACGTGTTCATGCTTGGATAAACACTAATATTGTGTTCTAACCCAGTCTGCCCTAACCTTTCAGTATTTGGTTATCTAGGCTATTTAAATCTAATCTTCTTATTTTTACCTTAGCCTTGTGTCTGTAGCCTTTTACTTTGTCTGGTATATTTTGTAGTTGTTGGTGGTTTATTTGCTTATTTTTCTTTTGCCCATTTTCTGTCCCGAAGGCACCACATGATACTTGAACAGATTTTACAATCCCTCCTTGAATTTTAGAATAACATTTGAGTATATCTTTTATAGAGTGTTTTAGTAGTTCTCAGTGTTTACATATACACAACTCACTTATCACAGTCTACTGATGTGGACACTTTTTTCTTGGGCTGAGGGACAGAAGCCTTTTTTCCACTTAGGCTTTTTACTCATCCTGATTTTAAATGTAATTGTCCTGAGTAATTCCTGCACACACTTTCAGCATGACCTTCAAAATTTCATAATGTTTGCTTCTACCATAATATCTAACATCACAGGTTGAGAAGGAAGATAATTATTAAGAGTTTTACTCTTTCTTCATTTTGTTTCTCTTTTGTAAAGTTTGTTGTTGTTGTCCTTTTGTTTTTAAAGTCATTCTTGGAAGCTAAGTTGGATGAAAGCTAGTACCCTTATACCCATTCATCTGATGAGGTCCCAATTTTCCTCTGCATTATTAGAGTACATTTTTTTTTTGCTGGATTTAAATTTGTGATTGACAGCTAATTTCTTTCATTGCTCTGTTCTGTGCCACTGCTTCTGGCCTGCTTTTGCATTTGATGAGTGATCTGCTGCTGGTCAGTTGTTTTACACTGCTTTTCTGTAGTTCCTCTGCTGGTTTTTCAGGGTGAATTTGCTTGTTTCTTCCCTTCCTTCCCCTTACTTTCTCTGAGTCTGAAGTGCAGGTGTCATGTTATAGATGTACCAGCTGGGATGGGCATCCATGGTCAGTTCTCTGTGTTTTGGCCAATTGTGGGGGGTGGGGTGGGACACAAAAATGGAAGGAAAGTACTTCATACTGAATGATAAACAAAAACATAAAGTAGAAGAGGGCTGCAAAGGGGAAATTTAGAGAATTTATGATTCTAAATACTTGTATTGGGAAATGGTGGTTTAAAATTGATGTCCCTAGCTTCTATTGTAAAGCACTAAAGAAAGAATAATTAATTATGCCTTAAGAAATGAAAGGAAATAGTAACATTAAGGTCAGAAACCAGTGAAACACGGGTTCCTTGCAAGATGGATAAAACTGAAAACCTTTAATTACCTGATAAAGTATGGGTCTTATAACTTGACATGTATGAAATGAGAGAAAACACAATTTATATCAGTAGGGCAACATAAACACTTCTTGCTCAAAAGTTTCTCTGATGGAGGCAATCACAGTCTGCTTCTTTCCAGAAACAGTAATTTAGAGTGGTTACTTCATCTGTGCATATTGGAAGTTCAGGATCAGAGGTTTCTACATGTGCTAAATAAATAAATGGGTGTTATTCAGAAGACATGGGGGTTGACATCCATGTTGCTCCTGCAGACTTGAGGTTTTACCCTCTTTCTGTACTTGTTTGCTGTGGTATATTCATGGCCTTTGACTGTAGGAAGAGAGAACCTGAAGAGAATAAAGTTGGGCCATGAAGAATTTTATTAAGTACTTGTCTATCATTTAAAATGCTAATTAGGTTATAAACTACTCATCAGATTTGAAGAACATTTGCTGACAAAAGGATGTATGGGAAAATTTCTGAAAAAATGAATTAGATACAGGAAGCTTAAAGTAGAAGTTATGCTGATCAAATAATCAAGAAGTTGATTCTGGCAAAGCTTGACATGGTCTTATTGACCTATGAAAGTTTATAAAAGACCATATTAATACTTAGTGCCTGCCTTAGCTGACTGTGAAGTGCTTGGGAGAAGCCTGTCCTGAACATTTTCAGACTCTCTGAGAACTTTGCTGCAAACCTGTTCCATTATGGAAGTTGAGGGACAGGTTGAAATTGAATCTGGACTGAACAACATATGAAGTATTTGTGAAGTGACTGGAGTAATGTGATTTTGTGTTGACTATGTCTGTTGATAGTACCATGATAGGTAAAGAGGCATTTTTTTCATAATTAATTCTCAGCTAGAAGCATGTATAACTGTGAAAGCAGCATTTCTCTGGAATTGGTATTACTTTTCATACCATGACAAAGAGCAAATTAGAGCAGAAAGAGTTTATTTTGGCTTAAGGTTCTAGAGGGATTGTCCATAATGGTGGATAAGGCATGAAAGCTTGCTGATCACATTTCCATCTACCTACAGAAAGCAGAAAGTATGAAAAGTATTAAGGTAAGACTACATACTCTCAGAGCCTGCTCCCAGTGATAAACTTCCTCCAGTTCTTAAAAGGTAGATCACCTCCCTGTGGTGGTTTGAATAATAATGTCCCTATAGGCTCATATGTTTGAGTGCCAAGTCATTAATGTGTGGCATTATATGGGAGTGGTTAGGAGGTGTGGCCTTGTTGAAGTAGGTGTGGCTTTGTTAGAGGTGTGTCATTGGCAGTGGGCTCTGAGGTTTTAAAAACCCAAGCCAGGCCCAGAGGTTCTAGCTCTTCCTGCTGCCTGTGGATCAAAATGTAGAACTCTCAGCTACTTCTCCAGCACCATGCCTGCCTGCATGCCTCCATATTCCCTGCCATGATAACAACAGACTAAACCTATGAACCTGTAAGCAACCCCAATTAAAGGCTTTCCTCTATAAGAGTTGCTGTGATCATAGTGTCTCTTCATAGCAATAGAACATGGACTAAGACAGGATTTGGTACCAGGGACTGGGGTATTTCTGTGACAGCCTGATTATGCTGCTTATTGGCAGAATGGTACTTTGGGGCTTTGGATTAGGAAAGTAGAGGAATGTATTAAGGGGAACTTAATGGACCATAATAGTTGGAGTGTGGAAGACAGTGATGTTCAGAGCAATGTAGATTATAACAGCCTGGCTCAAGAGGTTTCAGAAGAGAAGGATATTAGTAAATGTCCTAGATCCTTATGATATTTTGGCAAAAAAATATGTCTGCTTTCTGCCTTTGTCCCAAAAAAATCCATCTGAGGCTAATTTGAAGAGTTTTGAATCAGTGAAGTTGGCAGAGATTTCAAGACAGTCTAGTATTGACTGTGTTGTTTGGTTATTAGTGATCTTATGCAGATTGAAAATGAAAAGGAACAATCTGAGCAAGGAAAAATACAAAATGTACAGTTTGAGTAGAAAAAGATCACCAGAAAGTATAATAAAGCTAAGTCTTGTGTTTAAGGTGATAAACAGATTAAAGAAAAGCCTGATGCTAAATAGAATAAAGAGAGTGGTGATCTCAGGGCAAGACCTTGCCCAGCTAAGCTTACAACTTGTGAAAAAGAATAAGAGAAAAGCTTAAGCACTGAAAGAAGCCATAGAAAACAAAATGATAATTAAAATGTATTTAAATGAGGGAGGCAAATTTCAGCCCCAGCAAGCAGAAGAACTTGGCAGCTTCAGACCCATGGTTCTGATTTTAGAGTCAAGGATACAAGAAAGGGGTCCTGGAATCTCCCGCTGTTACAAAAGAAAGCCACTGGATCCAGGCCTGTGTCTGGGGTGTCCCTTCATAGAGGCCCTAAGAGGCCATTGTGTGAAACTGTAAAGGTCAAGCTTGGATTTTGCTGGAGATCCCAAGATGTTGGGGGATAACAGAGTCCTGGAATATCTGTCAAGGAAAGCTATAGACTAGGTTTGGAATCAGTCCAAGAAAGAGAAGTGTAGCAGGAATCTTAAAAGTTCTTATTAATAAAATCAAACCCGAGGCCGTTTATTGGGGTGAATACTGGAAGGTCAGAGAGACAGAACAAGCCACAGCTATCTCACCTCGCCGGATCCTCAGCTGGTCCTGTTTCCTCAGACTGGAAGCCTCTGAGTCCTCATCCAGAATGAATCTCAGCTGAACTGTGTTGCTCCATAGCCTGAAAGCTTAACCAGCCAAATCCAAATTCTTCTAGTTTCTGGTCCTCACGCCTTATATATCTTTCTGCTTTCTACCACCACTCCCTGGGATTAAAGGCTGGCTTTCTGGGATTAAAGGCGTGTGTCACCATGCTTGGCTATTTCCAATGTGGCCTTGAACTCACAGAGATCCAGAGGGATTTCTATCTCTGGAATGCTAGGATTAAAGGTGTGAGTGCCACCATTTTCTAGCCTTTGTATCTAGTGGCTGTCTGTTCTCTGACCCCAGATAAATTTATTAGAGTACACAATATTTTGGGGAACACAATACCACCACAGAGAAGTATGTTGTAGTCATCAAAAGTGAAAAGATTTGGAGCTCTGAAGAGAGCTTTGACATTAGACATGGAGATCCAGAATTTATTCTATTGGCTTTTTGTCTTGCTTTGGTCCTATGTTTCCTCACTATGTTGGAAATATGTGATCTTCTCTTTGACTTTACGGTTAAGAGATTGCTTTGAGTTTCAGAAGGGACTTTGAACTTTGGATTTTTAAACAGTGCTGAGACTGTTATAGAATATATGAACTTTTGAAGTTAGACTGAATGCATTTTTCATTATGATATGGCTACAGGACTATGGGGGCCAGGGAGTGGTATACGGTGGTTTGAGGGAAAATGACCCCCATAGGCTCATTTGTTTGAATGTTTAGTCATCGAGGAGTGGCACTACATGGGAAGGATTAGGGATCAGAGGTGACCTTGTTGGAGTAGCTGTGGCATTCTTGGGGGAAGTATGTCACTTTGGGTTGGCTTTGAAGTTTCAGAAGCCCAAGCCAGGTCCAGAAGCCAGATCTCTTCCTGATGCCTGCAGGTCCAGATGTAGAACGCTAAGCTACTTTTCCAAAACCATGTCTGCCACGCCGCCGTGCTCCCTGCCACTATGACAATGGACTGAACTTCTGAAACTGTAAGCAAGTATCAATTAAATGCTGTCCTTTATAAGAGTTGCTATGGTCATGGTGTCTCTTCACAGCAATAGAACATTGACTGGACACTCCCCACACAGCACCACCAGCTAGGAACCACATGTCCAAATACATGAGCCCATAAGGGACATTTCTCATTCAAACCACAGCAGCATATATGTGTCCATTTTCTACTAGTTTACCTGACCAAACAGTTTCCAGAGAAATGATACATTTCTAACATTTTATATTAAATGCAGAGTTGGAGCTTATGGAGAGGGGACATGATTTGCCCCTCCCCCTTTTTCTTTCAATTGATTTTGTCAGGTGTGTCTTTGTAATGTAACTTCAGATGTTGAAATTCATCTTGTAGACCTTAAAGATCTGTCATTTTTGGTGGCACATGCCTTTAATCCCAGCACTCGGAAGGCAGAGCCAGGTGGATCTCTGTGAGTTCCAGGCCAACCTGGTCTACAGAGCAAGATCTAGGACAGGCACCAAAACTACACAGAGAAACCCTGTCTCAAAAAAAAAAAAGAGTTGTCATTTTTTTAATGTTATAGTTGCAATTAATTTACTGTAAAACTGTTTGTGACTTTAAGAAAGTAAATTCACTACGATGCTAAAGTGATTGCCATCATTGCTTGTATCCCTAATGCCTGTTGCTTTTGTTTTTTAATATGTACTGCTATGTGTATTTTAATATTTATTTGTACCATGTGTAACTTGCCCATGTAGTGACTAAATAATAAGCACAGCTTGATCATGGTTAAGATAAAAACCAAGGATAAGTTATTCAATTAATTAAAGCTAATCCAAATTAGCATCTTTAATTATGAGTTCTTGTCAGTTTTGCCTAGTGTGTTAGATGGACTGCCCTAAATCACTAATGCTACTATAACTGAACACTGTCTATAGGCTAATCACATTTTAATATACAACAGAAAATTCCATATATACTTTTTAGTATTTTTTGTTTCCTCACGATTTTTAAATTTTATTTTTTGAAGATTTTTATATATGAACACTTTATCTGCATAATTCTCACCATTCCTTCTCCTTTTCAATTCTTCCCATGTCCCCTCTCTTATTCTTAAATTTAGGGTTTCTTCAATTATTATTGTTATAAGTACATATGTGTGTGTGTATGTATCTTTGTACAACCTATGGAGTCCATTTGGTGTTTCTCATATGTACATGTGTCCAGAGCTGACTACTTGGAACTGGACAACCTATGTGGGAGTTCCTCCCTGGAGGAAACTGAGTCTCCCTTTCTCAGCAGTCAATGGCAACCTAGATATTGCTCTTCATCTAGGAGCAGGACCTTGTGGAATTTCCCTATCCACAGTTTTATGTCAACTGGGTATTGTCATTATGCTGATTTTGTTCAGGTAACTGGATTGTTGAGATTTCATGTATGCATTTTTTCCTGTCGTGTCTAGAGGACACTATCTAGCATCAGTCATCCTGGTTCTCTGTAGAATCGTTCTCCACCTTCTTCAACAGTTTTTCTTGAGTCTTGCTCTAGGAATTAGGTTATGTATATATTTACTGGGGTTAGGCATCCTAGGGTCACTAATTTTATGTAGTTTGATCAGTTTTGAAATTCTGCAATAGTCTACCTATATCTGTCACAAAAATAATATTCTTTGAAGAGAGATAAGAACTACACATCTCTGACTAGAAGGGTAAGTATCTATAATAGTCAGATTATATTAGTAGAGAAAATGGCAGTAGAAGTTCTCCTCTAGGGTCTGTGACCTTTACAGCCATCAGAAATGGCTAGCTTCCAGTAATAAGTATGAATTCCCTCCCATTGGGCTGGTCTTAAGTCAAGTTAGACATATTTGTTACTCAAAAGATAAAAATGCCACTATTGTACCACAGGAAATATCTTGCTGGTCCAATCATTGTGAAGTTTTGCAGGCTTTAACTGAATAGAACTACTGATATTTCAGATGACATTTCAAATATAATTTGAAATTTCCTACAGAAATTCAGGATTACTGTAAATAAAAATGTATTACTTACTTAGCCAAGCTTTAACAGTGATAACCAGAACTCATTCTCTATACAGGAAGTCTTTGAATCAGTTTCCTCTTAGACAAATTTTTGAATGGCTATTTCTTTAAGTCATTATATGTGATGTCAATTTCCATTACAAATGTTAGGTATAGTTCTCAAGCTAGCCTTACCGTATGCTTTTCTGTAATGAGGAGAGAAAATGGTATTGTAGTGCCTTAATACTGAAAACATGTCTGATGGACTGACACATGTATGCAGTTGTGATAGGGATGAAGCACAACAAATGAAGTATCTGGAAGTCTTCCTAAGTTGGGGTTTTGTTTGGGTTTGGGTTTTTATTGGTACATAACCCCCTTTATCTACTGATGCAGTTTCCAAGACCCTCACTGTTGTCTAGAAACAAGGAAAGGGCAAACCCTATAGTACACAGTGTGTTTACTCCTGCAAATGCGTACATGCTTACTCTGGTGAGGTTTGCTTTGCAATCAGGTACGAACGGCTAGCAAAAGTAGCATTAAAATAGAATGAATAGAACACACTGTAATGGGTTTGCCATCATCCCTACCCTGGCCTTTCAGAATTGTTATTTGGAAAATGTTGGTGGTTTGAATGCAAATACTTCTGTGGTGATAGTTGTTTTGACAACCATGGTGACTGTCAAGTAGCTAACAGGAATGGATCTGGGGCATACTGTAAGTGCTAGACAAAAGGAAGGCTATTATCTTAGGTGAGGTGGAGAGAGAGAGAGAGCATGAGATTTTTGTCATACTGTTTAGAACAGCAGGCAAATTGGCACTTGTGCATCAATTATTTCTAGACTTTTCCTTAAAATACTCAGACCCTTGTTATCTGTGTGGGTACTTGAAACCACATAAAGTGGGTTGTGAGTCAGGGGACTCTGCTTGAATAGAAAGATTATGTTGGATCAGAATTGATCAATACCAACATTTCTGACATTGACCTAAGTCTTTGGGGTTTATTGGGGGAGGGTACTGGGAGGGTTCCTATACACTGTTCTCTGTTTGCTGCAACCACTTTAGTGATAAATACTCACACACATTAGCTAATATCCTCAAATAACAAAAGCATCCTTGGTTGAGAAAAAATGCTAGAGGCTATCATTCTTGTTTAATATCTTTTTTTTATACTTTCATGGTTAATGTATTGGAAGCATATATTTTGATATCATTTCTGTAAAAAAAAACTTATATTTCAGGTTATAAATTACAAAATAAGGAAAATGGAGGCAAAAAAATGAATATAATTGAGCCATGCTTTTGCTTAGGGTGACCAGTAAGACTCTAAATATTAGAGAAGCCTTTCCAACTTGCTGTTAAGGTGGAAAGAGGATTTGAAACCCCAAGTCTTTGAAAGAACAGCCAGGGTAATAAACAATGATCTATTGACACCAGAGACAATAGGTAGAAACTAATGGATTAAGTCTGGTGAGATCCCACAGGGAAGCAGGCAAGAGGTGTCATATTATGGTCATTCACACCATGAAACTCTGACTGACATCAGTTGGGAAGTGCCAAGAAGTAAAGCTTCCACCACACCCTATTGCTGTAAGCAGAGTTAGCTGGATGACCAAGGGCTGGACATGCTTTTGGTGGTGAGGCTCTGGAATGGAAAATCCAGAAACACAGACAGGCTGAGCATACAGGACTCTGACTGATGTCATGGGAACTACAAGACAGGAGCTTCCACCTTCTCTTCCTATACACCAGCCTGGAGCCAACAGCTGAAAAGAGACTAGTCTCAGAGGCAGGAAGAGCTGGATATATCCACGGGCAAAGGAACCAGGGATAAGTACAGGCTATGGAGTCTGGAGCTATAGTGTGATACCCCATGCTACCTAGAAAACCTTCCTGTGGCTCCCACTTGAGGTCAGTGAGACATGGTAGCAAGAGATATCCCTCTCCCCGAACTGGGGCCATGCAGACAGTAGCTGACCTATATAGGCACAACCAAGGACGAGCTGTGGGCATAAAAACCAAGGAGTTAACTCTGATCCCTAGAGGGCCCAGTCCTCTCAGTAAACAGTGCAGAAACAGGTCGAAACTGCTTAAGTCGGTGCAGTTGCTCTGGAATCTCAGTCCAAATGGTTGCTCATGGAAACTCCACTGGGATAGCGCTCACCATAAGTCAGGTTTTCTAGGTGGGGACTAGAGCTGCAGCTGCAGCTGTCTGATTGGCACAGTCTGCTTCCAGAAGGAGAGGTGACAAACAATTCGAACCATCCCATCAAGGAAGTATCGCCCGCCGATGCGATGCTGTCTCATAACCCAGTGTACTTAGATTTCGCTTGCCTCTTTGTTATTTTAAATCTTGCATAAATTTGTCCTAATGATCCTGCTTTAGTTTCTACATTTGCTTGATTAGGCATTGTGATGGGCGTGTTTGTTCGTGCACCCATTCATTGTGTGCTCTGTACTGTTCTTGCTAATCACACACTTTCCCTCTTACCCCACCTCAGCTCCCCTCTCTTTTTTCATATCTTTTTAAACTCTAACCCATTGGAGCTTTAGTACTCATTATATTCTTCATATTCTGACAGGATCCCAACTTCGCCCTTCCGGCTGTTTCTTTCCTCTCAGCTTTTCTACTGTCTAATACTGATCCCAGCCTACTTCTCTCATGCTTTCAATATTAGTGATGCACACCTCAGTTCACCATACTTCCTTTGTCGCTTTATCTTTCGATAGTTGAGATAAGGGGGCTGCTGTGTTTAGCTGACTATTAGAATATTTGCAAAGCTAATAGTAAATCTGGTAGTCGTAGTTGCTTCTTTAAATTAATACACTACTCTTGGAGTAATGTAGGGTATCATACTTGTTAGTGTAAACTCAGAGTTTGAGGATTTATCATCCTAAAACTACAAAGACCTAGCTCTACTTGAAAATGGTCCAAACAAAAAATACCCCTTCAAATTAATTCAATTAGAAGAATAAACCAAAATATGCAAGATCCCATGCAGAAATATCAGAATTAAAAAAAAATCCAGGCAGTATGATTCCTTCAAGAATAACATTTCTATAGGACTAGATTCCACTGAGAGTGAAATAGAAGAAATCCCAGGCAAAGGTTTCACAAATAGTAGGACTGTGCTACCAGCAAACAGAGATGCCCAAATTTGCAATAAAAATTTAAAAACCAAATTCCAAAACACAGAAATAAGATTATTTACCATGATGAAGTTGGCTTCATCCCAAGGATGTCAGAACAATTCAATATATTTAAATTGGCACATGCAAATTAATACATCACAGAGACGGACTCCAGAGCAGAAGTGACATAATCATTTCAATTTATGCTTTTGACAAAATCCACTATTGCTTTATCTTAAGTAGAAATAGAACACAGATCAACAGAATAAATGTTCCATATGGAAAACCTGTATTCTAAATGGGAAAAACTGAAAACCTGCTCATTAAAATTAGGAACAAGTCAAGGATGTTCATTGTTCCTGCTGTTATTCAACTGGTTATTAGCTAGGGAGAGTAAAGGAAATCAAAAACATATACAGGAAAGGAGGAAAGGAAAGTGTCATAGATGATATTATTCTAATCTAAAAACCTTTAAATCAACAAGCTGGCAAGATACAAAATTAATATCTATAATTCATAGCTTTCCTATAGATCAAATAAAAAAATATATGAAAACAGTCCTACTCACCATAGCCTCAAAATAATCTCCTCAGGGTAAACCTAACCATGAAAATAAGAGACCTCTACAATAAAAGTTTTAAATGTGGGAGGAATATTTAGGAATAAGACCCTAAAATATGGAAAGACCTCCCATGTTTATGGATCAGAAGAATTAAACTGTCAAACAGGACACACTACCAAAAGCATCCTCAGATCCTGTGAGATTTCTATACAAATCCAAATATTCACAGAAATAAAGAACAATCTTAAAATGCCCATGGAAGCAAACATACACATGCAAAAGCCCTCAGATGGCCAAACCAATACTGCATGAAAGCAAAAACAAAACAAAGCCCTGCTACTGAAGATGCCATCTTACATTATTTAAGTTACAGATCCATAGGAACTAGAAAATGAATAGCAGGATGCTGCTGTAACATGGAACAGAATGGAGCAGGAGACACAGACAAAGACTGACACACTGATATTCACCTGAGTTTTGACAAAGGAACAAAAAATGTGTATCAGATATAAGGCAGCATCAGCCAGGCGCAGTGCAACACACCTTTAATCCCAGCAGAAGGGAGGCAGAAGCAAGCAGCTATCTCTGAGTTCAAGGCCAGCCTGATCTCCTCATTTACAGAGAGAGTTCCGGGAGAACCAGAGTTAGTAAAACATCTTAAATGCCATATTCTATAGATTTCTGAAGTGTTTGAAGGCCACTTGTCTATCTAAAATATATCTCTGTTTGACCTTGAAAACATATCTAACCTTACTACCAGTTTGATTGTATAGGTGACTAACTACTAACCTTGCATTTCTTTATTATCCTAAGTAGTTTGCAATAATAACTTCCAAGAACTAGAAATTTACATTATACTGTTAGATGAGCTGTATAGGTACAATACCTTCAACAAGAGTAGAACCATATGTACAGTATGTTCTAATAAAAATAACCTTAAATTTGTATCAATATATGAAAGTCCATATCAATGTAAAATATTTAAAACTAGTAGTTGCTTTTTTGGTTTAAAAGTAGATTCAATAATCTACCTTTTATTCTATAATTTCTATGATATATATGCAGTATAACAGAAATAACCTCAAATTTGTATCAATATACAAAAAAAAAATACAAGACTGTTGTTGGTTGTTTTTTGGCTCTTTACTTTTTGGGGGGCCTGCCACCCAGCTCCCAAACAAATCACACATGGAGACCCATTCTTACTTATAAATGCCCGGCCTTAGCTTGACTTGTTTCTAGCCACTTTCCTTAACTTTAATTATCACTTAAATTATCTATATTTTGTCTCTGGGCTTTTAACTTTCTTTATTCCTGTATACCTTTCTTTATATACTCTGTGGCTTGCTGTGCAGCTGGGTGACTGGCCCCTGATGTCCTCCTCTTTCTCTGTCTCCTTTTTTTCCTCCCAGATTTTTCCTTCTATTATTTCTCTGTGCCTGCTAGTTCCACCAAACCTTTCTCCTGCCTTGCTATTGGTCATTCAACTCTTTATGAAACCATGAGGAGTTTTAGACAGGCAAAGTAATACAGCTTCACAGAGTTAAACAAATGCAACATAAATAAAAGTAACACACCTTACAATAATACAAGCCAATGTAAATTACTTAACACTAGTAGTTGTTTTTTTTTGGTTTAAAAGTAGATTCAATTATCTACCTTTTATTCTATTTCTATATCCCCCTTTTTTCTTTTTAGAAGAAGATCCCTGAATCAAATCTCCTTTGTTCAGCTTTTTTCCTGACAATTACTAATAACAACTTGTAACCAACCAACATAAATGATGACAAATATTCATAACCCACTCAATGATCAGAAACCACTCACTCCACCTCTTAGGAATATGGGTGTCATGCTCTTAAAATTACTTCCTGCTGTCTGGTGATGACAACATCTTTAGGGGACCCTGAAAAAAATTGGGATAATTGTCAAACCCTGGGAGAGCTAGCTATATAATTTGTTGTCCAGTCTCTGTGTAATGGGAACATGCAGAGCTTGTTTCAAGTCCTGGCTAGAGTAGTCTGTGAGGCTGCAGCATCTCAGCCAGCTATCTTGAAATTATCCTAAGAAGTTTGTAGTCTAAAGCTGATCTTTAGGTGGTGTTTGTCGGCTTAATGGCACTACCATAGTCCAGGTGGAATCATCGTTGTGGGGCCTCATCATCTTTTTGGAGACTTTAGAGGTTGCTGTTAAGAAAGTTTATCATTCACTGTAGAAAACTTAAACATCATTAATATCTGAAGTGATAACCCACAAAAGTCTGGTCAATAATTTATTAAGGAGTTCAATGGTAATAATACACTCATGAATACAGAATAAAGTAGACACCACTGCTGATCCAGCTGCTGTTGTCCTGCTGTTCTGCCCAAGGGTGATGAAGAACAACTGCAACCCATGCTTCTGCTTGCTTCTGCTCTAACCACCCAAGAGAGAGATTGCGACCCCTCTCATCCATTCTTAAGTGATCATGCAAGCAGACAAAACCATACCCTAGGGCTTGTTACCCCAATGCCATTGGCTGAATGGATTGAATTCCCATAATATTTCCCCTTTTATCTAAATAGGAAGGTTTTAATCCTAATACAAAACTATATACAACAAGAATAATTATCAAGTACTGTCCAGAAGAAAGAAAAGGTAATAACATAAACAAAAATGGAAATACAACCTACAAGAACAACATCAAGAAACACATTCTAGATGTCCAGACCATAGGTAATTGGCAAATTACAGATGTTACTCCAATAGATGTCCCTATCTTGAAGAGTCTAAGTCTTATACCTAATATGCCACTCCCTAAGACACAAGAGCAGTATAACTGTAACTATTTAGTCTTCAACCCCGCCAAAGACCTGAGAAGAAAAGTAGTATTACTTGAGTAAGCAGGAAGTCCAAGCAAACAACTTATGAAAAATGCAAGAAATGATAGAGACATCTGGTTGCCTGGAAAGTCACCCAATGTTTCTCTAAAACATTGGAACATCCAATTTTGTCTATAGGCCTAGAATATCTGACAGACCATTTTCAGAAGTAGGCAAATTTGAAAGAGTGTCATACCTTGTCTTGGCAAGGTTCAGCAGTTAATTTTCCTTGTGCTCTGCTTGTCCAAATTGGACAGCATGTTTACTGTCAGCAGTTGAGGCAAGGGCAGTTCTTTGCCCAATAATAGGCGAGCTTTACCAAGAAGAAAACAAATTCCATATGGAGTGTCTTCAGTGCCCATCATCCTCTTGGGAGTAGATCAGTGCTGCCAAGAGCAGTTGTGTCTCATATCAACATTGTAATTGAGGACCAGGTTCCAATACTGCTATAACCAACTCTCTCCAGTCTTGTGGGACAATTCTGTTACTAGTTGGCCATGAATTTAACATCTGCTTCATGAAAGGTATACCATATAAGACTATCACTTACTTAAATCTCCTCAAAGCTAACATTTCCACAGGAATCCAGTCACCTCTTACACAGCCTTGGAGATTCCTGTCATTTGGCAGGTCCTACAAGGCCACTGGATACATTAAGGTTGGGCTGTTCCTCTCTAATTTTATGATATAATGATGAGGTTGGTTCTCCTTGAAATTCCTTTGCCTGGACTGAATATGTCTATGATCTGTTTTAATAAGTTTTTCTAAGGCCTGTATCTTTGCACTCATATCAACCAACTATTTTAGAGATAAACCAAGAATTATCAAACCAATAATAAGAATTATCTAAATGGTAATTAACATTACATTAATCCCAGTTAAGTTGATTATCTCTTCACTTAATTGTTCCATTTTTAAACCATGCATTGTGTAATCATACAGAGACCTAACTCCCTCTATTGTGATAGTGTTACCCATTTTTTAATGCGGGAAAAACACTGTGTGTTTTTTTTAACTAATTCCCCACTTTAAGAATTCCCAATTATCTCACCAAATCTGATGATGATGATGGTGAAGATGATGGTGAAGTGTGAGGCTGACTGCTGCTGTGTAGGACAGTAGAAGCCTGAGTGGGTGTCAAGGCAGCTACCTAGTGTGACAGCAGCCTGAGGAGGGGGTTCAGGGAAAGCCCACAACACACTGGCAGAGGGAGCCAGCTGTCTGAAAAAATGCACACAGGGGATCATGGGTAAGAAGCCCGTATGGCAGCAGCTGCCTGAAGGCAGAGCTGGCTGGTGGTGAGAGGTGGTGTTTGGAGTCCAAGTGCCTGTGGAATTTGCTGTAAAGAGGCTACAACAGAAAAGTCCAAGACTTGCTCAGAGGGTTTGGGGGAAAAATAAGAGGAAAACCTAGCTGGCAAGGCCATGACTCTGATGGGAGCCCTCTGTGTGCAACTCTGGTGTGTGCTGGTAGCTGCAAAGCCATGGGCACACAGAATTTTTGAGAATTCATGTCCCCAAAGTTGGGCACTAAATGAATCATAAATCTAATTAATCCTATCAATAAAAACCAGGAGTCAGATATCAAGGGTGAAAGCTGAAAGATCAGAGAAGCAGAGAAGCAGCCACTGGAAACATCTCACCTCTATGAATCCTTAGACTGAATGGGGGCCACAAAGATCCTGTCTCCACATGCGTTATATGCCTATCTCCACCTTCCTAGTGATGGGATTAAAGGTATGAGCCTCCCATGTGCTGAGATTAAAGATGTGAGCCACCACTACCTGGCCTCTATGGTTAATTAGTGACTAGCTCTGCTCTCTGTTCTCCAGGCAAGCTTTATTTGTCAGAACACAAACAAAATGCCACATAACAAATCTGTTTTCTGTTATCTTGATATTCATCACAACTAAAAACAATCCAGGGAGAAAAGGCTTGTTTCATCTTACACTTCTAGGTAATAGTCCATCACTGAGGGAAGAAAGGGCAGGAATTCAAGGCAGAAATAGGGAAGTAGGAACTGAGTTAGAGGCCAAGAAGAATATTTGCTCAGCCTGTGTTTTTATTACAGCCCTACATCACCTGGGTCCCACAATGGCCTGGGCCCTCTGACATCAATCATTAATTAAGAAAATGCTCAATAAACTTGCCTACAAGCCAGTCATATGGAGAGATTTCTTCCATGAGTTTTCTTCTTCGAATGATTTCAGCTTGTGTCAAGCTGACAGAGAAGTAGCCAGCATAGTAGTCATTTTGGACACAACAGTAGCAGATTAATGCCAGCTCCTGCATAGAAGTCACGATGGGCCAAGATATTTTATGCATGAGTCAGGGGATGAAATTAACCCTGTGGTCATTTCCTAGCAAATGAATACAGTCCTTCTGCATGATGCACTTTAGCTTGATGACTGTGAAAGATGGTAGTTATGTGTGGAAGTTGGGAGATCCAGGGCATTTGTCTCTGAGGTCCACATAGAAAAGAATGATTAAGGGAAAGTACTTGTTGAACAAAAGGACATTTTAAAAATCCTAAAAATATTGGAGCATCATTTTTAAATGCTTAGACACAAATAATAAAACTAGAGAAGAAATACCCAGATTATGTCCTTCAGTAATTTTACTATAATACTAATAAATTTCCCTGCACCTTGTAAACATATGTTTTACATAGTTCTTAACTGCTGATCCATTTCTCTCCTCAATGTTTTACATACTTCTAAACACAATTCATCCTTAGCACATATGGCATTTACGTACACATGCTTTTACTTAAACAGTGCACCAGAGTTAAAATCCACACAGTCTCATGTTTTAAGGTGAGGGAGTGGTGGAGACTCCCTGAAAATGAAGCAGCTGGAATGAGAGCTCAGAAAACTGAAGCTCTCTGGATTATCCTTTTTCCTAATGTGGAAGTTTATAGATTTGTCCTTAATTGAGCAATTTATCTTACAAACTCTTTGAAAATGGTGGTATTTACATAACATTACTGCTCAGGCTATCTGCCCATTTGTGTCTGTTGGTTTCTCACTGAATCCAGGATTGTCTATATCGTTTTATGAGCTGCTCTGTGAAGTCAGCGGAGATAAGAAGACTGGGCCAGTATGTAATAGAAACCTTAGACTAATCCAGAAAGGCTTGACTGGCCAATCAATCTACTTTCATTGTTTTTAAAGATTAATAATGGCTTATTAACAGAGCATCCTGGCAGGAGTGAGAGACATGTGACAAGATCATGGCCTCCTAGGACCAATTGACTCCTGGCTGAGGAACTGAATGGGAAAGAATGTTGAACAATAGCAAGCAGGGTACCACAGGCAATGTGGTGGTACTCAACACAGTTTCCTTAATTGAAAATATGTACAGACAGAAGAGGGATGGATGAAAAGTTTGTTCAGTGTAGGATTAGGACCTGGAACAAAAGCCTATGGGCACTGGCAGACTCTGCTGAAGAGGTAACAGTGCCCAGGGGGAAGGAATGCAAAGAGTCACTTAACCTCACTCACCTTGGTTCTCTTGTTGGTAGAGTGCACTGCATAGGGAAACTCCATACATGTCAGAAACTATCTGCAAGGCATTGTTTAAAATTGGCCCTCTGGATTTCTCCCCACACGCCTGGCTATTATTTATTAAGATGTGCAAGGGGCCAGTTCTCTAGTGGAAGCAAAAGCAAAGGCAAAGGGAAGAAGCGGGATTAAGCAGAATGCAACAGAAGCCTTAGGTTAACCCAGCAGTCTTGACCTGTCAATCAAATCTATACTCATTTTTTTTAAAGATTGATAATGGTCTGTTAACTTAGCAGGCTGGCAGATGTGTGAGCAATAGAATGAAACCCTGGGTCTTCTACGACCAGTTGATGCCTGACTGACCCATTTCAGCAGACACCGTAAGGGATCAGAAAGTTGAGTCTGTGTGGATTCTGATGATAGTTGTATCTATATTTAAAGCTCGATGTCACTGGGAGCTCTCTTGGTTTTGTCAGACTGTCTACTGGCCTGGATGATCTGCAACTCCTTGCAATTGAATGTCAATAAGACCAAAGCAATTTTGGTTGATTCACAGCACCAGCTTAAGCATATTCACTCTCACCGATTGCATATGACAGATAGTTACCTTCCCCTGAACTCCGTGGTTAGCAGCTTGGGCGTGCTCTTGACAGTGAGCGAGGAGTTGATGCCTAATGTTTATTTCATATCCTGTTTTTTTTTTTCCTTCCCTAATACTGCATGTGTGAATCATATTTAAATATATTCTCAGCCGATGTTCTCGTCAGTCCACTCACTGTTTCAGGACAGAATGGTATAATGATGTGTTTTCACTATTTTAATAAATGTATTTTGTGCTCTCCAGTTTTAATTTCATTAAATACAGTGAATTCAGACTAGTTTTTAGGAAATTTGGTGGACAATTGTCACTTTGTAAAGCAGGAAAAATGCTCAACTGTTTGGAGGGTAGAAGTTGTCATATTCTAATAAACTTAAATTCTTTCAAATTTAATATGTTTATAATACTAGGCAATAAACTTTCATGTTCCATATCATAATTCCTTTATCTTTTTATCAATCATTTAATTTTCCCAGTATTATTTAAATATTTACATCTAAAATTATCCATTTCAAGACTATTCTGGCATTTAAGACGGCTTTAATTTAAATCAGACATTCTAAAATATCCTGATTGAAGTATTGAGTGTATACCCCAGTACATTTTAAGACATTGTAAAACAGTATCATTCCTAAATATTAAACTGAGTCATAATTGAGACTCCTGGGTTTCTGCTGAGAAAGGCGTACAGTGATATTGTGAATCCATTCATTATGATATTATGTCTCAACTTTTCAGTTTCATTAAACTCATTTAGTAGCTGACTGGGAAACTTCAGGGATGCATAGATCTCATAATCTGAGCCTAATCTCCCCTTCTCTACAAATAATACTGCAAATCCCCAGAATCCCTTTATTTGACTGGCTGAGTGGCAGCAGCATCTGCCTCAGCCTGGCCCTGGCTTCAACACTATGATTTTAAAGCAAACACGTTTTGCTCACAGATTTCAATCTCTTCTGGAACCTATGATTTAAGACATCAAACAATTGCAGTGATGTAGTTAGACATTTCACATAGGAGAAGAACTTAAGCTCAAGTAGAGAAAAGATTTTTCAAAATTACTTCCTCTGCAATTCCTGGCATTCCTTGTCTTATTCTTTTAAAACTGACAGTTTTTAAATTTTTGTTTCTCTTTTACTGACAGCAAACTAAATGCACTGACAGGTGAGAAGCGAGGGGTAAACGCAAGTCATTATTATTTTGTCTGCTGATACCTAGGCATCAGAGGAATGCTGCCTAGATCCTACAAACTAAATTATTTGCAGTGGTTTAGAAGCATGGGGAAACTGTGCCATGTGAGTGTCTGAGGTAGGACAGAGGGCCATCTGACACATCGTACTCTTTACTAGGCATGGTTGGAGTCTCTAGTGAAGTAAAGAGGCTAACTGCGTATGTTTACTTTCTGTAGCCTCTGCTGTAAATCCTTTCAACATGTAAATTTCTTTTAGAAATTAATGGCTATTATGTAAGTAGAGGAAAGAAAGAAAGGTTAAAAAGTTAATGAATATGAGATTAAGAATTTACTTTAATGAAATAGGAGATGCAAGATTAAAAGCTAAAATTTGTTTTATTATAATGAGAAAAATCTTGTGTAGTAAGTTTATCCCTTGCAGAAATGCTTTGTAAGTAATTAAATGTAGAGAACTGTATTCTACTGATAGAAGTATGTTGGGCCAACCAGGACCAACAGACATTTTAATCATAGACTGGCTAATTCATTCTTTTGAAAAATGTTGGAGGCTGGGAGATGGTTCAGTTGGTTAAATGCTTGCCATATAAATATGGAGACCAGAATTTGGATCCTCAGGATCCATATAAAAAGCCAGGCATGATGACATATAACTGTCATCCTATTTCTGGGGAGATGGGGACTGGAGCATCTCTGGAGCTCACTGATCAGCTCATCCCATGGAATCACTGTGTTCCAGGTTAACTGAGAGAACCTGTCTCAGAAAAAAAGGTGAGGACGGATTAAGGAAGAGACACCCAATGTCAATTTTTAACCCTCACATACATGTGTACACATATATACATGCCCCTATATCACATAGGTAAATACATAACAAACACACAGAAAGAAAAGGAAACATACAATGTTTCTATACATTGTAAATAACAGCTGAATTTCAAAATACAAAGAGATTAAAAAGTATAAATACTTACTTTTTCAGTATTATTTAAAAACAGCTTTGGTACCAACATCATTTTTTATATATATAGGAATCAATCAAATGGGAATCCTTGCGATCTATGTGTGTTATGTACACACACACACACACACACACACACATACATATATACATACATACATACATATATAAACACATATGCATACATATAAACACAGGCATAGACACACATATGCATGGTTTCATTTAAGATCCTTTTCTTTCTTTATACTAGAAATCCTAGGTCTTTGCTTTCTTGTATCTTTTACTGTATTGACCACTGCTTTTGATATATCGATGATATACATGTATACACACCATATATATATATATATATATTTACTCAATTATATATAACCATGCTTTGCCTTTTTAGTATGGTTCCATACACTTGAAACCATTTATGAACACCTATGAGGAGGCAGTGGAAAACCTGCCAAGTGACAAAAGGCAAGACTCCCTCACAAAACAAGCAATTTGTGCACTTAGAAGATCCCTTCTGGCATGTGCTGTGGCTTAGCCTCCTGTGGCAGAGTAACAGGAAACCCACTCCTATGCCTGTTAACACAGCATTTGCATTTAGTGTGACTGGGACCAAAGTCCTGTGGAGATCTCTAAGGGTGTGTCAGAAGGGGCTCCTATCCACAGCAAGTCATCCTGCTAGACTTAACTCATTTGGAACTCCCTTGTGTTTTGTAATCCCAAAGTCATGACTTTTGTGTGTACATATGTGTGGTGTACACATGTCTGTGTGCAAGTGCACTCAAGTGTGGAGTCCAGAGGAACAGCCTATGGGTCCTTCCCTATTAGCCTCTGTCTTTTTCACTTGACAGGAGGTCTCTCATAGAAGCCAGAGTTAGACTGGCAGGTGGCAAACCCCAGAGATTCTGATCCTCCAGTCTGTACTTCTCACAGTGCTGGAGTTACAAACTCACAGTGGCCACATCCATATTCTTACACAGCTGCTGGGAACTGAACTCGGTGTCTCATGCATGTGCAGCGAGAGCTCTTATTCACTGAGTCACTGCCCTAGCTCCTAAGTCACCATATTAATATAAAATGTGGACTGTTTTCTTTTAAAAGAAAGAGAAACAAATAATGTTGCTATGAACATAGTTGAGCATGTGTCCTTGTGGTAAGATTGAGCATTCCTTGGGTATATGCCCAAGAGTGGTATAGCTGGGTCTTGAGGGAGGTTGATTCCAAATTTTCTAAGAAAGCGCCATATTGATTTCCAAAGTAACTGTACAAGTTTGCATTCCCACCAACAGTGGAGGAGAGTTCCCCTTGCTCCACATCTTCTCCAACATAAGCTGTCTTCAGTGTTTTTGATCTTAGCCATTCTGACAGGTGTAAGATGGTATCTCAGAGTCATTTTGATTTGCATTTCCCTGATGACTAAGGATATTGAGCAGTTCCTTAAATGTCTTTCAGGCATTTGAATTTCTTCTGTTGAGAATTCTCTGTTTAGCTCTATAGCCCATTTTTTAAATTGGACTGTTGAGTATTTTGATGTCTAATTTCTTGAGTTCTTTATATATTCCGGATATCAGCCCTCTGTCAGATGTGGGGTTGGTGAAGATCTTTTCTCATTCTGTAGGCTGTTGCTTTGTCTTGCTGAATGTGTCCTTTGCCCTACAAAAGCTTCTCAGTTTCAAGAGGCCCCATTTATTAATTGTTTCTCTCAGTGTCTATACTACTGGTATTATATTTAGAAAGTGATCTCCAGTGCCAGTGCATTCAAGACTACTTCCTACTTTTTCTTCTATCAGGTTCAGAGTAACTGGATTTATGTTGAGGTCTTTGATCCACTTGGATTTAAGTTTTGTACGTGGTGACAGATATGGATCTATTTGCAGTCTTCTACATGTTGACATCCAGTTGCTAGAGAGGTCCCCAGAAATCCACAAAGATACCTCCACTGTAGACTACTGGCAATGGTCGAGAGAGTGCCTGAGCTGACCTGCTCTGGTGATCAGATGGCTGAACACCCTGGCTGTCATGATATAACTCTCATCCAGTGTCTGATGGAAGCAGATGCAGAGATCCATGGCTGAGTCCCAGGTGGAGCTCTGGGAGTCCAATTGGCAAGAGAAAGGAGGAACTGTATGAGTGAGAGATATTGAGACCATGATTTGAAAAAGCACAGGGACAAATAGCCAAACTTGTGGAAATGCATGAACTGTGAACCAATAGTTGAGGAGCCCCCATGGAACTGGACCAAGCCCTCTGGATAAGTGAGACAGTTGATTAGTTTGAACTGTTTGGGAGGCCCCCAGGCAATGGAGCTAGGACCTGTCCTTGGTGCATGGGCTGGCTTTTTGGAGCCTGGGGCCTATGCTGGGACACTTTGCTCAGCCTTGGTGTAGGGAGGAAGAGACTGGACCTGCCTTGGCTGAGGCTACTAGGCTGGGCTGATTCCCCAGGGGAGACCTTACCTTGGAGGAGGTGGGATGAGAGGTGGCTTGGGGGGAGGGCTGGGGAGTGGGAGGAGGGAGGATGGGGGAATCCATGGCTGATATGTGAAATTAAGTTAATTTTAAAATAAAAATATTAAATAAAAAAAAAAGAGAAACAAAAAACAAAGTTGGCTGACTGTTTACAGCAACAAGGAGCATCACAGTAAATGTTTGGTAAGTTTCCAGGAAAGAGAAAACTCTAGACAAAGACTTCAAACATGGTTTTAAAACAGTGTTTCTCAAACTTCCTAGTGCTGTGACCCTTTAATACAGTTCTTCATGTTGTAGTGACCCTCAACCATAAAATTATTTTCATGGCCACTTCATGACTGTAATTTTGCTACTGTTATGAACCATAATGTAAATATCTGATATGTAGGATATCTGATATGCGTCACAGTAAAAGGATTGTTCATCACAAAGTGACTGCAACCCGCAGGATGGGAATCCCTGCTTTGGAGGGACAACCCAAGAAGGTAGAACATTAAAAAGCAAGTTCCATTTACAAAAAAAAAAGTAGTATTACCTTGCCATAGTTTCATTTTGAGACAACTTTAGGATCTCTTTGCTTTATATGAAAATTGACTTTTTTATTAAAGACAAAAAAGAGTAGTTATGGCTATATTCATTTGTGAAAGATTGTCTTGACTTTACATAGCCAAGTAACCGGCCCATGGCAGGACGCAGTCAAATCTTTTTTCCTCTCTAACGTTGTTGATCAGGAGAAAGTGAGTTAAGCGTGACATAGGCTTGCGTCTCAGGAGGTTTGGACAAGAGAGAAGGTTAGAAGTTTGGAAGAGCCTGGGTACTTGAGTTATGCCTGATACCTAATGGAAGGGGAGGAAGGGGGAGGGGGAAAATGGGGGACCACACAGGTAGAAAATTCTCTTCAAGTTAAATGTTAAAATAAGGTCCTTTTTGTCAGTTCCTGGTGGAATAGGGCACTAAAAACCCAATGTCACATGTTGAAAGTGTAGCGATAAAATAGATTTTAATGTTTAAGGATCTGTAAAGGGTACTAAGTAGTTCAATGATTTTGTTTGCTGACTGAAGCCTCCATACTGTGAGTATCTACATCATTAATTTGAAAAGCACGCTGGACCACCTGGAGACTAACATGTTCTATTAAAATATCCTATAACCAGAGTTTTCATGCCTACTGATTAGAAAATATTCCACATCTGAAGAAAAATTGTCTAACTGCAGTAATATTGGTCTTCAGTCATCTCCCTTGTAAGGAATCATTTGTGAATAGCAACAGGGAAAACTGAAATCTCGGGACTGAGGAGATGAATCTGTCGGTGAAGTTCTTTGCCTTACAAATGTGAGTTCTGAAAAGCCAGGTTTGAGCTGGTGACTATCACTTAAAACCCCAGTGCTGAAGACTTGGAGACAGATGGACCCCTGGGGCTCACTGGTCTCCTAGCCTGGCTGAGTCTGTGGTGGCCAGAAGACACCCTTAGTATACTTCCTATGGATCAGTATTCAGATACAGGGAACACTTCAGCTTTAACCCATAAGGTTTCCCTGTGTGATCAACATTTGGTCAGCGTGATGCCTAAATTGCTTGTAAATTTAGTCATATTGAGAAGTGTCTAGGAGGTAGGGCCTCATGGGAGGGGTAGACACTGGTTGGAGATGTTCTGGTAGGCTTCTTTCATCTCCACTCCTGTACTGCTCTGTTCTGCTTTCTGGCTGCCAGCACTGGAGCTGCTTGGCTGTTCTCTTCACACCAGGAAACATTAAAGCCTCTGAGCTTAAACAAAATGTATCTTTTCTTGAGTTGTTTTCATCAGATGTTTGGTTACAGCAATGATAAAACTGACTAATACAGATAAACTGAAATGGGTACCAAAGCAACAGAGTTACTGCTGCGACGCCTGGCAGTGGGACTAAGAAGCCTTTGGAGGAGGTTGATGAGATGACTATGGAAGAGTCAGGAAAAGCTTAGAATGCTCTAAGTGGTGACACTGTCAAGAGCCCAGAAGACCAGACTCCCAGCAGGGAAGCCGGCTGGAAAGGCCAGGTGTAGGACGTGGACTCAAGGACATTCATGTTACATTCTGGGAAAAAAATTATTTCCATTTTCTCCGTGCCCTAAAACTTTGGGTGGCCATGTTTTCAGGTGATGGACTGACTAATTACTCAGGAATTTACAGGCAGTTCACTTGCTGCTGTGGCACGGTTATTGCTTGCTGCTTTCATCCAAGTTTACAATGAGAATTGTGAACAAAAATTAGAGGCAGTGATCTGGGGATAACCAACCACTTCCTGATTATACTTTAGACCCAATTCACAGAGGGGAATATGTGCCTGATACAATAAACCTTGTCAAAAGTCTGTGGCTAAGGATACCATAGGCTCTATGAGGGAGGGCATCTACTACTGATAATTTACAAAGTGGAGGTGTAGTCAAACTGCTTTCTAAATGTTGACGCTTGTACCCATAGACTGGTGCTCCTCTCAGCCTTAATCAGAGAAGCTGCTTTAGCTGTGGGACACAGCCAAAGCGGAGACTTGTGACTGGTCAAAGTGCTGAGGGTGAAGACTGCCCGGGGCTCAGTCCTAAATGGAACATCTACAGCACTTACTAGGAGGCCCAGGGAACATGGTGGAAGAGGAGGCAGACAGAATGTAAGAGCAGGGGATGGGGAGGACAAATATGGAATACTGTCTTCTGGGTATGGCATGGTCACTGCATTCGTGACATACAGCAGTGGTGTCCACTTGTGTGACACCTGAAATAAAGACGTGAGAGTGGGAGCGAGAAAAGTTGTGAAGAAAGTGATTGGCAGGGTGGGGGTAAGAGAAAGTGAAGAGATCAAAGTCCATTGTGTATAAATATTCAGTTATTAAAACTGAAAAAATACCTTAATAGCATAATTATAGTGGACCCAGTGTGCTACAAAGTTAGAGTAATTATGGGAATATTAAATGGAAGATGATGCCAAGCCTCTGCCCTACATGCCACATAGTGTGACAAAAAAATAAAATTGGCGCCAGGCGTTGGTGGCGCACGCCTTTAATCCCAGCACTTGGGAGGCAGAGCCAGGCGGATCTCTGTGAGTTCGAGGCCAGCCTGGGCTACCAAGTGAGCTCCAGGAAAGGCGCAAAGCTACACAGAGAAACCCTGTCTCGAAAAACCAAAAAATAAATAAATAAATAAAATAAAATAAAATAAAATTGGCATTTCTCTCTGCCACTGACCCCAACTCCCAAAAGAACGAATCACTGTCTCACCAAAACCTGTGACTAGATTTGAAGGTCATGAGAGGTTGGCCCTGAGAGCAGCACGGCCCAGCCTTCCTCAGGCTGACCTCTGGGAAGTGGCTTCTGAGTCCCTCTCCCATCCAGAGAGCTGAGCGGCTGGTGCCATGTGCTGCTGGCGTCTCTGTAAGGTATGTCTTGGTTTCTGAACTTGTCCATCATCCTATCATTTCTTTAGAGTGTTTGAAAAGTGTTTTATCAGAGATTACATGCATTTTGTTCTTATTCCTACCCTCATTCACCCGGAGCAGCAGAGACAGCCTCTGCTGTACCACTTTTGGTTCTTCTTACCAAGATTAGGTTGAAAAGTGGCAAGGGTAGAAAGTTGATCATAAGGTTGTAACTTAGGGAGTGTATATTTGTCCAGGGACCCCTGCCCCCACTCTGCCTCCTGTCTATAAAGCCAGTGGCCTGAACTCTGTGCTTCTACTACCAAGATGACCTGCTTCACCATGGGATGCAATTCAATGACTCAAATGCTCCAATCATTCCTGTCTTAAATTATCATCCAGCCAATGACCATACATCCCCATTTTTCTATTTTTAAAAATCGTTCAGCCATAGCCCAAGCTCTCTTTCTGAAGACATATCTACTCCTAAAATAACTTTTGGCTTCAGACAGATTTGGAGCCTGCAGGCCTTGAGCTGTCTTGGGGTCTCTGGTTTGCAGGAAATTCAATAATCCCTGGTTTTCCTTTATTTCCCTTTCTCTTGTCCTTTAACTTTATGATCCATCCTCAGAACATTCAGCTCTCTGCCTTCTGAGTCCCACGCTCAGCCTTCAGAATAGTGGAGAGGAATGATCAAGTGTGCAGGTTGAGGACACTATGAATTAATGATTTCCACATGGCACTCTACTCTCAGAGCACTGCTGGGTAAATTTCAGAGATGCAGTTGTTGACTCAGAGAGTATGCATACTGTGTTTGGGGTACATATTGACAGACTGCCTTCAGCTTTCAGAAAATGTTTGACTCCAGCAGAGTCCTATGGAAGAGTGCACTACAGTGTCTGACCCTCAGGTTCTTGTTAATAGAAGGTATTATCTCTTATTGTCTTCCATCTGTTGGGCCACACAATTTGTTTTGCGCTTCTTAGCCCACCTTTTTCACATAATTTGATAGATGCTAATTTTGGTCTTCATATACTGATGTGTATTTTCAAATTGATGTGTAAAAATAATTTAAGACTGTAATTTCTCAATTCACAAATTTCATACATTTAACTCCCACACAATAATTAGGGAGTTACCACACCTTTACACAGAACCCAAGACCTGCCCACTCTCATTCTCTGTCTCAACTCTATAGTCTTGTGCTTGTTGAAATAAATGGAATTAGTCCAGTATACAATGATAGAATCCTGTCTTATTTCAAATATCATAAACTATTTTCTTACTCTTTATTTATTGTGTGCAGATGCAGGTGTGTTTTATATGTTGGGGTGGTAGATGCTACAACAACTGTATGGAGAGGACCATTTGTAGGAATAGGCTCTCTCCCTGCATCACAGGGGTCCCTAGTAACTGAAAGCCAGTCCTGGGAGTTGAGGCTTGAAGGCAAGGGCCTTTGTTTGCTTGACCATCTTGCTGGTTGGCCCCTGTAACTGCTATTTTTAAAAGTCAAGGTAATACAGTAGACTCAACAGTTACTGAGTGTTCATCCTCTTTGTGGTTAAGTAATTTCGTAAAGTAAGGCAAACTTCTTTTTTTTTTTTTTTTGGTGGGATTGCTGTCATTTGCTGGAATGGAGTGTGGGTCATGGTCTACCTTTGAATGTTTGCAGTCGAGAGTATATTTCAAATGTCCAGCTGTGAATAATGTCTTGTATTAATGGCGCTCTTGTTATTTCCTTTTTTTTGAGATTTTGATATATTCTTATTTTCATGAAGAAAAATATAAGACAAGCTTAAGAACTACTTTTTCTGTAGATGCTGCTATGTATATGTGTGTGTGAGAGGGAGAGAGGGACAGACAGACAGATTCTTTTCTTTCTTTCTTTTTTTAGTTATTTATTTTATAATTTAATTTAATTTTACATATCAGCCACGGATTCCCTTGTTCCCCCCTCCCACCCCCCACCTTCTCCCCATTCCCATCTCCTCCAGGGCAAAGACTCCCCTGAGGACTGAGTTCAATCTGGTAGACTCAGTCCAGGCAGGTCCAGCCCCTCCTCCTAGGCCGAGCCAAGTGTCCCTGTATAAGCCCCAGGTTTCAAACAGCCTTAAATGTTTCTTTCTTCATCCTTAAAATTGTAGGATGAACACCCCACATCGTGGTATTAATTATCTTGTTTCACGAGAATATGGTTAGCAATGTAGTTGGTTTAATATTTGGCCTCTCTCTCATAACTAAGTTCTGATTTCTAGAATCTCTGAGTTTTTCTTTGATGCTCTCCTCCTGTATGTCAGTGTAGTCCCTTTCTGGTCTTGAGAAAGCATAACAGAAAGAGACAATTTGGGGAGGACCTCAAGAGTGTTGCAATACTGTAGCAGAAACTGTAGTCACTTCTTAAATGCTGTCGGATATTTGCTTTTTTTCCTGATGAAAGGGCTTTACAATTATAACCTGTTTAGACATTGATCAAAAGTGCTGTGAGGAATGAAAAAGAATAAAATTTTACCTTATTTTTAAAACGGTTGTTTATGGTGTGTGTGTGTGTGTGTGTGTGTGTGTGTGTGTGTGGTATACAATGCTATGATGTCCATGAGGAAGTTAGAGAACAATTTGCAGAAGTCTGTCCTGTTCTTCCACCATGTGGATCCCAAGGATCCAGCTCATATGACCACAGCATTATCCACAGAACCATCTTGCCAGCCCATATTTTTGAGACAGATTCTCACAATATCCTAGACTAGTCTCAAACTCTCTATCCAATGCTGACCTTGAACTTAAAAATATTTATTATTTTATATGTATGAGCATTTTACTTACATGTATATATGTGCACCAAGCGCATGCCTTTGGATGTCAGAAGAGAGGATTGGAGCCCCCTGGGACTGGAACTATGAATGGTTGTGAGCTGCCATGTGGGTGCTGGGAATTAAACTTAGATCCTCTGCAAGAGCAACAAATACTCTTAACCACTGAGCCAGCTCTCCAGCTCCTGTCCTTGAGATTTTGATGTTTCCATGTGAACTTGCGTGGTGCTGAGATTATAGGTATGCATCACAACCCAATGGTTTATGTAGAGCTAGCAACTGAACCCAAAGATTTCTGCATGCTAGTCAAGTACTCTTCCAACTGAGAAACATCCCTACCCCTAATTTTTTTTTTCCAAAAGTGGTTTGTGAATGTAGAAAGCAAATTAAATGAGGTTGGTAAAAGAAGTCAAAATCCAAAGCATAAATAGATAAGAATCTCCCTATATAGTACCACCAACTGTGCATTTAAATTCAGGAGGCTGTAGGGGACATTTCTCCTCTAAACCGCAACGTACGTGTGTGTGTGTGTGTGTGTGTGTGTGTGTGTGTGTGTGTGTGTATGTGTTCCTGTTGGGGTGTTGGGGGATTAATAAAGGAGAGAACAGAAATGTTAAATAAACCAAAAATAGAAAGATAGTATGTAACGAAACAAAATAGGAAAACATGATTAAAAAAGTTAATAGGTGATAATTTAGGTCTGTGTGGGTATCACATGGCTCCCTGGAAGATAGCAGTTAATCTGGGAATTGCCTGACAACATAGTCCGTTAACCCCACATCTTTTAATCCCTACAGTTCAAAAGAAAAAAAAAACTCTCATAAAATTAAATAAATGTAAATTCTAACTCTGGGGTGAATTTGTGAAAGGTAGTAAGCTACTACATACGCCTAATTATATTTCTGTGGGCAGGGAGTTAATACTAATTTATAAATATCCATTGTTGAAGGAATTAGGAGATGTGCTTAGCTGGAAGCATCCTGGGGAGACAATGGGTACTGTGCTGGTCTTTTTCTGTTAGATACTGTAGCCATGGTAATCCTCAACCTCACCTTTGAATTGTTTCACCCCCTAATACCTCCCTTCATTCCTGATTCTTTTTTAAACAATTACTGAAAACACTTGTAAGCGCATTATTTTTTCTTTCTAATGAACAAAATCAACAAATGAATGCTTTTTATACCAAGAATTTTTATCTGGCCCTCACACATCTGAGGTGTGTCAGCCTTTGTGAGCATCAAAAATATCCCAACACACAGTTATACCGAGTCAGTCTCCAGATGGCTTCCAACAGTGCTGTTTACCAGGGAAACGGTAACTTGTGACAAAATAAAGACTTGGACTAAATAAATATAACTTATAAATGAATATATAATGTATATTATATATGCAAATATATATTATCTATATTATATATATTTTATAATTTTCCAGAATACCAGTTAAATTTGACAATCTACTTACACTACGAAATTCTCCATAAGAGAATAAAAACATTTATTTTGTTCAAATCAGTGGCATAACTAGAGCTTCCCCCCACTCACTTGACAGTAAAAGAAAGGACACACAAATATTTCTGTTATTTGACCCTTATCAACTTTTGTGTTTAGGGTTCACGTGTCTTTAACTTAGAGTGGTCTTTTATGGGGCTAGAGAGATGGCTCAATGGTTAAGAGTGTTTGCGGCTCTTCTAGAGGGCACAGGTTCAGTTCCCAGCACCCATGTATTGCCTGTAATTGGAGATCGATGCGGGTGGAACACCTGCTTCTGGTCTCTCTAGACACCAGCACACACACACACACACACACACACACACACACACACACACACACACACACACACACACACACACACACACACTTCTCCATTCTTGAGTAGAACAAGACTTTTTAGACATGAACTGTCTTGCCCACTTTAGGACAGAAAAGAGCTCTGTAGGCAGAGTTTTCTCTACCTGGCAGCAGCTTCCCAAATAACTACAAGAGAGTCTTATTATTAATTGTAATTGCTTAGCTGGTTGCTCAGGCTTAGTACTAACTAGCTCTTAAAACTTAAATTAACCCATTTTTATTAATCTACATATTGCCACATGGCTCAAGGCTTTACTTGTTGCCCAGAATGTCTTGTTCCTATTGTGTCTCCTGGTGACTCCACTGACTCCGCCCTTCTTCCTCCCATCCTTCTCAGTCTGGTTGTCCCACCTATACTTCCTGCCTCGCTACCAGCCAATCAGCCTTTTATTAACAATGAGAACAACACATTTTCACAGTGTGCATGATTATTTCACAGCATTTCCCCTTTTTGTCTAATTAAAAAGGAAGGTGTTAACTTTAACAAAGTAAAACTAAATATAACAAAAACAATTACCAAGTAAGAGTTACAGTTATCAATATCCAGTCCATTTATATTTGGCAAATTTAGAGAAAATACTTTATTATCTATATTACTTATGTGACTGTAAAGTTTTATACCTAATTTACCATTTATCATAACTAAGGAAAAATTTAACTATGACTATCTAGTCTTCAGTTCCATCAAAGACCCCAGAAGGGTGAAAGGTTACCTAATGACAGAAACATCTGACTGCCTGGACAGTCACCCTAGGTTCTTCTGTGTTGTTGGGGTATCCAACTTTGGCCCACAGGCCTAATATATCTGGCAGACATTTCTGAGAAGCAGGGAATTTTGAAGGACTGGTCTACCTTGTCTTGGAAAAGCTTGGCAGTCGCATTTTTTGCATCCTGTTGGTCCAGTTTGGACAGTATACTGTCAGCAATTAAGGCAAGAGCAGTTCCTTTGCCCAAATGGCTAGCTTTAGCCATAAAGAAAACACTCCATACAGAGTTTATTCAATGCCCACCATCTTCTCTGAAGTAGATTGATACTGCCAGGAACAGATATATCTCACTGTCATGAAAAACCTTAATTTATTAAATATATTAAAATACCACATTCTGTAGGTCTTTGAAGTGTTTGAAGACCATCTATCTTTCTAAATATATCTGTGTATGACCTGGAAAACACACCTCACATGACTATAAGTTTGATTATTATAGATGACTATTAATCTGTATTTCTTAATTAAATATTACATTTTTTTTTGGTTTTTCGAGACAGTTTTCTGTTACTTTGCGCTTTCTGATCATTGGTAGCCAGCTGCTCAACTACGAGATCCTGCTTGCTCTAGTTGATAAAGCGTGAGCCAAAGCTGTTATATATTACATTTTTAAATGAGCTGTGTAAACATAACAGCCTAAACAGGAGTAGAAACACATACTGTATAACAAAATTAACTTTAAATTTGTATCAATAAAACAAAATCCACACCAATGTAAAATATTTTGAAATTCATAGTTGTTTTTTTTTAGTTTAAAAGTAGATTCAAAAATCTACCATTTTATTCTATCATTTCTATATTCCCCTTTTCCTTTTCAGAAAGAGATCTTTGAATCTAGTCTCCTTTGTTCAGCTTTTTCCCTAACCATTCACAATAACAACTTGTAAACAACCCCCTTAAAAGATAAATATCTATAACCCACCTTTTGGGAATATTGGCATCATTCTCCAGACTATTTTCTGTTGTTTGGGGACAGTCAAATCTTTGGGGAAATCTTGGGGAAATTATGATAACTGTAAAGTCTTGGCTGGAGAATTCTGTGAAGCTGGATCATCTCAGTCAGCAGCCTGACGCTGTTTTGGTTGTAGAACTTTGAGAAAACTGCAACAGAAGCATTCTGAGATGTTGGATCAACTGAGCCATCTATTTTCATTGGCATCTCATCTCTTTGTTCTGAAAATACATAAATTTTTAAAGGTGACATGCATATCTGTATTAATACAAGTATAGAATGTGTATTATACACAAGTCAGCCAAAAATGATTTGTTGTTGTTGTTGTTGTTGTTGTTATGTGTTTGAGCAGGTAAAATATACATCAAGTGTCTTGTAGTTCTTTTAGGTTTATTTATGTTTGTAGCTAGGATTTTCAGGGGGTCTTTTTCAATCAAACCTGATCATCTTTAACTTTGAATGAGTCCACAGCCCTTTTTTTTGTGGAAATAAAAGCACAACCTCTTTCTCAATGTAACTTATCTTTGACTTCCACTTTTAAACAAGGGCCACTTTGAAACCACGATATCCATTTTAGAATGCTTTTGAGAATTAAGCACTTCAGGCCAAATTTCATGATTCATGTATCTGAAATATGTTAAAGAGACCCGTTGGTTTCCTTTGGCTTGAAACAACTTCATTTAGTCAATGAGACATAGTCTAAACAAATTTCTCTTGTAAAGCTTTTGGAGCTAACTATATTAACTTGACTCAGAATGGGTAGATTAGAGCATATGGAGAAGTACACATTATAAGAACTTAACATCTTAGACCAAGGGACAATTCAGTCTGTTAACAAGCTTGCAGTACAAACCTGAAGATCTAAGTTTGAATCCTAGAAACCATGTAAAAAGCATGTTCCAACACTCCAAGCCCCAAGGAGGTGAAGAAAGGATTCCTAGAACTGTTTTGCCAGCCACACTAGCTCAATCTGTGAACCAAAGCTTCTGGGAAACTATCCCCAAAAAGGTAGGAAATAATAGAGGAAAGATATCAGACATCAACCTCTGGTTTACATATGCCTTTGTACATGTGTTCACATACATATATGAATACACACACAATGCAGCATTAAGAAAGCCATTTAATAGAATATTTCCTCTTTAAAATTTCATCCATTGTAACTCAAGCCATGATAGTGGGCATTTGACTCCGTTCATTTGTTGCAACTCTGTTTCTCTGTGCAAATTACCACATAGGATCTCTAAGACAGCAGATGAAGACTAGCATGGGGTTTGGTTTTAGACTGAACAAAGACATGATTATGTATCTCCATTTTGAGGGCTTGATTGATGATCATTTTGACTTTGGGTCAATGGTAAGCTCACCCCTTGGCAGAATTGCTTTATTCCATAAATTCAGAAGGAGAACAACATCTACCATTTTTCATTACCCTCCTTCAAGCACAAGGGGTGTGGGGAATGATGTCCTACTTTATCACAATTTAAAGTTATATAAGAATAAAACTGGCCAGGGAGGGTGGTAGCACTCACCTTTAATCCTGGCACTTGAGAGGCAGAGCCAGGTGGATCTCTGTAAGTTCAAGGCCATCCTGGACTACAGAGTGAGATCCAGGAAAGGCACCAAAACTACACAGAGAAACCCTGTCTCGAAACAAACAAACAAATAAACAAACAAACAGAATAAAACTGGATAGGATTTGAAGGAGAAAGCAGTGAGTTTAAATTCACACATTAAAATGTTCACTACAATAAACATGGTAACTCAACTTAGGAAGTTGAGGTATGGGAGGATTGCCACAAGTTTGAGGCCAGCTTGGGCTGCATAGTTCCAGGCCCGTCAGGGAAGCAGAGTGAGACCCTGTGAAAGCAAAACAAACTGAAAGAAACAAACAAAAAGTGTCTAAAATAACCTTCACCTACTACTATAAGTACATGAGTGGAATGAGATTTGGATAGTGAAGGGCACGTTCTGATTTTATATAATGAAAGTGTTTCCTCAATCTAGACTCAAAAGAAAAGGCAATCAGATCTTATAAGAAGGAAAGGAAAGCAAAACAAGCAAGGAGTGTGTCAGCATCCCTTGAAGGCTTGGGGGAACTTTGTCCTCACATCCCCTCTGTTTTTCTCTTGTGGTGATACATTGTGTACCCCAATATGTTGTGTACCTTGATAAACTTATCTGGGGATCAGAGGACAGAGACAGCCACTAGATTAGACATAGAGGCCAGGCAGTGGTGGCACACACCCTTAATCCTATCACTGGGGAGCCAGAGATCCATCCGGATCTCTGTGAGTTCAAGGCCACACTACACTAGGAACAGAGCCAGGCACTGGTGGCACACACCTTTAATCCCAGTACTGGAAAGCACACACACACCTTTAATTCCAGGAAGTGATGGCAGGCCAGAGAAAGGCTTGAGAAAACAGGAACTAAAGCTGTTCAGCTGAGACCCATTCAGGTGAGGACTCAGAGGATTTCAGTCTGAGGATTTGTGGAAACAGGATGGGCTGAGGAGTTGGTGAGGTGAGGTTGGCTGTGGCTTGTTCTGTTTCTCTAATCATTTAGCTTTCACCCCAATATCTGGCTCTGGGTTTTTTTATTATTATTAATAAGATCTTTTAAGATTTATGTTACATTCTCTTGTCCTCCATTTCCTAGTCCTTCACTTGCAGCCACTTCTCATGCTTTGATTCCTGAGGTGGCAGGGCTTTACTCACTGGGTTGGACATTGAGTGAGTGCCCATCAGGCAGCGATTGTAGTTCTAGGGAATGATGGAGCCGCAGGGAATAAAACAGGGAAGGAAAACAGAAACACCTTTCATGGAGTTTATATTCTGCATAGAGAAAGGAGATGAGTGATAGGGAAGGAGATGAAATAGGACCTGAAACAGTAGGTGCAGATAAGAACAGCCTGAGAAGAACAGAAGCAAAGGTTCTGGGAAGATGGCTCAGTGGCTGGAAGACTTTCCTGGGAAGCATGAGGAGCTGAACTCAAACACTCCGAGCTCAAGAAAAGTGAGGCATGGTAGCACCCCTGCCTCAAACAAGATGAAAGGCAAGGACAGACACCCCACATTGTCCACTGGCTTCCACATTTATGCCATAGCACAAACACACATACACAAAAAGATGAAAAAACAAAATGAAAGATACAGGAAGAGAAGGAAGGGAGGGAGGGAAGGAGGAAAGGAGAGAAGAGAAAGAAACTTAGCAGAGATCTAGGGGTCCCATCTAGAAATTTTAGGCTTTGATTGGGTAGTATGCAAGTTAGGGTTTTTCTTTCTTTCTTTCTTTCTTTCTTCTTTCTTTCTTCTTTCTTTCTTTCTTTCTTTCTTTCTTTCTTTCTTTCTTTCTTTCTTTCTTTCTTTCTTTCTTTTGTCAACTTGACAAAACCTAGAGCTATTTGAGAAGAGGAATGTTGATTGAGAAAATGTCTCTAACAAACTGCCAGTAGGCAAAGTCCATAGGACATTTTCTTAATTATTGATAGATGTGGGAGGGTGCCCACTGTGGATGGCGCCAAACTTAGGCTGCTGTTCTTGGGTGTGTAGGAAAGCAGGCTGAGCAAGCCCTGGGGGAATCGACAGAGTGAGCAGTTCCCTCCATGGCCTCTCCTTCAGTTCCTGCCCCCAGGTTCCTGTCTTGAGCTCTCTCCCTGACTTCCCTTCAAGACAGACAGACTACAAGTCATAAGAAGAAACAAACCCTTCCTTCATGAGGTTGTTATTGGTCATGGTGTTTATCACAGCAATGGAAAAGTAACTAACAGAGGTGGAGTTAGGAAAGACTTCGCCAGGTGAATGTTTGAAGAAACACCTGAAAAGTAGTTGAATGGTACAGAATGTCCTAACTAGAAATGAGCTGCAGAGGCAGGACAGATGGCTTGGGGACACCTTTGTCTTTTTTTTTTGTCATTTACTAAGAGTGTCAGCTCACCTTTGTTTCTACATACCCCTTTCTCACTAAAGGGAGCTGCAATTTCTTGGAGAAATAACTGACTTTAGAACTAAGGCAGGAAAGAAAAAGTAAACAGGCCCGGATAACTGTCTTAGGGGAGAAAGCAAGAATATACAAAAAAAAAAAAAAAAAAAAAAAAAAAAAAAAGCATGATGCTGATGCTATGACCTAGAATCTATTGGGGAAGGTCAGTAAGACACACAATTCAGGGTTCAGGGCCTCTACTGTCCAAACGTTGATCTATGTGGACATGTGTATTGGAGGCATGCCTGGTGGTAATGGCCTGTCATGCCAGGTACTTAAGAGGCTGAGATAGGAAGATTGAAAGTTTGGAGTCAGCTTCGGCAACTTAGTGTGATGCTATTCTAAAATATAAAGTAGAAAGAGAACTGGAGACACAGCTCAGTGGTAAATTATTTGTCTGCTGTGTATTCGACCCTGGGTTAATCTATAGCACCACCGATATTGCACTGAGGGTGTGGTGTTCTAAATGAAAATGACAGCTGTAGCGTCATATATTTGAATCATCAGGGAGTGGCACTATTTGAGAAGGACTGGAACAATTAGAAGGTGTGGCCTTGGAGTAGGTGTGGTCTTGTTGAAGGAAATGTATGTCCTGCCCCCTATCTCCACCAACTTGTGGATCAGGATATAACTCTCTGCTGCTGTTCTCACGCCACAGATGTCACCATGCTCCTTACCATCATGGTAAAGGATTGGCCCTCTGAAACTGCAATCCAGCCCCCAATTAAACACTTTCTTTCGTAGGAGTTGACATGGTCATGGTGTCTCTTCACAGCAATAGAAAAATGACTAAGTCAGAGGGTAATGTACTGTACCTGACTAAGACTAGATTCAAATTTTTATGAAGATAAAAATAAATCTACATCATCGTGATATGTTTGAGGAGGAGACTGTTTATATACTCTGAGTATCTACTCACTAAATGTTTCTTTATTGTAGCCTGAAACCTAATTTTGCTGCAGAGAAGCCAAGGAGACAGTTCACTAGTACAGAAATAAGAACCAATTCATTAGTACTGAACCAACAGAAATGAGGCTCCCACAGTGTTGACTACCCAAGGGAGGTCTTACCCTCTATGATTGAGGGTGTGGGGATGGGATGGGGGAGGTGGAGAGGAGCAGGAGAAGGGGAGGGAGGGGGAACAGCTGTTGGTATGTAAAAGGAAAGAAAACAATTTTTAAATAAAAAATTATAAACAAAGAAAAAGAAAAAATAAACGAGGCTCCCTTCATGCTGTAGGAAGGTCAGCATGTCCCCACCTTACCCACTTGAGGACGTACTCACACATGCACTGTGGGGACTCAAATCGAGAAGCAGCCAGCTTTCATGATGTGACAGCTGTGAACCTTGTGGACAGGCCAAGGGACTTGTCCTGCTCAAAGAAATTCCAAGACCACAGTAACTGAGTACAGCTATGAATGTAGACCAGTTCCCTTTCTCCAATGGATGTTATAGGGAAACTAGAAGCCCCCTCCCAAATAAAAACCCCAAGATAACAGACTTTGAAGATAATATTCTAGAGATGTGTCTGCCAGTTTTATCATTTTGATGGTTATATTTTGTTTTTATTGTAACAAAAGCACACTACAGGATCCAGGAGAGATGAGCCATTGTACTATATATTTAATTTCAAATTGATCAGAAAAAAATTGTGTTTTGGAAATTTTTCTGTAATTTTGAATATACATTGTATTTTTAAAAATTAACACAAGAGAGAGACTGCTATTAAACTGAATCACCAATGAAGAGACACTAGTGAGAAGAAAAGCGGAGAGCTCACTAGAAGAATGGGTCTACTGTGAGGAAGGAAGGAGAAGAAGTGTTTTCAGTAGAGGCTGTAGCTGGAGTTTTCTCCAGTCCTGCCTGGCCCACAGTCAGGACAAATCTCTTTCACCTGCCAGTCCCACAGCCGCACAGACCCAACCAAGTAAACACACAGAGACTTATATTGCTTACAAACTGTATGGCCGTGGCAGGCTTCTTGCTATCTAATTCTTCTATCTTAAATTAACCCATGTCTATTAGTCTGTAAGTTGCCACATGGCTCATGGCCTTTTGGTACCTTACATCTTGCTTCTCATGGCGGAGGCTGGCAGCATCTCTCTCACTCAGTCTTCCACTTCCCAGCATTCTCTTCTCTCCTTGTCCCATCTATACTTCCTGCCTGGCTACTGGCCAATTAGTGTTTTATTTATTAACCAATCAGAGCAACACATTTAACATACAGAACATCCTACAGCAAGAGGCTTCCAGAACGATGTCCCCATATCTCCTCTTTGGCCCTAAGCACCCTATTCACATCTATCACCCCACATTTACTGCCTTTCATGGAAGTGTTTTTGCACACCTTTCTCCACTGCAGGAGGAGACGGTCCTGAAAAATGTACCAGTGTCTTGAATCCCCCACAAGTACATCACACTTAGCAGATCACAGTGAGCTTATTAAATATTAAATATTTAAACAGAACCATTTTCAAATCACCCATTGGTTAGTAACAGAGTCAGCACAGGATGTTCAAATCAGTACAAGGCACATGTAACTGTGCACACACACGCAGAGGTGTTTTACCTGTGGTCAGTGGCTGTTCCACATGCTAACTGGACTTAAGAGGCAGATTAAAATTGACTGTTTCAGACTGGCTCTGGGACCACTCAGATTTCTGAGATCTTGAATGGGTTTTGTTGTTGTTGTTTTCCATTCTCTGTGACTAATTTTCTCTCTTTTTTTTTTAGCATGGAGATAGTGACAAACTTACCTTGGGTGGCTGTACAGGTATAAAGAATGAATACACCATTTTTGGAACAATGCCTCCTATAAATGCTGTTTCTAAATACATGGTATCATCAATGCTACCCACTTTTATAATGCTGAAGTGGTTGATGGAGGATTTTGTATGTGATGTACACGTTTTTAATATTCCTAAAGATTCAGACACATATCCACATGGAAACAGCTTGATCACATCACTGTCCTGTTCATGAGATAGTGAGATGCCTTTATCCATAAACTGAATGTTAGCTGATGATGACAGTTAATAAAATCCAATAAAATTAGTTAGAAAAAAACTCACTTAGATTTAAAATGGCAAGCAGTTGGATGGGATTCCATGTGCTCTCAGAGAGGGGACTGTAACATACGAGAGATATTTTAAAATAACTTTACGGAGTTTTGGGGACAAATTGTCTTATGCTTAAGAAATAGAGGCAGTATTGTGGGATCTTTTATGTAAATCTGTATTTTTTTTTCCACTTAGAAATAGATGTATCTATTTTAGGGCAATTTCTATTTCAGAAAGCTTCAGACTGTTTTTTCCTCCATCGAGTAGTTTTTAATTCTGGTTCATGCCACGGTGGTTTTCTTTCCGATTGAATTCCTTAACACTCAAAATGGCTTTCAGTGTATTTGTATAATCCATTATCTTTTGAAGGTGAGTTTGAATTTAGGCTGTCTTGCCAAACACTTCATGTTAAATCTATTTAAAAGATGTTCTAGGGCTGGAGAAATGGCTCAGTGGTTAAGAGCACTTGCTACTCTTGCAGAGGACCTGGGTTAAGTTCGCAACATCCATGTGGTGGCTTGCAGTTGTCTGTTAACTCCAGTTCCAGGGACTCTGACTCTTTCCTCTAACCTTAAGGGTACTGGGCACACACTAAGTAATGCACATGCACGCAGAAAGGCAACATTCATGCCCATACAATAAAGTAAATATTTTTAAAAGGTGTTTCTCAAAATTCTTAAGAAGGTTTGACTTTTAAGAGACCAGTTGAGTTAAGGAAAGTGGCCTTCTTGGGAGGTTGTGACTTTTTTTCTTAAGTAAAAGCCTAATACATGCTGAATACACACACAGAAGAACCCTCTATGGAAGCTTCCCACATGGATTCCTTCCAAAGACAATGTTCCATTGACCACACTAAAATTCAGTATTTAAGTTCAAAACAGCTCTTGTCATTAATAGTAATCCAAACATCACCTAATAGTTGAAAGTATTGGTATATGTAGCCTTCTGAAAGAGTGATGTGTGGGTGGCATTTCTTAGATATCTTTGTTCTATTCTAGATGGATTTATTGTATTTTCCCTTTAGTAATTGCTCACAAATATGTGAATTTCTTTTTTGAAAAAAAAAAAAAAACTTTGTACATGTATTCATGTGTATGGTGGTGTGTCTATATGTTTAGTGTTGTGGAATAGAATCTTTGTTTAACTATGTAAAGATGTGTGGCATTTGTTTAACTATGTAAAGATATGTTGCTATTTTACCTTGCCTGCCTAAGGCACCTGATTGGTCTAAGAAAAAGCTGAAGGGCCAATGGCTAAGCAGAGGAGAGATAGGCAGGGCTGGTGGGTAGAGAGAAAAGAGGAGCCAGCCAGCCAATTGGGGTCCAGAGAGCCGGCAGCCACACAGCCGGGGGCCAGCCAGAAAGATGTGAAGGAAGCAGGAAGGCAAGATGGACAGCACGTAGATGAGGTAAACAAATCTCAGTGCAGCATATAGATTATAAGCAATGGTTTAATTTAAGAAAAAAAAGCTAGAGCTAGAAACAAGCCTAAGCTAAGGCTGAGATTTCATAATGAATAATAAGTCTCCATATCATGATTTGGGAGTTGGCGATCCAAGAACGCCTGCTACATTTGGCACCAAACACTGGACATATATTTCTGCATAGGGTCTGAGAAAGCTGGAGAAAAAGCAAAAGGCATGGTGCCCTAGCAGCCTGGTGTGCAGAGGCACAGCTCTGCCATGTGAGCACTGGAGCAGCTGGTCTATTTGGTAGAATCAACAATCTAGGTAAAAATGCCTGCCACAGTGCAGGCACCAACTTCCTGGAGCTGGGTTGGTTAAACCCAGCTCTTGGCCAGGCCTGTAGGGCATAAAGCTTGGCTCTCACCACCTAAGCAGGGTGGAGCCAGTCACCAGCATAAAGCTATGCAGGAAGTTGAAGGTTTGGCTTGAAAGGTCAGAGAATGTTCCAGGTGTACAGTAAAGCAGATCCAAACTGAAGAAACCTCTAAACAGGTCGCAGCGTGCATAGGCACTTAAGAAAGAAAAGAAAATGGGTATAGACAATCATAGTAAAAAAAAAAAAGTTAAAAAAAATAAAGTCTTTAAAAAGAGAGTAAAGTAATGTAAAGGGGAAAAGCTATGTAACGATGGGAAATAAACAGGGAATCTGGATCCTGTATGATGTTGTGTTGACTGAATTTTTTGAATACTGATGAGTGAATGGCAGCTGCTGAGAGACACTGGATTGTAAAAGGGACTGCTGAATTAAACTAACCTAGATACTTTATGAATGTCTTAACTTTAAAATAGAATTCAGAAAACGTATTGTATAGGGGGAGAGGTTGTGCTTTTATTTTCACAGGAAGCAAAAGGCTGTAGATTCCTTCAAGGTTAATAGGGATCAGTTTAATTGGGGGAGACCTCCTGAAAATCTTGCCTACAAACATAAAGAAATAAGCTAAGAAAAACTACAAGACAGATAATGTATATACTGATCCCTCTGCCTGGGAACCATTCTGAGACTGGACAACATATTTTACAACTAGGTTTCCCAGGACTTGACCATTATTTCAATTTTCTTAGGGTCCCCTGGTGATACTGTTACCCCCACATATCAGGAAGAAGTCTAGAGAACACAACACCCACATTCCAAAGTGGTGGGATGGGTGGTTTTTGTCATTCAGTGAGTTATAGATTTTTGTCATTGTTTAGGGGAGATAAAGGAATAAAGGATGAAAATACAACTATTAATCTCAAATATTTTACATTGGTATGAATTTTCTATATTGATACAAATTTAAGGTTATTTTTGTTATACCATATATATTTTTCTATTCTTGATTAAGGTATTGTACCTTTGCAGCTCATTTAAAAACGTAATGTATAATTAAGAAATATAGGTTAGTAGTTAGTCATCTATAATAATCAAACTTTTAGTTATATTAAATGTGTTTTTAAAGTTAAACACAGATACATTTTAGATAGATAGGTGATCTTCAAATGCTTCAGAGACCTACAGAATATGGCATTTAAGATGTTTAATAATCTAAAGATTTTCATGACAATGAGATACATCTGCTCTTGGTAGCACCAATCTACTTCATAAAAGGATGATGGGCATTGAAGAACCTCCATATAGACTTTGTTTTCATTGTGACAAAGCTAGCTATTTGGGCAAGAAACTGTCCCTGCCTCAACTGCTGACAGTATGCTATCCAAAATGGGCATACAGGACACAAAGGAAAGTGACTGCCAAACTTTGCCAAGACAGGGCAGAGCAGTCATTCAAAATACTTGCTTCATAGAAAGGTCTACCAGGTATTCTCGGCCTGTAAGCCAAAGATGGATACCCCAATATTGCAGAGAAACCTTGGGTGACTGTCCAGGCAGCCAGATGTCTCTGTCATGTGTACAGTTTTAGAAGTGGCTTGAACTGCACTTCCTGTTTACTCAGATAATATTATATTCTTCTGGGGGTCTTTGATGACGCTGAAGACTAGATAGTTATAGATACAGTTTTTCTTAGTTTTGATAGAAGGTAAATTAGGTACAAAACTTTGGACTCACCAAGATAGGATAAATAATGGAATGTTTTCTCTGAATTTGCCAAATAGAATTGGACTGGGGATATTGTAAATGTAATTTTTACTTGATCATTGTTCTTATTGTATATACTTTTATTGTGTTCATGTTAAGACCTTTCCATTTTATTTAGACAAAATGGGGGAAATGTGGACTAGAGTATTTGTTTAAAAATGTAAAGATGTTTTCCATTTGCTTATGCTGAAGTTTTAACTATGTAAAGATGTATTGCTATTTCACCTTGACTGTCTAAGGCACCTGATTGGTCTAAGAAAAAGCTGAATAGCCAATAGCTAGGTAGAGGAGGGAGAGTTGAGACTGGCAGGCAGAAAGAAAAGCAGTGTCAACCAGGCAGCAGGAGGTCAGCCAGCTGGCAGCCATGCAACCAGGGGCCAGACAAATAGACACAGAGGAAGTAGCAAAGCAGGATGGACAGTACACAGATGAGGTAACCGAGCCTCAGAGCAGCACATAGATTAATAGAAATAGGTTAACTTAAGCTAGCTAGAAACATAAGTCTCTGTGTTATGGTTTGGGGGTTGGCATTCCAAGAAAGTCTGCTACAGTTCAGGTTTGTTTGGCAGATGTGTTGATGAGACTGAGTGTAGCTTCTGGCATTACTAAAAAACACAGCCCCACATCAAACTCCTCATTCCTCTGGCTCTTACTATCTTCTCTTCTCTTCTACAATCATTTCTAAGCCTTAAGTATGGGAGTGTTCTGTAGATGTATCCATTGAGACAGAGCTCTACAACTCTTCAGTACGATTGATTAGTTGTAGTTTTCTGTACTGGTCTCTGTCTATTGCAAAGAGAAGTTTCCTTCAGGAGGAGTGAGGGCTACACTTATTAGTGGTAATAAGGACCCATAGAAGATGTCGTTAGAGATTACTCTGGTTTAATAAAGTGGTGTTTGTAGGTTCTCCTCCAGGAGCCATGACTTCACTAGCCCTAGGTAGGTGACTAGGTTTCCAATACCAGGCATGGTCTCCCTGTTGTTGAGTGAGTACTTAGTCCAATTAGAGAGCTGTGATTACTGACAAGGTATGTGTGCCACTACTATACCCTTATTATTATTCTACCATACTGGCCATTGTTGTGATTTGTTAGTTATTTCCCTCCTTTGGAAGCTTGCATGGCACATTCTGGTACCTTGAAAGCAGCCCCAGGGAGGAGACATTCAGGTCAGATTCAGCTTAGGTCCTCTAGGTCCCAGGTCCAAAGTGCATGATGGCTTCAGGAACAGAGATTTACTTTCCACTTACAGGAGGCAGCTAAGGGTAACAGAAATAGCCTATAGTGGTTGGGATTCTCTTGGACAATCCTGACCAACAACTCGGAAGAAGGCTTCTCATGCCTGCCATGTTGGGTTTTTTGGTTAGATAATCTTTGGCTATTGGTGGGAGCTCTGTTAGCCCAGATGGAAAAAAAAATCATTTAAACAATATATTTACATATAAACTTACATGTATTATAGGGGTTTTGAGAGTTATACCATGTAGTCAATCCAAGTTGGCCTTCACCTTGTGGTGATCCTTCTGCCTTAGCATTACAAATGCTGGGGTTTCAGGTGTATACGACTATGCTCTTCTTTTTTGTGTCATTTGAAATATACTCCTTTCCAATCAGGCATGAGTACAGAAGGAAAGTGCCTAGGATTTATTGCTGTTTTCATGTATGCCCTCTTTCACTCAAATGGATGAGTCTAGCCTCTCATGGGGACACACAGTTGAGCAGCTGAGTAGTTAAAATAGAATAAGGAACTCCCATGGAATAAGGGCTTGAAATGACTCATACTTATTTCCATGTACTTGTGGCCCTCTTAAGGGGGTTGGTTTAAAGCCCTCTGCAAATGCCGCTGGATCTGCCAGTTTACCCATTCAAAGCCCATCGGCTAACATGCACAAGCTGTTCTCATCTGCCCAGCCCAGAATGAGAGCTAGAGGAGGTTTGTTTTGTAGGAGGCTTTCTCTTCACAAATCAGAACTCCCATCGTATACATTCCTGTTTCCCTCGATAACTGGCCAGGGAGAGCATTGAGATGATCTATTACAAAAAGGCCACTATTGTCTTCACAATGTCTGGGTGATGGTGCCCCAGATCAGAATTGTAAAATAGTTTGGACAATCTTGTAGCATAAACCATGGTTCAGAAAAACCAAAGATTTAATCTTATTTATAGAAAGATGGTTGGTGGGGAGGGGTTGGCGTGGGGAGAGCAGCTTAGGACCATCATGAATCATTTTTAAAGTACCAGGCTAGTGAAGACATCTTCTGGAATTCACTCTGACTGACACTGAATTCTTCTACTAAGCAAATACGTGATGAGTTGATAAAAAAAGAAAGAGATGAAGGTCTTGAACACTGACGACAGATAGAATACAGAAAATCAAAAGCGTGCTTTCTATCTGACTCAAAATAAAGGTACCCTTAAACTTGTAAAAGACAACATTTTTATTTGAATGATATGACAGAGCTGTCACAGGAGTGCTACCTGCTATAAAGAAAGCCCAAGAATTATCACCTTTATTAGAGCAGTGGCACCAGGCTTCAGCCATACATTTCTAACTTCTGTCCCTCTGCAGAGACAATTTTCTTTTCTTAAATAAACTGTCATGCTCCTGTTAATATATTGTTGACTCTCTCAAGCTCTGAGAATACTGCTGATATAAAACATGTATATGTTAGATTGGTAATAGTATCTTTAGTGTAACTGACGAGAACAAATGTGTTTCCCTCATGGCTGTGCTAATGTGATAAAGGAAAATTGGCTGTTCATCAGTTTTTGGGCTGGGTAAAGACAGTAGAGATGGAACCGCGTTCTTTTTTATGCATTAATACCACCGGGAACTTTTCGCTAGTTATATTTCATGTAGCCTGCATGTTGTGCAAAGATGCTGTAAAACATGAGATAATGCTACAAATAACAAACTGGAAGAGCCTGTATCTTTCATAATGATAACAGTCAAACACCAAATAATAGTAGCAGGCAGAGAAAAATGGGATGCAAGGAAAATAAAAAAAAAAAAAGGTACGTTCCTACTATTCAGTAGAGAGAAATAGACGCAGCTCATGAGGAACCTGTGTATGACTTTAGGGCAATTTCAGCTTTGTTTAAAATGGAGTCTCATACAATCCCAGGTCAGGCTATTTCTGAAAGAACACATTAAAATTAAAAGAAGTTGGCTAGAAGGAAGAACAGTAATGTTGCCTAACTTTTTTTTAAAAGGAAATCCACATTACCAAGCAGTTGTGCATTGACCCCTAGATTCTTGAGTTTGGTTTTTGAGTGGGGGACCCTGGAAAAATATTCCTATGGCAAGCATTCACATAATAATGTAAAGGTTTTACCTTCCTTCATTATTGCAAATCCCTTTTAACAGAGATGTTGTTGAAATAGTTTAGGAGGAAAAAGTGGTTGGGGAGGGGAAGTTACAGGGGAGGGAATGAGGTGGCCTTGAACAAAATACATGATATTCATGTATGAAATTCTTTAAGACTAATAAATATATAAAAATGCGCATCTACACAATGACTTACAACTAGTTTCAGACCCATGCCAGGCTGACAGCAATATGAACCTGGTAAAGACATTGTCCGTATGCTCTGACCTCACATGTACACTGTACATTGTTTCTTAACAGTTGAAGTCCTACACCAGACCAGTGCATCTATCTATTTTATCAAGGACCCTACAGTGATCCTAACTCTAACTTTATTGTCTTTCAGTCTCCACACTAGAACAACATTCCCAAGGCTGCACTTCATTAGAGTGTTTTCATCAGCCTCTTAATTGCACAATAGTTAGTGTTCATCTTCTTCCTCCCTCTTTCAGCCCATCCCTTCTCTCAGTCCATCCATTCTCTTAGTCCTTTCTCTTTCCACATGAGTTGGTTTAATAGTTTGTATCCCTTTTACAGTCAGAAACACTTCAACAGAAAGACTATTTGTTGGTGGCTAAACAGTTATTTGTTTATTCTGAATTAGTGTGTAATCATCAAAGATTGTGTGTATCCACAACCTATGAGGTATTAGCTACAAAATGATGACTGATTGGTGATTAAGGTATCATGTCATACAATACATCTATTTTTTATACTATAGCCCAGAAATCATCAAAATTGTAAGCAGTGGGTCATATCTGGCTCATCACCCGGCTTTGTGATTAATGTTAAACTGTCACCCAATCAAGCTTATTTGTTTTTGCTACTGTCAATGACTACTACTTTGCTACATAAGAGCTGATGACATGTAAAGGACTATTTGGCCACCACACCAAATTCTCTAAGCTGCAATTCTCTATTCTCCAGGTGTGTATTGGAAAAGTTGGCTCTCCTCTGATATAGGCAGCTGTTAGATTGTTTGGCTGATCAACATAGAATATGATTGGCAAATTTTTATCTTATTTTATAATGGGAACATGTATTTTAAAATTATCAACTGGTCTCTAGTTCATAAAGAAATGAGTATTTATGGCAAGTTACTAGTAACTTGGGTAATACTCACATGTACATCATAAGTATATCTGGGTTTGAATATCTTTCCCCTTATGTATTAATTTGTTTTCAAGTATGACCATGATGGCATTAGTATTTAAAAACATATTCCAGGGTACCCATAAGGTACATATACTATTGTCCCATCAGTACCCTGGAATACATCATCACAGCATAAACATTTCACTGTATAGATTCATATCTGGATATGTAACATGCAGAGATATTGTTTTGCTATTAAAATAAATTGCTTCCAGTATTTCCACCTGAAGGAAGTTAAGAAAGAATAAAATAACTTGGAAAAAACACAAGAAGGCTGCTGACATGATGTTAGTACCAGTAAAAGTTTATGCACTTGATGACAGTGATAATTCTTACAGGTGCATCAGACAGAAATCAGCTTCTTCGTGGATGGTTTGGAAGAGAACAATACAGCGTTTGATACAAGAACTCTTAGTGGTTCAATTACAGACTCTGCCTCCAGCACTATACAAATAGGACAGAGTATAAATGGTAAGATTTTTGTCTTTAGAATTCTATTTAGTTTGGGCTAATTGCAGGTCCTGGTTTTAAAAAGCAAGCATGTCTTAATAATATATTTAGGTGTACTCATTTCCCAGGGTTACTGTAATAAATTTCCACCAATGCATAGTTGTTCAGGAGAATAGGAATTTAATCTTACATTATCTAATGCCAGTTGTTTGGGATCAGAGTTTCAGTGCTGTGATTCCTTCTAGAGGGGACAGCTATTCCACACCTCTGTCCTGGTTGTAGCTGGCAGATGTGCCCAGTCTCTGCTTACCACTGCATAGTTCTGTTTGCCTTTACCTGGTCTCTTCTGTGTAGTTGTCCTTTATTTCCTTATAAGTACAGTTGTCATCTGATTTAAGCTCCACCTCATTCAGGGTAAGTTACACCTCAAGATCCTTAATCCCACCCCTGAAGGCCACAGTGATGGACACCACATGAACATACATATTTAGGGAAACTTCAAAATGAAAATGTCTCTATTCTGATCTCTTTGAAAAACACCATCTGACAGTATAGCTCCGTCAGTAAGTCATTCACCTGCCACACAGTACGGGGACCTGAGCTTGAATACCCAACACCCACATTTAAAAAAAAAAGTCTATGCATGGTGTCCTGAGTTCGAATTCCCAACCCAGAATAATAGTTAGTATTTAAAAACATATCCCAGGGTATCCAATTTTAAGTAGAGCTTACTGGCCAGCCAGTCTGGCTGACTAAATGGGCTCCAGGATCAGTGAGAGATCCTGCCTCAAAAAATTAGATAGAAACCTACTGAGGAAGACATCAGATGTTACCCTTTAGCATTCATATCCAAGCACATGTAGTGCAAATCCACTGCCTGGCCTCATATACATGTACAATAAAAGAGCAATATACAATATATCTTTTTCTTTTTTGACTCACTGAATTTTGATGGGGTTGTTACTAAATGAGAGTTATGACACATTTTTTAGAAACTGAGGCATAATACCAATATGCATTCTATCAGATCTGTGCCATCCCTGTTTCTCACATTTATTGGAACATATAGATTAAAAGATGGCTCACTATAAACTGAGAAGCATAGAAATCAAAATAAAAATTGTCTTGAAATACCCAACACTGTTGCCTTCAAAACACTTGAAATTTAAATTGGAGAATTATGTAATTCATGCTTATTATTAGAAAATCCAAATGACAAGGAATTCTGTAAACTAGGAAGTATGTTACACATTTCCATCCTCAGGGACATGATTGAACTTTTCATATTCTCCTAGATTTTTTTTTATCTGTACAGTGAGGTTTATGGTTACAAATATAATTCTTTCCCCAAAAGGAAATTCTAACACACATGCTTTCACTAAGTCCTCTGAAAATAGATCCTTCCCCTCCAATGTTTAAGACCCATATTTTGAGTCAATATCCTTTCCCATTTCACCATACTTCTTCATTTATGGGGTCTCCATAGCATGCCATGGCTGTAGTACACTTCTTAAACAAGTTCCTGTAATAGATTTTTGTGTAATGTCTAATGTTTCCAAATTATGAGAAAGCCATTTGATGGAAAATAATACATTAGTACATATATCAACATCCAGATTTTCATCTGATATCTGTGTGTATAAAATCATATACATACATATACTTGCATAATTATCTGATTATATAGTTCCTTGGTAATCTACACTCTGGTGCTAATCTGCCTAGAGGCAAACTGGATCTCACCATTTACTGAGCAGGTAAAGCTACTGATGCCTCAACTTTAAGATGATGATGATGGTGACAACAATATCTCACAAAACCATTTTAAGGTTCAATGAGGCAATGCAATATACAGTATTAGTGTTACTGATTCTCAAGCATCCTGCATGCAGTAGATGCCCAGCACTAGTACTTAATTGTCAAATGAGCAAATGCAATTCAAAGCACCATGTATAGCATGTACTAAATTATGTTGGTAAATAAAGCTATTGTTAATGTTGTTACAATTATTTCCTAAGATAAATCCACAGAAGTTGAAGGGCTGGGTTGAAGTATAAGGCTCTTTTATATTTTAACGCACAGCATAATGATTGCTTTAATGCTTAACAATGAAAAGTTGTGAAAATTTACAACCTTACTGAAAAGGTATTGCTGCCTTAAACACCTGCATATGTGTGTGCATGTGCGTGTGCGTGTGCGTGTGCGTGTGCATGTGTGTGTGTGTGTGTGTGTGTGTGTGTGCTTCACATGCCCAAGGAGTCTAAGTTAAAAATACTGTTAGGTGTTGATGTAGAGTGAGTCAGCCTTATGCTGGCGTTGACTAGCTTTTCATACACTCTTTGATTGTTTTCATTTCATTTGTGGATTTCTTGTTTATGTCATGTATCCATACTTAGATCATGGGATTCCTATTTATTAGTATAATTCATTAATATGTCTAAGAACATTATGCCGAATGTCTTCTCTGGTTTTTATATAGCCTGCTAACTTGTTTTAAGCATGGAACTATTCCTTGAATATTTTTATTTATGTGAAAATATGCATACAAGATAGAATATAAGTATTAGGGGTATAACTTGATGATGTATTTGTTTGAAGATTTATTTTTATTATTTAAAATATGTGAGGACGGGTGAGTGGGCATGTGCACTTGAGTGTAGGTGCTCACAGAGGCCAAAAGAGGGCATCAGATCCCTAGAAGCTGGAGTTAATGGGTGGTTGTGAGCAGTAGAATACAGTAATTGAACTCAGGAAGAGCCTAAGCACTCTAAACCACTGAATCATCTCTCCAGCCCCTACTTGGTGAGTTTTAATAATTGTATGCACTTGCGTAGCTCCCATGTGAAAACACAGAATATTTCCATTTTCCCAAAGACCCTCCCTTGGTAAATATCATGAGGGTTTCGTGCTCTGTATTGGTGTCTGCACAGAACTGTTGAGGAGAGACTCCTGGCACCATTGACACCTGTTGTCTGTTCCTGAAGAATTATGCAGATGTGTAGTGAGTGCTCTTACTTTCCTGTCATTCAGAGCTGTCTCTGTCAGATTTAGCTATATGTATGCAGTAGCATCTCTAGTTTCAGAAAACACTTCTAAATAGCTTTCCTGAGAGAATATTACAATTAGTAACACTGAGTATTGGGACACACACATATCCTTACCAACACCATTGCCCTGATACTGCCAAATGGCCTGAGGTGCATTTTCTGATGATGAATGACACTGAGAATTTTTCATGCACCTGTTTGCCATGTTAATATGCTTTTCTATGTAGCACATACTCAGGATGGATTTGGGGCCAATTTTTGATCAGATACTTTGTCTTTTTCTTATTAATTTGTAGATTTTTTTTTACTATTTTGAATGTGAATCTTAAATGGATATATGATTGTCAGGAATTATCTTCCAAAATGTAGTTCATAATTTCATTATCTTCAATGGTAAACTTTGACAAACAACATCACCCTATTTTAGTAATACCTAATTTACAGATCCTTATTTCATACTAACATGTTTTGTGTTTTATTAATATACCTTGACACACTTTGATGTTGTAAAGAATGTACTCTCCTATATTTTATTCTGGAAACTTCATTATTCTACGTCTTTCACTTGGGTCTGTGTTCTATCTAGAACACATAGATGGATGCAATGGTGTAGAGTGGCCAAGCTTCACCTTATCCCACAGAAACAATTAAGTAGAGTTCTTTTTAGCCATTTGATCATCTCTATCACTCTACAATACCATCTTCACAATAAGCAAAAATTCTGCATGTGTTAAAATGGATTGGTTTCTGAATTCTGCCATTTGTTCCCATGACCCATGTACACTTGAGTCAAAATGCTTAATCTCAGTCATTATGGCTTGAATTTTTATGTCTTTTTGGAAAAATTTCATGACTTTCTCTTTCATGATTGTATTGCTGTTCATTTAAACATTAACCATTGTTCTTCAGTTTTTGTTTAAACTTCACTGGAATAAAAATCATTAAATTTGAGGCTGGAGATATGGATCATGCTTAAGAGTGCTTCCTGCTCTTCCAGAGGATATGGATTCCTTCCTAGCACCCACAATAGGTGACTTACGAACACCTATATCTACAGTTCCAGGAGATCCTGTAGCTCCTCTGCCTTCTGCAGGCACCCACAAATGAATGACTTACATCCCCCCGCATATGTGACTTACACCCCTACACACATGTGACTTACACCTCCACACACATGTGACTTACACCCACACACACATGTGACTTACACATACACACACATGTGACTTACACCCACACACACATGTGACTTACACATACACACACGTGACTTACACACACACAGATGTGACTTATACCCCCGCACATGTGACTTATACCTACTCTCATGTGAATTATACCCACACATGTGACTTACACCACCCACACATGACTTCCACCCACACACATGCCTTATATCTACACACATAAACATAACTCAAAGTAAAGCTTTAAATCATTTGGTCAACTGTGAGAGACTGGAGCTATAAATAACATCAAGTACTCTAGCCCATGGCAGTAATACATTCTTCATCTCAGCAATGGTTTGTTTTTCTTATAGAAAACTTTTATTTATTAAGCTTATCTCTGCATGTTTACTGGGATTTATTTTTAGTCTGTATTTTTAAAAGAAAAGCTTTAGGTTTGTAGAAAACCCAAGTCAAACATATAGCATTCCTGTTTTACTCCTGCCTCCCTTATTAATACACCAGTTACTACCACGACTGCACTATTTTTGCTTTGTAAAATTTTTTACGCTTCTGTGGTTTATTCCAAATACTTTAAAAACAATGACTAAATTTCTGAGGTTCTGTGTTAAACAAAGAAAAATGAGTCCAAAACAGTTGTATTCTCTGTTGATCAAAAAATTTTAGTCTATTTCAGTTTCTGATTATCAATTTATTATTTGTGTTTAATGCACAATATACAAGGTTATTAGAAGAACTATATGAGATGAAAGAGTAATAAGGTGATAAGTGACAAGAATTTGGTGTGGCAGGGCAGGACATAATCAAGGCATTGAAGTAGGAAGAGCCCATGTTTTGGGGAGACTAGGCTATGCAACTGAGTTTGAAGCTAGCCTGGGCTGTGGAACAGGGCAGAAAAATCTTCCCTGAGCTGTCCCTGACATATCCAGTAATTTCAATTATTAGCATCTTTGAATATGCATTTTCTTCCCTTAAAACAATGAGTGGGTTAATCAAAATGATTAGTATAGAGAAGGAAAAGAAAAAAGATCAATATAAATCTATTCCTTTATTTTTTTAAAATAACCCAGTAAGCCGAATTAGTGCTGACTGTTTGTACATGAAAGGTTTCATCCACAGGAGGATGAGAAACTGACCGTGATTCCCAAAGAAATGTGACTCTCCCATTCCTCAGCAGTATCAACCACCATTGATCCTCAGTTAGGGGTGGAGCATCATGAAGCTCTCTCTTGTCCACTGGAAATGTTAACTCTTGTTGATCTTTTACACGTCTTCTGTGCGTGACCACATCCTCTGGAGCTCATGTATGTAGTAGCCCTGTAGTGTCCAGAGTCAGCTTTCATAGTGCTCTGCCCTACACACACACACACACACACACACACACACACACACACACACACACACACACCGCCGCCCCCCCCCCCCTGCCCTGCCCCATCACCTACCTCTTTTATTCTTTCTGCTTTCTCTTCCAAGATGTTTTATCAGCATTGGAGAGGAAGCAATGATAATATATGACCTATGGATGAGCACTCATAATGGCTTATTCTTTACATTCTGAGCAGTTAGGAATCTCTGCATTAGCTATTACTTCTGGAAGCTTCTCTAACTAAGACTGAAAGCAGCCCCAATCTATGATATAAACAAAAACATTTAGAAGGAACTTTGACAACAAAATGAGTTAGCAAAACATCAATAGGTTCTCTACCAAAGAGAATTATCACTTTCCTAGCCATGGATTTTATAAGACCAGGCATGAATTACCTCCTGTGGAGCATGCTCAAATCTAATCAAGAGAGCAGTTGGTTACCCCTATGAAGGAGTAGGTAGAGAAGGAGATGTGAGATGTGTAGGGGGAGTAGAGGAGAACTGGAGGGGGGGCTGGACAGTGAGGATGACTAAGATACTTTGCATACATATATTAAATGTAAATAAAGAATATCACTTCAGTTTGTAATACTCTTAGATCAAGCTAAACAAATGAAAAAGTAAATTCAGTAGTCTATGTTTTTAAAAACTTGATTTTAATAATTAGCATATTGAAAAAACTCAGTATTCTACACACAGAAAGTTTTAATAACACATTTAAATCTTGTGAACCTTATTTAGATATTTAACCCTCACTGGTGTTTCTAATAGTTTTTCCTCACAATAAGTGTTTCTACGAGTGTTTGTTGGCATTATAAATTTGTCTACTTTGCACTGCAGGGCTGAAATGACTTGACTCTGTTCTACTTCAGTGCACTAAATGCTGAATTGATGCTTCAAAAGGTCATTTTAATCTGAAAATGATATTTATTTTTAGACTCTGTGAAAGGGATTTTTCACCTATGATTATAACACAAGAAATGGAAAATGGTTTTTCACAAATATCTATTTTTTATTATATTTTACACTCATGGGTATTTAAGAGCTGGGAGAAGGGAAGATTGCTTTTAATTTCTAGCCTTACTCCATCAGCCTACAGGTATGGTGGTGTCTATTGTATCTCTTCTCTAATTAGAGATGGCATGTAGACTGGCTCATTACTTCTGCCTAATGAGCCAGTCTACATGCCACCTCTCTAATCAGAAAAGAGATAGGTACAGAATGTTCCTATGGACTTTCTATAAATCATTTTATTTCTCTTGCTTGTACCATTTTTTAATCAAAAAATTAAGTCACTGTCCACCATAATTGTGTTCATATCCAGGATGGCTTTGTTCTGAGAGGGCAGCTGTGCAGGATATCTCTACCACCTGAATTCAAGGCGCTGTCTGTCAGCACTACATTGACAACCTCTGCTCTCCATGGACTGCCTCAGACACAGGCCCGTCCAGTGGGGCCTGTAGCGTGTCAAGAAGTGGCTTTTTGGTCTCTGGTCCTGGCTGGGAATGACTTTTCATATGGATGTTGACTGCCCTAGACATTTTTCTGAGTCATGTCTGTATTTGTCATCAATTGTTCCAGGGACACATTTAGAAAATTAATAGATAAAAGGAATGCTTTTCATTGGACTTGGCTCTGTGCATGTTAATGTGATACCTTTATTTGATCAAGCTGCCTTTTAAATATGAAAATAGACACCATAGATCATCCATATTGTGTAAGTTACTTCTCTCTTGCTGGGATAAAATGCCATGACCAAGGAAACTTACAGAAGAAGGTTTGTTTATGCTTACACTTCCAGAGAATTTGAGTCCATTATGGCAAAGTGAAGGAAGGTGGGGTAGCAGAAGCAGGGAATTGAGGGTTCCCATCTTGAACTGCAAGCATGAAACAGAGAGAAAAAAACTCATAATGGTGCTAGTCTCAAATCCTGCCTTCAGTGACACACTTCCTCTATACAAGGACACGCGTCCTAAGCCTCCCTACACAGTGCCACCAACTGGAGACCAGGTATTCAAATGCTAGAAGCTCTGGACATTTTTATTCAAACCACCTCACATATCAATCAATGCCTATCAGTTCCTTCCTCAGAATACTTTCTTTCCATCATAGATTTCACTCCATGCTTCAAGCAGGTCTATACCTTTAGATAGTCATAAGGAGTGATTTTTATTGGTGTCATCAATCATAAGAGTTCTCTGAATATTTGATTCAAAATTACAGAGCCATGTGGATCACAACTTTCCAGAACTATCTCAGAAGTGATTTATAAACATATTCTTAGTTTCCTAAAGAGATGAGGGATGCCTCACTATGTATTTGTGGACAATTCTTTCTTCAGAGGATTATTGGCCATTAAGGTATCAATGATCATTGTTAAGTATAACACTTAACATATTCACTTAAGTATAAAAGTGAATGCAAGGGAAGAAAAGACAGCTGGCCCAAAGCTAACCCGGTTGCTTTCATGTCTGTATCCAGTGCTTTGGGTGCTTCTAAACTCATCTGAATATTCTTGACTTGAGATGAAGTACAACTTAACTTTTTCATAGTCTTATAATTTTAACCTCAGCTAAGATAGAAAATCCCCTTTCCTTTAGTTCTCCTATGTTCATGATAACTTTGAGAAAACTTTGAGAATAACATAATAAGAAAATAAAAGAAGTATATGAATTCATGAATGAATGAAGACAGGTAAATGATGTGGAAAGGGATATGATACATAGGAACACAAGACAGCTCAGTTGCTACACTGCTTGCTGTGCAAGCATGAAGATCTGTTTGATGTCCAGAATCTAAACAAAAGAGGTTAGCAGAGCAGTGTGTGCTTTTAACTCTGGTGTTGGGAAGACATCCAGAAAGACAGCATGAGAGTTGTCTAACTGAACTGTCAGAACAAATAGTTACATAGCAAAAGATAGGAAGTGTGTGACTCACAGCCATGTTGTATAAGAATGACTGATTAGGCCGGGCAGTGGTGGTGCACGCCTTTAATCCCAGCACTTGGGAGGCAGAGCCAGGCAGATCTCTGTGAGTTCAAGGCCAGCATGGGCTACACAGAGAGTTCCAGGAAAGGCACAAAGCTACACAGAGAAACCTTGTCTCAAAAAATCAAACAAACAAATGAACAAACAAACAAACAAAATGATTGATTAGGAGTCAATAGAAAATATGTAATGTGGTGATATATTGTGTACCCTAATAAAATTTACCTGAAGATCAGAGAACAGAACAAACCACTAGACTAAACATAGAGGCCAGACAGTGGTGGCACACACTTTTAATCCAAGTACTGGGAGACACACATACCTTTAATCCCAGGAAGTGATGGCCGGGCGGAGAAAGGTATATAAGGCGTGAGGAGAAAGGAACTAGCAGCTTATCAGCAGAAGCGTCCCTTTCAGCCAGAAGCTCTTTCAGCTGAAGCTCTTTCAGGCTGAGGAGTTGGTACAATAAGAGATGGTTGCTGTGGCTTGCTCTGTTTCTTTGATCTTTCAGCTTTCACCCTAAAATCAGGTTCCAGGTGTTTTATTAATAAGACCTTTAAGAATTCAAACAATAGCCAGGTAGTGGTGGCACATGTCTTTAATCCCAGCACTCAGGAGGCAGAGCCAGACAGATCTCTGTGAGTTCGAGGCCAGCCTGGTCTACAGAGTGAGATCTAGAACAGGCACCAAAACTACATGGAGAAACCCTGCCTCAAAAAAACAAAAAATAAAAAATAAAAAAAAATTCAAACAACATCTGGCATCCAACTTGTGGGGCACGAATTCATGAAAAAGCCATTTGCCTGTGGCTTTGCAGTCCCTGGCTCAGGCCTGAGCTATACATGGCTGGAATCTCCACCCTACCTGGGCTAGATTCCCTAATCCACTGGCTAATGTTTTGTTGAAGCCTCTCTGCAGGAAACTCCATAGGTTTTGGGGCTCCAAAAACCACAGGAGTTAGCTAGTTTCACATACTTCCCCCATGCAGGTGGCTAGATCTTTCACTTATTTTCTCTCCTTGTTGGTTTTGGCTTTCTCTGGGCCCATTCCTTGGGCTGCTGCCACACCATCATCTAAATCATCACCGTCAGCAGATTTGGTGAGTCAAGCAGGAATTAGTTAAAAGAAAGTTTTCTTCCATATTAAAAAATGGGAAACATCTTTATAATGGAAGGCATTTGGTCTCTGTTTGACTATACATTAAACAGTGTGAAAATGGAATAATTAAATGAGAGGATAATTAATGTTGATGGGATAGATGTAATGTCAATTATAAATATTATTTGTTTGATCATTAAGAAAGTTGGTTAATATAAGTGCCAAGATAAAGATTTTAGAAAAACTTGTTAAAACAGAAAGTTTTAGAAAAACTTGTTAATGCAGACCCAGACAGAAGAATTTAAAGGTGAACCAATTTCAACATTGCATTACAAGGTTACAGAGAAACAGCCTAAAGTTTTCAAACAGCCAACCTTAATCTATCCAGTAACCTTACAAGAACTACTCAGTGATAGATATCCTCAAGGCTGTGTAAAAGCTGACTGGATTCCTGTTCAAAGGTTAGATTTGAGGAGATTCAAAGAAGCAATAGTCCCATATGGCATCCATTCATCTTTTGTAAAGCAGATGTTAAACTAGTGGTCAACTTGTAATAGAATTATCCCTTGAGACTGGAGAGATTTGGTTATAGCAGTTTTGGTGGCTGGTCCCCCATGGAAGACCTGGTGGAAAGATGAGGCTAAGACCATTGAGCAATCGAGTCGGGCTAGAGATATAGAACTTTGCCAAGGTCAGCTTCTTGGAAAAGGCAATTATGCTGATATACAAAGACAATCTTTATATGATGACCACATCCTAGCTTTATGCTGCATGGCAGCCTTGAATGCTTGGGACAGAATTGAAGAAGTAGGAAAGAAAATTGAGTCATTTACAAAAGTTATACAGGGCCAAAAGAAACCATCACTGATTTCTTACAAAGACTGACTTCAGCAATAAATAGAATAATACCAAATTCAGAAGCTAGGCAGATAATAATTGAATCTCTGGCTTTTAAAAATGCTAATGCACAATGCAGAAGGATAATTAGGCTGTTAAAGACAAGATTAGCACCCTTGGAGGAATGGATGCAAGATACAATTAATATTGAATCTCATGACCATGATGATGCTTGGATAGGAGAGGTGATTTCCAGAGGTTTGAAGAAAAATAGTAATGTCAAATGTTTTAATTATAGTAAACAAGGTCACATAAAAAGAAACTGTAAACAGGGTGTTCCTAGAAATAATGTTTTCTCCAGGAATAATCCCAATAGAATGCCCCTCCCTTCTTGATTATGCAGAAGGTGTGGCAAAGGCAGACATTGGACTAATGAATGTAGATCAACAAGGGGCAGAGAAGGTAATCCCTTGCCTTTGCTGTCTGGAAATGCCCTGAGTGGCCTCTCATAGGCCACCATGTCAAATTCCATTCAATCCTTTCCTGACCTCATGGAAGAAACTACTTCCCAGAGAGATTAAAGAACCTAATGCCTATTGTAAGAAACCATACTGCTCTGGATGATAGAACAGCTTTAGAAAATAAAACAAAAAATTAAGGAGAAACTATAAATCGAAAGTGATAATGATTAGATTTGGAAACACCCCAAAGTTAGGGTTGGGGAAAGGTTTTGTTTTTGTCTTTTCAGGAAAATAAAAACAACCTTCTTGAACAATTTAAAGACCTTTGGACAAGTAAGTATCCAAAGAAAAAGAGAGAACTATTTGGAAAAAATTATCAAGAAAAGAAATAATTTCACCTAGTGATCGATCTCTAAAGTCTCCAAAAGGATGATGGGATCCCACAATGATGATTCCACATGGACTATGATAATGCCATTAAGCTGACAAACACCACCCAAAGATTGGCGTTGGACTATAAACTGCTCAGGACAATATTGAGATGGCTAGCTGAGATGATACAGCCTTGCAGACTACTCTAATCATGACTTGACTATAATCCTAAATTTTGTTTTTGTGTCCCCATATGACTACCAGTGCCCTCAATAAGCAGGAAGTAGCCTAAAAAACTATACCCACATTCCCCAAAAAATGGATTCTGGATGTTTGTCTTTGTTTAGTGCTTGGTTAAAATTGTTATTGATCATAGTCAATCTCTTTCTAAAAGAAGAAAGGGGAATTTGATATAGAAATGTATTATATAGAAATGATAGGATAAAAGGGTAGATTATTGAATCTACTCTGAAAAGAAAAAGGGAAGCAAATTTTAAATATTTTACTATTTTTAAATCTACTAGTTTTAAATATTTTACATTGGATTTGATTTTTGTATATTGTATACAAAATAAGTATATTGATACAAATTTGAGTTTATTTTTGTTAGAACATACTGTGCATATGTTTCTAATCTTGTTCAACCTATTGTACCTAGACAGTTTATTTAACAATGTAATACAAATTTCTAGTCCTTGAAAGTTATTATTATTAACTAATTGGGATATAAAGAAATGCAGATTAGTTGTTAGTCACCTATTGTCAGGTTAGGTATGTTTTCAAGGTCAAACAGAGATATATTTTAGATAAACAGATCATCTTCAAACACTTCAAAGATCTACAGAATATGACATTTAAGATGTTTTAATAACATAGATATTTTTATGACAATGAGATGTGTCTGCTCCTGGCAGCACCAATCTACTTCAGAGATGATCGGCATCAAAGAAACTCCTAATGTAGTTTACTTTCTTTGTGGCAAAAGTTAGCCACTGGGAAAGAAAGTAACTGTGCCTCAACTGCTGACAGTATTCTGTCCAAATAAACAAGCGGGATACAATAGAAAGGACTGCCAAAACTTGCCAAGACAAGGTAGGAAATCTCTTTAGAAAATCCTGCTTCACGGATGAATCTGTCAGATATGCTAGGCCTGTAGGCCAAAGATGGATGCCTCAATGTTGCAGAAGACATTGCTAGCTGCTTCTGTCATTTCTCACATTTTTGGAAGTCACTTGCTTCCACTTCCTGCTTATTCAGTTAATATTATTTCCCTCTTGAGTCTCTGAGGGAGTTGAAGACTAGATAGTTATAGTTTTACTTGTTAACAAATTCAGAAAAAAACTCTTTAAAGAGGTGTAAAGTGTATAAGTTTGAAAGACATCAAAAGATAGTTTGGGGTTGGTAATACTAAGTTAGGATAGAAAGTGAATTAGGTACAGCATTTTGGACTCACCAAAATAGGATAAATCATGGAATATTTTCTCTGAATTTGTCAAATGTTTATGGACTGGACATTATTAATGTAATTCTTGACTATATATACTGTATATACTTATTGTACATAGTTTTTCTTATATTAGTTATTACCTTTTATTATTTTAGACAAAAAGGGGAAATGTGGTGATATATTGTATACCCTAATAAGCTTTCCTGAAGATTAGAAGACAGAATAAGTCACTAGATTAAACATAGAGGCCAGGCAGTGGTGGCACACACCTTTAATCCTAGTACTTGGGAGGCAGAGATCCATCTGGATCTCTGTGAGTTCAAAGCCACCCTGGACTATATGAGTTTGACTCAGTCTGGGAGAGAAACAGCCAGGCAATGGTGGCACACACCTTTAACCCCAATACTTGAGAGTCATACACCTTTAGTCCTAGCACTAGAGAGGTTGAGATAGGAAATGATATGGGTAGGTGGAGAAAGGTATATAAAGTGTGAGGAGACAGGAACTAAAGCCTTTTTGGCTGAGGAAGCTCATTTGGCTAGAGGCCTATCGGCTGAGGGCTCTTTCAGGCTGAGTAGTTGGTCAGATAAGAGGTGGTGGCTGTGGCTTTCTCTGCCTCTCTGATCTTTTAGCATTTACCCCAGTATCTAGCCCTGGGGTTTTTTTTTTTAATTAATAAGACCATTTAGAATTTGTGTTACAATGTAATCATGAGCTAGTAGAGTAAGTAAAGGCAAATATTTTATAATCGTGTAATGTGAGACTCACTGGCATGGTTATATGTCAACAAACATGAAAGTATTGAGATATCTGACTAATTAACTAGGAATTTAAAATTTATTCAATGTTTATCATTTTATTGTTTGGCAAAGAATGAAAGGGAAAAAAAAACGAGATTATACTATTGTGGGAAAGAGTTGGGTAACCTGGCAAACTACCAAAAGTTAAACTGTGAACATTACTTAACCAAAACATATTTTTGAGCATTAAGAATTTAATTTGACAATGACTTGAATCTTGTCTCAAAAATGTTCACTGTAGAGTTCAGGAAGCTGTTGGAATAGCTAAAGCATTTGAAAGGGAACTGCTTAAATAACACAACCCATCCTAGAATGGAGAAGTGAACAGCACTGTGAGGAAAGAAACATATCCTGTGTGTCATCACGCAAGGGCTGCATGCTTTGTCCCTCAAGAGAGGCAGGGGTGTGCAGAATAACCTCTCACCCACAGTCCACTGAAGCACAGATATTTAAATGTCTAAATAGGTATTTGCCAAAGCTTATTCAAGATGCTAACAATGCTCCTTTCTGAGGAGAATTTAAGTGACCAACACTCACATTGCTTAATTGTGCTGGTGATAGTTACTCTTAGTAAACTATACTATACATATTTAAAGTATTTTAAACATTTGGGTGAGAATGAGAAATGTAAGCACTTCATGGGATATGGTCTGTGAATGTAACCAGATTTTGGTTCTTAGAGACCAGATTTTCATAGTATAGAATGTAGTCTTGGGACTTTTACATATTAACATTTCATGCAGGGCATGTGGTATTTGGAAAAACAGTGCTTCTTCAGACATTTAAATCTTTGTATAAAAAATTATGATTTCCCAAATAATTATGAGGTGTAAGCCTTAGAATCAGACAGATTGGGGTTGACTACATCTCTGCCTCTCAAGAGCAGTGAGAAGGAGGAGGCTGAGCATTGTCCTGAAGTTAGGTAGTTCTCAGCTGCCTGGCAAGCCAAAAACAAGAGAGTAAGGGAAAATGAGGGAGATAGACAGAGATAGAGAGAGATAGAGACACAGAGACAGACAGACAGACAGAAGGTACAGCAATAGAAAGTGACAGTGACAGGCTTATATACTAGAAAAGGAATTCTAAAGAATGACTTTTATAAAGATTGGTGCATTCCAAGAAAACAGGGGGAAAACAACTGAATGGAGTTAAGAAAATAGAGTAATGAACATTATGAATATCAAATTCTTAAAGAACTATCAAAAATGAAAAACAAAAACCTTAACAGTCTCCAGTTCAAACTTTACCATATCATATAGTTCATGTACTTTTCTTTTCCTTTCACACTTTGTGTGTGTGTGTATGTGTGTGTGTGTGTGTGTGTGTGTGTGTGTGTGTGTGTGTGTGAGTGTGACATGCTCTCTCAGGCACTAAGCCATGCATATACACCTGTATGTGTGAATGTCAAGGTAGAAGGTCAACCTTAGCTGCCATTTCTCAGCTGCTGTGGTCCTGTAGCTTTGAGATAGGGACCTGGGGCTAGCAGATTGGGCTGTGCTGGCTGATTACCAAACCCATGAGAGCTACCTTTCTCCGCCATCTCAACACATGCCTGGTGGTTTTTGGTTTGTTTATTTTGTTGTTGTTGTTTTGTTTTATTGTTTTTTTTGGGGGGGGAGTTTGAGCTGGGGTTTCTCTGGGTAGCCCTGGATGTTCTGGAACTTGCTCTGTAGATGAGGCTGGCTTCAAACTCACAGAGATCCACCTGCCTCTGCTTCCTGAATGCTGGGATTAAAGACGTGCACCAGTACCACCCAGTGTGGTGTGCCTATTGTTTTTACAGTCATGAGAATCAAACTCAGGTCCTCATATTTGTGTGGCAAGTGTTTTGTGGACTGAGCCGTCTCCCCAGCTCCTGGACTTGTTTTCAATGAGCTTCCTTCGGGCGCCTCACTGAACTGCTAGGGGCCCAGTTAGCAGGACAATGAGAGGATACATGCATCTTCCTTGCCTGGGAAAGGAAATATGGGAACATATGCTTCCCAAAGCAGCAAGCTTTCATATGACCTTCCAAGATGGCTCCCCATCATGGCACTACACGTCTGCCTTTTGTTTGAGGAACACAGAACTCTTTTCACATGCTCACATGCCAGGCACCCTGAGGTCAGACTAAATCAGACCGCCTTGCTGTTGTCTGTCTGATTTTCCTCAGTTTTGCTGACTGCATCTTTTCTCTCCCTTTCTTGCCCCTGCCCACCGCTCCCCCACTGTAGCATGGCTGAGGCACCTCTCCTGGACTTATGCATTTTTCTTGCCTCTTTTTCTAATAGCAGTGTCTCTGGTTCTGTCCAAGTCTCAGGCCATTGCTACAGGTTCCCAGCCACAGCTAAGAAGCTGTTTTTCGTCTGGTTTCAGTTCCAGCTGTTGCTGGAGAGCACTGGCTGCTTCCACTCTACCATCTCGGCTTTCCCTGGGCCATTCACCACCGCTTCATATATTTGTATCTTGTTTTAGAAACTCTTTCATATCCTGGCATAATAAGTATTGTCTATTGGGTTTTTTTCCCATGAAGTTAATTTCTGTACTATGTGTGATATAGAGATTGAATTTTAAGTGATTTTATTGGTACATATTTTCCCCTTTGATTTTTGTTGAATATCCATGAATTTCATCCTGATTGGAAAGTCACCTTGATCTGCCACTCTAGTTTTATGACTGTGTACTTCCTGTTTGTTTCAGAGGTCAAATTAATCAACTTCTTGTCAAAAAGTGGGACATTTGATTGTGTGTTGATGTCTCAGAGTATGTTCTTGTTCTGATCTTTCTTCCAGTCTTCAAACAATAATTATTAGGTATTGTTTCCCCAAATGCATTTCAGGATTCCTTTTCATGAAAATTACCTAATGGAAATTTCATTAGAATTTAATTAAAATTATATTAAAGTATATGAAGGACTTACATTGCTCTTATCTTGAATATCTGCATCTCTGATCATGGTACATGATTCTATTTGGATTTCCTTTTTAAAAAGTATTTATTTTTATTTTCAATTCTTTGTGTATGTCTATGTGTGTGGTGCCTGTGTGTGTGTGTGCTCGTGGGCATGTGTGTATCTGTGTCTATGTAGTGCTTGTAGAAGAAGGAGTGGGATCCCCTGGAGCTGGAGTGACAGGCTGTTAGGAACCACCCAACAGGAATGCTGGGACAGACCTGGGCTCCTTGTAAAATCAGCACACGCTCTAACTTTTACCCCCTCCTCCCTCCCCATCCCAATTTAGTGTTCTTGAGTGTGCTTTGGTAAGTTTTTGCACAAAAGCTATCCATATGTTTTGTTTATCCATACATGCCTTAATGTCTCAATGTTTTAGTGCTTTTGTAAATAGTATCTTTTCTGGCACTGTTCTTGTGTGTTGCTTATATAAAGATATATTATGGGTTTTTAATATGTCGTTCTTATTGCTATTACCATTTTATAACTTTTATTAACTCTAATGTTTTGATTCTAGAGTTATATGGATCTTCTATGTAGAAAACCATAATTTACAAATAATGTTTGCTGCATTTTATTTCTCTTATCTTTTATTTTTTATGATTATAGAATATAAATTTATTTAAATTTTTTAGACAAGGTTTCATTCTGTAACCAAAGCTGGCCTAGAATTTATTATGCAGGCCAGGTGGGACATCAGTTCATAGCAATCTTCCTGCCTCTACCTCCCTAGTTCCAGCAGCATAGGTGTGGGCCATCAAACCCAGCTAAGACCTCAGGAAGCAGCAGTGAAAAGAAAGAGCAGAGCAGGGGTCTTCAGACTGCTTTTAGTTTTGTGGACAGTCTTCCAAATGTCCCACTAAAAAAGACTATCTTGGTGTCTCTTTAAGGATTTAGTGTTTATTGCTGGTTTCTTAGGGTTTTGCATTTGTACATGAAATTTCAAAATAAGATTGATCTAATGTGTTAATGTCTGATGTTTTCATTTATGATAACATTGAGATTTTGTCTGTAGTTTTTCTGTCTTAAGAAAAACAGTTTCTGTGTTTAAGAACATTCCCTGATATAACTTTTGACATATTTCACCAAGGGAATTTCCTTTGTAAGGAATTGTTTCTTCATCTATAGACTGAGGGTGACATTAATGTCTTATGAGAGTATACAAGAGGATTACAATTATTGCCATTATTAATATCAGTACATAGTAAAAATAATAATATCCACAAAATTTTTAACATTACTGAATACTCTAGTATGTATTCTAAGATCATTGATGGGCACCCATTTATTCTCATATTTCTCCTTTCTCTTCCTTGATACTGGGTGTTGAAGACTTTTCATGTATATGGGACACCTAGGTTCCTTAAACTGCCACTTTATTTCTAAGTAAATCTTCATCCGTTCATGAGAATTTCCTCAGGAAATCTGGCAAGGAAATCTAATCTAATGGTACAACTATTTCTCCATGCATGATTGTTCATTTGTTGTTATATCTAAGAAATCCTTGCCTACATGAAGGCTATATTATTTCCCTATGATTTGTTCCAGATTGTATCATAGCTTAACAATTAGCATTACTATCTTCATGAAGCTGAGCGTGTGTATGAGGTGGATGATGCAGGGTAAGGAGTTTTTGTATTTGAAATACAATTTAACAGTCTCATGACCATTCAAAGATTATTATTTTTCTGTTTAACTGTATTTGCAACTTTGTAAAAATGTAATTCATCTCACTTAATTTCCAGGTCTCTCTCATACTATGTAGATAATATACTTTATTTCTTACATATTGATTTCTCATCATACTAATTGTGTCATTTATTTGTTCTAATATATTTAAATGCATTTTTTAGAATTTTTCTATATATACAGAGTACTTTTTTCAATATAGAAATATTTTTCTCTTACTTAATTACTCAGATTAAAACCTCCATAAATGTAGATGGACATAGTTAAAAAAAAAAAGCATAAGCTTGTTGTAACCATAGATAGAAAAGATTTAGCCCTTTATCCTTAATTATTATATGAATTGTTAAAATTTTAGAAGTGACTAATGACCTAAAATATTATCTTCTTTTAAATTGCTTGAATTTGGTTTTATAACCTTGAGCCAGTGTTGGAGTTGGGCAATGATTCCATGGAATGGATCATGTCATTTCTGCCCATTGTTGGGTCAATGTCATATATGACTTGGTTTTCATACACTGACCTAACTTCTCATCCTTAAAATATGTCCACCTTTTCTCATCATACATATATATGATGTATATTCAGCTTTATCAGGCAAATTTAACACATTAGAATCTTTTGGAGACATTTTCTTTTCTATAGAACCTGTAACTCTTGTGATATATTTTCTGATTTGGGCAATAGGGCCACATTGGGTTCACAAAATGAATTTGGAGAGCATTTCTGTTAAATTGTTTGAAATCAATCGCAATCTTCAGTAGAATTTTTTAAGAAGGCTTGAGTCACAGGGTTTTCTTTGTGAGAATTTTAATTTTACTCTTGTCTTTTTCCTCCTTCTGTACCTACTCATATTATCTTTCCTTCTTGACATGGGTCTGATACTTGATGTCTTTCTAGGAATTTGTCCCATTTGTCATGAGTATCTAGTTTTAGTCATACATTTATTTATAGGCTTTACAATTTCATGTTTATGATGTCAGTAGTAACATATCATCTTTCATTTCTGACTTTCATAATTTGAGTATTTTCTTTGTTCAACTTGTAGTTGTCAAACTTAGTATATTTCAAAGACCCCTTAGCAAATATCAGAGTTGTAAATGCTCCCTGTGAGCACAGCATTTTCTAAATTATTCATATGGTTCTGGTTTTTCTCACTGATAAAGCTGCCTGGGGCACTGCAGACTTAAGCGGTTACCACTCACTGTTTTCAAACAACTTCCTCTGAAAAAGGCTCCTCCCACTAGGAGGACAAAGTGTCCATCCAGACCTCAAAGGAGGGACTCTTTAGGCTACTTCCAGATACATTGAATTATACTTTTTTAGGAAGGCTTCTGGAAAGCTCCAACCCCATTCTGATTCTTCCAGTGGTTTTAATTCAGATTGTAAACATTTTATTGCTTCTATAAACAAGACTGTAAGTTTCAGAGAAGAGAATGAATGTAGGAATGGTCAAATTGTGACAGAACTTAATATTTTTACAAATATTCATCCATTTAAAAACATAACCTCCAAATGTCACTCAAAATCTGGTGTATTGCCCAAATTCTGAAAGCACTGACTTGGCAGCTACTGGGAGTACTGTCCAAGCATTGATTTGGGGAGGAGAGAATTTCCACCACTACTCTGTATTCTAGTCAGTGTTTCGTTGCTGCGAAGAGACACCATGACCATGGAAAGTCTGATAAGAGAACGCATGAAATTGGAGCTGACTTATAGGTTCAGAGGTTTAGTCCATTACCATCATGGAGAGAAGCTTGATGGCTTTCAGGCAGACACAGTGCTGGTGAGGTAGCTGAGTATTCTACATACAGATCTGTAGGCAGTCACTCTGGGACTGACTTGGGCTTTTGAAACCTCAAAGCCTACCCCCCAGTGGCACACTTCCTCCAACAAGACCACACCTTCTAATCCCTCTCAAGTAGTGCCATTCCCTGATGACAAAGCATTCAAATATGTGAACCTATTGGGGGGTGGTATTCTTATTTAAACCACAGTACTCTGCCATGTCTGATGACATCTTGGTAATTTTTTATCCATATCTGGTGGTTTTACTCACAGCCACTGATCAATAGTATTTCATGTTTTATTTGCCATTATAAATGGACTAAAAATTTCCAAATAGCATGGATGCATCTTTAAAAAAATAAACTTTTATGTGTTGAACTGGTATGATAACTTTATATACTAGTTTTAGTGGCTTTTGTATATGTTCCCTTGGGTTTTTCAAGACAGAAAATTATGCTATCTAAGAAACAGGCAATTTATTGTCCTCTTTAGGACTGGTGTTCTGTGCTTATTCCTCAGCACCATTGCTAATATCTTCTTGTGTGGGTATGTGAGCATTTACTTCTACATGCCTGTGTCAGGGTGCAGGTGATTCATATGCAGAGGCCCAAGGAGGACATCCATGTTATGCTCTGCCACCTCACCTTGCTCCCCTTTGTGGCAGGGTCTCTCCCTCAACCTTGAATTAGGCTCCCGAGCAGCAAGGGAGTCTCTGCTCCTTACAGTGCTGGGTTACAGGTGCTTATGGCCACACATGGCTTTGTTATATGGGTGCAGACCCTCCAGCACTGTTCCCGCTGAGCCATCCCCTCAGCCCTGACACTGCTTTCACTCTGACCCATGTGATGATTTGCTCCAACACCTCACTCACAAGGCAGATCTTCTTTCTGTTTTTATATCCTCAATGAACAGCTCTGAGGTCTTTCCTGCATGAGTCATATCTCTGCCCTTGATCAATTTATATAATTTGGACATGTCTTTCACATATGCATATAGATATTTTTAAAAGAGAGCTCTTTATGGCATGTTTTTCCCTACAAATATCTGTTAAAAATTGGCAACTAGCAAAGGGATTATTAAAGTCTGTTCCTGAGACTATGTCCTTGAAATCCTGTATGACCTCCTCTCTCACAATCATAACTCCTCTGCTTGGGATGGATAATGCATGTTCACTTTGGGTCTTTTCAAAACTTTCTCTAATTCTTTCACAAAATGCCCTACTATGAATTCTGAGGCAGTGGAGACAACTGTCCTATCACAGACTCCGAAGTGTAAAACTCAAATGATTTTTAAAGGTTATAAAACCCAGCCCTTTTATTTTATAGATGATAAAATGGATTTCATTGTCCCTCTGCAGCAGAGCTTGCCTTTAACTATTATTAAGATATAGGAAGTGGATTCTAATTTATCAGCCTTGCTGGGGAAGCCTCCACTCCTAACACCCTCTCTGACGGCCATCTTTTTCCTCTTGGATGACTGCAGTAACCCCCTCTGAACTCTCTCTTCTGAACACAGTCCCCTGAGTTCTAAATCTCAACACTTTTGAATGAACCTGAGATCCTATCACTCATCTACTCCCAACCCTCCAGAGGTCTCTCATTTCATTCAGAATAAAACCCAGATCCTTACAACATGCTATAAAGCTTTTAACAATTCATAGCTCTAGCTCGTCAGCCAGTTACTATTCTCACTCACCCTCTGACTGCCTCTCCCTCCCTGACTCTGAGCCATGATGCTGGCTCCTTGTAGTTCTTCTGACATGCTAAGCACATGCTTTAGGAGCCTTTTCTCCCTTGGTTGACCTTGGAACATGTTACTTCTAGATGTCCAGACCAATCAACCTCCCTCCAACTGATATTATATTCTTAATGAGGTCTCCTTTTGAACAAACCATCCCAATACAATTTAGCTCTGTTCTCATTCCTACTCTAAATTTTCTATTATCAATAGTACTTATTATGTATGTATATATATATACATATATAAAATACATGTTTACTGTTTACTATATTTATGTATCTATTTTAACACAAGCTCCATAAAAGCAAGGATATATTTTTCTTGACTGTTGATTCTTTAGTTGACTGATACATCTTTGGCTGCAACAAAAGTGACCGGTACACAATATATTACAACTAAATATTTGTAGATGAATAAAAATATATGGAAGTAAATGAAATCAATTTGATATTCAAAACCACAGTGAAGACTCTGACAAGATCCAAGTGTCTGTAATTTGGGTTGCATTTCATTGACAACATACCTTTCCAATGTCATGAAAAGTTGCTCACTGTATCTGTTGCTGTGAAGAAGCAACATGATCACAACTAATTTATAAACAACTGATATTCTGGCTTGTGCTTTCAGAGGACAAGAGTCCATCATGGCAGGGAGGCATGGCTTCCAATGGAAAGAACAAGAAGCTGAGAGATCATATCTCAGCTGCAATCAGGAAGCAAAGAGTGAGAATAGGACATGGAATCAAATTCTAACACCTCAAAGCCCAACACAGTGACATACTTCCTCTAGAAAGCTCCAGCTCTTGAAGTTTCCATTGTGTCCTCAAATAGTATCACAGACTTGGGACCAGATATTAAAATATATGAACCTATGGGGGACATTTTCATTCAGCCCACCATTTCCGCTGTTTGTTCTGGTCTGGTTGCTTGATTCAAAACATTTCCCTCTGCACTCCTATATAAACATTGTACACAGTATTTTTATACTGAGGAAAGATGTTGAGTCACGTGGGCAACATGTTATATAAATTAGTGTTACTAATTTTGTATAATTTTGTAAATTTCACATGGCTAAATTAACAGTTTGGGTGGCTTATACAATAGAAATTTGTTTTCTTTGAGTTCAGGACCAGATAAGAACAATGCTAAGTTTATACAGGACTCTGTTCAATTTGAAAACCAGGAGTGAAGGCTCCCTTGTCTCTGAATTGTGTTTATTTCTGATTTCAGCACTGCATGTGTTTTCCTCACATGCTTTTGGTCCTGTGTGTCTGGACTGTTTCCTTACCTTATAATGACATCTTCAACATGGGCCTTCTTTAGTGACACCTCACTTGATTACCTCTGCAAAAACACTCTGTACAAGTAAAGTGACATCCTCAAGTGTGAGGAGTTACAACTTGGTGGGGATACAGTTTTGCCCAGAACAGAGTCTTTCTTGAGGGACACTTGGGCTTTGAATATGAAAACTCTGCTGGGACAGCATCAGTCAAAAAACTGCCCAAAGGAACACTGGGGACACTTTATGTGCTTCTAGAAAAGGCTTCAGTAAATTTGATTGTTATTTCAAATATCTTGTTTTTATTTTTTTTTCCTTTCCACCACACAGTTCATCAGCCTCAGGGACCCAGTCAGTTCTTGGACTTTTCTTGTTCTCATTTGCCATTTGTTCTTTGTTCTATTGTTTATCATTTGTTCCTTGATTCACTTTCCTATGACCCTATCCACATGTACACATCATCTCTCCTCCTTTGTATAGGAGCCTTAACCTTATATTTCCCTCGTTTTGGTGTACAACTGTCAGTGCCAGGTACCACCAGTCACTTGACACTTCAAGATATTGGGATGTGCAAATATTTCTTTAACTCACCCATCTTGCATACCTGTGCCAGTGCAAAGTCACCATGAAAATATACCATAAGGAGTCTATCATTTCTAGTCATCCTTCTGGCCTGTTCCCATGGAAGCCAATACACATCCTCATCCCTCTCCCTAAGTTCCCTTCAGAACCATCTCCCTCACTCCCTGCATCCCTTTTATTTTATTTCCTTCATTATTGAACATCATTGGATAATTTACCAGCTGACAGGAATATGGCTATGAGCTGTGGATAGACCAATGAATGAAAACAAATACTTTATCTTGCTGAGGAAGTTTATTTAGTGTACTTCAAGTGTCATAGGACAGATAAAGAAGTAGGTACCTGTAACAGAATGAAAGGAGCACATCAAAGTGTTACAGGAACTTATAGTATTGTGGTGGCCTCAGGATATTTTCTAGGGGACATACTTCAAAGCTGAGATAAGAACTGGGTGAGGAAGGAATTCTTGAAATATCAAGTGTAAAGTCTTAGGATTAAGTGTTAAAGAGTTAAAGAGCATTCAGAATTTAATCTTTGGGACTGTAGTATGGAGTAGAAAGGATGTCCGGATAAGAACTGTGGGTGGGTGGGGGTAGGTAAAAGGACAGATAGGAGATGAGTCCAGCTTCGTTTGTTTTAGGCAGGCAGTATGACCGCCTTCCTCTCAAGGAAAATTAATACATGAGAAGTGACATCCTTGTCTCCGTTCTTTTCACAAAAATATCGTGTAAGCATACAGTACTTAGAGGTACCCACGTGCATCCCTCCCATTTTTCTTTTATCTCTAAATCCAGAATATTCTTCCTTGTACCATTCTGTTCTAATTTGTTTTTCTGTTGCTGTGATAAATATCATGACCAAAAGCAACTCAACAACATTTATCTCAGTTTATCAACTGAAAATATTGATGTTTATGAATAATATTCACATATTCTCAACCATTTTCTGGAATGTATATCATTTAAATATCAGCATTGCATGAAAGCAGTGTGGTTTTTCAATTTTATTTTTGGTGGTGCTGGGGATTGAACCAGGCCTTGTGCATGCTGAGCTAGTGATGATCTACCTCTGAGCTCTGTCTTCAAATAAACAACAGAAATGTATGTGCTCAAGTATAGATACATACATTCAGGTATAGACTCTTATGATTTTTATGCTTTTCTCATAACACCCCTGATCTCGTGGTCTTCTCAGAATCTCCCTTGATTTTCTTGGATAGATACAAGAGTTTATTCTGGATGCTAATTCTATTGCCCACGATTTAGTTATTTGTTTGATGGTTGTTTTGTCTACATGTATGTCTACGATCCATGTACATGGCTGGTATCTACAGAAGCCAGAAAATGGCATCAGATTCTCTAGAACTAGATGGTTATAGGTGGTTGTGAGCTGCCATATGGGTGCTGGGAACTGTACCCAGGTGCTCTGGAAACAAAGCTAGTACACATTACTGCTGAGCCATCTCTTTGGCCTCTACTGTCCATCTTTTCTTCACCTAACAACTTTCCTCTGACTAGTTTTCTCCAAATGTCTTCCAAGGAATAGTAGCACAAAAAAGAGGAAGAAACTTTCTTGAAAATTATTGTCAAGACATTGTTGAAAAATGACTTCTTTGGAAAATGAACTTTTAGTGAAATGGCATTTTTAAAATTAGCCAGTGGTTAGAATTTAATTTTTCAGCCAACACTCAGTTACTGAATTGATGTTATGTATTAGATCCCATCCTATTCTGGGGTCTTCATGATCCAAACTCCAGCCTGGTGTTTTCCTTTTTATTAAACAGAGAACAAAGATTCAGAGGTGGTAGTTGTATTAGTTATTTTTTGTGTTGTGACCACAACACCAGGCAGAGTCAACTTAAGGGAGGAAGAATTTACTGTGTATCAGAGTTACTTTGTTTCAGCCATTCATGATGGGGAGGGCATGAGGAACAGCTCAGGCTATGGCAGTGGTATGTGTGGAGGAGGCTGTCCACATCACTGTGGACCAGGAAGAAGAAAGACAGCAAAGAATAGAGCCCGGTAAACTTGCAAAGGCCCATCCACCATGCCTACTTCTTCCAGCAGGTCTCCACCTGGTAAAGGTCCACATGCCCCCAATTAGCACTAGCAGCTGGGGACCAATGACTCAAAATGTGAATCTGTAGGGGACATTTCAGATTCAAACTATAATTGTGTTTGTTTGTTTTTGCTTTCTTTCCTTTATTTGTTCTTTTCTGGTGTGTGTGTGTGTGTATGTGTGTGTGTGTGTGTGTGTGTGTGTGTGTGTGTGTGTGTGTGTGTGTGATTCTGATGTACCTCTGACTAAATGTATGTATGGCCAAAGAGAAATATGTGGAGGTCAGAGGACAGCTTTTCTGAGTTGGTTTCCACCTTGATAAGGCAGCTGTCTCCTCATGTTTCTGCTGCTATGCATATTCCAGGCTAGTTGGCCCCAAGTAGGGATTGCAACTGCATGCCACTGCATGAAATTTTCAACATGGTTTCTGAGAAGCAAACATGGCAGACACTTTTACCTTCTGACCTGTTGCCCATCCCCTTTCTTTCCTTTCCCTTCTTTGTAGTTCCAAATCTCTCATAAATGATTGGTAAATATACAAATAACACTGTGTCTGTAAAGGCTAATATTTACCTAAGGATGAAAGTACTCTATGATGGCATTGTGGTCTTTGAACCTGATAACCTCAGAAGAATTCTTAGGGGATGATAATATTTTGAGACTGAATTTGTGCTCTTCTGAAATATATGGGTGAATCAATATCCATGAGCAACAGATCTTATATTTGTCTGCATTGCTGTTTTTGTTTTTGTTTTGAGGCTTTCTGGATGAGCATTTGTGTTAGTTGGAATCAACATTCTAGAGTTTGATCTAGAATGGGTGGGATATGAGAACAGGAAGTTTTCCCACTGGCAGAGCAAATATTCTGAAAATTGCTATTGAAAGTAGACAACAAACAAATTTAAGGCTGCTGAAATAATAGATTTATATATTTGTAAGTGAGAGAGGAATTTAGGGGAGCACAGCTATGAATTGTGTCTGGAAGTAATCTGCTAAGGGACTCACTTTGACTTCATAGTCTTGCTAGAGCTGTGGAGATAAATAGGATTACTATTAATCATGTAGAATTCAAAAACAGACCAAATCTTCATGAATTTGAAGGGGTACCAGTGGGAAGGTAATTAAAACTTTGTTGTTTTGAAGGAATATCAGATGAATAATCTACATGCTTGCTTGGGTTCTGGGGTTTCTTATCTACACATATTTTTCAGGTTTAGAGCAGTTTGTTGGAAGAATGCAAGATTTTCGTTTGTACAATGTGTCACTTACAAACAGGTAAGTGGATATGGTATTATAACACTTGGAATATATGAGGATGAGGGCAATTCACTTAAAGTACCATGGAGACTATAACATTTTTCATCTTTATAGCAATTGGCATATCTTACCTAATTTATATTTGGCCATATTTACTTTATCATAATTTATACTCTTTCACTAATATTTTTCTGTCAGAAACTCCTTATAATATGGGGGTGATCAAAATTATTCACAAATAATTTTCTCTGATAAAATTTATCGGGTTAACACAACATAGATTTTAATGTATTTGTTCAAAAATTCTATATAAGGTAGATGTTAACACTTAAAATGGATACATATGACTTTCAGAATTGCTTGCAGAAATTATTAGCATTAGAGAATGTGAAACAATAAAATGACTGGCTATTTTGATACATGAGAAAGTTTTGAGGGACAAGGACTTAGAATGATTGAATATCTGAAGTATTGTACATTTGTTTTCCATTTCTAGTTTATAAAACATCAGATAGACTGTGATGAGGACTCACTAAGCATTTACTCCTCTAGAGAGTAGAACAAAAATCTATCTTAGGGTTTGTACAGGCAAATTGGTTCCCATCTTGTGCCCATGAGTTTCCAGTGGAGATGACCTCTGAAGAATCCTGACTTAGAATCTAGGTGAGATAGTGTAGGTGTAATGGCCATTCTAGGTCGTTACAGAACCTAGGTGAGATAGTATGGGTGTGATGGCTATTCTTGGTTGTTAGCTTAACTGCATCTGGAATTTACTAAAACCCAAATGGATGGGTATACCTGTGAGGGACTTTTTTCTTAAATCATTTGAAGTGGGAAGGCTCACTTCTAATCCATATCTTTGAGGTGGGAAGATACACCTTTACTTAAGATATTTTGGGATGGGAAGATTCATCTTCAATCTGGGCTACCCCTGCTCCTGGAAGCCTATGTAAGGATAGGGAAGAAGAAAGCTTACTCTCTTTGCCTGTTTCATCTTCCTTTCACTAGCAAGTCCATTGCTTCACTAACATTAGAGCTTGTCTCTTTAGGATTCTGGCATATACTGAAGACCAGCTGAGACATCCAGCCTCATGGACTGAACAACTACCAAGTTCTTGGACCTAGCCATTGTTGAAATAGCCAGACCACAGACTAAACACACACACACACACACACACACACACACACACGCACACGCACACGCACACGCACACGCACACGTACACACACACGCACATGTAATTCATTCTATAAAGTCTGTTCATCTAGAGAACCCTGACAAATGCAGATTTTTTGACAGCAGAACTTGGTAGATTAAAAGTCACCCAGGTAGTGCTGGTTATGAAGGCATGAAGATATCATGGAGAGCAGCTGAGGCTTGACATTGTGTGGCAGGGTTGGAGTTCCTGAGGAGAGCACTGGAGAGGTTATTGGTGAAAGTGTAGCCTAGTTGTAGCAAGAGACGCCAACATTTTGTAGAGGCCAGTCTTTCCATGGATGACCACCAAGGACAACAGCAGGTATGGAGTGGATCCAGCTTGAGCCTAGGAGACAAGCTGTGTGCTACAGAGGGCAGAGCCAGAGAAGTGCCCCAAGTGCTTTGGAGGAGTCCAGAGATCATGCATGAATCCCAGATACTGGACATTGAGTTTACACTGTTGGAGTTTGGTTTTTCTTTATTCAGATTGTGACTATGCCCAGGTTCTTCCTTCTTGAAGTAAGACAGTTTTTAACTGAAATTTGATTTTACAGGAGTCCACAATTGAAAATTTTTGAGCTTTGAAAAGAGATTTTGGATTTTTAAAGAGAATGGATATTTTTTTAAACATACTGAACTTTAGTGCATTTAAATTTGTAAAGACTGTGGGACTTTTAAAGTTACTTATGTTTTTAATGTGAGATCTTGGAGATTAATAAGAAAGCAAAAGTTGTGACTTAACAGTGATGTATTTGTGTGTCAAGCTGACAAGGGGCCAGTTGTTCTGGCTTGTTTTATGTGAACCTGACAAAAGCTAGTCACTGGAGAGGAGAGCGCCTCGGTTGAGAAAGTGACTCCATAAGATCTGGCTGCAGGCAAGCCTGTTGGGTATTCTCTTGATTAGTGATTGATGTGGGACAGCCTGGCCTGTTGTGGGTGGGGCCACCCATGAGCATGTGATCCTGGATTTTATAAGAAAACAGACTGAGGAAGCCATGGCAGCATCTATCCATGGCCTCTGTGTCAGCTCCTGCCTCCAGATTCCTTCCCTGTTTGAGTTCCTGTCCTGGCTTCCTTCAGTGATGAACAATGGTGTGGAAGCCTAAGCTGAACAAATCCTTTCCTCTCCAAGTTGCTTTGATTATAGTGTTTTATCACGGCAATAGTGACCCTACCCAAGACAATGTGTTTGTATGGATGAGTTCATCTTATTTACTTGGTTTATTTTTGTGTGTAGTGTGTGTGTGTGTGTGTGTGTGTGTGTGTGTGTGTGTGTGTGTGTGTGTGTGTTCCTATGTGGGGGTTTTCATGCAGAGGTCAGTGGACAACCTCAGGTGTGTGTTCTTAACTTCTACCTTGTTTCGAGACACAGGGTCTCTCTTGTTTTAGTCATTGTTCAGCATACCTCAGACAGGTTGGTCTATGGCTTCTCAGAATTCTTCTGTGTTTTCTGCCTCTGAGTATGAGTGCTGAGATCTCAGATGTGCACTACTAATGCCATGTCTGACCTTCTCATGAGATCTGAACTCAGATCATCAGATTTTGGCTGCAAGAGCTTCTAGCTGCTGAGACATCTCCTTGGCCCCTATATACAGTTTTCAAGGGAAACTTTTTCATATATCTCTTCAAGGGAGACGTAGATATTAGCGTGTTAAATTTCTGCATGGCAGGACTTGCTTTCAGAAATTTGAGAAACATCTCAGTTGAGTGATGCTGTAGCCTATGGTAGACCCATGATCAGTTTAACTCCTTGTATATCAGTCTAAAGAATCAGGGGATGCTTTGACAAGGATGCCATACCATGGAACAGGGTAGAAATGGGATGCCCCATGCCTGCTAGTTTTCGAATCTTCTTTGCCTGTACCTACTATGCTGAAGAGTAATGTCACTGCCATTCTTTGGAATGACGTTTTTCCTAGCCAGAGCGAAGATTTCATACCAGTTATTGACTTTGGAACGCATTCAATAGCTGATATCAATTGAAAATTGTCAGTGAGATTTCTAGTAGTTACTTCATGTCCCTTAGTGGAGGAAAAAGTCAGCCACCTCCACCATCACCCCACTGAGGTCTAAAAGGAAGCCTGTTTCCTCTAGTCAAATGTGGGTTATTGGTATTGACTGTCTGGAAGATGGTGATGGAAATGGTGGGAAGGGAATGGCCTGTGCAGCTCTATAGCAGGCATATTCTTCTTAATGGAAAAATTAAATAGCTAGGCCTGCCCCTGGCATTCTTGTCTGACTGTTGGCAGCCAGCGTACGATCTGAAGCCATTGAAACATTTCAGGAAGCCAGAATCTCACAGATGAGTCACAGGAAACCATTGACAAATGGCCTTGGCCTCAATTCCTTCACCCAAATGAGAAGCCTATAAAATGATACATGCTTTCTTATGCTTTCCCCTGGATGAACTGGAGATGTCATACTAAATCTCATTATTTTTAATATATTGCTGTTCACTCACAGTGTAAGTCAGTTTAAAATCCAGATATATGACTCCTTTCTATATCATCACAAATAGGCACAGTGATATTAAATTTAAACAAAATACCTTGATAAAGAGCAGGGCTTACACACGCTGCCTCCTCTTCCTCCTCCTCCTCTGTCCTTTTCTGGTTCTAGAAATTGAACACAGGACCTCACAGACAAGAGGCAAGTGCTTATCACTGACATATGCCTCCAGCCCTCTTTCTACTTTTCATTTGGAGACAAGATCTCATTATGTTGCCCAGGCTATCCTTGAACTCTCTTTGTAGCTCAAACAGATCTTAAATTGGGATTCTTCATGACATTATCCAGAACAGCTGGAATCACAGGCATGTGCCATTAGGCTTGGCTAGCCATGCTGTTGTAGCTCTTAAGGGTCACTGAGATGGCTCAGATGGCCAGAGTGCTTGCTCTGTGAGCCTGATGACCTGAGTTCAGTTCCCAGAGCCCACAGTGGGAGGAGAGGCTTGATCCTGAGAGTTGTACACTGACTTCCTCTCTCTCTCTGTCTTTCTGTCGGTCTGTCTGTCTCTCTCTCTCTCTCTCTCTCTCTCTCTCTCTCTCTCTCTCTCTCTCTCTCTCACACACACACACACACACACACACACACACACACACACACACCCCATAATTTTTTAGAGTTAAAACAAAACATCCCATTTTTGAAGTGTATTTGTCTTGGTGTCTTTCTTTGTCCCTGTGACAGAATGATCTGACAAGGGTGTGTTGTGCTCACAGCTCAGGGTACCTTCCTTCACAGGGAACAGTGACAGCAGATGGATCAGGAAGCCAGTGGCCACATCACATCCACAGTGGAGAGGCAGGCAGGGAGGGATGCTTGCTTGCAAGAACTCAGATCGTTTTTCTCTATTTCATATAATCCAGGAAATATGCAAAGGGCATTATGCTGACCACAGTTAAGACGGGTCTTCCCACATCAAATGATGTAATCTAGATAATCCCTCAGAGATATTCTCAGAGGATATTGTTAATCCAGACAGTCCTTCCCAGGTATGCCTGGAGCCTTGTCTCCCAGGCGGTTCTAGTTTCTGTCAAGTTGACAATCAACATTCTCACCATCACAAAACTCTAGGGTAGTGAAGGTATTTATTTGTCCAAAGTGAGTTTTATTTTATATTCCATTGAAAAAAATTATTAAAGCTGAATGGTCAGTCCTCCAAACACCAGAAGGGTACTATCAGCTCTTAGAAGGTCTGTCGCCATGAGGTTGTGTGTCCTTACCTTCTTCTCTGGACCATTGCAGAGAGATTCTGGAGGTCTTTTCTGGAGATCTCCCCCACTTGCACACCCAGCCACATTGCCGCTGCCCAGGCAGCCACCCTCGTGTCCACCCCTTGCTCCAGCAGTACTGCATTCCCAATGGTGCAGAAGACGGACCCCATCATCGAGTGTCACGGTTGAATCCCGAAGCCCATCCTCTCTCCTTCATCAATGATAATGACATGGCTACTTCATGGATTTCCCATGTATTTGCAAACTTTACGCAGCTTAATCAAGGAGTGATTATTTCCATAGACTTGGAAAATGGACAGTACCAGGTAATCAGAGACAGCATGATGCCCAAGCTCTAGTGGCTTCAGTTTTTGCCTTTGAGGAAAAGAAATGTTCTCTCACACTCCTGAGGACCCAAAATATGCAGTAAAGGTGTTAGCAGGGATGCCCTCCCTCCAGAGGAAGATGGGCGGGGAAGAGTCTTGCTTGCCTCTTTCAGCCTCTTGACGTCTGTTAATTCACGGACCTGTACTTCCAGGTTCTGCCTGTTTGCCTGTTGTCCATGATTCTCAGAGTGTGTTAATTTCCCCCTTTCCTTCTCTTTAAATGGAATGACCTCATTTTAAGATCCTTGGGTTTATTAGATCTGTAATGGCTATTTCCAAGAAGGTTGTATTCACAAGCACCTGTAGTTACCTCTTGAACATATTTATTCAGATGTGCAATTCATCCACTATGTGGCAAAAACTAGAGTTGTAATGAAGGAAATCACAGTAGCTAAAGCTGACATCCAGTGTTTAATGTTTACAGATTGGTATTAAAATGGCATTTATGGAATTTTTGAACTTTCTTTTAATAAGAACATACATTAATAGGACAGGTGCTTATTCATATGTACTTCATGGGAGTCATTTTCTTTGTTCATATCTTTATAATGGGTTCACTGTGATTTACAAAATCATTGAGAATAGGAAGAAATACGTAATTACAGAATGTATTGCCTTTACTGTAGGTCTGAAGTTCCTAGATGTTCCTTAAATTGTCCATCACAATAATTAGAGGAAGTGAGTCTTTATATTCAAATCTGAATTCTCAGTGTTTTGGCTCCTTAACAATGTGTTCAACTTAACCACCCATGACAATAATAATGGACATTTCCATCCCCAGGTATTTCGAATCATCATTCACTTCTCCAGCCCACAGCCTGCAGCAATAAGGATTCAGAGGAAGAAGGTGGACAGCTCTCCCTGGGAGGATTGGCAGTATTTTGCTAGAAATTGCAGTATTTGGAGAATGAAAGATAATGGAGATTTGGAAAATCCTGATTCTGTCAACTGCCTTCAGTTTCCTGAGTATGAACATTTCCCAAACAATTGTTTTTAATAAACTAATGCCTTTGTCCTAACCTGTGGGCCAGGCAGTTGACTAGGCTAGAAGAGATCTATCTCTCTCTCAATCACTGGTTTGAGGGGAGGTTGAGTCACTGTGCCCCCCTCCCCCGTGCGCCCAGTTGAGTTTTAAACTGTTTATAGTTCCCATAAAGGACAGAAGTATCTACATTTACAATCCACTTCTGCTGTCTAATGTGGCACTCATCTTATTCAGCCAGCGTCTGCATTTGCGTTCTCATGGAACTTCTAGTCAGCCTCTCTGTGACGATCCCACTTTACTTATATGTGAAATGAATGGAAGGAATATTTATTCATTTCCCAACCCTGAAGAACTTGGGAGTGTCCTGACACTATAGAGAAATAACCCAAAACTTGTGATTTCCATTTGGTCAAAACCATGAATAGCTTTTTAAAATACAAAATTTCTTTCCTTCACAGTTTTACCTCATTCTCCCATGGTAATGTCACCTTTGACCTCCTGACCCCTGGACAGAAGCAGCGTCCTGGGTATGATGACTTCTACAATAGCTCACTGCTTCAAGAATTCATGCATGCCACTCAAGTGAGGCTGCACTTCCATGGGCAGCTCTATCCAGCTGAGCGCACTCCTGACCCGCGACACAGATACTATGCAGTGGATGAGATCACCATCACTGGGAGGTAGTACTGAGGACCAGAGGTCTGAATGCCCTGTTAGTTTCACTGTGTGTGTGTTTTTTTAATCAGGTGTTAGTTGTACATATTTTTAAAAAATGTAGTAGCTGAGCTCTTGGAGCAGGCCAGATTGGAGCAAGAACTTTCAGATGATTGTTCACTCAGAAAGCACAATATTCTGAAGGTTGAGAATGTATTTGGTGGCTGAGTAAGCCTAAACCTCAGACTGTAAGAAAAAGGTATGATACCCTAAATATGATATATTCAGAATTTCTCTAAATATGACATAGTCAGAATTTATCATATATTTTACTTAAGTTTGTTTTAGAATATAATTTTAAACTATTCTCTATATTAAAAAAAGAGAAACAAAATTTGGGTTGTAGCTATAGTATAGTAAGTATGTATGTAAGTATGACACTTCGTCTTCTCAAGCTCATAGTTCAAAGTTCCAGAAGGTCACCTGTCTGTCATCAAAAGAGAAATATATTGTTCCCTAATTGTTGATAAATTTATCATCACAGTTAAGAACATGACTCACAATGAAAAATAGCTTCAAATCTAGGCAGCATACTGTTTGGTATGGCAAAGTATATATACAGTATGCTTGAAGTGGATTGTTCTAGAAAATGGTGTATTTTGAACATTTAAAGAGATATCCTAAAATAGGAAGACCCAAAATATCAACACTGATTTGTTATGTAATATAATAATAAAAGAAATGCTATTAAATAATATTTTCCACATGACTATGAAACAAAGGCCAAAAACTGGAAATCTACAGTTTCCTTAGTGTAGCTTGAATAGTTTCAACAAATGCCTTCCTGGGACAAATACCACATGGTTGGAGAGAGTGGCTGTACACCATCTCACTTCCCTTCTCAAGGTGTCTTCTCAGTGACCTTTACAAACTGTTGAGGTTGGGTCCATACAGTCAGAGAGAGTCATGTTGGCCTTTCTCAAGTGTGGAGTGTGTACGCCCACAGGCTCTTGAGTGTATTACCAGTGGCTTGCTTCTGAGGTGTGTGGGGTGCTCATGTTCACAGATGCCAATGCCACGGACATGCTGAGACCTGCGACAGGACCAGGCGGCCTTATAGATGCCTCTGCTCTCCACAGAGCTTCACAGAAGGGTCTCAGGTGTGTTGCTTCATCTGGGAATTCTAAAAGGAAATGGGGAGGGTAAATGGGAAGGGTAATTCTTGATTTTGGTCCAGCTTCAGAATGTACTTAAATGGATAAGAACTTAAAATATCAATTTTCAGCCGGACGGTGGTGGCGCACGCCTTTAATCCTAGCACTCGGGAGGCAGAGCCAGGCGGATCTCTGTGAATTTGAGGCCAGCCTGGGCTACCAAGTGAGCTCCAGGAAAGGTGCAAAGCTACACAGAGAAACCCTGTCTCAGAAAACCAAATATATATATATATATATATATATATATATATATATATATATATAAATTTTCTTAAAATGTTATTGTGGAGAAATACAGCTACTGATAAAGTTTAAAGTTGTGTGTTTATTCTCAGAGAAACTGCATCTGAAGTGAAACTCTAAGAGTCCCCCCCCCTTCTCTCTCTTCGTTGGTTTATCAGCATTGTATGTTGACTAAAATAACATTTAAGTTGTCCTGATAGACCAACACCGGCCAGTGAAAGCTTTGACTACTTCCTCTGAAAAAGGTGTTTGCTTGAAAGAACCTGTAACACAAGGGCATGGTGTACACCTGTGATCCCAGCACCAGGGAGAGGAGATGGGTTTAAAGTGCTTGTATTACAAGCATGAGGATGTGGATGAAATCCATAGCGTTCATGTGAAAAGCTGGGCATAGCAGCGTACATTTGTCATTCCAGCATTAAGGAGGCAGAGACTGGGGGTCTCTGTGGCTCACTGGCCAGTTAGCTTAGTATATTTGATGAATTCAAGCCAAAGAAAGCCACTGTTTGAAAATGAAATGGACAAAGCCTGAGGAACAACATCCGAGGTAGTCTTCTGGCCTCCACATGCATATCACATGTGAACACAAATGAACACGAATATGGACAGACTTACACAGGCCTGGAGAACTTATTTATAAATTTCCAATTTAGGTCTAGCCGAGAGAGAGGTTCCCTGGGCCTATGTGAGTCTATGAGGCATGCTGATGGAAGAGCCAGAGCACACTAATCTACAGGACCATATTTATGTAATACAAATGATAAAAGTGTAGTTGTAATTTAGTTTACAATATTTGAAATTGTAATGTTAACTCATATGACCCAATTGCTATGGAAAAATCATATGCAAATTGTCAGTTTTATTAATGATAAAATTTTTGACAAGATTAAAAAATGACAAGATTGCATTCTTTAAACATTTTCTAAATTTGAGAGATTAAAAACACTATTTGATTATGAGATGCACATGCTTGATTGAAACCAAGGTTTGGGACATTTTTCATGTGTCTACAGAATGCTACTCCATTTCATCATTGGTTTGTGTGTGTGTGTGTGTGTGTGTGTGTGTGTGTGTGTGTGTGTGTATGGAAGTATTGTTCATATTTGTGTGCAGTATATCTTGCAATATTTGGGAACATCTTTAAATCATCTTTGAAGGTTTTGGCAGTGTGCCTTTCTGTCCTTTGAGAAACTTAATCCAATCTAAATTGCTCTCAACTGCATCATTAGTGTGTGCAGCCTCAATGGCCAGAATGCCCTCTAAAATACACACGTTGTCTGATTCTTTGGGGGAACGGAGATGAAAACAGGCTCGTGCATGCTAGACGAGGCTTTCCTCACCAAGTCACACTCCAGCCTCTGCTGTTCTGGTGTTGTCATCATTTATTTGTTTGACATCGTTTATTTTGAGGTAGGGTTTTTGTACAGGGCTCTGACTGATCATGAACTTGCTCTGCAGCCTGGTAGAACTTGAACTCATGATCTTACTTCAACCTCTTGGTTTCTTGGTATTATAAGCTTGCACCACCAAATCAAGCAATAAAGATTTTTTTGCCTGTTTTGTTTTTGTGTTTGTTTGTTTGTTTTGTTTTTGGTTTTCAAGACAGGATTTCTCTTTATAGGCCTAGTTGTCTGGGAACACTCTGTAGACCAGGCTGGTATTGAACTCACAGAGATCCATCTATATCTACCTTCTGAGTGCGGGAATTAAAGGTGTGCACCACCACTACCCATCAAGATTATTTTTTAATAAGTTTAGTTCTATGGCTTACAGCATTGTCTCTAAAATTAATTGAATTAGATTGATCAATTTAGTGTTTATTGAGTCATCAACACAAATGTGCACATGTCTCTCTCTCTCTCTCTCTCTCTCTCTCTCTCACACACACACACACACACACACACACACACACACACACTCACATACACACTTTTGCAGACTGGTTCTACATGTATAATTAAACACTTATGCCTAATGACATTTTTCTACCTACCGTCATCTTGTTATGCTTGAAGACCACTTCCTCAACCTACTGCAATTAGTAATTTCTTTAAATTCTTTTACTTTTTCTTCCTAGTCTGCTAAAAAAAACTAATTTAAAAACTGCCCTGGGTGGACTTAGCAAGATGCATTGAACAGAACCTAGCTGGTACCCACACGCTAAGCTCTACCCTAGCATATTTTTTCTCATGATGTGGAGACACACACTTTCTGGCAACGTGGTGTTGCTTAGTTTCCCCTGTCTAATGTTAGATGACGCATTCTGTCTCAGCCTTCCTCCCTTCCTTCTCTTTCTCTTCTTCTTATGCCCTTTCTCATTTTATTCTTTCTGATTGCTCACACTGATGTGTTTGATATCTTATCATTCTTGGGTAATTTTATTCCTCTTCTTAAAAGTAGAGGCATTAAGTGAATTAAGGTTTGCGATTGGTTTGAGGGGTCAAATTGGAATTGTCATACTTGGACTCAGGTGGTGCCTGTTGGGTTCAGAGCTGGTGAGTTAATTAACTATAATTTAGGCTGAGCATATATTTTGATGCTTCTTATTTAGATAGCACCTTTGGAAAACTTGAAAAAGTATACCTATGTAATTTTCTTTTTGTCCTATTTGATAATTCATTAATTTAGTTATAAATAAAAAAATGCTTAATATACAATTTGCTTAGAAAAGTTTGCCAAATGCAGCTGAAAGGGAAATGTCAATAAAGTATTAAGTTGTTATCAAATCATCCAACCATAAACTTTTCACATTCAATATTTCATTTTAAAAATATTTTGATTTAAGCCATTCCCATTCTGTGGGACACCATGCACTTTGTAAAGGCCTGAAGAATGTCTTCAGTTCACAGTGTTATGCTAACCACAAAGGGTAGTACTCAACAAACATGGCTTTTGTGAATTAATGCCTTTTGGCAAGTCAGTGAAAATGTAAGCCTTGAGAGCATGCCAGTTCTTGGCAACTTTCTTTTCTACGAGAAAGTGTGTTGAGCAGAAGTGAAAGGCAAATTGGAGAGAAAGGGAAGATTCATAAATTCAGGAATTTGCCTTGCTGGAACACTGTCTACACTTTCTTCAGTTATTCATAAAGAGACAAATTGTGGTCCAAGAGTGGCCACAGTGTTTATACAGTTTTGATATTCTTTTCAAATATAATTTTCATTATTTTATTTAATCAGGAAATAGTTACTACTCTATTAGTTTTCTGTGATGACAACTGGTTGAGTGATGGTAGCAATTAGCTCACTTAAAGAAATTTCTTGATTTTATTTTGTGACCACACTTTGTACCACCTATAGCCTTGTATCAGGGTGACCTCAAAGAAGTGAACCATCCATTCTCTTGAGCTAAGGAGACCTATGTAAAACATACTGATAGATTGATAAACTGGCATACTACAAAATTTATTATTCAGAGTACAGTCCAACTGGCTGTCTATTGCTGCCAGTGGCTAACTTGTATGTTTTAACCTTTCATAAAAATAGAAATTAAGAATGAAGATTCTCTCAACTTAATACTAAAGACGGTGCTTGCCATGAAATGTATTAAATCTGGATTTATTTTTTTCTCTTTTTCTATTATAATTTGTAATTGCTAGACTGTGGGCCTTGGGGAGGCTCCCTTAATAATATTTCTGAGGAACTCTGATACATTTTGCATTATATTGCCAATTTAAGTTTTTGACTTTAATGTATGATATATACCATAAAAATAATGGCATATTTCATCAATAGAGAACACTTTTAGAGGGCTTGTGATGTGTCTTCCCAAGGAAGACCAAAGCAGCACATGATTAATGTGCTCGGCCTGTTTGGAGATTGATCTGAGGCAAAACAAATTCAAAATACTAGGATGCTACCCATTAGCTTTCAAGCAGAATTAAGTATTTCAAAGTAGAAGTCAGGATTGCATGGCATTGAACTTATATTAATCATCAGATACCTAGCAAAGAGAATCATATTTTCCAATGATTACTTTTATTTTGTTAAGAGTCATTATTGCCCATGCACATATTTAGGGGGTATTTACAAGTCTTTTTATTTTAACTGTATATTTGCATATAGTTATTGATAAGTAATGCAGAGATTTTGTATACCTATGTTCATCTGCACCCATAGTAATATCTTCCAAAACTCTTATGTTTTAATTTCTTTTAGAATATATGGTTTATATACCATAAACCACACTCGTTGAATATCCAAAGTTGGAAGAGTTAGGGCAACTGTGTAACCACTAGCCTGTCAGGATAGAGAATGCATACCTCTCCCCAGATATTCGCTTACATTTTCTGACATCAGTGCTCCACCTCCACACCCCAGTCCTATTTAACTTCAATGGCTGTTGATATTTATTCCCCTGTTACACAGGCTTTAAAATCTCACTCTACCAACTCCCTCTTTAGGTTATTTTCTAACTACTCATGATAGTATCTTTATCAAAATAGGGAGCTTGCCTTTCACTTGGACAGGCCACCAACTCGATGGGATCCACGGAGGAGTGTAGGCTGAACTCATAAAGCACAATAGAACCTAGGAATTTTGCAAATCTGGGACTGTGTATTTATATACTTACTGACGTGGTTGCATAGCACTACCTACCTCCTCATTCTCTTCCTTTCTTCTCTGCGGCCTCTTTATTTAATTGTGTGCTTTGGAGATAAGTTCTTGGGTAGCCTCATGCCTGTTATAAGCCGAGACAACCTTTGAACTCCCGGTGCTCCTGCTTCCACCTCTAAGGAACTGTAGCCATAAACCTTTGCCACAATGCCTGGTCTTATCTAGTATTTACATGTTTTAAGGGTTCAAGTGTTGATTGAATCTGCTTTTAAGAAAGGTGTTACTGGGTGAACCTTGCATGAAAATACACTTTCCTTTTCCTTCACCAGCTATGGTCTAGGCCAAGAGTGATGCAATGGCCAGGGTGTCGGCCAGCACTGGCTCTCTGGCTGCTTAGCTATTCTTCCATCATCCTGTGACATCATTACCTGTGAGCGGAGCCAAGCCCTTTAGATCAATTCATTAATGGCCATGAATGATTCTCTTATTTTTGGCTCTAATTTGTGACCCTTTTATAACATTAATCCTGGATCTTATGAATTAACTACAATCAAACCATCAGTGTGCGTTTTTGCTAGTATTACAAGTAGCAGAGCCAGCATGAACCATTTTATTTAATAAGCTTGCCTACCACTCAATAAGGCAAAGGATGCCAACATCACACTTCACAATGCTCATTATGTTAAATGGATATTTCCTGTTATTTTATGGAATAAAACCCTTCAGCACACTGAAATCCAAAAGCATGAGTCACCATGACTAGTCCACACCTCGCGGATGCTATCCATCATGTGCCCAATACTGCTTCCATTTCACTGTGCAGTGAGATTTTACTCTACGTGTATTCCATTTTCCATTTTCATTTTGTAATACCGATGAGTTAATCCATTTTAACTAGCATTTGAACATTTCATATTTTAAATACATTTCATGAATCCCAACATGAGAAATTTAATTTTCTCTTTGATACATGGTGCTACCTTTATAAAGCACTAGTTAGTCCCCTTCTGTCAGTAGATATATAAAACAGAGTTAAATAGGAAGAGATTATGAGCCTGTGAACAAATATAGCTCTGCAGAAGACACAGATACAATAAAGATAATAAAATAAAATATTTGAAGGAGTAAACATGAAGAATTTTCTGAAGTTGGGGATATCATGACTTTTCTGAACAATGAACGGTCTAAGAAAATACAGAGAGCAAACATAATAGATCTGAAAACCCCCAAAGACGAAGAGCAGACGCGACAAGTGACCAGAGAGAAAGAGACAAATGACAGGGCATGGGTTCAGAAGAGGAAGGTGAAATTATGTTGAGCCATAACCACAGATGAACCAGGGTCTGGAATAGAGCTTGGAAGTTCAGACTGAAAGCAATCTGCAACCCTACAGCTGCAACTGTAGATGGACTTGATTTAAAATCAGGAAGAATAAATAGTGGCCAAAGAAATTTGTGGCAAGATTATCACTAGTAGGTGGGGTTTTTAGATTTTAAAACTTATGTCTCCTGTGGTCACATAGAGGCCATTTTTGTGCAAGTATGTGGTGAACATGCACACCCCCTCCATCCCAGTACCCTCTCCTGCTTTCCCCGTTCTGACCAAGCTTGTCTTTTATTGCTGTAATAAAGATCATGACCAAAAGAAACTTGGAGAGGGAAGGAGTTGTAGCTTCCACACCCTATGGCTCGGTCCATCATTGAAGAAAGTTGGAGCTAGAATCCAAGGCATAACTGAAGCAAAGTCTATGGAAGGATACCGCTTACAGGCTGGTTCTCCATGGCTTGTTCAACTTGATTATTTTGTACAACCAGGATCACCTTTCCAGGCAGGTGGCACCACCTATAGTGAGCTGGACCCTCCTAAATCAAACTCTAATCAAGAAAATGCCCCACAGATTTACCTACAGGCCAATCTTAGAGAGTCATTTTCTCAGTTGAGGTTCTCTCCTCCCAGATGAGCCTTGCTTATACCAAGTTGACAAAATAATAATAAAAAAATTAACCAGCATGCCTTTCCATTAGTTCATTTGTCCTCCTAGACACTTTCACTTTGTCCTCTCTTGTCCTCTCTTGTCCTCTCTCTCTCTCTCTCTCTCTCTCTCTCTCTCTCTCTCTCTCTCTCTCTCTCTCTCTCTCTCTGTGTGTGTGTGTGTGTATCTGGGTGGGATCTATAAGTCTAGGGCCCACATAGGAAAGGAAATATAATACTTATCTGTCTGATACTGATTTAATTCGCTTATATGATTATGTCCAGTTGTATCTATTTCCCCACCAACAATGTAACTTCATTCCTTTTTATGACTGTAAATTTTTCTAGATATAAATATACACTACATTTTCCTTACACGCCCCTCTATTGCTGGACCCCCAGGTTGGCCCCCTAACTCAGCTGTTGTATGTAGTGCTGCAGGAAACACTGCTGTGCAAGTGTCTCTGTGACACGTTGACTTGAAGTCGTTTGTGTGAACATCCAGGGGTGGTATAACTGGGTCATTGACCTTAATATAAGACACAGACTCCAGAACTAATGGAAGAGTAGGAAAAACATTAAAGATATCGGCATAGGGAGACATAAATAGAACATAGGTCATTCGGGGATTGAAATTCATGAAATTAAAAAGCCTTTGTACTCCAAGCAACAGGAATGCATCCCAGGCATGCAAGGCTGGGATACTGCAAGACCTGATTATCAGTTAATACAATGCATCATACCAACATACTAATAATGTCTAATGTGATGTTATAGCTTATTTTCTGCTGTAACATAAAATGTGGATCTGGGTAATGCATAAAGTGAAGAGGGTAGCTTGGGCTCATGGTTCTGGAAGTCGAAGAGCGAGGTTGTGGTAGCTTTTGAACTTATGTAAGAGCCTTGTGCAATTTCAACTACTGCCATCAAGCAGTTACCAGTTGAGAGAAGGGAGAGAACTTATGGGACTAGGTGCTTTGCAATACCCCATTCTCTCATTTCTCTGCAAACTAATATATTGTTATGATAAAGACGTGACTCCCCATGATGGTTCATTCCCAAGCTCTGCTATAGTCCTAACCAAATTTCAGATAAGTTTTGGCAGCCAAATGCCATCTAAGCTGTAGAATAGATGAACAAATGGAGTGAAGCACATGGCAAAACTCAACACCTACTAACAAAAATCCATAGCAAATGTGACACCCTGTAATGAGAAGCAAGACTACTTCCTGCTGAGATCCAAAACATAGAGTGTGAATGGTTCCTCTTACTAGTCCTTGTATTAGAAAAGAAGTTTTAAAAGTGTGATAATACAGAAATTAACGTGGCCCTTCTGTGAGGATGGCACAATTTTTTAAATCATTCCTTATTTAAAAAACAGTAACAAAAAACTATTAAATAAAACACACACATACACACAACACACAACACACAAACACACACACACACACACACACACACACACACACACACGCACACGGGACTGGAGAGTTGATTGGGCGGTTAAGAGCATTTGCTGCTCTTGTCCATGTACATACATGCAGGCAAAACACTCAAACATAAAATGAAGCTAAATCACTTTTAAAAATAAAAGATAAGAAAAGATGTACAGATTTGCAAAGAAGAAATGAAGCTGTATTTGTATACAATTGACATGATCATCCATGTGGACAATCTATAAAAATAAAAAAAAAAAAAACAGCTCTGAGAATTATTGAGCCATAGTGTGGAATGGAGGACACAGGGATGAGATGAATTATGTCTATCACATTACTATATTCCAGCAACAATAAAGAGGGATTTGAATTAGAACCAAAGCATTATATATTAGCACTTAGTGAAAAGAAGTATTTATGTATAAATCTGACAAAATTGGTTCAAGCTCTATATGACGAAAACTCATTTTTGATGACAGACATTAGAGACTGAATAAGAGATGTTTCTGTTCCATAGATAGACTCAATACCATTAGGGTGTCAGTTTTACTCTATAGACTCAATGAAACTTCACTTAAAACACCACCAAGTATCACAAGTTTATTCTAAAGTTTTCATGGAGTGTCTGATGACCCAGAATAACCCACACTAGGTTAAAGGAGAAGAAAATTAGAACTACAATAATTATTATTATAAGCTACTGCAAGACAATGTGCTATCAGTTACAAAATACAGAAACAGATCAATGGAAAAAAAGGCAGACCACCCGCAGTGAGTTTATGTATTCAACAGCCATGTCATGTCCAAAGTCAACTTTCCACAGCCCTCCTCTCCATCCTCCCAGCTCTCACATTGTATATGTAGGTTATAAAAGAAAAAAGAATGCCGGGCGGTGGTGGTGCACGCCTTTAATCCCAGCACTCGGGAGGCAGAGCCAGGCAGATCTCTGTGAGTTCGAGGCCAGCCTGGGCTACCAAGTGAGTTCCAGGAAAGGCTCAATGCTACACATAGAAACCCTGTCTCGAAAAACCAAAAAAAAAAAAAAAAAAAAAAAAAAGAAAGAAAAGAAAAAGAAAAAAGAAGGTGAAGACATGAAGCTGAGGTGTGTTGGAGGATGGGAGCTGAGGTGAGGAGTAGGAGGTGGATATGACCAAGCTACAGTGATTGCATGTATGAAACTTTCAAAGAGCATCATATCATGTTCACCAGTACCTGATTAGGGCTCTTATCCTATGTGTCCTTAAAAAGAAAAAAGAACTGTGTCACCCTTTGCCACTCATGTGCATGTTATTTAAAATGGGAACATTTTAATTTTCTTAGGTATTAGGTGCAAACAATGCAAATTCTTTGTACTTTTCTTGTAGCTATACATGTAGTTGTATTTTATTTCTCATAAAGGTTTTGAAAATAAAATATGTATATGTCATCTGATTTTTAATATATTTTCAAATAATTCTCTGAGAAGCCTTTACAATGTTTTTTGAGAATCTTCATCTCCCATTCCTTCCTAACTGCTCTCAGATCAACCCGTACCTCTTCACCCCTTCCCAACTTCATGCTATCCCTCCCATAACCCACAAAGTTCAATTTATCTTTTTGGATGTGGAGATGACCCACATACCTGGAACCTCACCCTTAAAGAAAATTGACTATCCTTCCCCAAGAAGACATCAACTATCAAAAACACTGTAATATATTGCAATAAATATACACTGTGGAGAAAAACTAGCCATAAAATACAAATGTAACACAAATCTTAAAAGGTCTCATTAATAATAAAAAAAAAAAAAACCTGGAGCCACATATTAGGATGAAAGTGAAAGATCAGAGGGATATAACAAGCCACAGCCAACCTCACCTCACCAATACCTCAGCTGATCCTCTTTCCTCAGACTGAAAGCTTCTGAGTCCTCACCTGGAAAGTATCTCAGCTGAACTGCTTAAAAGCCTCTAGTTCCTGGTCCTCGAGCCTTATATACCTTTCTGCTTCCTGCCATTGCTTCCTGTGATTAAAGGCATGTGTCCTTCCCAAGCAAAGATATGAGATCTCAAGTGCTGGAATTAAAGGTGTGTGCCCCCACACCTGGCTCTGTTCCCAGTGTGGCCTAGAACTCACAGAGATCCAGACCTATCACTGCCTCCTAAGTGATAGGATTAAAGACATGTGTGCCACTACTGTCTAGCCTCTATGTCTAATCTATTGGCTGGCTCTGTCCTCTGATCCCCAGATAAGTTTTATTTGTTAGAGCACAAATAAAATATCACCACACATAAAAGCCACTTTTGCATGCCGCCCATAGATAATTCCAACAAGGAGTATGTAGAGCTACTTTCAGACTTGATATTATTTATACTGTGGGTAAACCTGTAATGTCTCCCTGTGTCTTCTTCAAGTTGGCTATATACAGCAATGAAACCCCCTCTATCTAGAAAATAGGATTATATTCTACATGCTACTTGATTTTAAAATCTAAGCCATATTATGAATTCACATCTGTATTTGTAAGTATTTATGTTATATTTAAGTTGAGATGTATGCTTACTTTTGGGCATTGAAAACATTTCATTCTTTTCAGTATAATAAACACATCTCAAGATGTCAGTTCTTTCCTATGAATTTGAAGCAATTCAACAGAGAAGTTTCTAAGTGCAGAATCAGGCTCATGTGTTGCTCTGATGGGGAAGTAAATAGCTATCCTAGAGGTAGATTTGTACTAATTAATTATCTTGATGAATTCCTATGACTATGGTATTTTCAGTGTTAAAGTGCCCAAACTGGTAACTGTGTTTATCTTCATCAGGAAACATAATGTTACCCATTTTGCTTATGTTTTAAAGCTCTGTGCCAAAGGAAGCCTAGCTGTTCCAATAACAAGTAGTGACCAGGATCAAAACCATTCCACAAGTCTGTAGCAAAATTTCTCTTTAATTGAAAACATCAAGGAAGCCAGGATTGTGTTTTGGGAGCATTGATACAGCATTTAATTCAGTCTTATCACAAAGCTTTGTGGTAGTGGCTTGTAGGTTGAAAATGAGGACAAAATATCAAATGAGGAAAAAAAAAAGAATCTGGATCAAAAGTGAAAGGAAAAAAGTGTTGTTTCCATGGACATCAGAGGCCTTCTTTTGCTGGCTCTGCTCCTCCAACTCTAGCAAGCGCCTCCCCACATTCAGCCTGCGGTTACTTTGTGGAATACAAACTGCACATGTGACCAGTGTGACAAGGCCACATGCCTGCATCCTTACTGTTCTCCACCAACTTCTCTGAAGAAAGTACGATTTGAAACATCACCTTAGGGCAAGAAAATTCTTTCAATAAGATGTCCTTTGAAGTAAAGCAAAACAAAACAGCAACAAAGAAAAACAAATTTTAATAGAAAGCAAGCTTGAGATTGTTTTTATGCAGTTAAATTTTGCCTTTCCTTAAGGTTTTACAATGCAGCAGAGTTTTACAAGTATAGACATGAGCATGGTTGCATGGATAAGGCATGAGCATGGTTGTATGGATGAAGACATGAGCATGGTTGTATGGATGAAGACATGCGCATGGTTGTATGGCTATTGGACCTGGGCAAGGCAACTCTGGAAGTTCATTTTTTTTTTTTCATTCAAATCCCAGGAACCAGAAGTTGAGTTTTCTTCTGTTCTTAATTTTATTCAAGTCGAGTGCCTCTCCCCTAGGTCCACAGCCACTTGAGACAGTTGCATCCCATTGGCATCTGATGGCTCCTAGAAGTAGAGGTCTATAAAGTTTCTGCTGGTTTAGATACACATGATAAAAATGACCCAGAAATAATGCTCCTTCATATTTTACTTTTTACTCTATTCTGTAGACCACATGGCGGGGTAAATCATGGGCCAGTACCTTGCAGTTTGCAAAATCCTCAAGGGTCAATGACCATATTTCCATAACATTGTGTTATGCATTCCATTGGAGCCATCTAGTCTCTGTTGGGTGTTTTCTCCTCTCCCTCACCTCATTTTCTCCTTCCTTTGTTTTTCATCTGCTTCTCCTCCTATTCTTCCCCTTTCTTTTCTCTTCCTCCTTTCAAACCTTCTCTCTTCTAATCTCTTTGTCTTTTGCCTCCTCCTCGATATCTTCTCCTCCCATACCTCTTCCCCATATCCTTCATCCTATGACCTCTGATTCTGAATTAATATGTTCTAGGACTAATTTTGGACATTAATTAAGTATTATCCCCATCCTAAACCACTTTGGTTAGTGGTAAAAGTAACTTATCTTCCCTTTAGAGATGAAGAAACAAGAATTTACAGGCATAAAGTAGATTTAAGAGCTAACTTCATTCAAGAGCATTGATGGTGTCTCCTAACTTGTATAATTCTCTTTGGCCAATGCCATAATGATAAAGAACATTAGTAGGCCTTATTCTTTGAGGGTCAATCAGGTTCCCCTTTTGTTTGTAAACTGTTTTTATTAGCATACAGTGATATATGTATGAGTTATGGCATGCAGCATGATAGTTTAGCACACGGGCATAGTGTGTAATGATTACATAGGGATTCTTGTGCTGTGGGATGTTGTTCTATATGCTGTGAATATGTGTTTCTCTGATTAGTTGATAAATAGAACACTGGCCAGTAGACAGGCAGGAAGTATAGGCGGGGCAAGCAGATGAGATTTCTGGGAAGAGGAAGGACAGTCAGGAGTTGCCAGCCAGACACAGAGGAAGCAAGATGACAAGGCAGAGCTGAGAAAAGGTACCAAGCCACGTGTCTAAACATAGATAAGAATTATGGGTTAATTTAAGTGTAACAGCTAGTCAGTAATAAGCCTGAGCTAATGGCCATACAGTTTTTAATTAATATAAGCCTCTGTGTGTTGACTTTGGGTCTGAGCAGCTGCAGGACCAGGCAGGACACAGAAAAACTTCCAACTACATCTTTGTTATTTTCATGCTCTCTAATGCCTGTGATTTCTTTGCATGGAGAATAGTAAGGTCTTTTCAGGTGGCTACTTGAAGTTTTTTTTTGTTTGTTTGTTTGTTTTTTACAGCTAATTGCCAACTATAGTTGCACAAAAGTGCTTCAGAACAACAGAAGTCTTTCCTCTGGTTTAACTGTGCTCACTCCTGTGGTCATTACCTAGTTAACCTCAAGTCTCCTCCTGGCACACCACAGCTTTGGTGACCTCTGTGTTGCTTCATCACCTGTGTGGCTTCCACGCATCACCGTGGATGTGCCGTTTGGTTGCTCTGTGCCGATTTATTTCAATTAACAGGAGTTCCACCATGTCCCTGGAAATGGCATGATTCCATTCCTCATACAGCTGAATACAATTCCACTGTGTCCATAAGCCACAGTATATTCATCCACTTGTATCCTGATGGGTGGAAATTCACTTTAAATGCCTACCTGAAGTTTAGCATATTGAGAGCACATACCACACATTACGGTGGCCTTTTATCTTGCAGTCATAAGCAACAATAATTATACTTTCTGACATCTAGCCTGCAACTAACTCCAACATTTATTTTGAAATGTTTGCTTGGTGTATGATTATTGCCAGTTAGGGAACATTTAATTTCTCTCTCTCTCTCTCTCTCTCTCTCTCTCTCTCTCTCTCTCTCTCTCCCTCTCCCTCTCTCCTTCCTTCCTTCCTTCCTTCCTTCCTTCCTTCCTTCCTTTTTCTTTCTTTCTTGCTAATGTGTCATGGTGCCTGCTTATAATTTCAGCACTTGGAAAACTGAGGCAGGAGGATCACTGTGAGTTCAAGGCCAGTATGGATTTCATAGTGAGTTCATTGCTAATCTGGGTTAAAGACTCTGTCTCAAAATCTTAGGTGGCCAAAGATCTGTAACTAGCAGTGGTTAGCTGTGTCTTTGTTTTGTTAAAAGAGTTTGTTTTCTAGCTGTAAGTGCCTTTTCGAGGCTGATCTCATCATAGCTGATCATGAACACTGTATGCAAACATTAGCCTGCTATTGAGTGTTCCCTAAACACTTCCAAGAAGAGATTTATTTGGACACTGGTATGAGAGTTAGATGTGAATTTTCAGCTATCACCTTAGCAACTACCTTTCTGCTCTTACTACGTAGACAGTGTGGGCAGTATAAAAACAGATATCTAGCATATATCTATAATAGGGGAGGGTTGTAAGGGAGCCAATGCTGCAGTGGAGGACAGGAACATGACACAGGTTTCACTATAGGACAAAGGATGGGATATAGAATGACCATTTCTAGAGAACAGTTGGAGAAGGAAAGAGGCCAGCTACTCCAGCCCATTCCATAGAAGTAGTTATAGCTAAAAAAAGAATTTCATCACTATAAGAGTACTAGAGAACCCTGAAAACTGACTGAAATCCAGGGGTGCATTCTTTATGAATGACTATAACTCTACTCCCCTGTATCTGGACATTGTGGCCTGATGTTTATGTAGCCTTCATATTTTCTTCTCTGTTTGCTTTCCCCCTCCTCAGTTAAGTAGAAAAGAAACCCAGCCTTTGCTTCATGTTAAAATATTCAGTGAAATAGGAACACAATGGAAAAGAGAATTCTTATTTATTTTTTTTAAATATAAAGGAAGAAATTGCTGAACTCTACAAATTCAAGGAGAAATTGTATCTTGCAAATATTTGGATTTATTGGTCCTAAATCATCAATGATACTGATCTTTTACTTCCTTACTTGGCATACACAGCTGTTGTGTCTTTAATCCTTGAGTTGCCATCTAAACTGTGCATACAGGATCAGTAACCGATCCCATTTCCTTTCTCGGGCGGGCCGGTAGGTGTAGTGTTACCTCTTTGTTAGTGGCTTAGACAACACTTCACAACACAGGTGTTCAAGGAACAGGATGAACATGGTGATCTACCACAGAACAGCCAGGGGAAGGATTGAGTCAGCGTACCAAAGCGTGGGTGAGATGAAGGCCACCAAACACTCTTCAAAGTGCTGTTGATCAGATTCTTTACAAAGAGTGAGATCAATTCATTTCCCAATTCACTGCAGAGATTGAGACTAGAGGGGGATAAGTTAATATTCATTTTACTGTTTGTGATTTCCTTTACTCTTAGAGCTCAGAATAGGGAGATTTTAATATTTCAACATAACTTTAAAGGTTGTAGAAGAATCCTAAGCCATGCCTTTTCCTGATTTATAAAATAGTTTAAAAGACAAAATAGTCAGAAGTTCTTAACTTACAAGTTTTAATTTACATTCCCTGACAGTGATGGGTACCTGAATAAAAAAGACATGGCATTGTATTTCTTCTGACATTTTATCGTTCCAGTGTGATCGCTGCCTGCCTCTTTATAATGACAAGCCTTTCCACAGTGGTGATGGTGTTCATGCACTCAACTGTAAGCCTTGTCTGTGCAACAGCCATGCCAGAAGCTGCCATTATGATGCTTCTGTGGACCCATTTCCTCTGGAGCACAACAGAGGCAGTGGAGGAGTCTGTGACAACTGCCAGCATCACACAACAGGTAATCCTGAATCCAGAATGTCTGGTTCAGCCTGTGGGGCCATGGGTGCCTGTCTCTAGATGCATGATATTTTAAATTATGACACAGTTATCCTATTTGGGAATGAGCTTTCACACTGTTAAGTTTAAAGACAAAGCTGTTTCATCAAAACTTCTCCATTCAGAAACAGTCCTTCATTGTACGTTTGCAGGAAAGTGTTCCTCCAAAACGGTTCACACCATTGACTGAACTACTGATTTTGATACTTAGTCTAGTTCAGTTTGAATACATCCTCATAGTAAGTCACTTGTGTGACTTACATTCCTGTCTTCTTTGTATCTGGTTTCACACATGGGCATGTTACATTTACTCAGACTTTACATAGAAACCAATAATCTTTTTAAGATAAAAATATATGGACCAACAAGATGTCTCATAGGAAAAGGAGCTCACTAGAGAGCCTTAACTTCTGAGCTGGGTCTTCCAACCTACATGGTGGAAGGAGAGGAATGGGTCCTACAGCCTGTCCTTTGAGGCATATAATGGTGCACACATGTCCCTCTCCCTCTCTCTCTTTCTCTCTTTCTCTCTGTCTGTCTCTCTGTCTCTCTGTCTCTCTCTCACACACACACATAGACTCACACACACACACACACACTGTAAAAAATAGGTTATAAATACAGAAGGTGATTAATATTCTCTGTAGGGTCTATTATATAAAAAGTTTCTAGCAGTTACTAATATCACTGTTTTCTGAAAAGCAGTATTAATTAATTAATTAACTAATTAATTAATTAAATGCAGAAGCAGGTGGCATCAGTGTTTGTGAAATATAATGGACTAAGAAGTTAGGTTCTTATCCATAAAATGGCAAGAGGAAAGTCTGCTTAATAAATGGAAATCCATAGGAACTATGTTGCACACTGAATATATAAGGCTCTTCTAATATTTAATGCAAGATTTATCTGGTATGTATAAATATAGTTAATTTCCTTATTCTGATACTTGAAGTAAAAAAATAACTAACAGAAGCATTAAAAGTTGTTAACTGCATAACAATCCATCATATTAAGAGCATTCTCCATTTTTCATAGTTTACTTCTGAAAAATGCATCTTTATAATTTTTGTGTGCGTCTGTGTAACCACATGTATATGTGTGTTGACCATGTGTATACATACATGTGGAGGCCAGGTTACCATCAACTGTCTTCTTCAGTCACCCTCTACCTTATCTCTCTCTGCCTGGAACTCATTCATTTGGCTGGCCTGGCTGGTCAGTGAGCCCCAGGACCCATCTGTCACTGGGTAATTGGCGTGTGCCGCCCCATGTGCCGGGCTGTTTTGTCTGTACCAGTTTCAAGTCCTCTTGCGTGTACAGCAAGGGCCTTAGGACTATGTTAGCTCCACGACTCTCTACAAACTTTTGTAATACAGCATTCCCACTTCCTCCCACTGATGTAGATGTTATCGCCACCTGTGTAGCAATTGCTTACATTTTGTTTTAGAAATAAACACCTGGCCATAGGAATGCAATTGTAAGTTTAGAAATGGATTCTTTTAAAATGTATGCTCCCTTATAAAGCAAAACTTCCCAAAAGTGTGGTATGGTATAACAGATGGGCGTTTAATGGGGTAAAGCACCATTTGGAACAGGTTCACCATTTCATATGCTCCGGATCACTAAATTGGCAGGTAGAGATGAAAGGTGCATTAAAATGGACGTCCCGAAAATTATAGAATTTCCTCAAAGGAATACCATCTTTAATCTTGAATTATGCAGCCGATTGTAATGAATTATGAGTCATAATGGATAACCTATCCCAACACAGGGAGAAACTGTGAGTCATGCCAGGATTACTTTTACCGACCTGTTGGTGCAGATCCTTCTGCTCTCGATGTCTGCAAGCCTTGTGACTGTCACCCTGCAGGGACTAGAAATGGCAGCCTCCTCTGTGACCCGGTGAGTTACTTCAGCCACGGGAGGTAACAGATGGCTCTCCTGCTAGCGATGAGTTCAGACAGTCTCCCAGGGTCTTCAGTTCTCTATTTTCCGGGAAGTTCTGAGTTGCCATTTAAGAGATGGCCAAGGTAGATAGGACCTTGATTAGTGTCTATTGTGAGTGTGCACTGGGTGCTATGTAGTGGTCCCTTTGTAGAAAAGAATGACTCATTTTTATTTTAATTTTGAAAATGTCAAAAAGAATTGGAGAATGGGAATTCTATTCAAACTTCAAAGTAGTGAAACATTTTTTAAATATATAAATAAGATACTTTAATCCCAAAGCCAATAGACGATAGTATTGCAAAAGCCAATTGTATGAAGACCCAAATGGAAGTCATGGTGTTTCTCCACTTCTAAATGTCACATTTCTACCTGTCTAATAGTTTAAAATACAGTATTTTGTTTATATTCTTAAAATACATTTATTATCTATGTCCCAGATTTTGATGTGTGACTTACATGAAAGCAGATCTTCAATCAATGGGTTTCTAAGTCCTACTTCAAGCCATTGAATAGCTCTGTGTTAAAGTGGGTTATCCTTATCTCTAGTTTTGACCTGTCACCCTCATATCAACAAATTACTTCAGATAAAGGAAAATTTGTCTTATAAAGCCAACTCAATGATTGTAATAATTTTAAAGAATGCATATTATTTTGAACAGTTGAGAACATAAAGGTTAGAGCAATAACCCAGTTGTAGGACATTTTATGAATTACATTGTAAACATAATAAATTAAAAACAAGATATAAGATATATTTGTTGCATTACTTTTAGCAAACCTTGAACAAAGCTTTCCAAAACAAGTTGCTGTGGCAGCTGCTTGTTATCTTGGAATTTGGAAGACAGACACAGGGAGATCACCAGTTTAAGACCAACCAGCTAGAGCCAGAGGGCAACTTTGAAGCCAGCCTTGGCTATATGGCAATACTGGCTGGACATGCCCATCAGGGACCTTCACATTAAGACCAGAGTGAGCTGTGCCTGCGAACCCCTGAGAGGGCTACAAGAAAAACACAACCCACAGCAAGAGATGGTGAGCAGTGCAGAAAGAGCAGCCCCCACAGACTCCTCTGTGGAAAGTAAAACGTGCACCCACTAGGGAAAACAGCCTCGTGTTCCTCAGAATAGTGCCCAGAGTTTTACCATGGGACCTGTACCAACGTTATTCCCAATAACCAAAATATAGACATGAACTAACTCCATATCAACTGATAAATGGATGAGTGAAATAGAGCTTAAGATGGATGTAGAGGATGGACTAGGGAGAAAGAAGACAGGAAGCTATTAAATATTTTATGCATGAAGCTGAGTGGTGGTGGCGCATGCCTTTAGTCCCAGCACTCAGGAGGCAGAGGCAGGCAGACCTCTGTGAGTTTGAGGCCAGCCTGGGCTACAGAGTGAGATCCAGGACAGGCACCAAAACTACAGAGAGAAACCCTGTCTCAAAAACAAACAAACAAACAAAAACAATAAATATTTTGTGTATGATTATTTAAGTGGACCAAAATAATTTTATTTTGGAGAGACAACTTACTCTTACCAATAAAATTTGTATTCCAACTTAGTTAACTAAAGACATGCTGAGCAGGCTGTCTCCTCTGTAAGTTGGGAATAGCTTTTTTCACTTTTACTAAAACACAACAAAAAATGATTACTAAATTCAAATGAGCAAATTTTCCTAAGAGTATATTTTGAAAGACTTCGTGTGTGTGTGTGTGTGTGTGTGTGTGTGTGTGTGTGTGTGTGTGTGTGTGTGTTTACAGGACTATGTGTGTATGCCACTCACATGGCTGCATGTGTATGTGTATGCATGTAGGACAGAGGTCAGAGGTCAACCATAGATGCCACTTGTCAGGCTCCATCACTGAGTTATATTTTTGAAACAGGGTCTTTCTATATTCTGGAACTCCTCAGTTGAACTAGGCAGGCCAGCAATCCAGCCCAGGCACACTCCTGTCCCTGTCGGCTCAGAGTTAAGATTAGAAGTGTGCATCACTCCACCCAGCCTCTCCATGCGGTTTCTCCAGATGGAACCTGGCGATTGGAAGAAGAAGCACTTGGTCAGTCACCTGAGCCATCTCTCCTGTCTCCAGAATTTTAAAAAAGAATTGCTAAAATCGGTGTCTTTCTGATTTAAATTTAAATTTAGATTTAAATATTTAAATAGATTTAGTATTTAAATTTAGATTCTTATTCCAGTGTGGGGTCCTTTCCCTGAGTATCAGCAGTAATGGGGTATATAAGTAAGAGGTTCCCTTGCCAGCCTGAGTCTGGCAATTAGCTGACTTATGGCAGTAACTAAATAATGATCCAGTACTTGAAGTAACCAATGCCAAATGATAGTTTCCATGTGACTCAGCCATGGAGCTTTGAGAATGAAGACTCCTGAGCTCCACATTCTAATTGTTCAGCTCTGGATTATTTAATTGTGTATAATTACAGGACCAACTTGAAAAAACAAGTGCATGACAGATGTAGATATATGTGTTTATTTTTTCTATGTTTAAAATGTCCTGCATGCTTGAAAAATATTTTCATGATCATGGACATAAAACAGCCATTTTAACCCATACAATTTAGATAAATATTCTCTAATGAGCATTCTAGGAGCCATAGCTAATTCCTTTCCAACACTCAGTAGAAATTGTGAGTTGTGGACTGAGTGGGGTGGAACAATGCCCACAATCCCAACAATTAGGACATAGGGACATTTGGGATCATGAATTCTATGTCATTTGTGCCTATAAAGTGAGTTTGAGGCAAGCCTGGGCTACATGAGACCCTACCATAAATCTACCTAACACACACACACACACACACACACAGAGAGAGAGAGAGAGAGAGAGAGAGAGAGAGAGAGAGAGAGAGAGAGAGAGAGAGAGAATAGTCATTATCCATATAGTGTTTGCAATATTCCCTAAATATATTTATAGTGATCCAATGATTAATTTTAAGTAATTTACTTCACAAGTACTATGGGGGTAAGACTCTCCCAGGCACTTTGCTTGTCAAGTCATATATAAAATGGATGAACAAGTCACCCAGAACGATTAAATTTTAACTTTCTATGTGAATTACTGTGCTTATTTTTAAATGAACTAAGCGTTTTTAATTTTGTCATTCCCAAGGAAGACTCCATCCTTCCTTTGGAATTTCTTCAACTACCTATCCTGGCTATCACCACTCAAGAGAAGTTTCTGTTCAATGTGAGGCCTCATTGACAAAATGTGCCTGATAAGGCAGTTTCTAAGGCTCACTGAAGCCTGCCTTCTTTGCTCCCCTCTGTTCTCACTACAAAACTCTCCCATTCATCATCCTTAGCTCAACAGAACCATCTCCTTTCCTTTCCCCATTCACAAATTGGCAGTATGAGTTTTGCAGTTCTCAGATCCTTTAAGAGTGGAACTACTGGTCCAGGTCCTCCCATAGGGGTACTGATGCGTCCAGGTCATGCTACTTCTGAAGGCTTCTTTTGATTCACTTTTCTTCATTTGGCCAGTCACCTGTGTTTTGTGAATGTTATGTGTGGTGATATTTTATTTGTACTTTGATAAATAAAGCTTACCTGGAGATGAGGGGAAAGGCCAGCCATTTTAAGTAAACAAAGACAGGCAGCACACACCCTTAATCCAATCACTTAACAGGCAAGATGTCTATGTGTTCAAGGTCATACTAGGGAACACAGCCAAGTGTGGTGACACTCGCCTTTAATCCCAGTACCAACCACAGAGACCCAGAGGTCTGTTCAAACAGGTAGTGACAAGGAAGTGAGGTAGCTGGGCTAAGAGCCAATGAGGGGGCAGAAAAGCAAGGCAATGAAGGCATGGGTAGACAGGAAGTAACTCACATTTGGAAGCTGCAGAGTTGGTGAGGTAAGGTTGTCTGATGGCTCTCCCTATTTCTCTGATCTCTCTAAGGCTTTCACCCCTATATTTGACTCCGTGTTTTTTATTTAATAAGACCATTTAAAAATTTGTCTACAGTTATGCATAGATTTAATTTTTGGGAGGTGTCGCTATTTATCAAACTGAATGAATGTAGGAATTTGGGGAGATCTGAAAACTGTAGTTTGGATATAATTCAAGTTTGTCTCCCAAAGTCCATGTATCAAAAGCTTGGTCCTGCTGTGACGATATTATGACATGATTGATGATTCCTTCTAAAAGATAGGATTTAGGAATGGTTATTATTGGGCTTTCTCCTTTTCTGTCTTCCTGTCTACCTGTGTAATTTCAGTCTGGGTTTCTGTTGGTCTTATGAACTATGCCTGGCTTCCTCTTTGCCTAGATGTCCTCTGTTTGCATCTTCTTGGACCTTGTGAGCTCTGTTTGGCTTCTGGGACTTCAAATGTGTTCTTCTGTGTGTTTGCCACTATGCCGTTTGATCTCTGACTGACTTCCTGTACAGCCAAAACATCTCTACCTGATATCTTTCTAAGCATGTGATCTTTGTCTCACTTCCTGTCTGACCATGTGATCTCTGAATTCCTGCAGCACATGAGCACCATCTATCTTTCAGTCTGGTTATATGATCTGGCTGGTTTCTGTCTAGCTTTGTGATCTCTGTCTGGCTTCCAGTCTGATCATGTGACCTTGGTCCCATTTCCTATCTGGCCATTTAAGTTCTGACTGGTTTCCTGTCTGGCTGAGGAAATTCTACCTTCTGCATACATTTCTTTCACTCTGATGCCATCTGCCAAAAGGTTCATCTTGAGAGCCAATGTTGCTGCCATGCTCCTGAACAAGTAAAAAATCCTTAGGTAAGGAAAACTGCAGCCCATCATGACTTTACCTGTATGTTATCCATGGCATGCAGTAATAAACCTCATTGAACCATCATATTGTTCTCATAAATGAATTTAGAACACTGGAGAGAAATATATAGTTCTCAGCTCACTTTGTAAGGACTTTCTACCTCTAATCCCATAGCCCCACAAAGCATTAACAGAAAACACCATATGAATATCCTATATGAACATAGTTGTAAAGTACCTCTACAATAATTATTGACAAGACTCCTGGAATATAAACTATGCTAATGCACCGTGGCTGGCTGGCATGCACCTTGGGAATGTAAAGTTACTTCACTATTTCAAAATCAGTTGAAATAATATATCAATTCAATTATGCATTTTAATTAATATAATGTGATAAGCCACATAAACACAAAGAGAAGTCCCTTATAATATTCTCAATAAATTGTAAAAAGCTTTTAAAAATATTAAAAATGCTCCCATGATAAGAACTTTCTCTAAGATGGAAATAAACATTTCTCAAGCTGAAAGCCTTCTGTATATGAGCCACTGTGAAGAGCTACTTAATAATAAACACTAAATATATTTTCAAGCTAAGATCAAAAATGAAAGAAATATATTTGCTCTCACAATTTCTCTTTAAAATTATAAAAAAAGACTAATGTAGAGAAAATTTTAAAAATTAAAAAAAATCAGAACTATCCAAAGAAAATGAAGTTCCTATTGGCACAAAACCATGTTTTGTCATGTTTGTGAGTTTCTTTGCAGGTATCATTTCCCTCCCCATATTTTCATTTCCTCCTGTGACATGTCCTCCATAAATTCATTTAAAATGGCCAAATCACCAAGGTGTACTCAGTGTCCAGAGGCACTGCAAGCTAGGTCCAGAGGCCTGGGACCCTCACTGGCATGAGGAACCTGGAAAGCTCTGCTGAGTCCACACCATGGCATCTAGACTTTGTTGAGTAGGCAGTTGGTGGGAAACTCTCATAACAAAAGCATTGCCCAGAATTGCCATTCCTTGGAAATACAACTTTCACTTGATATTTTTATTGATTTTTGTATTTTTACAGAAAATGTCATTTCCTCTTTACCCAAGGAACTCTTTTCTCACCACACCTCACTGAAAATACCACGCAAGTGTCATTACCTGCATGGTAGTGACAGCGATGGGGAGATGGCTCAGTTGGGAAGAGCGCTTGGTGTGTGAGAATGACCTAAGTTCATATATCCAGGATCCACCTAAAAAGCAAGACATAATCTCACATAACTGTAACCCCCGTGCTGTGGAAAGTGGGAATAGGAGGATCCCTGGGTCTTCCTGGCACCAGACTAGCTCCAAGTTCAGCGAGAGACCCTGCCTCAAGGTATCTGAGTCACTTTTGTACCACTGTGAAGAGACACTATGACTATGGCAACTTAGAGAAAAAAAGAAGAACCATTTCATCATGGTGTTTGCTCACAATTCAGAGGGTTAGTCAGTTATCATCATGGTGGAGAGCACAGTAGCAGGAAGGAAGAGATAGGCCTGGAACAATAGCCAATAACCAAGAGCTTACATCTACTGCAAAATATGGAGGAAGAGATGGAGGGAGAGACAGAAACACACACATACAGAAAAAGAGAGAGAGAAAGAGAGAGAGAGAGAGAGAGAGAGAGAGAGAGAGAGAGAGAGACACAGAGAGAGAGAGAGAGAGAGAGAGAGAGAGAGAGAGAGAGAGAAGGGAGAGAGGGGAGAGGAAAGGAGAGAAGGAAGAAGAGAGAGGAGACTGAGCCTGGCATGTGCTTTTGAAACCCCCAAACCCACCCCTATGACATACCTCCTCCACAAGGCCACACCTCCTAATGCTTCCTGAACTGTCCACCACCAGGGAGCCCAACATTTAAATATAGAACCTAAATGGGGCATTTTCATTCAACCACCATACAAGAGAAGAAGGTTGTAAATGACAGAGCACCCAGCATCCTCCTCTAAGTTCTCTACACATGAACCCCAATGAATGTATACAGGGCACACACATACACAACACACTACACACACTACACACACAAACACACACACACACACACACACACACACAGAGAGAGAGAGAGAGAGAGAGAGAGAGAGAGAGAGAGAGAGAGAGAGAGAAGCAAGCTCACCAAGGTCTCATTCCAAGAGAGAGAGAGAAAGAGAGAGAGCAAGCTCACCAAGGTCTCATTCCGTGTACAGTTTCTGGGTAGTGATAGCAGTCTTGGAGGGGAAAGTATGTTTACAGCTGGAAGAGCTCCTTGTAAGTTCCCAGGGCACAGCCCATACTCTTGCATATTAATTGAGAATTTGAACACACTGCATTCCAACAGAGACATAAGAGATTTCCACAAGCAGAGCAGGCGTTATTCTTCACACCGGAGAGAGCATTTTGAAGAACATCTTCATTGATTTGATGGTTTCTTTGCTTCTTGTCTAGACAAAAACTCTCCAAATTCTATTTAGTTTTCAGGGTAGGCACCCTGATCTTGAAAATTTGAGTTTGCTTTACTAATCCTTTCTTTCTTTGGCAACATCACCATTACCTCCTTGGCTTTTAGTGAGTTCTGTGGGAAGATGTCATCTGTACAATATTGTCTCCTCTACCACCAGCCAAATGCATGCTTATGAAGACATTAGTTTTTGTCTTGTGATGACAGAAATCATGGGACATGCTGTGTTCACTTATAACCGTAAAGATCATGCTTCCTGCTTTAAGTAAAAGCATACCAATTTTTTTTGCACATCTACACTAGAATCCATGTATGGATTTACTCAATACCTTGAATTTACTATGTTAAAAACTCCATCTGGGAATTGGAGAAGAGGTAAGAAAGTTAATAAGGGTAGGTTTTATTTTGTTGTTGTAGTTTTAACAAGATTTTACTTTTTTGATGTTGTCACTAATGTCCTTGCCAAATTGATTGTGACAGTTGTCACTCAAAAGTACATAGCCACTATTGCCACATGGCCTGGGACATGGGCTCTCTTGTCCAAAGTTGGAGAGCCCTGGGTGTAATCACAAGGTGGTATGGTAAGACCATTGGCCATTGTTACTGTGTTGGGCGAATTCCATGCCAACAGCTGCAGCACTTGGCTGACTCCGCCAGTGTGCTGTCAGCTCCTGACAAGTGTCCGTCATGCTGTTCCCCTTTGGTGGGTCTAACACCCTTCCTGTTGCTGTTATGGACTTGCAGCCTGGCATTCAGAGTAAATTGAGAATAGTGACTGTGAGCACAGCTTTTGGTGTAAGGGATTCTTTCTGACTGACTTTCCAGAAACCACACTACTGTCCTAAAGTTTAGCTTCTTTTGCAAAAGGAAGATCAGAGATTGAAGATGAGGCTCAGTGCTAACGAGCATGAGGAACTGAGTTCAAATCCCTCTCAGAATATACCAAAAAAGTTAGGCATGGCCACAATCACGCCTTTAACCTTAACAGTGTATAATGTGTAGTGGGGTGGGGTGGGGTAAAAGGGGGAGAATTTCTGGAGCTTGATGGCCATCAGCTTAGCTCCAGGCTCAATGAGAAAGCCTGTGCCAAGTGGTAGATGGGTGCATATCACAAGGACACACACACACACACACACACACAAGATTAGGATGTTCTCAGAAATGGTCAATCCATCACCATCCTTGCTGTTGTAGTACCTCCATTGTAATGGGCCATGGGAAGGAAACAGAGAGGAATTAACTGGTATAAAAATAAGAGGGTCTGGGTTTATTTACCAAACTATGTACCTTGGAAGAAGCCAGGCAAGGTATGCGCCTCGGGAATGCCATTTTAAGGAGGAGTATTTTTATTTCATATGTGTAGGCAGACATGTCTTGTTGCATGGATTGTACCTGGCATAAGACTTGAAGAAAATAGGCCGGGTGGTGGTGGCACATGCCTTTAATCCCAGCACTTGGGAGGCAGAGCCAGGCAGATCTATGTGAGTTCCAGGCCAGCCTGGACTACCAAGTGAGTTCCAGGAAAAGGCACAAAGCTACACAGAGAAACCCTGTCTCGAAAAAAAAAAAAAAAAAAAAAAAAAAAAAAAAAAAGACTTGAAGAAAATAGTTATGTGACAGTCTGAGGTGAGAGGTCCAGGTGACCCTTGTCTCAGCCTCCCAGATGTTGACATTGAAGGCATGAGCCACCATAACCAAAACCTGTTGGTTTTGAGCATGCATTATCAATGTGTACTTTTCAAACAACTCTCAGAACTTGCTATCTATATTTCCTTGAGAAAAAAAAAAGTAACTATAATTATTTTTCAGGCCTTCTAAACTCCTCCTGGGCAAATTTTCATGTTAATTTGTTAATCTCTAAAGGAGCCAGTGTGCACTCATCCTGTGCTCTAACTTCTTCTTATTGGACACCCCAGGGTGCCCTGTGCTCCTCTTATTTTAGTCACTATGCAAATTCTGTTACTGTCCAGAATTTCCCTTTAAGAAATGGTGTACTGACGGGATAGTTGAAGATTAGGGATTCTAGTTTGGATGCCTTCTAAATCTAATTTTTGAGCAGTTGAGAAATTGTGTGAGACTTTGATTCATGCCATTTCCATCCCTTGGAATTACAAGCAGAGGTACCACAGCCAAGCTCTCTCTTATTTGGGTTCAAAGCCCAAAGCATATGTTAAATATCTGAATAAATGTTTCCCAATACAACTCCCTCCATGATATGCTAAGTGTTGCCAATAAATTCCTTCTGACTTTTTTCATCTACTCTTCCTTCAAATTAGGTTACAGTGTTTTATTTTCTGTCTTGTTTTAGTTGAAATGGGTGTTAGTTTATAACCTTCATGCAACTTCTACTTTCATCCAGACAGAAACTCTATTTCCCACCTGAAGAAACCAAAATGTAGACAAATTATATTAATTGCATGCAAGACCTTGAGAGTTAGATAATGAAGAAAATGCCCCCTAGGCATAGAGACTAAATTCTGTAGTTTTACAATTTCCACAGATAGCTTCCTTGAAAGAATGTATATACCAAGCTGCAGGAAAGGAACTAAGGGTTTCAGGAATCCAAAGTAGTTAGTGTTTCAGAAAGACAAGAAGAAGATAGAGGGGTCATGTCAGAGGTTAACAGAGTATGCTCTGTAAGTCTTCACATGAATGTTGATCATTTTATGTGGGAAAACACCATGGGGGATCGTTAAGGATGAGGGAGCAGTCATGGAAAGCCAGGAAATTACCAAGCATGCAACAAAGTAGACCAACACATTCCTTGGTGAGAATTTATAATAATAATATTAGTAAAAACAAACAAATAAACTAATCTAAACACTTTCAGAAGCCAAGCACATGTAGAGTTGTCAGGCAAATATATTACAATAAACATCATAACTCTATTCTGGATGTCTTAAAAGCTACATGGGAAGTAGAAGGTTAGAAAATAAGACTGGATAAGAAAGCACTAAAGTGTACACAATGTAAAAACACACTGGTTATAATGGAGAATAGATTATCCATTGAAAAAAAATATCAAGAACTTAACATCTTACCAATATAAATGTAGCAGAGAGAAAAAGATGACTGAGAAACATGAAACCAGCGTGAACGAGCTGTCATGCAACTCTACAAGACTTTATGCAAAACTTAATTCCCTGGAGGAGAGGGGTGGGATGGAACAGACAAAAATATACAAAGAAATAATAGTTAGAAATTTCCAAAATTGTACGTAAAACCATAAATGCACAGAGCCAAGAAGGTCAATAAAACACACAAATGAGAAATACAAAGAAAACTACAAAAAGGAATACAGTCATCAAATTCCTCAGAAGTGTTGATTGTTTCTGCTAGTGGTAAAAACAAAATATTAAAGTGACCTAGGAAAAATACATAATACATTCCAAGGAATAACCATAGAAGGACAGCAGAATTCTGCTAAAATAATTCAAGTGAGGAAAATGGAGATGTAAGACAAATTGCTAATCAGCCATATTAATAAAAGCCCTGGATCAAGATATTGGGGTGAAAGCTGAAAGATCAATAAGCAAGCCAGCCATGTCTTACCTCTAGGAAACCCTCAGCCCAAGAGAGAGGTACTTCCTGTATACTTACACCAATATACCTTTCTGTGCCCTGCCATCTTACTTCCTCTCTCTGCCCAACTACACACTTCCTCTTTCCACCCAGCTCTATCACTTCCTGTCTGTCTGTACAGATCTCTATGGTTAAGTAGCACTGGGATTAAAGACATGTACCACCACACCAGCTCTGTTCCCAGTGTGGCCTTGAACTCACAGAGATCCAGATGGATTTCTACCTCCCAAATGCTAGGATTAAAGGCGTGTGCTACCACTGCCTGACCTCTATGTTTAATATAGTGGCTGGCTTTTTTTCCTTTGATCCCTACTAGATAAGCCTTATTGAGGTGCACAAATAAAATATCACCACATGGAGAAATACAGAAAATGCAGAAAAAAAATGGCACAGCTTAATCGCGTGTCCATGACAGCATCTTTCTGAGGGCGAGACGAAGTTCAGTTGTACAGTATATAGAGTTACAGTTCATTGCAAGCAAAACTGCACCATACAAAACATTTTGTAAAAGTACTTCAGAGGAAGTAAAATACTCCATGTTCCATGGATCCATATAGAGACAGAAGGTGCTCCAAAAATGGTAACAACTAAATGTGCATTTCCTGTACTTTAACTCTCTCTAAGGGGGAATGGAGAGTTTGAACAAAATCAACACCACCTTAAAGAGTTTGCAACGTGGAAAAGCATATGGCAATGGTAACAAGGGAGAAGGGGAAGGGTTATAAGGTTTTTATCCCATGTGTGAAGTTAATTCTCCTTGTAGGTGGACTGTGTAAATATGTACAAGAAAATATTAAAATCATAAAATAAAGCTTACATTTAGTAAGCCATTGTGGACATCAAATGGATTCAATAAATTACTATGATAAAAAATTGAGAAAAAACAGAAGCCCAGGAGGACTAGGTGAATAGGAAGAAGGTTATGGTGAGATTTAGGCCATAGCAATACCCATGTGTAAGTTCCACATTCTAATGCTCCACTTATAAGTGAAAAATTGGAACAACATGTGAAAATGAGATATTACAAACTGAGATTATGCGGCATATAGGAAATATAGTTCAAACAGACTGAACACATAGGCTAAACGTAAGCTGTGGGAAAATATAGCTTGCCAACAAGAATCAGAGGAAAGCTGAAGTTCCTTTATTAATATCAGAAAACACAGATTTTACTGCAACAATTTTATGGAGGATGCTTAAAGCAATTATATATTGGAAAGAGAATTGTTTTCATTTTAATGACATGTCCTACCAATTCTTAACATTTGTGTGCCAAACAAAGTAACTATATATAGAAAGCAAACATCAATAGAACAGAATGGAAAAATAGAAAAAAAAACCAATTTCATGCAAACACATCAATACCCCTTGTCTTCAATAACCAAGAAAAACAAATGGACAGAAAATCAGTAAGCATATAGATTACAGCAACATTATCAACAAAGCTGACCTCATTGGCATTGACTGAGAACTCAGTCCAACAACAACTGAGTGTTGCATCATGGTTTTGAAGTCCATGGAAACCATCTACCAAGATGGACTAAATTCTGGGCCATAAAACACCTCAGTAGACTGTAAATTATTAGAATCATAGCAAGTGTGTTAACTGACCAGTTAAATTATAAATAAGCAAGATATTAAGAAACATGCCTAAATATTTAGAAACTGATCTACTTATAAATAATCCAGAGATCACAGAACAATCAAAATGGAAATCAGGAGTGAGCGACAATGGTTCAGACCTGCAGTCCCAGCCTTTGGAAGGCTGAATTTGGAGGATCTTGAGTTCAAACCAATTGAACAATCTAACACTTTTTTCTGCTTCGAAAAAATGTAAAGGGAGAAATATCAACTAAACTTATCACAATGTTAGAATGTTGACCTAGCAGAACTTAGTGCTTAGTTCACAGTCCAAAAATGCCTTCTAGAGAGCATTTCAAAGAAAGAGCCCACATCTTGTAGACCTCGAAAGAATGTGACCCAAGCCAAGCTTATGAAAGTTGTTTCCATTTTGAGCCAGAGCTTGTGAGTAGGTATTATTTTTCTTTAGTTAATGTGTCTAGAAGTGTTCAGAATCAAACTGATCTAGACAGTGTTTTAAGCCTTGAAGAGCAGAGAAATGACCATAGCCTGAAATATAAGGATATGTTTTTGTTCTTGTTATTTGTTGTATCATTTTATTTGTTTTTCTTTTTTCCTGGTACTAGGAATCTCAATAATAGTTGGCCACATGATTGTAGTGATTAAACTGTTTTTCTCTCAACCTGTTTGACAAGGAAATAAAATGTGATCAGCAATGTTATATATGATAACTTTTGCTGCCTAAGGTACTAAAACTTTGCTGGAGAGATGGCTCAGTAGTTAAGACTGCTTACTGATCTTTCAAAGGACTCAAATTCAGTTCCCAGCACTTATGTAAGATGACTCATAACCTCCTGTAACTCTAAAGCCAGAGAGATCTAATGGCTCCTGCCTCTGTGGACATCTGTACTCAGATGCACATTTCAATATATAGACACACAGACATACAGATAATTAAAAATAAAATAAATCTAAAGAAAAGACATTCAATCGTTTGAATCTATTGTTTGCCTCAGAACTGGACCTGAGAAACTGGCTTGGCCAAACCTGATTGAGATCTCTCAATTGTCTATGTAGTTGGATGACCTAGGAGGGACTCTTGTATCTGGTGACTGTCAAATAGACTGTTACCTGGAGTGATAGGAATGAAGATAATATGATCATTTCACTTCTCATCACATGTCCACCAATTTCTTCCCAGGAGCTTGTTCACAAGGCACACCCAGAGCCTCAAGTCCAACATGAGGATGTGAGTTCCCAGGTTTATATACATGTTCAAGTACCACTATAGAGCATGTTTGTTAACATATTGGCCAAAGAGAATCAATAGATGAACCCAAGAGTATATTTTCCCCAAACATCATGGAAACTGTATCAGTTTGAAAGTGTTAGCCTAAGTCAGGATTGTTCCCTATAGCTTGGCTGCCTTCCAATTTGTTATATCAATTAGCCTGACTCCTAATTTGTGGCAATTCTAATTTAGTTTTTCAAATGCTGGGATTCCAGGTATGAACCACAAGCACTCTTGGCTTAGAAGTATATTTTAAAAGGGAAGACAGGATCTTCTTTTAATATATAAATGGGAAGGATTAATCTGAGATAGTAAGTGGATTTATGGTATCTCACTGCTAAAATGTATCTGCAAATGAAATGCTTGAAATAAACTATATTTTCAGCTAATTTTGAAGTAACTGAGTCAAGTTGATGGTTTTATATAATTATAAAGCCTTATGCCATTTTCTTTTCAAACTACATTTTAAGATATGGCCAATTTGGTAGAATTTTAATTTGCATGTATTATATAAACATTTTTTTTATCAGTGAGATGAAAGCAATTATCTTAAGAATTTGTGCCAGAGTGGCTCACATGAAGAGCATTGTTTTGGGTGACAAAATACTTTGATGAAACTCCAGGCAGTAATTTAGATTTGGGGGAATATTGTGTACAAAAGTGATGATAGTCATGTGTGAAGATAAAAGCAGACATGATTTGTGGGTAGAGCAGAAGAAGAAAGAAAGCACACAATAGTGAGCATGTAAAATGTAGAGCCCAGGTCTTCACACACTCCTGAAGACCTCGCCATGGCTTACACTCTAATAGAAACTGATAAGAAGTTTAAATCAAGCACTTAACAAAATTTACAGTAGATGAAGTTTTGACTCAAAAGGCATTGATTGTTTCTTCCTTTGTCACTCTCTGTTGCTCTTGGTCTCTAAATGGATACTCTTGATGCGTGGGAATGTCTATGATTACTTGACAGACACTAGGCATGTGCCCAGGCTTCTGGGGAACTTGCTGCCTATTTGGAGAGGAAGATTCACACATGTTAAACATCAGCAAGAAGTTGGGCCTGAATTACTGAGTGATATCCTTGAAATGGTGGCAGTAGGCAACCTAGGTAACTGGGGGACCTTTGCATTTCATAGTTAGGTGCAATACATGCATACCAATAAATGACAGTTATTTTTGAAATAAAAGTCATATCCTTCTATTAGCCAATTTCATAGTTTCTATGAGGCTAGGTAAGCCGGGAAGTGTGAAGTACAGCCAGATACAAGGTAGCATTCTATAAGTGCCTGCCCATATTTCTATGTTCACTGTCTTGGATATTGAAGTCTATCACCCACAACTCTAGCTAACACTAGAATTTTTACAACTTAGGTATTTGCACATTGGTTGTCTTGTTTTATCTTGAAATAATTCCAATAGGACCTCTTTCTCTCAGAAGAGAAAAGATGAGGCAACAATGATTCTTTTAAATCTTTAATCTGAAAGCCCTTTCTCAGATATTTGAAACCACATGCATAGCTGACAATAATACTAGCTATCTATGACATACTTCCTGTGAAATGATACCACAAATAAGTGAGAAAACATTTGAAGTATTCCTCAAAGAGGAGTGGGTAAAGATGCACATCAGGGTGAGTTTACAAGGCTGTGCTGTTATCTGTAAAGGACTTTAATAACATTCACACTTAATGGGACAGTCTCATCATGGTGAGATTTTTTTTTTTCTTAATTTAAACACTCAAATGCTCAAAACGGATTTGGAGCAACTAGACAGTAAATGAAAAGGGTGAAACCAAGGGCTGGAGTTGAGAAGATTAAATTAGCTGCTGGCTCTCTTCTATTTTCAGGACTTGCATGTCTATATTCTGACTTCTTTATATAGTGCTTAAATGCTTAATTCCCCATTTCCCTTTTAGTCATATAGGACTGACTTCCATGGGTCTATTTTCATTCACTTCGAAATTGTCTTCCTGCTGAAGCTTCCCATGTTTTCTGTCATGAGGGGCACAACCTGATCACCTTCTTGCCTGTTTAACATTTCAAGATTTTTTTTACCCTTCTCTCCCTGTCTTGTATCCTAATGAGCAAATTATCTAAAAATAGACGTGTTCATCATCCTACAAAATGTTGTATCTCCTGCAGATTGGAGGCCAGTGTGATTGTAAGAGACATGTGTCTGGCAGACAATGCCTTCAGTGCCTGGATGGATTCTATGACCTGCAGGCGTCGGATCCTGATGGCTGCCGCCCCTGTAACTGCAATCCCTCTGGGACTGTGGATGGAGACATTACCTGTCACCAAAATTCAGGCCAGTGCTTGTGTAAAGCGAACGTTATTGGTACGTGTAATGCACAAGCTTACAGTCACATCTCTATTTCCATCTGGGAAGAAGAAAAGCCTATGTTTGATTTCTTAACTGAAGGGTAAAGCAGATTTTCTTGCTCAAGTCTGGGGAAAAATAGTTTGTATGAAATTAACTGTCTAAAAATGACTAAATTAATAATTGTATCAAACTGTAGTTTGAAGCTCTGTTTAATCAACCCTTTAGAAGTTTTTTTTTTTTTTTTTTTTTTTTAATTCGGTAGATGCATTAGTTACACAGACTCAACTAATAAGTCATAGAAAAATATAATTTGCCTACTGCATAGATGTTTCTTTTAGAAAATTAGCACTTTTTCAAAATGTTTTACACTTAATGAGTTCTAAGCAAATCATTTCCCTGCTAGTTTTAATAGACTAAAATAAATGGATTTTTTTCAAAACATTCTGTGCTAAAGGGTACTTTGTGATAAATCTTTCCATTTTTTCTATTATATTTCTTTGAACTGTCCCTATGAAATGCAAAGCAAGTCAATATAATTCCACACATCATGTTTATTGCTAGAGTTACTTATAAAGGGTCACATAATTTTAATTTTGTAATTCTGTACCAAGCTGATTATAATAAACAGCGAGCTTTGGTGTTATTTATCATTTTTTTATACAAGACATGCTTTTTTGTTTGTTACTCCCACAGGTATTTTTCAGAAATTAGATTTGATTATAGCAATTTATTACATCCAGCATTTTTGAGGGGAACCACCGCCACATAAGGACAAAATTTATCAAGTGCCCAAAATGCACCATGTACATAATGCACTTTGAAATTTTGATGTATGAGAATATTATGAACGGAAAGTTTTCTGATGAAGTGCACCCTGTATTTTAACTGAGCATGCCCTGGTTCCTGTAGGAAGTTTAAAAAAGACCTTGGAATTTCTATTGTCACCCAAGACACCAAGTCCTGTGTGGTTTTACTGACACTGACGTGAACTTCAAAATAATAAATGTGCCTAGCAGTGATATCTACAACACACACACACACACACACACACACACACACACACACACACACACCACGCGCACGCACGTTCTTACATGTAATTCTGAATTATGTATATATTTATGTTATATAATCCAATCTATTTTGTTCATTCCTATATATACAAAACTCCACAGCTCTGGTATACAAACATTTTAATTAATCTAATTAAAAGATGATGGACAGGTCTGATGACATCACATAAGCTCCCTCTGGTTTAAAGAAAGATTAGATAAAAGTGTGTAACATTATCCCCACCTTTATTTATGGAAAGTACACAAACACTAACTTAGAAAGAAAATCTGGCTGACTTACGGAGGGGTGACATGTAGAATTCATTCCATGTCTCTTTCTTTGTTCTTGGGTATGAGACATTTTAAATTCAAGATATAGAAACACATGTTAAACCCAGGCCTTTGTACATAATGCAGTGGGGCTTCTCGATTTCAGGAACACCTTTCCTGTGGTAGTTAGAGCCTACAGCTTGAGAAGGACACTTTAATCACCTAAAACTCATCCTGACCTCTGCCATTTCCTACTGTCATCTACTCAGTTCGTCAGCTGCTGCAAGTAGTGTCCCACAGGAAAATATAAATATGTATTTTGTGAAGATTAAATCCATGCTTTAGCAATATTATAAATAATGATTTCTAGAGTAATCCCTGCAAGTGAAATACTTTTAATAAAAGCGGGAACTTGATGTGAATATATATTTTCCTAATAGGATTAGCAACCATCCTCATTGAAGATTGCCTCGTTAACAGGAACACACAAAAACCCTGAAAACATGAGAGTGTGTTGTATACATTTCAGAAGGCAAACTGTTTGAGTTAACAAAACTGTTAAATCTTACTAATGATTCTATCACCAGTAAAATACATTACCACCAATAATTTTATTAAAGTAGGTCATTCATCTAGAATAAAAAGGGAGAAGAATGTGAATTAAATGCCAAGTGTGCTAAGTCGCCCGCACTTGTTAGCTCCAAGTGTGATGCCCTGTAGGCCTCCGTGAGTATCGTTAGGGATAGATTACCTGTCAGGAATATGTATGGCATATTCAAATAAGTACTGTGCATATTTTTAAAACTGATCTGATATGAATCCATGTAGACCTATTTTAATAGTTCAAAATGAGTCATAATTCTTGTTAACAATACAGTTATTTTTAAAATCTGCAGCAATCGTGGTCCTTTTTTATTTTCCTTATTGAAATTAAATGATATGCCTTAGGTGAGCCATTCATCATTGTTAAAGAACTTGCCTTCTATTGGAGTTTGAATGAATTTTTGTCCATATACATACAAATTATGCATTTTCTTCCAGCTTAGGGCTGCTTTTCTCCATATCAGTGCCTGAGTATGTATTTGACTCTTGGTTTAGGACTAATTTTTTATTACAATTATACAATTGTAGTTTGAAATAGATGTCTCAATTGATTCAATGCCATGCAGTTAGGTATTTACATTCACGGATATATGAACAGTCTCTCAAAAGGGAACGGGTTTGCATCTAAACATCACTGTTGATTTCTTTAAATTCCTTTTCTTGGCAATGTCCTTGTTGAGACTAACCTAAGTCGTCAGAGGTTTAAGTTTAGGTGACAAAACATTTTTCTCCATTTGTAAAATGTATGTATGTGCCCCTCTAAAGAGAAATAACATAAGGATCTGAGTTTGCTTCATGCCTAAACAGGTGTGTTTTGAATCACATGATTTGACAAGCAGTGAGCTTGCCTTATGAGCCAAGGCAAGCATAATTCATATTAATTGAAAATGATTAAATATAGAGTATACAAAGGATCAAAATAAAAATTGCTCTGGAAAAGTTGTAGTTATGTCAGGTATTTAATTTTGTAACAGCTGAAAGTAAGTGTGCATGTGCCTGTCACAAAGACAGTTATCAGACAAAGGTTTACTTTTTCTTCTCCCCCAGGTTTTAAAGGTATAGTAACAAATAAAAACTCAGTATACATGGAATACATTCAGTGTGCATTCAGTACACCATGGAGTTTTGGTATGTGGACAATTTGTGAGAGGATTGTTTGAGGTTATTTGTAGTGAAAATATTAAGCTTGATTCTCTTACCAGCTTTTACACATACGCTTTAATACAGTTTGCCACTGTAACTCCGGCCACGGTGATAGAGAACTGAATTACAGAACCTGTTTTTTTCTGTCTAGCTGGTGTTTCATACTTTGCTTACCCTCCTAGAAAAATCTTACTAGCTCCCTTCAGGCAACTGTGAGTCTTTGAAAAGTAACTCAGGTGCCATGTGCATGTTTATACTCCAAAGCCTATTTTACTAAAGTAGTTTTGATATTTATGGAAGTAGGAAAGAGTCCCCATGCTTGCAACAGAAATAATGTGTACCTTCTGCGTTTTATGTTGCATTGATTAGCAATGATATTCCTCAAAGCACACTGCTTGCAAGCCACATGTGAGGGCTAACTTAGTATTGTCATAGTGTGTTTCGTAAATGACTGTCCCAGAGTGGCACTCTCTATGTTTGGGATCTCTGCTAAATGTTAAACTTCAGCCATTTTCCCCGGGGTTATCCTAACTCTCACCCTTCAAATGTGTTTTGTTTGCAGGGCTTAGATGCAATCGCTGCAATTTTGGATTTAAATTTCTCCAGAGTTTTAATGATGATGGATGTGAGCCCTGCCAGTGTAACCTCCATGGCTCAGTGAACCAACTCTGCAATTCACTTTCTGGGCAGTGTGAGTGCAAGAGAGAAGCCAAAGGACTTACTTGTGACACTTGCAGAGAAAACTTCTACGGGTTGGCCGGCAGTGCTTGCAAGGCCTGTGACTGTAGTATGGCTGGCTCCCAGGCTGGGACCACGTGTGACGCGGAGACAGGGCAGTGTGTCTGTAAGTCCAATGTTGGAGGGAGACAGTGCGATCAGTGTCTGGAGGGGTACTTCAGCTTGCAGCAGAATTCCTTCCTCTGTTTGCCTTGCAACTGCGAGAAGTCCGGGACAGTCAGTGGCTCTCTGTTGTGTGACAAATCAAGTGGGCAGTGTCTTTGCAAATCAGGAGTAACAGGTCTGCGCTGCGACCAGTGTGAGCCTCACAGGTTCAATTTGACCATGGACAATCTTCAAGGGTGCCAGGTGTGTGAGTGCGACTCCTCGGGGACATTACCTGGAAGCATTTGTGACCCTGTCAGTGGCCAGTGCCTATGTCTGCCTCATCGGCAAGGAAGAAGATGTGAGCGGTGTCAGCCAGGTAGGAGACTTACCCCTTTTCAGTGCAGTGACTACGGGTGACCCCTTTGTTTCTGATTGCAGCTTCTAAAGAGTGTACCTCCAGCAGCATCGTGGCATTCATGTCATCCAAGCAGAGCTGCTTGACCTGCTTGGGATGGTCTTGTCTGTGCAGTTGCTATTTGTGAGGGAAGGAGACCTAGTTCCAGAGAGAGGCATGTTATAATTTCTTAGCTTGATGTGGGTGCATTTTTAAACAATTGAAAGATAAACAATTGAGAAAAGGGATATTTTTTCCTAAAGAAAGGGAATTTGACCTAATTATCTGTACAATATCAAATATCTAGATGATGGACCAAATTTCTAGAGGAAGTTGGCTGATAAAATATTTAGCAGGAAAGGGATATGTACTCTGATGTGTAAGGACACATCTAGAATTATTTTTAAACATCATTATATAATAAAATAGGTAATTCCTGTACTCACTGTATAGAAACCTATCTTTCCAATTGTTTTCTGATGAGAGTAAAGATCTTTGCCTTTTTCTAATTTTCATTGAAGTAATACTTTATAATAAATTGATCACTTTTAAGTATGAGTAGTTGCAGTACAGCTGGAAGCTATGTTGATTTAGGAAAATGACAGGCGTTCGTTCTTCTCTAGGGTCTATGACATTCTAATCATGGGTCCTTGGCTAGGTTTACAGTAGCTTGTTGAGTTCCCTCCTACTAAGCTGGCCTTGAGTCTGGGGAGATAGCTGTTGGTTACCCCCAATATGTAAGTGCCACCGTAGCACCACTGGGGACATCTTGTCTGCCCAGCAAAGAGAGATCATTAATTCAAGAGGGGTAGGGGAGGACATGAGAGGGGGAAGAAAGGGGATGCATATGATGCAATATAATTTCCTGCTCTTGTGTGGCTTTCTGAAAAAAAAGGGGGGGCTATGGGAGAGAAGCAAGATTAAAAAAGCTGCTTAATTAATTTGGGATCCCATGTATATGAAAGTCAGGAAAACACAAAATTGTTCTCAGGAACTGGGCCTTGTGGAAGGGGACAGACTGGAAAGGGACACCAAAAGAGCTTCAGATCAGCTGGTACAATTTAATGGCCACATTTGTCAAAACTCATTGACATATATAAGTAAACCTAGAAAATGCCACTTTAAGAAATATGCTGCAGTAAAACTGAATAAAAGGAAATCTCTCTCCCCCCCAAAAAATTGAAATATTCTTATTCTCCTTTCTTCTCCCTGCTCCCCTTGTCTCCTTCCATGGATATTATGCCACATGTGTTCCTGAAGTTGCTTATGATCTGTGCTCAATTATACAGATGGACTTACAAGCCATCTTTTATAGTTTCAAGTTGGGGGAGTCTAATTTGCTTCATTTTGACAGGACATCTGCCCCTGAGCTAATTCAGATGGCCAGAGATGTCAGGACACAGAACATGAGCGATGTGTGCAGGGATCTGCTTTAGCTTGGTGCAAGGTGTGAGTGTCCTGGGAAGTGAGGTTGTGGAAAGCCGGGCCAACAGGCTGAACGCAATTACTGCTTCTGTGTCTTTTACCCCTGAGCAACCTCTCAAACGTGCTGTCTGTTGAGGTTTGGCTAACCCAAAGTGATTTTGTGTTCTTTCTTTTACAAATAGTTTGCTTTAAAAAGTTGTCTCTTTTTCTGAGTACCATCTCCTGCACGGTGAATACACACGTTCTGCATCCTTTCTCAATGATGAAGGGGAATCTAACAGGTCTGATGCTGTATATTTTGACAATTACCTTTGGTTACAATTGAATGTTTCATTCAGAATGAATTATACATATTCTGAGTGCCACCTATTTCAAACAACTTTTCTAATTTTGGATTAAACTCTGAAATAAAACCTCCTCCTTTTTGTTAAGGTCTGATGCATCATCTAGGTATTTTGACATTCTTAATAACCCTGGCTATAATTTCTGAGTGTTCTACGTGTTATGTCAAAATAGACATAGAGACATGTAAGCAAAAGCTAAACAAATGAAAGAATAGGCCATTCTTTCCCTATGCACTGTGGATACCTGCATCATTTAGGTCCTTGGTTAGAACATCTATAGTCTTGAGTTTCTTCGTGGTGCTCAGCAGGGTGCCCCATCATTTCATTCTTCACTCTTGTCTCCCATTTTGCTTTTTGCCTTCTTTCTTTCTCTGCCATGTGATGCTCTCAAAGCACTGCTGTAGTTACATATAGCAATAGGAATCTGCTCTGTGCTCATCACTGGAGTGCGTTCTGGGTTAACCCACAGCTTTACTCTGTGCACTGATTCTAGTCATTCAGCTGTAGTTTTCTGATGCTTTCCTACCCACACACCCTTTTCAGAGAACCCAGCCAATTCTGGTTTTGGTTGTGCAGTGTGTGTGTGTGTGTGTGTGTGTGTGTGTGTGTGTGAGAGAGAGAGAGAGAGAGAGAGAGAGAGAGAGAGAGAGAGAGAGAGAGAGAGAGAGAGAGAGCTGGCTGGCCAGAGAGTCCCAAAGATATTCCTGTCTCCATGTCCCTAATGCTGAAAGTACAGATGCATGCTATCACACATGGTTTTTTAACTTGGCTTCTTGTGCACTGATCTCAGATCTTCACACAGCATTTCTCCAGCTCCCAATTTCTGTTTGTCGGAATACTTTTTGGTTCATTCTTTGGTTTGGTTCATTCTTCTCTTTACTTCCATTGCCAACCAGTATAGGATACTTTTGCTATTGCCCAGACTGCTAATTACCAAGTATCACTTTCTTTCTCTTAGAATTAGATTGGAACAGAATTGTGTATTCAACATGTGTAGGGTTGGTTGGTTTCTTCCAATACAATTTCCCATTTAAAAGACTACCTAACTCCCCATCACTCATTTAGTGAACAAGAAATATTTTCTAAACATTAAATATCAGTGTTTTAAAAGGTAACTTAATTCAAACCTCTATAAATATATAATCACAATGCATTATTGAAAATGTGCTAACATTTATTTTATATGTTGTTTATTATTTAAGTCTGGAGAGAAGTTCATGTTCAAGAGATCATGATGCATATCTCACTCCAAGTACTTTAGTTACATTAGTTATTTTTCTGAAAGTTGTATGGATCTATAGAATTAGAGTCAGTAAGAAGATGGAACATTCCTTTGGTATAACACACTTTCTATAGGCTCATGTCTATCTCACTTCCTAGAACAAGGTCTCGACATCAGTGATCCTCTGGAGATACCAGCCTGTGATTATAAAACCTGATTGGAACTGTAATACTCCTCAAACACCAAATTGCTTATGCTGATAAATCCTTCCTCTACTGAGATTTTTAATGTGAATACTGTAAATATCTTAGACTAATCAAAGAATATTGTATTTGTGCCACCGAGCAGAGCTTTCATTGGGTGTCAGTGGATGGGGGGAGTGGTAGGAGACAAAGTTACAAATGCATCCATAGTGTCTACCTGGCAACAATGATATGCAGAACTTCTGTGCCATAACGGCCATTGGACAACGATCTGCAGAACTTTTGTGCTGCCACATTCTCTAGTACCATGGTCAAGAGGCCACAGTAGTTGCCAAGGAGAACACGCATGTTTCCCACTCTTCTCAGTGTCACCCTCTGCTCTGAATGTTTAAATGTCTCAGAATGGTAAAGTGGGTAGGCATGTTTGTACTGTGCATGTAAAACTCACTGATGGGTGATCGCAGTGGAACCAAAATCCACCTTGTGGGTGAAACAGCAGAGTTTGGCATTTTCTCTTAGTTTTTTTTCCTTTTTCTGTTTCCAGTTTTCCTTGTTTGAGATTACAAGTGCCTGATCCCAAGAACAGCCCAGTCAGCTGCTCTTGTTATTATATAGCTCCTGATTATTTCTCAGGCTCTCCAACTAAGGAGACTCCTGCCCAAGCATCTTCACTGTGTAGAGCCTTGGACTGTCTTTGTGCTTATATGAGTTGAGTGAGTTGACCCTTGTCCCAAAGACACTGACACTCTAAGAAGTGAAATAGGCACAGAGTAAGCCAAATATAAAAATGCTTTTGTTATGATCATTATGTTTCCATTGTAGTTATGATGCCTGCCACCTATTCTCCTTTAAAGGGGATGGCAATGTCCCTACCCTTTGGGAAGGAGTTTTGTGACATCTCTATCTAGGTAAAGAGCAAAAAGGAGTTAGTCTCTTAAAAGTTAAGCAACCAATATCAGTTAAACACCAAGCAAGCATGCCTGGAAGGAGAAAAGAGACCAGGGTCAGGTTTGGGTAAGAAAAAGATGGAGAGTAATTTTCTAGTATGTTCCTTTTTGAATTTAATTTTATGTTTATCAAGGTCTTCACAGGCATAATTTTACAGACCAAATAAAACATAAAGTCTTGTGATTTAAAACTGAAGTCCTCCCCAAAGTCCTCTGCTGAGCTCCACCACACTCAACTAGCTGTAGCTTTTAGTCCTTTCCTAATATTTTAAAATTCATTTTTAATATTGTCCATCTATTGTTCTACCTTGATATTCTATTTTAATTATATTTGTGTGTGTGTGTGTGTGTGTGTGTGTGTGTGTATGTGTGTGTGTGTGCATGCATGTCATGTATGTCTGTAAGTCAGAGGACAACTATTGGAAGTCAATCCTCCCCTGTACGAGAGTCCTGGTGATGGATTCAGGTTATCAGGCTTGGCAGTGTCTTTACCTCTGAATCATTTCCTCAGTCTTGGCTTTTTTGAGTTTAGAAATTCTCTTTGATCAGCCCACGAGGACTTAGTTCCTCATATGGGTCCTAAGCATTTCTTTTTCTGGCCCTGTTTATATTTAGAGCTGACTATTGTGGATCCTTTAGATCTACTTTTGAACTAGCCATGTACACATTACACTTCTTTTCTTGAAAAAAAAATTTGCCTTTGTATTATCTTCTAGAAAATTGCTTAGGCATTTTTATGAAACAGACTCTGTGATTCAAGACATTGGTCCATTTTTTTTTTTAATTCCAAAGATTGACCACACACTCTGTTTTTCCCTGGAGATTCCAGTTTGCAGGATTTCAGGTTCTTGGACTTTCTGTTCTGATTTAGGCAGAATCTCCAGTCCTTTCCCACAGCTGGAGTCCACAGCTCACCTTTGCAGCTGCCTGTGCTGGGCCCTGGTTTTCATATGTCTCTGTCTTTGCTTGTCTTGGTTTATTTCTATAAATAGTAGAACACATGCTTCAGCAGCATCGGAAAGAATACAGAGAGGAGTAATTGTATTTTCCATTCCTGGGATGGTCTTTATTGCTTGAAAATGCCCAACTAAAGAGAGATATATGAAATTTTATTAGTACTTCAAATGATTTTCATAAAAATAACATACTATTTTTTGTATTTTTAAAATGGTGGGAAGGAGTCACACTATACAACAGGGTCCACTTGGGAGATTTATTGAGGGGAGGGGCCGAGAAGGGGCAGAGACCGGTCCCTGGGGATGAGGGCAAAGGAAGGGGAAAAGAAAGAGACAGGAGGTGTACAAGGCCTGTATTTTATAAGGAAACGTAGTGAATGTGCATGGGGATGGGGTGCTCTTAGTGGCTGCAGCTGAGGCATATCCTGTCAGGACCTAAGGGCAGGCCAGTGCAGATGACTAAATGCTAACCCATTGTCTTGGCTGTCCTGCCATATTTTTGTCTTCCCTATCTTTCTAGAAGTTTCTATCATTTCTGTGTGTCTGGTTTTGGAAATTTTCAGGCTGGTGTCCTCTTTATTTAATAATTCTGGATGCTCAGTGAACCATATTTTTTTGTCTGTGGATGAGTATTCTTTTGTTCCATGGAAATCTACCTAATAGATTTACTGCAATATATATGTACTGGTATCTGACCAGATAACTGCCCTCCAAGCCTGGCCACGTTGAGACATAAAATTATCTGTCACAGACTGCCTTTCTCCGATCTCCCTGTGGGATGTAGCATGCCACACCTGCTCTGACGAGTCTTCTTTCTCAGGTTTAACTTCTGCAGCTAACCCTTCCTGCCTTCTCCTAAAATGTCAGAACAACAACCTCCTCATTGGGGGAGGGATTAAACTACACCCCATATCTGACTAGAGAGATTTTTGAAGACTTGAAGTCCATACTTTTCTTTCTGGGTTATACAAGCTTGATCAATATGCTTATTGCGGACTTTCTCCTGACAGTCCTTGTTTTTCTCCTCCCAGATGTCTGTTATTGACTGCTATTCCCTTTTAGAAAACTATTCTCATTTGGGGGATTTTGGGAAAGGAAAGATTGCTCAATCTACTATGTTTAACTGGCAGTGCTGCCCTGCATTTTCTGGGTTGTAATCTTGTCATGTCAAATCATTATAATCAGGCTTGACTCCTCTTTCTCCCAGAGCTCCTGGATCATCCATCACAATCAGTCCTGAGGGCTTTAGTGTATCTAGATTTTGACCACTTCTGAACACTCCCGCTTACTCCTCTGTAGTCTAAGCTACTTTTTCCTGTACTATCCAAGTGAAATCCCAAACTCTCCCCTTCTCTGTTTTATCCTTCTTCAAAGACTTATGGCTATCCCATCCTAGAGACAAGTGCTCCCCAAAAGTCAACCAAATCTTGTCAACCCACTCTCCACTGACTTTCCAGCATAGTGAAGCATGAAATCAGTGGACTTCATGGCTGCATGGCCTGCATGGCTGCATGGCTGCATGGCCTACAATATCCGGAGGTTCTCTGACTGTATTGTGTCTCTCCAATCAAGTAACCTCCCTGGGACTCTGCATTATTGCTCACCGCTTTCACTCAGGCATATGGTACAGAACCTCCATAAATGGTGATCCATAAATATTTATTGAATGAGTAATTATGTGTAAAAATATCTCAGTTGCCTTTGCTTATTTTTAGGCATGGGAACAGCAAAGGCCTGTGGAAATGTCCTTATACTTCAAGATGATCATTTTCCTATCTGCAAGGAGGAATGCTAGCTCAAATAATGTGCATTTTTTGAAACAAAACAAGATTCAGTATTCATAAGTGCATACCATGAAAATGGAGCAAAGCATAAGTGGGGTGATTGTAAGTTTTGTCATCCTCTGACTCCAGAATTTCCACCTTGATCTTTGTGTTTGGGGGTTCTGTTTCTTACAATGAAGCTTGCTTGGAGAACACAAGCCCTCCTGTGAAGTAGACATGTTCACCAGCAGCTGTCTCCGGGCACTGCTCCTTTCTTCTGGACAGCCGTGAGTCCAAGATCCTATACCATAGGGCATGGGTGCACGTGGGTGCATGCTAGCAACAGGACACAGAGAGAAGCACAGCCAGGAGGACAGATGCTCGCAAGCCTAAAGACCTTGCCTGTTTCTCTTCCGTGACTATAAATATAAATTGGCCCATGCTAGAGGGCTCCACGTAGATTCCTGCCCCACTTTCTTAAAAAGCATCATTGAGGAAGGTTTGTGTAATGAAATCTCATGTATTATTAACCTAACCTTAGTACGAACGTACAAGGAATGGGCTTAATTCAGCTGAAATTTATAGGCAATTTGTTAACATAGCGATGTGCACTGGAAGGCACGTTAGAGCCACATTGGTTTTAATACGCCATTCAATAACTTGAGCAGAGGTTAAAAATGCTGCTTAACCTCCATTAAGTATTTTTAAAATGCTTTAATTTAAAATTATTTGTAGTGTGTGTATAAAGATGAACGTACACATACCCACACTAATAAATACAGCACTAAATATGTTTCCTGTTTTTTTTTTCTCCAGCTCTGGATGACCTCGTACCATTCAGCAGCTGTGCTTAATCAGAGGCCAGACCGAGAGAGGCAGGGGAGGATGTCAAGCCATCCTGGGCTAGTGACCCTCCCTTGTCCTTGAGAACCAGAGGCAGAGAGGGTTTATTGAGGGCGCTGCAGCTTTGAAATACAATAAAGCCTAATTTATAAAGGAAACGGCTTCTTGTGACATGTTCAGTCCTAATAGAACAATGCTTCATGCTTTCTCCAGTGCTTACTTTTGCCTCTTACTTTGTAAGTCACATAGACTATTAGAGAGTAAAACAAAGTATCTTGTTTCATTAGGAAGCATATCCTCCTAGCTAAGTGATGGGCTCATAAACCAGAATATTATGAAGACCCTGCTATGGAACTGGAATCCGATGGCTGATGTTCTAGTCAATGTTAGAGTATCAGTAGGTGTTGAGATCCGATCATGCTCAGATCTTCATGAACACAAACAAAAGCAACAACAACAACAAAACCATTTAAAGTTAATGCATTTTTCCCTGCAAGAATTTAGTCTCAGGATAGGCATCTCTTCCGTGACAGATTGACAGAAAACAATCTTACCTTGGAGAATCTGAACTATATACTCTTTGGAATGTGTGGGAGGAGGGTAGAGGGGAATCATTATTTCAACTTCAATTTAGAAAGAAAAGTCTCCTTTCTGTGAAAACTTTATAATAACAGTTTCAATAATGATAGTGCAGAATAACTGCTGAGTATTTACTGAGTACCCAGCTCTGCCTTGGAGCTTTACCGTAAAGTCTGTGGAATATGCACACTATTTCTATGATGGGGGATTCGTTCTCTCCCCTCCGGTTAGGCAAAGAGAGTGGAATTTAACAATAGAGGAGGCATTTACACGTTCTGAGAATCTGATGCCAGAATGCGTGCCCTCAAACCATGGAACATTTTTTAAAAATTGTCTTAAATATTCATTAAAGAACCACTTGAGGCTGCTTTAAAATACATATAGTTGCAAATATCTATAAGCTTCTCTCATCTTTAACTTCTCCTCAACATGTGATTCTGGCTTGTTACTTTAGGCCCTGGGATATCTCATTGGTTGTGGAAAATTCAAGTAATAGGCATGGAAAAGAAAGTTACACACTCCTGGGCTGCCCCAGTGAGTAGATGACGCAGAGCTGAACAGCAGGCTCTAGAAATGGGATTATCTGCATAAACTAAGTTGGAAGAATGCATAGATTGTCTCTGTGGCACAGGAAAGACACTTGGAAGTGTGCATTTGATAAATCGCACAAGTAGTAGAATAAGAACAGAATATAAAAGTTTGTCTTGGGTTATGACATTGTGTGTGTGTGTGTGTGTGTGTGTGTGTGTGTGTGTGTGTGTGTGTAATCATAATCTCCTGAATTTTATCAGATATTTCAGTATTTGTATTTTTTTATTGATTTTGTATTTGATGCTTAGAAAATGTGCTGTGACTAGACATGATGGTGGATACCTTTCATCCCAGCACTGGGAAGGCAGAGACAGACAGTTTTCTGTGAGTTCCAGACTAGCCTGATCTACACAGTGAGTATCAGGCCAGCTGGGGCTACATAGTGAGATGCTGTCTTTAAAAGCAGGGAAGGGGGGTGATAAAGAGCAAGCAAGCTTCTAAGAGACTGACCAGGTGCTCACACAGGTGAGAAAGGTGAGCTTGTGTAAAAGAAAAGAGTCCAGTGGAAAGCTTAGGGGCACCGGCTTCTACCATGCTCTTTGTTCTAAAAGCAAGAGGGCTGACATTTTCCATCTCTAGTTTGACCCATCAGATGATTTGTGGAAAGTTACGTTTTCCAATCATTATGCTGATTCTTACACACCCCTTTCTACATTCCCTGATAGGATGGACCATTCCAACAAGCCACTCTTTTGTCTCACAGATGGGAAAGAAATCATTTCATGCTTTAAGGGACCACAGAGATTGATCTAACCATCAACCCGGCCTTCCCTCTGTCCACTGAGCTGTCCACCCATGTCATTGCTGTTGGCTCATCTATTTAATATGGTGCTATATACCAGGCCCTGAGCTCCTTTAAGACACAAACCACAAATACACAAAGCCCTGGTTCTTCAGCTAGGGGAATCTGGTTTGTGTAAGGACAAGGAACATGTAGTGTAGAAGAGACCGGTGGATTCTTGAAGGATAGTGACATGGAGAATTTAATAGAGGAAATCTGAGCTGGGTTTTAAGAGTCTATAACAGCTTGGAACGTAGCAGAGGAATAAACAGTTGCCAAAAGAGGAAGTAAATGTTGAACACTTGCAGCATATCTAATTTAATAAGAGCACTGATTGCCTCAAATAGCACTGAGATAAGTGGTGGCACATTTGTACTCCCATGAACACTGGGTCAAAAGTATGGAAAATGCTGTTAGCATTATTTTTATTAACAACATCAAAACGAAGAGAAGCATTAGTATCTTGATTTGAAAATCCCCTCCATCCGCACTGCATTCAGACACCCTGATTATTGAGCCCTTCCCGACACAGATTCCTTCCATGAGCATCATTGTGTCCTCAGTTTAAGGCACAGAGTACCATCTCCTAATGGCCTGTAATGAGTGCTGAGCCAAGCGCTGCCCTCCTTTTCTGAACATGGCCCAAAGGTTAAGTTTGTTTTCTTTCTCCCATTTCAGGACCTTAGCAGAGCCTAGTTGTTCATGGTCCCCAGGAGGGATATTGCTAGGAAATGGGCTCTCGTTTATGCTCAGGACAGGTGCCGTGCTGTGCAAATAGCCACAACAGGAGATGATACCCACAGTCTTGCTAATAATGCAGAGCTCTGTGGGCTCCATGAGGCCCTTTCAGGTACAGCGCTGTTTTGATATGAGGTCCGCTTTCCTTGAACTGGAAGACACATTGTCTTCTCTCTGAGGTTTGCATGGCTCAGGACCGAGAGATGGCTGAACTAAGAGGGGAGGGAAATGATATGCTTTACCAGCTGGTTTGTGCCTGCGAACTCTCGGCGCCACATAAAATAAAGATAGAACACTGGCCTGATGGCTGTGTTTAAAAAGGCAGTATAAAGACATTTGTAAGGGAAAACAGCCTCAGAAATATCAGTTATAATGATACAGATGTAAAGATGTGGACCATGAAGCTGAGCTAATGGAGTGAGGTCAGAGATGTATTGAGTCGAAGAAGAAATTAAGGTTAGTTATCATTAAGCCACACTCAGGAGTGGAAGTTTAAGCAGAAGGGAAAGGGAAACGTTGTTTTCTATAGTTGGGAGCCATCAAAGGAGAGGTAATGGTCTAGAATTAGGCACATTCAGGTGAGGTGACAAGCAGTCTGTGAGCAGGAAGTTCCCTGCGTCATCCTAATTGAACTGCTTAAAAATAGGACTACTAAAGCCCTGGTGGGAGTAACCTTTATAATCAAGCTCCTGCGAGCAGGCACGCTCACTTCACAGCAAAGTCCATCGTGGTGGCTGCTTCCTGGAAGCCCCCACACCGAGCTTCCTCTGGTGCCATGTACTTTTTTGTACTTCCCTTGGTGGTGATTGTCCTCTGCTTATATTCCGAATATTTTTCTATGCAGTTCCTTACTCTCCAAGATTTGAAGTACCCGATCATTTGTACCAAAGTGCACCCCCATTTGTATACCCGGACTTAGCTAAGAAATCATTTCTTCTTGCAAAAATGATCCTTAATTGGTCGAGAATTCTCTGTAACTGGAAGCTATTGCAGTAAGTCCAAATTAATGCTAAGTATCTATGTTAATGGGTAATTTATCCAAATTGAAGAGCTGTTAGTACCTTCATGATATCATCCTCATGAATTTAAGGAGCCAGGGACCTTCCTTCCTCAGCTACCAAAGACAAGCCTTTGGGATTTGTGACTTGGACAGTATGATGAACCAGGTGCCCAAACAGGTATTAGCTGATGTGGCTACAACCTATCCCTGCAAATGGATATAAGGACAAATATAGAGAGATTAAATCATGTGATCTGGATATAAATTAATGTGAAAATGATGTCTGTGCCATCTGTCTGGCTCTTGTAGATCTTTCAATTTTTTCCTTTCACTCTTGCTGGACACTTTTTATTTATTTATTTATTTATTTATTTATTTATTTATTTATTTATTTATTTATTTATTTTTTTGCTGCTTTTGGGGCTAAGAGCACAGCTAGGACCCAGAACAAGGAAAACAGACTAATTTTGTGGCCTCAGGATGATGGTTTCTTCTTACCTAGACCCTCAAGTGTGTGTGACACTTGACCTGTTATCTCTGCTTTTCCCAATAGAATAGACAACATGGGATGTGCTTGTTTTGTCTTTCAGCTTATCCTCTTCACTAAGACTAATATATCTCAGAACTTAATGATCAGAACATTTCCACAAGTTCCATCGTCCATGACTTTACTCAACAGATGGTTTCCTGTGATCCTGCTCCCTGTTGCCACAGTTAAATTCCCGGTGGCATTTTGTATGTGTGTGTGTGTGTGTATCTCAGTAGGTATGTGCATACACATGTATGTACATCATACTACACCAAGGATCTCTATGTTCCCATGTCTGCTCCACCACTCAAATGTCTAAAGCCTTTCTGCTCATTGTTGTCATCCATCTTCTGGGTCCAGAAGGTTTTAAAGAACTCCAATGTGATTGTGAGTTCCACTTTTTTTTTTTTGACATAAGAAAATGATGTGGGTTGTGGAATAAAACTAAAATCTTTAAACTGAGCATGTGTGTGTGTGTGTGTGTGTGTGTGTGTGTGTGTGTGTGTGTGTGTGCATATTTCGTGAGTGTAGTACTTGTGGAACTCACTGAATCTGCCTGCCCATTTTTACATCCTCACCAGTGTTTAGTGAAGGCCTACTATGGGTACGAGAGGGATTAGTGATTTATGCAGATGATGTTCTGGCCGTGATGAAGGTGACAAGTCTGATGAAAATTAGATTAATTATGTGTATCTGGGCACTGGTGGGGATCAGCAGGATGCAGTGAAGCTGTCAGAGGCATGCCTGAATTGGCCTAAAGAAATTTCTTCATGGCATCGAGGAGACCTGGCTTATAGAGAAATGAAGTAAGCAGAGGAGGTAGGTGGAAACCGTTGCCATGGACAGAGCAGCCCCCTCGCAGAAAGGCTGTCAAGGGTTGAGAGGAGAAAAAAAGTGAGTCTGCACTGCTCCTGTTGGAAGACGACACTAGAGACGTAGTCAGGACTTGACTACAGGGTAGGAAGCCATGGTAGCAGTTTTCTTAGGTTTTGATATTTTTCTTGAAGGAAATAAGCCATAAACTAGTTTGAAATAGAGGAAAGAGACATTAAAAAGTCTCCTTTGAGGAAGGTCGTTCAGGCTGTACTGTGGGTCAGGGCTGGACAGTGGATAAAGTGGCTCCTGGAGTTGGGCAGGCTGTGTCTGAAGCTGGCTTGTGTTACTCAGTAGTTCAGCCTTTGAGGGGAGTCGGTCAACCTCCTAAGTTCGCTTTCTAATCTACATAAAGGATACAGAAACATCTAAGTGAGCGAATGTGTGTGAGTACCCCTCTAGAACACTGGCTCATGGTATGTGCTGTACAAAAGCCAGGGCAGCCTTCATAGGGAGGTGTGAGGGGACAGCGGAAGATTTGAAGTCCTTGGGAGACACTGGAGGTAGGTCTTCGTGATTAACCAAGTGTAGATCACGTGTGAGGTAGACAGTTTAAGGGTTGAGAACTTTAACAATACTCATGATCAATTATGTTTGAATTTCAAACAAAACCCATTTAGTAGGAGTAAACAGTGCACATTTTGCTATGAAATCATTGTTAAATTAAATTTTAACTGGGAATCTTGCATTTTATCTGGCTTTCTTAGCAAATGTCTCTCTGGTACATAGGATACACCATGGCCTACTTGGTAACGATTTGGACCTGAGTAGAGGAGTGCCACCAGTTTTTAGTTGAAAGTTCTTCAAATCAGTTTAAATTATTTTTATCGTGAATTAATTAATTTTAAATGTAAATGAATGTTTTGTCTGCATGTATGTATGTAAATCATATAGGTGTCTAGTGCCCAGAAGGGCTAGAAGAGGGTCTCAGATCTGCTGGACCTGGAGTTTGAGATAGTTGTGAATGGCATACGAACCCAGGCCTTGTATAAGAGCAGTGAGCATTCTTAACTGCTGAGCAGCAACACCCCCCCCCACCTTCTGCACTAAATTTTCATGCAGATGACTGCTTGTTTTTAGTTGTAATTAATATACTCATTAAGAAGAGCTCTAACTACTGGTATCGTAAGACCCAGGGATCCCATAGGAGTCTTTGGGTTCTGAGTGCTATCAAAACACTATCCTTTTTAGAGAAGACTGAACCAAAAGTGAAAATGAAATTTCTTTCTTATGTCTAGGCTTCTACATTTCTCCTGGCCATGCCGCTGGCTGTCTACCATGCTTATGCCACACAGTTGGAGCAGTGAGCCGTGTCTGTAACAGCATCACTGGGCACTGCACTTGCCGTGACCCCTCGACCACTGGGAGGAGATGCTGCCAGTGTCAAGACCGTCACTTTGGATTTGATCCTGAGACTGGAAGGTAAATCTTCATATGCATGGATAACAAAATGTCAATTTTTTACCGTTAGTTTTCCTTATCAACAAGAACTTTAGCAATTTTCAAACAAAACCTTCTATAAAAATATTCTTTTGGTAGGTATATTTTTGATTCCTTGGTATCTTGCCTACTAAACATAATGGTTATCACTCTATTCTGTCCTTCTGAACTCCCTTGATACTCTTCCAGAATCGCCAAAAACTCTCTTCAGTGATCAAGAAATATCTAGTATCTTATTTGTTTCAACTGCATGAATATCTGAGTGAGTGAGTGAGTGAGTGAGTGAGTGAGTGAGTGAGTGTGTCTGTGTGTGTCTGTGTGTGTGTGTTTCTGCAGATGAAAGCTGGAGGTCAACCTTAGGTATTACTCTAAGGAGCTGACCTTTATAATAAAGGTTCTTCAACAGGCTTGGAACTTGCCTATTAGTCTCAGCTGCACTAGGGACCTACCTGGGACTATAACTGTGTGCCACCATGCCTGTCTTTTGTGTGGGGTTTCTGAGTCTCAAACTCAAATCCTAATGTCTGCACAGCAAGTATTTAATCACTTGGACTACCTCCCCTGCCTCAACGTTTTTTCTTAAGAGAAAAACACTATTTCTTTCAGTCTATCGTAATCTTTGCCATTGAATATTCTTAAATTCAAGGCTGCTTTTGGTGGAGTCAAATCCTGCTCTCTTTTTCTCTCTCTATTTACACCCATTGCACCCTCCCCATCAGCTTATTCCAGGGCTCAAGCCTGCTTCCAGAAGAGTACTCTGTCATTTGTCACTCTGCAGAATGTCTGGCTAGCACCTGAGTTGGAGTCTCTGGGTTAGAAGGTAGATCGAAATGTTAACATCAACTGATGAGGAGTAGAAGGAAACAAGACCATAGAGCCTACAGTGTTAGAAGATGCTGAAGCCATTCAAAACCTTGAATCTAGTGAAATTAGTGGTCAGTGGAAAGGTAGAGTATAGCAGACATGGGAGAAAAGATCTAGACAAGTATGGATTTAAAGCAAAATGATTCATAGCAAGTATTATACAAATTAAGTTGAATATTTCTGCTTATCAGCTGACTCTTCTTATACTGACTCAGAGAAAGAGCAACCTTGATAAAACCACACATTATTCTTTGACAAGAAACCATTTTCCCTACATCCACTTTGCTTTCATATTTATTCTTCTACATTTAATTTGTGGAGTACTTGGAGTATTGCTGTAGTTTGGCTCTGAAGACTCATGTTTTAAAGGCTTGACCCTACCTCGGTGCCTTTGTGACATGGTGGGACTTTTAACAGTTAGGGTCCAGTAGGAGTTAGTCATCCCCAATGGGGAGCTGTCCTTGTGGGAGATGGTGGAATCTAGCCCTTTCCTCTTTGTATTTTTTATTTCCTAGACATGAGGTGAGTGTTTCCTGCCTCACACTCCCCTGCCAGGGAGTGTCATGTGATGTGTCACTGAAGCCTGATATGCTGCCATAGACACCATAGGCACCATAGGCAATGGGAAATAACCTCCGAAGCCTTGAGCACAATAAACCTTGACTCTCTGTAATTTGTCTGGAGCATTTGTTATAGCGAGGAAAAGGCTAATTCAGGGATAGAGAGTCCATTTCTTTCCTTTAATCTCTAACAATATTCCAAACTATGGAAATGCCCACACCTGCTGAAGTTCTTCTGTGTGTAGTATTGACTTACTCTTTCTATGTCTCAAATCGTCCTGATTCCAGGAATGCTGTGCTATGAAGAGACGACATTGTACCAACTCTGTCATCCCAGAATGACCACAACCTGTGCTTAGACTTCACTGAATTTTTGTGCTGGCAATCCCTGCCCAGTCCTGTGATGACCAGCTGTGCCCATCTTCACAGTCTTCTGCTCCTACACCAGGAAAAAAATCCTCTTCACTCTTCTGTCAAGCTCTCTCCCTTCTGCAGGGTTATTGGTCAGGCCTCGGCTGGTCCTCTTAAGGCTGAGCTGGCCTGACAGGAATGAGGATGGGTTTGTCCTGGCTGGCCCCACAGCTTTGCATCTTGCATGTGCTTCTTGCCACCCTGGTTTCATGTCCCTTCAGATGGTAGCTTCAGCCTCCTGGTCCCCTCCTTGCAGATTACCCGGCCCTTCACTGTGCAGAAGAAATGTCAACAGAAAGAGACGACTCCAGATTGTCGGCTCTGTTTTTCTGTTTGCTCCTATGCGACACGCCTTCCCACCGACTCAGCTCAAGCCTTGACATCAGCCACGACACTACTTACCACTGACTGTTGTTGAGTATATGGTCACCTCTTTAGGTCTGTGCCCTGTACACCAATTGTTTGATCTTAAAACTAGTATATGGCATGCCCTCGTCCTCTTGACTAAAGAGATAAACAGGCTTGTGTGTGTCCCTTTAAATAAATGGTGCTTTAATGGGATTCAGAGCCTTTCAGTCTGGACACGAAAGGACATAATCCACATGCTAACACTGGAAAGAGCTGTGGAAGCTCCTTCACGAAGAAAAGAAAGCAATGAAGCTCCCGGTCCTAGAACACCAAGTAACAGCACCTGCTGGGCAACCGTTAGGATGTGCGCTCCAATCTCAAGAGCCCACGTAGAAAGCCAGGTGTTTTTATATGCACACACGGAATGCTATGGAAGAGAGGCATGGGAGAGTCACTGGAACTTAATGGCACAAGTCTAGCTTCAAGTTTTGTGAGAGGCCCTGTCTCAAGTGAATAGGGTAGACACTGATATAGCAGGATATCAGATACCCCCACTCAGGTGTCTGTCCACACACGTACACATAGGCACACATATACACCACACATATACACTACAGGAGCACTTACACAAAGAATAGTTTTGTTTTAAAAGAGAAATAATTAGGATAAAGCTTCCTGCAGCATGAAACTTAGACAGCCTTATTAATAAAAACAAACCCAGGGCCTGGTATTGGATTAAAGCTGGAAGATCAGAGAAGCAGAACATGCCACAGCCACCTCACCTTGCCAACTCCTCAGCTGATCCTGTTTCCTCAGACTGGATGCCTCTCAGCTGAACTGTGCTGTTCCAAAGCCTAAAAGATTAACCAGGCCTAGTTCCTGGTCCTCACACCTTACATACCTTCCTGCTTTCTGCCATCACTTCCTGGGATTAAAGGCCTGAGTCACCATGCATGGCTGTTTCCAGTGTGGTTTTGAACTCACAGTGATCCAGATGGATCTCTGCCTCTGGAATGTTAGGATTAAAGGCGTGTGCTACCACTGCCTAACCTCTATGTTTAATATTGTGGCTGTTCTGTTTTCTGACCCCGGTTAAGTTTATTAGGGTGCACAATATTTTAGGGAACACAGTATCACCACAGCTTCCCATGACTCATTTGTGCTTTTTGGAATCAGTCACTTGGAAAGTTTGTGATGAGCGCTGACCCTCCTGTTTCACAGATGAATCCTGCTATCTCTTCTCACTTTAACATGGATAGTCACTTGAGGAGAGACCTTCTCTCACACAAGGTCATAGAGGGGAAGTACTTCAAACTGTGACATGAGAATTGCTGCAATGTGCGTTTGCTCATCAGGGAGAGGGGAACAAATGGACTCGTTCCCTGTTATGATTCCTATTTCTTTTCTGAATGACAGTCTTCTTGGATGTCTCTACTGACTTCTGCTTGCTGTCATTATACAACACCAACGTTATCTATTTTTAAAGTGAAGAGTGGACTGACTAAACTCTATGGGTTTTTATACGGCATAAGACAGTTTTAGCATGCAACTATGATAGTGTATGCCTGTAATCCTATCACTTGGGAGATAGAAGCAGGAGAGTCAAGGATGATTAAAACCCAGGCCAATCTCTGCTACAGAGTGAGGTCAAGGTTAGCCTGGGCTATATGAGACCCTATCTCAGAGAAACTAAAATCATTTTTTTTTCATTTCTCAAAAAAGTTCATTTATAATCTAGTAGTATATAGATATACAGTTCAGGGAATAATTACGTCTAATATTTAAAAAACAAAAAGAAAATCATGTAGTGTCATATGTGTATTGCAGTAGATGTTTACTTATATAAATTTATTAATTTCCAGTGTCTACAGTGAGCTGTTCTATTGTTAAGCGGGAGAGGGGAGAGATATAGAAACATCATCTTCATGAAATACTGTGACTCCCTCATCAGGCATCTTTTGCATTCTCAGGAACTCTTTCTCACCCCCTCCCTTCTTCATACCTCTTTATGGAGAAGAGCAATGCCTGCTGGAGTGGTGATTGTTGTTATTTCTCTTGGTTTGTTTTCGATACTCTTTAGAAATAATTCCAAAGGACCAAATAAATATAATAATATAGACACTGATCCTAAACTGCAGCAATGTTGACAGAACCCCCAGTCCATGGCAGTTTCCTGTGATGGAAAAGCCTTTGCCTGTTTTCATTCTTTAAAGTGTACCCATTGGTAAAACATGGTCACATTCTTCCAAAAGCTGATCCCAGTGAAAACATTTACCTCTGATACAGGCAGCATGCATGGCTTAACTGGCCCCCAAAACAAGGAAGCAAGAAAACTGTCCAGGGTGAAAAAAAAATCAATAAAGCAAAAATGTGTATCCCATTTGTCTAACTCTAAACAATAAGAAAGGAAAAATTAAAGTGGGTGACATCTGGATCATCTGTGTCTGGGGCATATGAGCTTGCTGGTGTCATTTTTAAGTGGACCTGTGAGCAATTCTTATTTCCTCGAGCGAAGGCATCTCCAGTTCCTCTAGTACCCTCTCCTATTTTTTTTTTTACATAACTTCCACATGTCACAACTTATAATGTTTCTTCTTTAATGTTCAAAGCCATCTAGAGTCACTAGTTCAGTTTACCTTGTTTTAAGCCTCAAGGAGCTAAGTGTGTCCAGTCTGGCACACACAAAAGTGTAATTGTGCTCAGGTGGAAGAGCCCAGGACATGAGGCTGAGCAGGTCTCTAAAACCTTAGACTTCAAGAACACATCGTCAGATTGTCCTGCCTTGGGATTATTTAGGCTTTACAGCAGAAACTCTCTATGTGAACACCATGTCATAGATTTGCTCTGGCCAGCTTTATGCATACCCAATCTCCAATGAGTCTTGCTCTGAGAACCACGTCAGCGACTTCAAACAAAAGCAGACACCTTTCTTGCAAAGAATTCTCCTCTTATGCAGTGGAGATGTAAAACTTGGTACATGTTTTTCACAGACCTGGGCTTTTGCTGTGACTCTGTTTGACAGTTGGCTGTCATCTGGGATAACAGAGGTGACCGACTCCAACCAGCTTCCCACCCTCCCAGTCCAGGCTGGGTTGGATCACAAGTTGGGGACAGTTTCAGGAAAGAGAAAAAAGAACACAAAGAGACTTGAGGCTCATGATGAACACGGCTACTTCTGCCTGATGGTGTTTTTAATGGAAGTCGCAAGACCACGCCACATTCAGGAGTGAGAAAACAGACTCTGCCTTTAGTGGACAGCAGGACTAAGACAAAGGGCTCTGCTTAGGAGGAAATATCTATGGCTCCTGTCTGTTTGTTCTACCTTAATACAGACCGTGGAAGGTTCTTCAAGGCATGCCAGCTTGTGTATGTTATTAATAGTGTCATGTCCTCGATGTGACAAACTGGGGACGAGGTATAGAGCTGAGCATCAGGACAGAGAGGGTCCAGCTCTTCTTTCCCACTAGACCAGGTATATTAACTTGCTCCTGGATATAATAAATTACTGCAAATTCAGTGTCTTAAAGAAACAAGGATTTATTATCGTATAATTCTGGAGGTCAAAGGTCCTAAATTAGTTTCAGTGGACTAAAATCATGGTGTCAACGGGCCACCTGTGTTTCTTCTGGAAACTCCACTGTCTTGTTCTTGATTCCTCTTAGAGTCTACTTGCATTCTTTAATGGGTGAAGAGAAGCAATATTTGTAGGGGAGGGTGGTCATAGCCCTGTGTGTGTGAGCGTGGCATTAAGGGCAGAGATTGAAGAGAAGTAGTGTTTGTGTTGGGGGGGAGGGTCATAGTGCTGAGTGTGTGCATGGCGTTAAGGGCAGAGATTAGCACTGAGTGCTTTCCTCAGTCTCTTCCCACCTCGTATTTTGAGACAAAAATCTCTCATTGAACCTGAAAAGCCCTGCTTAGGCTTGGCCAGCTGGCCAGATGCTCCAGGACTCCTGGCTCTCTGACTCTGGTCCTGGGCTCACAGGCTTACATGGCCATGACCTAGCTGTCACATGGGTACTAGGGTCAAGCATAGGCCCTTATGCTTGTACAGCAAGCGCTCCACCAATGGAGTCATTGCCCCAGTTTACCCACTCCCGCCACTTTTTTTTTTTTTTTTTTTTTGGATAGGGTTTCTCATTAGAACTTTCTGTTTAAGCTAGTTTGGCTGGCCAGTGAATCCCAGGGATCTGTTTCCACATCCCCTGGGCTGCGATTGTGCTGGGTTTTTTTTCTTCATTGTTAGTTATAATGTGTCTTCTGGGGATTGAACACAAGTTCTCTTGCTTGCTCGCAAGACAAGCTCTTGGCCAAGTGATTTCCAATATCCTCATCCCTTACATTCTGTGACTCACAGTTCCTTCCTTTGCCTTAACAGGCTCAGAATAGCACTTCTCTGAGCTTGACTCCTCACATTTTATTTTTTGTTGCATCCATACCACTCTGCCATCCTTTTATAAAGACCTGTGTGATCACATTGAATAGTCCTGATAATCCAGGGTCAGAATCCATATTTGCTGAGTTCATTTTACCAAGAAAGAAAACATATTTCAAGTTCTACCAATTAGGATTTAGACATTGTTGGGGACTAAACTTCAACCTGTGATAAAAGTCAGCCTTCTGGAACTTGGGGGTTAATGTGACCTGATCCCCATTTTTAATTGGGTCACAATAATGCTCCTTCTTTGTGCAACATTTCAGAGCTGCTTTCTGAGGACAGCAGTAGAATTGAGTTGTAATGGAGATCATGATGTTCACAGAAGCTGAAATGTTTATTGTCTTGTCCTCTGTAGGTAGAGACTACAGAACCTGTAACGAGACAGACTAGACTGTCACACTCTATCCCACCAAGCCTCTTAGAATCGTTAACTGTGTGGGTCCAGGAAGAACTTTAAGAGAAATGAAGATTTTTTTTTTCTTACTCAACACCACTCCCCACTTCAGAATACCTGGTAAATGGCCTCTCACCTTCTGCTTAACAATATGGAATTTAGAAGATCCACTGTCTTGTGAGGAGCACACAAGCAGTTGTGATTGTGAGTCAGAGGTGTGGTCTTCACATTGAAGAAAGTGTTTCCTTCCTGTGACTTTCTGTCCTATTCTTCCATCTGGTTCTGTGGCCATGGAGAATCAATGTAATCTCTCTTCTCCTCGAAAGTACTCTGTATCTCAGGTACTTGAGAGGTGATGTGGAGTGTCAGCAAAGGAGGAGAGACTGGCCTCGGGTCCAGAACATGCTTAGTGAGCTTCGTTTCCTGTAGATGACAGGGATGTTTCCTCTCCGGGATCACTGTGTGAGTGCAGCATGGCCTATTTTATGAGTTCCTGATTTCAAGCCAGGAGAAGGTTTTCTGCATCTGGTTCTTGAACTGTTCACTTCTCCTGGGTCAGATACCAGCACTCGCACTTGCTCTTTACTAAACCATGTAAATATGACCTTTCCTCACCCTATGTCCTCGCCCCATAAACCTAACTCCAGCTCCAGGAGTGTGCAGATGTTCTAGAAGTCTGTAACAAAGGAGAACTAAGAAGCTTGCTTGTGAGACAACTTGGTGGCCAGATCTACACCATAAAGGTAAATGTGTTAGTCTAGGGAAAGCCATGCTGCTACAGAGGGCACTCCGGCCCCCACTGCATCCTGCCTTGGAAGTCAGCAGAAAACTCTGCTGTTCAGAAATACGGCTGAGGTCAGCCCTGACAGGGAAGCTATTCCCCCCTTAGTAGTCCCCCAATTATGACAAACTAGTGAGGCTCAAAACAGCTGATGTCTTATATGTAGCAGTCACTCTCCGCTTGTTTCTGGTGTCCCATCCTAAGCCTATATCTCTCCTGGTGAATCATTCAGTAAAATCATTTTTAAGATACATCAGCTAGTGTCATTGACTTGCCATCAGCAGGTCACTCAGCAGTGTATATTGAACCCTGACTGGGTGACCACTCAGCAGTATGTGTGCATCCTGACTGTGTGTGACCACTCAGCAGTGTGTGTGCATCTGACTGTGTGTGACCACTCTGCAGTGTGTGTGCATCTGACTGTGTGTTACATCCTCACTGTTCTGTGGCTCATGGTGAAATATTCTTTTCCCAGCTCCTTAAATTGGACTTGGGGTCTAATTTTCTTTTCCTCATTGGTTAGTCCTGTCTAAAAGAGTCAGTGATTTGCAAACTCTTCCTCTTTCTTGCTCTGTGTTGAATAATGTCTATTCTGTTAGGGAATTACAAACCCAGGAATTCCTCTGGAGTCTTTGTTCCCTTTCTATCAAATTTTCACTCACATTTCAATAATCTTATTTACTGAAAATGTTTCAATTCTAGCCCTCTTCACTTGCTCATTTCCCAATACCCTAATTCCACCATGTCTTTTCCTTACTTTTCCAGCTTAATGGACTACTAGTGTCCATGCTTATTTAGTTTCCAAGCCTTCTGATTGCAAGGCATGGAGATAGTCAGTGGGTAAGAGTATTGTTGTGTGTCCAACTTAAGAAACATTACGACCAAAAGCAACTTGGAATGAGACATTTTTTTCAATCACATTTCTTCTTCCCATGTGATCTAAGCTTGTGTCAGGTTGTCCAATAAACAACAATGACATTGTGCAAGCATTCAGACCTGAGTTCTAATCCCCCTGCACTCATATAAAAGGTTGGAAATGGCAGCATACGGCTATAATCGTTATAACATTGGGGGCAGAGATATGTAGATCCCAAGAGCTTCCTAGCCAGCCAGCCAGGAAGAAATGATGAGCTCTGGTTCAGTTAGAAGCCCTGTCTCTAAGGATTAGGGAGAAGAGTGTTATCTTTTCACATATATTCCACTGACTTCCGCATGCACATACATAGACTGCCACAGCCATACACATTTACATCCATGCCCTTCTCTCTCTCTCTCTCTCTCTCTCTCTCTCTCTCTCTCACACACACACACACACACACACACACACACACACACTTATCTACATAGCCTAAAGGTATTTTGTGCCATATGTCAAATGTACCTGTATTCTGATAGTGACTGCTTATATGAGTGGTGGGATTTTTCACCTGAGGCTTCCTATCAGCACAAAAAGTTTTAGATTTTGCACCATTTCAGTCTATGGTGATGGCTAGCTGGTACTCTCCCCCAGGCCCCGCAGCGCATGGTAGTTGTTCATCCTGTGTTGCACCAGAGACTCTGCAGGCATCATTATTGCCAGCTTCCACTCTCCTTCTGTCTTTCCCAGTAGTCTGTGCACTCCCTGAGGACAGGAGCAGCTCATAACACTCACCTTTATATCTTTGCTATGGATTCCCATCCAGGAATATAACTGGGCCTCAGTGAATGGTACTTATGTCAGTCCTTATTGAAGTCACTTTCATGCATATGTGAGCTGTGGTCCCAGCAGGAGGGGTGACCTCTCCCCCTGTATCCCTTCAGATAAACTTCCCAGCGATGTCACAACTAGCAAAACACACTGTCTTTATTATGAGTTGGGTCTCTTCAATAATAATAATTAAGATGACTTTTTGTGCTGTTTATATAACTAAAAGAAACTCCCAGGAAAGCACAGGGTAGGAGATTTGTCATTTAAGAGACAGAAGCCAATTATCTCCTCAGTATACCTGGTACGTACTGATTTGCAGAGGGGGGAACAGCAGCGGTATGCTGGCAGACAGGAGCAGAGCCTCCCTCCTGTTTTGTTTATCATAATGAACTGGTCAATAAACATCACAAATTGTTTATCTATATAAATCTTGACAGATTACTCTTCATGAAATCCATTTAGCAACTGAGGTTTTCCCATAAGGATGAAAAATGAAGATTTTAAACAGATTGCGGGACCAGCTCGGGCCGTGCCCGGGGAGTTTGTGCAATAAAGGTTTCTTTCTATTAATATGACAAAAACCATTTATCCTGGCAAAATCAATATCACAATTCATCTTAGTTTGTTGCCTCTCTTCTAAGCCCAAGATGTCTTCTCCTTTATTGTGTCTAATTTTGTTTTAATAAATGTGAATTATATTTCATTTGGTTGGTACTCCAAGGAGGGGCATCTGAAGAACTGCTCTCGAATTTGTGGCTTATGTGCTAAAGAGTCTTCAAAACGTTTGAAATTGTATTTGAGTGGTTGAGAAATTTATAGGAATCATTTCATTTAAGCCTTAATTACAGTATTATCCCCTGTGTCCTTTGGACTGGTAGCAAACTATAATATTCTAGAAAATCCGCTCTGATGAACTTCACTTAAGGAAAATTCTCTCTTACTGAAACTAAGCAATTATAATAAGTCGGATATGTTCGATACAACAGCGGCTGGGAGAAGAGACAATAAAACCAGAAATAGATGCATTTAATTACTCAAAACATTGCTTGCTTTCCTAAGAAGTGATTTATTTATTCCATTTGGACTCAGAAGTTAATATCCCACGGATATTGACATAGCCGATGCTGAGCAGTGTGGATAGCAGTCGGTTGGAAGGAAACAGAGCTTCCTCAAGGGATGGAATTATGTCACACACTGCAAGCCATTACTCTAAATGCACTGTATGTAAAGTAAGTGTGATTGTCTCGTGAGTGAATGGCAATAAAAATGGAAACACTCAAGAGACGCTTACTCATGAGCAGTCTATATGCATGCATATATATAAATATATATGTATATACATATACATACAAATGGAGAGAAAGGACCACCACTTACTGCTCGGGCTTACTAGTATTATACTAAAAGCCTACAAACAATATACTGTAAGTGATAGTACATAATGAAATTAAGAACAAATCGGCCATTTCATTGCCTCTATGATTCCATTTTAATTCCAATGCTTAATTTTCCTCATCTCTAATACTTTGCCTGAAAAAAAATCTATTTAGGGATGAAATTCTAGTACAATATGTTTAGATAAAGACCATCAGGGTTGCTTGTAGGAGGGAAGGTCCTTTTATAGGGACCATTAAAAAGGACAACTATGGTACTGCCACTTTCAGGAGAAACTGTACTTTATTTATTCCCAATGGCAGATTCGCCCATCAAACAAATTTTCAGCTTATTTTGCAGCTTTAGCTTTTATCGGCTTTTTTAAGGGTGTTGAATGATTACCCGAGAGATCACGCCATAAAATTTGCAGTAGGGTGAAGTCACGATATCCACTAGTTTCTCTATAGAATAAGTAGGGAAATTTATTTATCGTTGTTTTCAATGTACCGCATGGGAAGTCCCTGTTTAAGTAGTCTTAGTGGGCTTTTTTTTTTTTTTAAACATCTCTAATCTTTATAGTGTCCAGATAGCTTAGCCTAATGAAATGCCACAGGACGACCATGCATGAGAATAATTTACCCTGAGGAGATAGGTTCCCCTCTCTATCACACTGAAGGGTTAGTACTGCTAATATTACAAATGATTTTAGGTCTAAGAGCTTGTATATTACAGTGAATATGCCAATTATCCTATCCTATAACATCAGGGTAACTGTATTTTCTCCAGTCTTATCTGTATAAATGATAGTTAATGCTCATTGTCACATTGACGAAATCTGGGATCTCGTAGGAGATGGGCCTAAGGTAACTGTGTTGTATAAATTGAGATGGGAAAACCTGTCCACTGAAGGTGGCGCCATTCCCTATCTGGGATTCTGAATGTACAGTAGAGAAAAGGATCTGGGCAGCAGTGGGCATCGGCTTTCTAGAAGTGACTATGGTGTATGATCTCCCATTTCCTGTCCCTCCTTCTGGACCTCCCAGCTATGATGGAGTGTCCCCTCCAACTGGGGGCCAGATTTAACCCTGTCTCTTTAAGTAGCTTTTGTCAGAATATTTTACCTCAGAAACAAAAAAAAAAAAAAAAAATGAAACTAATACAGTGCACAAAATGTAAATATAGCTCATATTAAGCATCAATAATACTTAGAATCTATCTGATTAGGTCAGCAAGATTTAGCCTTTATAGAATGAAAAAATAGAATTTGAAAAATTTTAGGGAGAGCAGTAACTTATTTTTAGTTTCTGTGTTGTAACTAGATATTTAAATAAAAATAATTTTGTAGTGCCTAATTTAAACAATTAGCTGAACATAGAACTTCCATTGTAAGAAAACACAATTTTCATGTTATTGCATAGTTGGTATTGAGGCTAATTGTGACAATGCACCATGGCACGTAAAAGCTTTTCTGGGAGTTACTGAGACAAAGCCTCATGTAGGCCAGGCTGGTCATAAACTCACTCTGCAACTGGGAACTCCTGCTTCTCCTCCCTCTGGCTCCCATATTTAGGTGTGCACCACCATGCCTGGCCAGAGCGGTGTGTGTGTGTGTGTGGTGTATGTGTGCACATGCTCGTATCTGTGTGCTTGTGTCTGTGTATAGAGGCCAAATGTCATTACTGGATAACCTCTGCAGTTACTCTGTACCTTGCTTTTGGAGATCAGGTCTCTCATGGGATCTTGAGCTCACTGATTCTTCTAGACTGCCTGGGCAACACAGGCAGGACCTTTCTGTCTCCATCGCTGAATGCCGAGTAACAGGTACTTGCCGCCAAGCTGGTGTTCACATGGATGCTGTTGATCCAAGCCCAGGTTCCCATGCTTGCTCAGCAAGTACTTTACCCACTGAGCCATCTCCCTGGGCCTCTTTTTGAGGCCCATTAATCCATTAACGAAAAGAAATCTTTGCATGGATTTGAGCATGAGCGGCATCTTGATAAAGATCTGTTCTGTTTCGTTTTATCTTGTGTTCGTGCAGTTCAGGCGTCCTTTTCAATATGCCAGCAAAAGCAAGCCGTATTCAGCCACAGTGTTATTGATAGTTATGACATACACTGTGCATTATTAACGAGAGTGCTCTTCTCCTGTGCTTTATTTGTCTTGTTTTCAGATGCCAGCCTTGTCACTGTCATCTGGCAGGAGCCTTGAATGAAACTTGTGATGTGGTCACAGGCCAGTGTTTCTGCAAACCGTTTGTCACTGGCTCCAAGTGTGACGCTTGTGTTCCTGGTGCAAGCCACTTGGATGCCAACAATCTACTAGGCTGCAGCAAAAGTAAGTCCATTTTCTCCCAACGCTGGCACGTGATGCGCCAGGACCAGGGAAAAGGCTCAGTGCTTTCCTCATTGAGAACTCCTTAAAAAGTCCCAGGCACAGTCTGAAGAAGTAAACTACAGCAAATTTGTTAATCACACTAAATGAAATCTGCGTGCTTTTCCTTGATTAAATAATTGAAATTTCTGGAATGATTACGCTGGTAGTAAAACACTCACAGTGGTCTGCTGGAATGAAATCACTCGCAAAGGAAGCACATTTCCCATTTCCCCCAGATGAGGAGATTTTCCCAAAACATCGACATTTACTGTTAAAACCATGATATTACTATTTAAACAAAGCCAATTGGTTACCTTAGCTCCCAAATGTATTTCCAAGTAATTTACTATAACAAATAGAAGCTTTGTTATTTATTACAAGTTTCATGTACTATGCTTAAAGTTTCACGAACACTATTCTAATGATGTTTATTAATATTATAATTTTATAGTTATTACTTTCACACTATACTGAGTCCTGTAATTGCTATTCTGTTCTTGCTACTTCCTATTTCGTATTAGTCATGAGTCTGCATCCTACATTTATAATTTTACTTATTTTACTCAAATATGGCATTTTAGTGTCTTCTGACTTTGTACCACTCTTCAATGCCCCAAATTGACTGCTGAAGGTTGCCTGCAGTCCTTCAATTTATAACTGTGGATCATGTTCCTGTGTTTACTCTAAGACCATGTATCCATGCTTTCCAAGAATTCCTAAGGCTCCTGGACATGTGATAAAGAGCGCTCTGCAGTATACTGTTCTGTGCATACTCTCCTCATGAGACTCTTGGTCTGTCATGAGTCAGATGCTAGAAGAGTCTCACATCCTGACGCCATAGCTGGCCAGTTTGTCTGGGAAAACAGCATACCTGGAAGTCCACTCTCTACATTTAAGGGAGGTGGGAAAGGAGAGAGAAGGAGAAAGAGAAGGGGAAGACTGAGAGGGAGAGAGTAGGGATAGTGGGATCTACAATGGCTTACATGTGAATAACAGCCATTCAGTTAACAAACTTGACAAGAATGTGAGGGCACGGGCAGACATTAGTATGGAACCTGTTACTGAGACTGTGAGCTGCTTCTGGCTATTATCTGTAATTAACAGGTGTCAAAAGGTTTTCCTGCTGGGCGGTGATGGTGCACACCTTTAATCCCAGGACTCGGGAGGCAGAGGCAGGAGGATCTCTGTGAGTTCGAGGCCAGTCTGGGCTATAGAGTGAGGAAAGGCGCAAAGCTACACAGAGAAACCCTGTCTCGAAAAACCATAAATAAATAAATAAATAAATAAATAAATAAATAAATAAATAAATAAATAAATAAAGGTTTTCCTGAAAATCCCAAAGTAGCTCATGGTGTCCCTCCACACAGGCTGTAACCACAGGATGATTTCCATAGCTGTATTTCCTATTTCCTGGAAACATACTGATGATAGTTTATCCATATCGTCTCTGATTAGTGGGGAGAGGGACAGGAAGTTCCCAGTGGGATCCTGGGATATAACTTCCAAATTGCTGAGGACTGCATATAATGAAAGTAGTGATGCCCTCTCTGTTGGTCAAGTCGCTTTTTTCCCATCACTTAATTTCATCCTTTCAAGAGCTGCTCACCTCCCTGGATCAGAAAGACAGAAGAAAATTGGGGATTAAATAGTTTTTTTGCATTGCTTCCTAGTAAATTATAGCTTGTTCTAAACTTATATGTTTGAACTTCAACAAAACTATATATATGCAAATGCATATATTCATATGTTTTAACCATTCATAGCTCACTTGCATTTAAGAATATTAACCTCAAAGCAAAATCGAGACCATTTCATTCATAATTATATGAAAATAAGACATTTAGTAATTCTGTTAACAGAAGAGATATGAGACCAATATACTGGAACTGCAAGAGTTTTGCTATTACCATACATTTTAGAAGAAAAGTCTTTTTATCAGTCTCTCCCATGTTACATATATTTGGAATGCAATTTAGTCTTTTATCTTGAGACCCTGAAAGATTCACCAGATGGCTTCAGATATTTTGTATAAAATATCTATAACTATTTTAATGGTTTCAGTTCTTTGCAAGTTTTTTGAAAATATCTCTTGAAAAAAAGGATTGTGGTTTTAAAAGTCAGTCATATAGCTCTGTGGACCCCTGATGGCTCATTCAGTGGCAAGTTCCACTAGATCCCTCTTTCAGAGTAGGTAGAGCTTGAACTTTGGAAGTTGTTTTCTCAGATTTCTTTTTCCCTCTATCTCTTCTGTGTATTCTGGGAAAATAACAAAGCTCACACTTGAAAATTGGAAGATTCCTCTAGAATACAGGAAAATTGGTGATAGAAAAGGATAGGGCTTCCAGAGTCAGTTTTTATATTCCGCTGCAATCGGATGAGTGCTCTATATGCAGGGTGAGCGATCTAAACATAAGAACACACTTCACAAGTACTAGTCTAGTCCCAAACAGGATTTACATTTCACAATGTTTAGATTTTGTTTTTGTTTTTTCTTTTTGAAACAAGGTTTCTCTATGTAACAGCTTTGGCTGTCCTGGAACTTGCTTTGTAGATCAGGTTGGCCTTGAACTCATGACAATGTTTAGATTTTTGACACTCATATCTATTTATGTCACCAAGCATTAGTCCTTGAAATTACTGCATTTGAAGTAAAGTTGACCTTGTACTTAGTAGAATGGAAAACTATTCACCATCTCAGAAGTATGCCATTTAAATATCAAGTTTCAAGGGAATCTTGTGTTTGTTTTTAAATTCAGTAGAAAAATAAATGTTAAGATTAAAAAAAAAAACAAAAACTAAGGTGCAGAAATGCTCGACTGCCCCGTGGTTTTCACCTAACCCCATCTATGTCAGCTGCTCTGACCCACAGGTGTGTCTTATGCTTGTAGATAAAAAGCTTTGTCTTAGAGAGTTAGTGATGCATACCCTTTGTTTATTAATGTCTTGGTAAACCACACGTCATCTTGATAAAGTGACCCTGAATCAGAAAGACTTCTTTGCTGGGCATCGTACTTCAGTTTCCTAGTGTGTTTATCGATTGCTTCTGTTAATACATGCTCTCTCCATTGCCATTTAGCTCCAACCCAGCAACCTCCACCCAGAGGACGGGTTCAAAGTTCTTCCTCCATCAGTCTCTCCTGGAGTCCACCTGTTTTTCCCAATGCCCACTGGCTTACTTACACTCTGCTCAGGGATGGTTCTGAAATCTACACAACTGAAGATCAGCTCCCATACCGTGAGTTTTAGGATTTGGTCATGGAAAGATGTGGTATTCTAAGAGTGGATGTCAGTCAAATTCTCTGACATTGAGGGAAAACGTCATAGTTCCTTCTGTGAGCAAAGAGTGTCTCATGCAGCGAGAATTATAAATCTCACTAGGAATCAAAAAAACACAATGAAAATAAGATGTATAGTGTTTGGTAAGATGATTGTCGACTTTCCTGAGAGGAAAGCTGTGAGTGCATCCATCATGATTGGTTTATCAAAACTGGAACATTAATGAACTTCAGAGTGTTTGTACTGGTTCACAAGCATAGCCTTTTGCACACATTAAATTGTTAAAAATATATGAAATGTCTTCCCATCATATCATGTATCATTGGACTCATACTTACCATAGAAATTTTATCGTAAATAAAAAGCTACAAATGAACACAAAAATCCCATATCCACTCCTATATGGTTTGTAATATTAAAATGTTAAAAATGATTCAGACATCCAGAAGTCTTACAGTATGGTATCTGCAAAACATAATCAATCCTACTACACTGCTAAAAATGTTATAGGCCATGAAAAAGTGTGTCTTGCAAATCAGTGGAGGAACACTATAACATTCGGATTGAAGAAATTAAAAGGTATAAAAACATATGAATTGTTACATTTCAGTTTACAAAGGTTGAAAGTGTGACATCAAGTAGACTACAGTTTTCTCTGGAAGGATATATTACAGAAATTTGTCAAGAGTTCCAATTCTCGTCTTCTCAGGCTTACGGACAGAGTCTCTCATGACCCAGGCTGGCACTGGAGTGCTGGAATTATAAGCGTACATGACTGTGCCCCGATCATGTTTTTTTAATTCTGAGGTAGTGCAGATTTTGAAATCTGAATCATGATACTTACTAATAGTGATTCATATGATATAACTTTATGTAAATGGTGCCTCGTTCACACAGCTGCAGCACAGCACCAAAGGCTTACATTGAAACAGAGATGCTAAGAACACAAGCAAGAATTCTGATCGGGACTCAGTAACTTTTGTAAGCCTATGAAATGAGCTTGTTGATGTTCAATTTCAGGAAATTATCGTTTTTGTTTTTTTTTATGTAAGAAAAGCCCTATACAGTCCAGGTCTTTTATTTCTTGTTGTACATTAGGCCATGAATTCATATGGAATGGGCTCCAGCAGCTCAGGCTCCTTCCCGTTAGTCCTGACAAAGTGTGCTTCTCTGGGTGGGGCGGGCTGGCGCTTCAGCTGAAGGAAATTATCATTTTTAATTGAACTCAGGTGCCTTAAATACGGCATCCTTAATACACTGAAGGGTTTTTTGGTTGTTTGTTGATAGGCTCACAGCTCTGTCAGCTTCTGCTTCTAGTCCTGCTTAACTACAGACTATTTTAGAAAACTGCCTTAGGAAATCTTAAAAGAGTGGAACCCACTGAAGCTACCGTTTCCTTGTCTTTTGCACTCCTTTTCTTTCAAATGTTGCGTTTTCTTTATTGTGATTGTGTATGCATGCATGCCATGCCACATATGCAGAGGTTGGAGCACAACCTTTGGAGAGTCAGCACCCTCTTCCCAGGGAGGTTTCCAGGTACCTGCCTCAGGTTGTCAACCTTGCTCAAGAAGCACTTTTACCTGTAAGGCCACCTCACATGCCCTCCAATTCTTATGTAACATGAATAAGCATCTTTAACATGCACGTAAATCAAAGTTAAAAGACTGGCATTCCACAGCCTTCTTTAACATGGATGGAAGAAAGCCAGGTTTTACATACTGTCTGGCCTCAAAGCTCCTAAGTAAACGACAGACACTTTTTTTTTATCTATTATATCAGCAGATTACATTCCAAATGTAATCTAATCATGTCTTGCACCTACTTTTTATTGTGTCCTCCACTTTCTCTTCACGCTAAATATCCCTTCCCCATTTCTAGTCTTCTGTGGAGTTAATGGAAATTCTGAACTTCACAATGCAGGTTGGGATGGGAAGCAAACATCTGTCCACATCTGCCATGTTGGCAAAGCATCCAAAAACCTGCTACTAAAATGTCTATTTTCTTCCAAAAGTCAGCAGGATCCAGGTGTTCTGAAACTTAAACTTTAGTGACAGGGGAAAGAGGGAGTTATAAAAATATTGCAAATGGTTTCTGAGTTGACAGGACTACTGATTGAATTATCTCTGAAGATGCAACCAGACTGGCTCCATTTTCCAAGCAGCCTTGAATTTAATTTGAACCCATCAGTGGTCCATTCAATCCATGTTCCTCACAGTAGCATGTTGTGATCTACTTGATAAAATGGTACATAGGAATACAGCACCAAGGCTTTTTGTGTGATTGTACTAACGTAGAATCCAAACAATGGTTTTGTAGGTAATAAATATGCACTCATTCACTAAGACATTTCCATAATCCTATTAAATAAAGTATTATTTCCTAAAACATTATTTTTCATTAAAAATGCCACATCTAGCATTTGTCGACAACCATCATAATTAATGATGTGAAAGTTATCTGCATGATGGCATTTGAACAGTGGGCGCAATCAGTGAGCACGGTCAGAACTTTCCAGCATTCTAATAATACCCTGTGTTTATTGCTCCAGCCTCAGTGCCTGGGTAGCCTGAATAACATGAAAAGGAAACACTATTTCTATTCAGCCGAACGAGCACAGATCTGTGGGTTAAACGAAGGCAGTTGGAATTAGAGGAGGAGAACCGCTGAACTTTTCAAAGAAAATTAATAGTGTTGTCTTCCAAGCAAGTTTGATCATTTAGTCGAGACCATTATAGAATTCCTCATTAGTATAGAAACTTCCCCTGGCTAGCCTGGAGTCCTAAGGGATGCTCTCGGAGAGTATTTCCTTACCATCATCATTTACCTCTATATTATCATCTTTAAAGCTTTTGAATGACTTTTCTTTGGTAATAACACACTGTATGAATTGACATTAAAACCAACAGCAAGACACACTCATTATGGGGGATCATTTGAAAGTTTCTGCATAAAGCTGGTAACTAAGTTATAGTATATTCAGTGGTTCCCGAAATAAAATGTTAACTGGTAGACATCCCACATGCTGTGAGAAGTAGAAGAGTATGTGATTGAGTTAGCACTTTGTTTTTATTATGATTTATTTATTTGTTTCCATTTTTGAGAGGGGGGAGAATATGTTTGTGTGTGTGTGTGTGTGTGTGTGTGTGTGTGTGTGTGTGTGTGTTTGGCATGTGCATATGTTTATATATGTATTTTATGTGTATAGATGTGTGCTTGTGTTTGCATGTGTTTATGGAGGCCCCGTATACACTCACTTAGTCTCTTAGCCAAACCCAGAGCTTATCAATATGTCAATCACTAGCCAGCTTACTCTGGGAAACTGCTATCTCAGCCTTATGAAACTGGAATTACAGACAACTGACATAATCTGGTATTTATATGAGTACTGGGGATTTGAATTCCAGTCCTCATGCTTGTTCAGCAAGAACTTAACCACTGAGCAATCTCTCCAGCCCTCAAGTTAGCGCTTTAGACTTCTACCCCCCACTCAGCACTTTGCGGTAACTCCCCACCCCCACCCTACACCTGGCTTTCTAAAGGCCTCTGCTATATCATCAGTGAGAAGAACACAGTTATCAAAGACAACAGCATCCTTTATTTAGTGTTTTATTTTTAAGACCTTCTCAGTAAGTTTTGTATATACACACATATATTAATAGTGTTGCCTTCCAAACAATGTATGTTATATATATTGAAAACAAAGGAATACCAGACATGATAGAGAGATGGAACTTAAAACTGAAAGTCATCATCCTTGCTGATGACATACATTTTCAACTCCAGGAACTGAGTAAGGGGTTGAAAATGTAGCTCAGTGATAACATGTTTGCCTAGTACACTTGAGGTCCTAGGTTTGAGCCACAGCAAAACAAAACAAAACAAAAATAAACCTAGCTATGGGGTTGGAGAGGTAGTTCAGTGCTTAAGTGCATATAATACATTTGCAGAAGACCTGACCTGAGTTTGGTTCCCAGGATCTCTGCTGGTGGATCACAACCACTTATAAAACTTCTTTGGACTTCCACAGGCAACTACCTTCATGTGCACTTACCTAGACACATACACAGAAATACACATAATTAAAAATAAAAATAAACCTTATGAAGAGGAACTAACAGTTATGTATTACTGATCCAGGTGTGCCAATGATCATTGTGACATTATTCATCGTGAACATGATATGGAATCACCATAGGTACTAATTGAAGGAAACATGGCTAAGGAAAATTAATGGATTCAGTTTACATGATAGACTATTACTTATCCATCAGGAAGAATAAAATTTTTCTTTATAATCTAGAGGAAGATGGATGGGATGCTATCATAGTGAGTGGAATAAGCCAGACTAGACACAGGATTATCACACATGCTTCTCTCATATGTTGGATGCCGGTATTTTGTAAAAGATATGGAGATAGAAGTGGAGTGTATCTGAGAAGAAAAACTAGAGCCAGAAGGAGGAGGTACGGACATGAGAGAGGAAAATGATGAAAGTAGAGTGTGTCAATGGATGAAAGTGTTACAATAAAACTCATTATTTTATGTATGCTGATAAAAAAAGTCATAATGGGAGGACACACCCATCCTCTTCAGGGACTCAGAGCAGAAAACAGAGAAGTCAGTAGGCAGGTGTGACCTCATGGCAAAGTCCTTGTTCCCGATTTGCTATTGGTATAAACTGTTATTTCTCCTGCAGGATGATTGCAGGGATGAGGAGTTCTTCTATAGGGGGACCCCATGGAGAACAAAACACAGACAGAAATATACTTCTAACTGTTCTTTGATGCATTCAACACTTTACTCACAACATACTAGACAATAAGTTTTTTCACAGGAAACTGCAGGGTGGTTGTTTCTTATCAAGCAACACTGCTCTTACACATTCTCAGCCTTGGAGATAAGACCACATATTTTGAAAATGCAATGATCTGGCAAGTACTTGACCCTGGGGTGAATCTCCTCCTTGGCCACCATCAGAAGCAGGTCCTCAGGGAGTTTTTCATTACAGAGCCTTGGTAAGCTTCTTCCATTCAGGGCACCATGGCAGCACATTAGCAATGGAGTCTGGGTCTCAGCCCTAGTGGTCTCCTCTCTGAACAGTGGTGGTGATGTTTCTCTGTCTCTCTCATCCTTTACTTCTGTGGAGGATGCTATACTCCTTGGTCAGCAGAACACATGAGATATTCATGTGATGGTTGTTTCCATGAAGAAATCGCACGGATGTGTCCCCAGAACAATGAAAGCACCTCCGCTCAGGTCCTCACTTATATTGTGAAGCCTACTACTCTGTCTCTCATCCCTCAACTGCCACGTTAAGTGGCATTTAGGAGAGGATAATTTCCCTCTGGCCTTTAGCAGAAGTTTCTCCTGAGGATACCGGCGTGTTGAAGTGCAGTGGACCAGTTTCATCCTTGGCATCCCCATGGCACTGACTTCAGGTGAAGCTGCTTTTTCTACAACAGTCAGGTTCTTGTGAACACTCCACCACATTCTGAGCTTTTCCCTCCTGCGTCCAACATCTGGCCCTTCCAGAGGTTTAAAGTCACCTTGCCCCAATCAAAGCAGTCCCATGGGTGGTTCACTGGCTCTCAACATAGAGTCATTTCCATTCAGAAATCCAAGAAACTGTGGATTAAAATTAGACTCCAGGTATCTGTTACTCCTTAGGCATCTAGATATGCAGAAACCTTCAGGCTTCCTGTGACAGAAAACTCCATGGACACCCACACAATCACACAAAGAAGCAGTCAGCAGCAGTCTGACATTTCTTTGTTTCATAGGTCTGCAATGTATTTGCTGTTGTCTCTGTAGAGAATAGAGGATTTAGGCACATAGCTACTCATGGCCACTACATACCTCTCGTTTATCAACCTCTGCTTTCTACCACCTTCTCCCTGACCTTTCCATCATTCGTGCATGGAGATTCTGCTCATCTCAAACTTCTCTTGTACAACCTCTCTGTGACTGACAAATATCTCCAAGATTTGGCAAAATTCATTTATGGTTGTATGTCATTTTAATTGGTCAAGAAGGGGCCAGTCAAAGTATTAGGCAGGAGAAAGGGTAGGTCCTTGGTGGCAGTTTGCAGAGGGCTGGACTTGTGTATCAGCTTTTGGCAAATAGACCAGTTGTACTGAAAGCAAATATGTGTTTCAGAGATTGCAAGAACTTCCTCTGGGTTCTTCTATAGGGGGACCCTGAGGAGAACAAAACACAGACAGAAATACACTTCTAAGTGATCTTTGATGCATTTAACACTTTACTCACAACATACTAGACAATAAAAGCAACCAGTAGTTGCCTGATTTCCCTTGTAAAAGCATCAAATACACCCTGATTCTAAAGAGTTGATCAGCACACTACAGAATTAAATAGCATGAGAATAAGGCCATTGGAAATGATTCCTTGGCAATTGTGAATTCTGACTATCTGATTTTTCTTTTTTATTTCAGATACTCAGTACTTCTTTGACACTAGCCTGTCACCACACACGTCATATTCATATTATATAGAGACCTCCAATGTGCATGGTTCAACCAGGAGCACAGCTGTCATTTATGAGACGGAGCCAGAGGTCTCAGAAGGACATTTGAACTTGACTCATGTCATTCCTGCTGGCTCTGACTCTGTGACACTTACCTGGACTGCACTCCCCAACCACTCTGGTCCTGTAGAGAAGTATGTTTTATCATGCACACCTATGGACAGCATTGAGCCCTGTGTCTCCTATGAAGGCCAGGAAACCTCAGCTACCATCTGGAATCTGGTTCCATTCAGCTACTACCGTTTTTCTGTCCAGGGATGTACTAGTGGGCGCTGTTTACACAGCTTGCCCATTATAGTAACCACAGCCCAGGCACCTCCCCAAAGGCTGAGGCCACCTGCAATACGGAAAATCAGTTCCTCAGAACTCCACATAGAATGGTCTCCACCGGGGAAACCAAATGGTAAGAATTTAATGCCTCGAATTCTCTTTCTTTTAGGAAACCAAGACAGTAGAAATGAAGAATTATATAGTAAGATGGGCATCTCTCTTTGCTTATGTGAATGTAAGCCATATGCCTGGGAAATGATTTCTGAAGATATAAATACTATTTCTACTGGACAGTAGAAGAAGATATTTCATCTAATTGAGGAACAAATTCTATTCAATTAAATTGCTCTTTAAAAGGCTAATATTATCTTTGCTCTTAATGGCATCTGCCACAACACAGATGATGTTCATAATTGGATGCTCACTTATAAAATGCATTATATTTGACTGAGTCACAAGTTAGGGCACCCATAAGCTGCAAATTTTCTCTTTTAAGCAAGAAAAAGATATAAAATAATACAAAAAATTGTATATAGGCTAGTTGATTCCATTAAGTTAATTTTTGTGTTCTTAAAATTGAACCTTGAGGTGCAGAGGCCAGACACACATTCCTAACTTTTTACTAATTTAGATTATGTACATATCATGGCAAAACTTAGCATCAAACTTTTTGTTGTTTGGTAAAAACTTAGATACAAGTAGCTACACAATATTTATGCAGATCTGTCTTGTGTCAAATATGTAATTAAATCCACAGTTTAATTATTCAATTATAAATTCAAAATATGCAAACTGGAAGTGGAATATGCAGGTACCCTAAAAGTATTGGATATCCTTAGCAGAAATTTTGAGTACCCATTCTGCAAATGTTTCATTTCACCTATGGTAAATTATGGTTGTTTTGTATTTATACTTCTTTTGATTTGCTTACTCCCAAAATAACATGGCCTTCACGCTATTTTGCAATCAGTTTTGCTGCTTTCATATACACCTGTCTTATAGATCACTAAATTTCTACACCTAGAAAAGAATCAACAGGCAATATAGTCAGAATACTAAAATGCTAGCAGCCTTAATGTCCAGTCCCCACATAGCCTCTTTGACTAGGTCACTTCAATGTACTATCTCTTTTCTAGGTATAATTGTAAGATATGAATTATACATGAAGAGATGGCCATCTACTAAAGAAAGTCGCGTGTTTGAGAGCAGTGGTTGGCTCAGTCCTCACCCAGCTTCAAAGTCACCCAACAAGAGTGAAAACACACTTCAGCCTCCCCAAGTCAATGTGTCCATCTCTGGCTTGGAGCCACATACAGAGTATGCATTTAGGGTCTTAGCTGTGAATATGGCTGGCAGTGTGTCATCGGCCTGGGCCTCAGAAAAAACAGGAGAATCAGGTAAAGACCAATGCTTTGACTTCTTATTTAAAAACCCCTCAGTGAAAGTGTTATCTGGAAATTAAGGTCAAAAAGACATTTGAGGTGAAAAGAGGTCATGATTTAGCTATGAATCCATTTGTGGGGGAGAAAGCTTAATTCTAGCTCTAGTCTTTGGGTACAGGGGTCCTTCCCCCAAATAACAGTTGATTTCCAGTGTCGGATGGGTGGGCACTTAAGCTAATATTGCTTTGTGTTTGTCATTGTTTACCAACAGTGAAAGAGTTTTCAGTTTTACAATTAACTTTTTTCTCTTTTCAAAAAAATTTTAAGGTAATCAAGTTTACACAATGACATAAACTAGTACATCAAAAAGTCTACTCCCAAGTGTGTTTAAAAACAATCAGAATTAAAATAAGGGAAGAGAGCCAAAAGTTTAGTTTTCTCATGGTATCTTTATAAAGGTAACTGGTTTATTCTTAATTTTCCACTTTATTCCTCACATAAAGTGGACTTTCAATTCCATGAGCATTGAAGAAAATAAGTATATTTTTGCTATGTGCTGAATCTACAAATATTAAAAAAAAAAAAAAACAAAACCTGCCCTAAATTTAACAGGTTGAAACTATGAAGGTTGAAGGTAGCTTTGAATGGATATCCATGGGCCTCATTGAGTGAATAAAATGTGCATTGTGTTGGACGATCTCTCAAAGACTACTTAACATCTTGGACAAACTAGAGGGCCATGAGAGCAGAAGTATTGAGTCATGGAGTTCTGGAAGGGGAAAACTAAGATCAGAAATGGGATATAACAGATGAAACAGCATCCATGTATCCTCATAATCTTATGGATCACTGGGAAAGGAAAATGCAATGGGGCCCTTTGACAACACATCTTTGGTAGTTCATTTAAATTCTATACGAAGATGTCAAGGATGGTGGGAGTAAAGTGTGTGGTGTCTGTGTGCTGTGAACATTTTAGGAAGGACTGAGCAAAAACTGAGTTTCTTTGGGACCATTTAGTCAATTTTAGCTGTACTTCTTAGTGGAATGATTTTCCCCTCCCTCACTGGTTCGTCTCAGTGAAACATGGTTTTCCATGAGAAGTATGACATCCTGCATCTTAGGCTTTGGGGACTATAACAAGTTCTGTTTCTGTCTTATTCAAATTTCTTATCAACTTATTCACTACCTATCTTCATGAAAATATAGACGTTTCTATCAGAGTCTCTCTCTCTCTCTCTCTCTCTCTCTCTCTCTCTCTCTCTGTGTGTGTGTGTGTGTGTGTAAGAGAGAGAGAGAGAGAGAGAGAGAGAGAGAGAGAGAGAGAGAGAGAGAGAGAGAAAGCACATGCTTGTGTGCTTGCAGAGTCTACTAGAGGAAGCCATTAGGTGTCTGTTCTGTCATTCTCCACCTCATTTCCCTGTGACAGGGTCTCTCACTGAACCTGCAGCTAGGCTGCTGACTACCAATCCCCAGTGAGCCTCATATCTTTGCCTGACATGGCAATGGGGTTACAGATGTATTTGAGGTCATCCCCAGCTTTCTGCATACACACTAGGATCTGAACTCAGGTCCTCATGCTGTGTATCAATTGCTCTTACCCACTCAGCCATCTCTCCATCATGTCAGTCTGAATTTTATTTTGTAAATGAAAAATACCTTACCTGACAATATCAGGATAGTAAGCATCCCTGTGGATGATAGTTTAAAGTGAATATGTAATATGTATCTGTATATTTTTTTAATTTCTGAAAATGAAAACACTTTAAAAAGAATAGGGTTTTGAAGAAACTAGAATAGCTAAATCTGAAATCTTGTATGGATGACATTATTGCGTTTGATGTTGTTTTTGTCTTTGTTAGCACCTGTGTTCATGTTCCCTCCTTCCGTTTCTCCACTCTCGTCACACTCTCTCAGTGTCTCCTGGGAGAAGCCAGCAGAACACTTTACAAGAGGAGATATTATAGGGTACAACATCAGCATGGTTTCTGAACAGTCCCCTCAACAAGATGTTCCAGTGATGTGTTCAAAGGTATTTTTATTCTCAGCTCATTTCCTTTCTGAATTAAATTATGACTTTATTTGATATTTTCTGAATTTACAGAATTCTGTGGAAGAATCTCTCTCCAAATGTGTTCATCAAATGGGCCATGTTCATTATCATAACATCAGATGTTCAAGGTCTTCTGTCTATATATGCTTATCACTTATTTTTCTAATGTGCTAAACTAAAGTGGTTGTAATTTTATTTCATGAGACCTGCTGTTTCCACTTAGTCTTAAATATTTTCCAAGAAGTCCTTTCAACAACTATGTACTATGTAAGATAATCTGAAAATATTATTTGATCACATAATAGTGCATTTAACCAGTCCACAATCTGTCAGTATTTATATTGTATTCATTTGGATGTCAAAATGACATTGACAAGAGCATCTCATATGCACATTTTGTCTATGTCTTCATTTCCTTGGGAAAAGTCATGAAGAACCAAATTGATTACAATGTAACAGAAATCATGGCAGTAGGGCTGAAAATGAAGCCCTGTTGATAAAGTGCTTGCCTAGCATGTGTTAAGCCTTGGGCTTGTTTCCCAGTACTACATAAAACTAGGCATGGTAGCACAGGTCTGTAATTCAACCACTCTAAAGGCAAAGGGAATAAGAGATGATGTTCAAAGTCACCCCAACTACCTAGTGAGTTTGAGGCTTGCTCAGGTTATATGAGACCTGTCTCAAATTTTCTATGTTGATATAATTCATAAAAATGCTATTAATACAATGAATTTGCTCAAGGCTTTGGATGTATGTTCACATCTTGTCTTCTAGTAATATCTACTCCAGTGATGAGAATATAGAGTGTTAACAGTTACAATGCCTTGCTGTGTCCAAGTTCTAGCTCATTGGATATGAAAGATTCTAGAAAATGAGAGGCTCTCATTCCCTCCAGTTTAGAAATGAAGTACTTTACCTTTCTAGTCTGTTTTATAGACATAGTACTGTACATGGATAGAGGCTATTGGTGTCAACTTCATGTGTCATCCTATATTCTTGCTTGCTCACTTCTATTTCTGAGGAACATAGTCTTTGATGAACACTAGCATGAGATAATAAGATCTCCACACCTCTTGTCCAATCTATGCACTTCCTGTTTCCTTGTTTTCACATACTCCGATCTTCTGATCTTGTTTCATGTCCATGACCAGAGTGGTCAAGTTCTGTCACTCAGTCCACATGTGTTTTCCCTTGAGATGCTTCTCTTCCATGTACTGTAGCAGGGATCTTAGAGAGTCTTATTAATAAAATCAAACCTGTAGCCAGGTATTGGGGTGAAGCTGGAAGATCAGAGAACCAGAACAAGCCACAGCTACCTCCCCTTGCCGGATCCTCAGTTGATTCTGTTTCCTCAGACTGGAAGCCTCTGAGTCCTCATCTGAATGAATCTCAGCTGAACTGCTACTTAAAAGCCTGAATGCTTAACCAGCCCGAATGCTTCTTCTAGTTTTTGGTCCTCATGCCTTATATACCTTTCTGCTTTCTACCACCACTCCCTGGCATTAAAGGCTGGCTTTCTGGGATTAAAGGCATGAGTCACCATGCTTGGCTGTATCCTTGAACACATGGATTTCTGCCTCTGAAATGCTAGGATTAAAGGTGTGTGCTACCACTGCCCATCCTAAGTATCTATTGGCTTTTCTGTTCTCTGACCCCAGATAAGTTTATTAGGGTACACAATATTTTGGGGAACACAATATCACCACAATGTATAGTGGGGAAACAAGTGCAATGCCTGAAGGTTCGTCCTCTGAGAATATTTGTCTTCACTGCTGTTTCTGAGAGCCACCATAGTGGGACAATGTAGCAGCAGCCACCTAGCCTATTCTTGTAGTTATTTTCTAAGACATCCTTGGTGTTCAGCACTGGTATTCTCCTTTCTTTATGGTTTAGAGATAACTTCCAAGAGCTGCATGACATTCTTTGGGCTGTCCTCAAGCCTTAGATTTCCATTTCTACCATAGGATGCATTTTGGTTGAGTCTATCTGACCTTAAGACTTGACATGTCTGAAAAGGAATCCAGCCAATGAGAATAAGTCCAACTGTGTATTCATTTGATGTTCTGTTGGATGCTCTGGTGTGATGAGAGTCCAGTAGCTTGCGGAGAGACTTAAGCAAATGGTTTAGGGTGACTAGAATTCCTATCACTTTATGTGCTTTTGCTCTGCTACTGTCTACCTTGTAGCTCTCTTTCCACAAATACATCACAATATTTTCCCACTATGATGTGTCCCAGAGCCATTGGATCTAGCAGGGTTAATGTCCCAAAAAGTTCATCAGCCAACAGCACAGCCCGACCGTAGGACTAAGCTACTTCCTGCTCTGGGACAAATCAAGTAGCAGAATTTCATATTGACATGCTGGTCAGAACAGTACCCATATGGAAGTTTCTTCACCAGACATTGAGCTTCTTAATGAAGGGTTCAAGATAAAATGCTTTTAAGGATGCAAGACATAGCTATTTTTCTTCTACTTTGGACTGGTTACATGTCCTAGATGTCACAGACAACTTGGCCTCCTAAAACCCCAGCTGATGCTCCAAATCCCTTAATCTTTTATAAAGTTAATCTCTTACTCTCTGGAACACACAGCTTACTAAACCTCCATTCACTTGTTTCCTGCTTATCTGATCTATTTAACATGATTTTATTGACACAGACAAACAATACTTTCAAGAAGGATTGTATAGTTTCTCTTAAATTGATGATGACCCTAAGATTACCTTTATTTACTACATAGATGACATTGGCAATAGCCATCTGATTGCACAGTCCTAAAAATTAATACTCTCTCTAAAGTTACCTTAATGATTAGTCCACCACTAATGTAAGTTTAAAAATTGTGCTGCTCTAGCAAAGTTGTAGGCTGCCAGGAGTCTACCTACCTGAATCCTCATTGTCAGCCATCTGGGATGGTCCAGCTGCAGGATACCACTTCAATACTTTGACATCTCCCTCCTATGAATCTAATGCCTGACATGACTGTTATAGTTCTGTTTTTCCAGAGGACATCAACCAAAGTCGAAGACTTGAGAACAGGATATATGGTGGGTGTACTCAGACACAGCAGATAGTATAAGGAAGTCTGTCACTATTGAGAATAAGAAGCTAGGGTATGAAACCACTGTTAAAATGTCTCAACTGATATCCCAGACAGCTCTAGAACCAGAATCCTTTAAAGCTGCCACAAACAGGGTAGAAATCCCAGGCTTTTCAACCTCGGCACTATTTGTTTACAAACACTGCCTTCAAAATCACCATAAACTGAGTGGGTTACAATGGCATGTATTGATTCTCTCAAGTTCTACAGTTCAGAAGACTTAAAACCAAGCTGCTGGGAGAGCCATACTCCTTCCATGTACCCTAGAGGATGTCCTTACCTGCTTCCTCCAGCCTCCTCCAGGTGCTTGGTGACACTCTTTGCATTGTGCCAACATATTTCTCATTTCGGCTTGGTCAGCTTGCTTTACCTCTACTCCCTCTGTCTGTGGGGGTTTTCATTCCTCCTAAAAGGGTACCAACTGTCAGATTGAGGGCTAATCCTAAATGCTAGATGGATTAACTCATTTCTTCCACAAATAACTCATTTCAAAAGGTGAAATTCTCAGAGGTAGACATGCATTTTGGGGAAGACCCTCTTTAAATCTCTGTGAATATATTTGCCTTTTTCTGAGCTGTTTTAGTGGACAGAACACACACACACACACACACACACACACACACACACAACATAGAAATTTATTTTTTGTCTAGACAAAGAGTCAATAATAAATTTATGATTCTCTATTGTCCTTTCCCATCCATCTGCATATGTGACTTTTTCAACTATCTCATGATAAAACAGCATCTAGTATAATAACATGCTTTTCAGTTTATATAAATTACTGTACAAATCTGCTGTACTGTAGTTGTTTAGGTAAATTTATAAATAAGACTGGCGTTTGGTCTTTGATCCTTATGTTCCATATTTATCATTGGCATTTTGGCTCACAGTTGTATTTTATCTATTCTTTTATTCTTAGGCTCATATAATTTTGGAGTCATCACCTAAATAAACATTCCCAGTATACTTTGTTGTACTCCTGTAGCGAAATGACCTAAGAAATATTTGAAATGTTGCTAAACTCTGTGAGCATCTAAACCTGTGTCTACTTGTGAAGTATTATTTTCTATGAATGTCAAACCTAAGAACTAAGTCAGTAACTACATAGCCTCTTGACAGAATCAAGAATCATAATAAAACATGAGCCACAGGGTTGCTACTGATATAATTCAACAGGCTTTTACTATATAACCTTTTTATAACTATAAATATCATACCTCAATGATAAAACATATAATATAGCAAATACATCAAGCAACACCATACTCATTTTTAACATTACCAAGTCTTCCATACTGTACATGGCTATATGACCTATTTGTAGCCTTGGTGGTACAGTACCATTGATTTATATGGGCACTATCACAAACACTTGACTGCTTGCCTTATGACATTAAATAGCTATGGCATACCTAGGTAGGATAAACATTTAGATCTTGTGATTGTAAAGAGCCACAATTACATATGCAATCTGGTCTGTGGTTTACCAACCATCTGTACATAGTCCAATGAATGCATGTCAGTAGGCCTAAGAAAAATCATTTCATATTCATAATTCTGTCTCTGTGACATTCCCCCCAAACATAACTTACATCTACCATCTAAGCAAGTTTTCATGGTTGCTTGTTATTGGTTCTAGTCATAATGATAGGATGAATTCTCTCTGGCTGTTTAATTGTTTATGGTCTTCTTCCCAATCTCTTTTTCTCAAACCCTCTGCTTTCATTTGAAAATGTAAGATGGTGACTATATTTCAAGAAATGTAACTATCAATCTAATTTATATGTTTATTTGGATAGGAAAGGAAGTGAGATTTGACCTAAGGGAATATTTATTCAGCATCTTTTCTTTTCCCCTTTACAACTGTGGATGTTTTAAGCAAATGGTGGAATGATTTAGCACCATGCCATTGTCCTATGCTCTGCCATCAAGTAGCGTGTGGCATCACCACCCTGTGTTACTGTTGGCTTTGTTTGGACTTTTTCACGGTAACTGTGTCGATGTCGCCATCTTTATCTCTACCATTGGTGACAATAACCATACATCCATGCTGCTTTATGAGGCCATAACTCCGTTTTCTCATTTATCCACTCAGGAACTGCATTATTACCTCATAAAACAGTGTGATTGTACAATTATCAATTAAACCCCGGCTTGTTGAGACTTCTTTTTTGGAAATCGCTTTCCTTATAGGAGTTGGCAATAGTTCCCTCTGCCTGAATTCATGGGATTTGTAATGCCAAGATTATAGACTGTGCATTGATTATTATCTGACTATTATTATTGTTTTGCCTTGAAGCTGTTGCATTCTGCTAAGTCCCAGGACCTGTCTTATGTTGTAAAGGGACTAAGGCCGTATAGGATCTATGCCTTTACTGTCTCCCTCTGCAATTCAGTGGGCTGTGTAACCAGTGCTTCAGGAGCAGGACAAACCCTAGCAGCAGGTGAGTACATTCCAATTGAATATAAAGAAATACATCCCTCTTGAAAATAAATACCTACAGTACTTCTGCATTTTGGACTTCACATGTGTCTTTTCTGTCTTTTTTGTTTTTAAACAAAGCAAGACATGGAGCCAAGGGTTATGGACACATCAGAAAAGCCCCAAATTAATATGGAATGAGAATGGCTCCTGTGCTCAGCTTCTACCTAGGACCACAAAATGTCCTGGCAGCTATGAGATGGATTTAGGAGGCATCCCATGAGGCCACAGGACATTTCTTCCCTCAATATGAACTTCTCTTTTGGGGTTGGAACTACCTACTCCTGTCGCATGGGGATATCTAGCCAATTCTAGGTTGCCATGACACTATACATTTTTCATCTGTTGGAAAGGCGATTGGTTATATATTATTTTATTTATGATTAATAAGACTCTCCTAAGTTTACACAATGTAACAGGAAAAATTGATAAATCGTTGAATATGGTTTCTATCATTTTTGTTTGCTTTACTGCAAGCCAACTAGAGTTATACAAAACTGAATACAGATATCACTACCATCTTCGCACTCCACTAACAGCATTTAGAATATTTTCACCTCCCATTGTTTCTGTCAGCTCTTCTGCAAGGCTTAGTTCTCTTTATGGATGTATCTAAATGTACAGAGGTTAGGGGATTCCAACATGAATTAGAGGCATTGTACAAACATGTATTTAATCATCACCCTTCTATCTGTAGGTCTAATTCTATTGTTCCCATCTTCAGTTCTGGAACAACTAATTCGGTCCAAATTATGTCACATAATTACTTTTGCTTGTTACAATTTTCCATTGATGTGAAGGAAATCCCAATTCCATGACAGTGTGGTTTATTATCTCAACGACTGAATTCTTCATGAATTTATGTTTAATCTATGTGTATTTCAGATGTGTGAGTACATTCGAGGAGTATCAAGTGTATTAAATCATATGGAGACCCTACTTTTCCTATAAGCCAATTTCTTCTTATGAATTATAGGATTCAAATGTACTAAATTTGAATAAGAGAGGTGAATTCTATCTGCTTTAGGCAAAAGTGGCACAAAATTTGAAAGGATAGTCAATATCACAGATTAACAAAAATGAGACAGAGATTGAGCCAAGCTAAAGGTTGGCCTCTGGTAAAGTGTGGGATAGAGAGGCTCAGCAGTGAGGCAGGTGATGAGGCATTGCAAAGTCATCCTGTGCTGTCGCATACCCAGTGTTGCCGTATTCATAGTAACACCTCCCTTGGGTGTGTCCAATCTGTATCTAATACTTTTAGTGACTGGGAAATGCTCATGTCTCAGACAAACCAGCATCACTAGACCCATCTTCAAAAAGGTGCTTTCTGTGTTTTTATTTTATTTATACTTATTTATGTATGTGTTGTGTGTGTGCACACATGCATAATCACATACATGTGCAGTGCATGAGTGGCGGTCAGAGGACAGTGTGTAAGTGTCAACTCTCTCCACCATGTGGGTTCTAGAGATTGAACTCAGGCCCTCGATTTTGGTGGCAAGCATCCTTAACTGCTGAGCCATCTCCCCAGCCCTAGAGAAGTGAGTTCTGAAGTGGACTGAAAATATCTACCTCTAGTTTCTATTTAACAGTCTTCTCTTGGAGGCTGTTGTTAGCAAAACCTGTCTCCCTCCTGACATCATTGTCTGTAGTATCTCTAATAACACTACATCTGCAAAAGTCTTGTCTCCGCCATGCCATAGTGCACCATCTGCATCTCCTGGAAGAAAGGGTTTGGTGCTGAGCAGGCATATTTTCTAAACATGTCAGCCCATGTTCCTATAGACACAGCAAATGAAAGTAACTGGAGTGAGACATGCCTGACTTTGGGGACCAGATAGCTCCTGGAGTGCAAGAAGGAACTGCTACTCTTGGCATCATTGATGACACCCCCAATGGTCCTGTCTTGTGGGGTGAAGCAGTGTGTTCCTACCACATAGAGGGCAGCACACCCAGCGCCTTCAGAAGCTCCTTTTCAGTCACTGGTGAGGTAACCTCAGGCCGCTCTGGCTCAGGAGTGACTGTGGAAAGGTAACTGGAGCCTCTGATGGCCAACATGTATTTGAAGAAGTGTTTAGCATCCTCATCCTTCTTCCTTTTTTTTTTTTTTTGATCCAGAATTTGCTGAGATTTATTACATAGACCAGAGAAGCCCCACATTTGTGGCATTCTTCCTTCCTGCTTCCGCAGGAAATGCAGGCGTGTGCCACTGTGTTTTGTTGTCCCCTGTAGCCATAAAGGAAGTAAAGCAAATTAAAACTGTTTTGTGACTCTTTACTTTTTTCTTATCCCTCTACTTTTTTCCTCCTGGGTTTCTTTGAGACAAGGTCTCTCTACATAGTCCTGGTTGTCCTGGAACTCATCATGTAGTCCAGGCTGCCCTTGAGCTTACAAATTTGCCTACCTCTCCCTTCTGAGTCCTGGGATTAAAGGCATGTGCCACTGATCCCGGCTCTCTCTACCTTTTTTTCACAAAGAAATAAACCTAGAAATATCTCATAATCTCTAAAAGCTACATAGATTTCAGATGTGGGTGATAGTTATTTTTTTATGCTTTGTTTTGCTTTATTTTATTATTTTTTCCAGATAGGATCTCATTATTTAGTTTGGACTGAACTCAAACTCATAATCCTCTTGCCTTAGCCTCCCAAGTAAAAATAAGAATTTATTCATATGCATTTTGTGGGATGATGAGCAAGTATTTTCTTCTTAGTTATTATTTCTAATTTGCAAAAATACTTAAATGGGAAAAAATGAACCAGAATGCAAGAGTTTGAGTTTGGGTTTTGCTACCTACAAGCTAGGTTTGTTATTGTTGCACAACAGTGATCAACTCCTGATATAATGACTAAAGACAGAAAGGGTATTCTGTCTTGGTGTCAGTGGGTTGAGTCCATGCGTATTTGGTCCCATGCAGGAGGATGGACCATGATGGCAGTGGGAATGTGCAAAGGGAGATGCTGTTCACATCATGGTAAACAGGAAGCAGAATGTAGGAGGGACCAAGGCAACAGGTGTAACCTTCAAAGACACACCCCATGTGATCTACTGCCTCTTACTTGGCTCCATTTCCTTAAGCTTCCAGAACCTTCAAAACAGCACTTACCAGCAGGGGCCTGAGACTTCAGCAAATATGCCCATGGGGGACTTTTCATGTTAGAGTACCAGCTGTGAGACCCTTACATGATTTATGTTATCTCTATTACTGAGCTTTTCAGTTTATAAATAAGGATAACATTTCATATGGTATGTCTATAGTTCAAAAGATAACATGTGTAAAATGTGTAAGGAAATATTCACCACAGCAAAATGTCCATAAAATTTTCTTCTTATTGCAATTGCCATCTCATGAAACATGTTTGTTAGCCAATGTCAACACTGTGTCCAGCTGTGAGGGTTTACAGTATTACCAGGGTCAAGAGATGCAAGGTCCAGCTTTAGCCTCTTAGCATTCTAGAGCATTTACCTAACAATGGAAAGCTCTAAAACCAGGCTTGTTGTGAAAACAAACCAGAAAACCTTAAAGTCTAAAGTATTTTTTCCTTCTCTGAGAAGTATATCAATCAAAATTATGATGTCTAAGATGTAGTGGAGCTGGAGAGATAGCTTAGTGGTTAAGAGCACTGTCTGCTCTTTCAGAAGACCCAGGTTCAATTTCCAGCACCCACATGATAGCTCACAACCATCAGTAACTCTACTTCAAGGGAATCCAAGGTCCTCCTCTGGCCTCCATGGGCAATAGGCACACTAGTGGGCACAGACATATATGCAGGTAAAAGACCCATACACATAAAATAAGATAAAAAATTAAAATGAGAACAAAGTAAAATTAAAAAATTGTGTCCAGATTGCAAATTTCAAATTTGTTGTTTGTAGTATAAAGTCACCAATGTGCCCCACCATGAATACATTATCTTGTAAAATCTCCAATTAGAAAGCAACCATTAAACGCTCACTATGTAAAGTCTGTGGGAATTCAAAAGATAATACACACGGTGTTGAGATTAAGGAGTTAACATCTAATTGACTAATTGGCATGAGGATGTGTGCTGGGACTCTTAGCTGGGAAGAAGGCTATAGGAACAGAGGAGAGGCTTTGAGTTGGGAAATTAGGAAATTACCTCACTGGATGCTGTTGTAGATGGATTTGGTCGATTGAAAAAGACATTTGTATCTATTGACTGAGCATATAAAATGCAGTAGTCCCCATGTTAGAGGTTGGCACTGTTCTAGATATTGCTATGATGAAATCTGTGGTTTATGAAGACTTTTCTGGCAATGCATTCAGAGCAGATATGCCTAGATTTTCAGTATTTCTCAGTGGGGAAGGACTAAGGGACTTTGTCCAGTGAGTAGAAGTGATGATTGACAGATGAAATGGGTAGTATCATAGGGAGGACAGCCACAGGTTCAGAGGAGGAAAAGGTTGAAGGCGACAGTAAGTATTTGAGTAGACCGTGGTGTTTCTGTTAAATAAAGTGGGAAAGATGAACATATGGGAAAAACAAACCCGTGCGTTTATGTTTGATCATTTGGTAGGAACATATCTGTGGCAGATATAAGCAGCTAGCAGCAGAGCATACAAATCTGGTGGTTAAAATGTTGCTGGTTTTATAATCATCTGTAGAGATGGAGGCCTATGGTGAAAATGAATCAGTGAGATGGTGAAGACACTATGACGCAGGAGAGGGAGGGGGAATCTGCGCGAGCGCATGCGCCCTGGGAAAGAGTGAAGCTAAGGGAACAAGGAAACAAGATGAGAGAGTGATTCCCATCTGCAAAGTCATAGAAGGCTCATGTTACTTTTAGTACCACATGCTGTCCAGAGAGCAAGAGGGCCGAGGTCCCTGCAGTGGCCTGAGCTGAAGCTGTGTGTGAAGGACTGAGCAGCAACAAAAGACTACCATAAAGAAAATTCAAAGGTGCTTCTCTGAAGTTTTGACAAACCTATTCCATTAGCTTCTATTCCTGTGGGAAATCTCTTCTATTCTGATGGAGAAATTATTTCGGTGGCTTTTGGAACATGAGAAAGAGAGGTTAATCTTAGCCATCAGTATATACTGTCAGAGCAGGTGACTCCTCAGCTGCCAATAAAAGTAGTTTACACGCTGGTGGTGAGAAAATGCTTTCCTTGTGTTTGTTTTGGTGTAAAATGTATCATTTGTGGGTATATTCAGATCAGTGAGAAGAAAAATTAGCTTTTTATTTGCCGTAAGCCCGGCCCAGCGACTGCAGACTCAGGATCCTTCATGCCTCTCGTTTCTAGTAGGCACTCACCGTTTCTTTCCTTATGCATGCCCTAAGATTAAACAGCTCAATAAGAGTCATGGACCGGACACCATTAGAAATAGGCAATGTCGAAGCCAGAGCTTTTGCGTAGTCAAGTCTACATTGGAAAAGAATGTAAGTCAACCAGGTGTTTTATGAACCAGCCTGCTCTTATTTCTGGAGAACAGTGAGGCAGCTTGCTGTGGGTTTGCCGGAGATGTAGCTCCTAAATATAAGCAAAGGGATGGAGGTCTGCCATTCGACAACTTTGCAGTAGAGAGTCACAAATCCAAATAGGTACAGAGAAGTGTGGGACCACAACAGTGGTGTCTCCTCATTAAAATCTTAGTCACCGTTTTTAAAAAAGACATTCAGGAAGTTTTATCTGGCAATTTCATGAAAAAGCTTGAGAACCCGGTGATTTATTTTAAATATTTTCTAGTCCGTAAAATAGAATGGGGGCACTTCACCCTGAGTACTGTGTTAGATTTGGGTTTGGTACCTAATGCAGTCCTGGATGGGTTCTCCATGGAACACTTAGGAAAGCTGGAGTCAATTCTTTGGAATTGCTCCTGTTCATCCTGGACCTTCTTCAAATCCCTTTTACACATCTACAAAAGATTAGCCTTTCCATTTAGGAAATTTTTGAATTTCTATCTTTTTCCAAGTCTGCCAGATTTAAACCTGCCTTCGAGAGAGCCATTTCTAAAGGAATACCATGTTATTTCTTTCAGCTGTTTTGGCTCCAGACTACAAGCTGAGAAGGCCCATCTCTTATCAGACAAATAACTAGGGGTACATTAAGTTTTGCTCTGAACCCAAAGTGTAATATAGATCTCCTTTCTCCTGGGTAGAAAACCTATCTTGTTTGCATGCAGGGACATAAGTCTTTTCATTGTGAATAGGACCCAGAGTGATTAAACAAGCACTCTTAATATGTTAATTTATAATTTTAATTACAACAATCTTGTCTATATAGTCATTAGTGAATACTAATATAAATATTTTTCTACCTTTTTATTCATCGTGCGTAAGGCAATCATCCTGTTCCTTCTCTGAGGTTGCTGGTTTCCGTCTCATAATGCCATCTTTGTTCCTAGTTATGAATGCATTTTGTCCCTTCCTGTCTTGAATAATCCCTCATTAAGCTAGTCACTTTCTGCTCCATGCTAAAAAGGAAAAATTATCATGCAAATGTGGCCGGCCGTATTAGAAAGCACATCACCCGACTCTTTTGTCGCTGCCCTTCAATTAGTTTCCCTTCTTTGAATTTAATTCCATTTGTTGTTAAAACTACTGACTTGATGTATGGACTCATGAATCCCAGGCTGCTGCCAAGAAAGTGAGGGGGGAATCAAAGGCTCTTGGAAGATCTGCAGAGCTGAAATGAATCTGCTTCACCTTTGACAAGAACACTTGAACAGCCCCGGAGTCCTCTGATGATTCAACTTGGCTAATTATCCAATTATTTATTTCAAGAGTAAAGATGGCATTCTACCACGAGAGAAGTGTAAAGCAGCCTGAGAAATTTGGGAGTGACAGGTGACTTAGGGCCCATCCAAGATAAACAATACCTGTGTAGAAACTTGGCTTCCCATGTGTCATCCATGGCCGCTCTGCTCCCTCTCAGGAAGGAGATCCTGGGCACATGGAGACTTTCTGGTTGTTTGTTTTCTCTCTCAATGGAGATTATTTTTACACTTGCAAACACCATGTCAAATTGCCAGGGCTCTTAAGCAATATTTAAGTTGTATTTCTCTTGATTAAAAGCTTTTGGTTCAAAGCAATACTTTTTAATTGCCTAATGATATAAGTCAGTTCTTAGGGAAAAAAAAAACCCGCACATTTAGGAGTTCATTTGCGATATAACTGAAAAATTCATTGCATGGCAGTAAAACAATTTACTGTTAATTACAAGGAGAAGAATTTGCTGTAGCATGCTCACAGATTGCCATGAATCATGCAGCACTCCTAGAGATTTATAACAGATGTGTAAGTGGGATGAATTAGCAGGGTTTAATAACAGAGGCACAAATCATGCAGACTTCAAGGAGCTTTAATTGATATACTAGAATGTGACGGGCATGAATCACTCAGCCATTCAACAGCATTGGAACATATGGTCAGCTCAATATGCTGCATCTTAAATCGGTTGGTGAGTCGTTGCTTGTCCCATATGGTGGGAGCAATATATTTTTCGTGATTAAAAAAATACATCCATTTTTTAAAGAAATATGATTGTAAAGCATGTTTGTTATTGAGCAGGCATCTAAAAGCCAAGCCGACCTGAGTGTTATTTTTATTTTTTGTTATGATTATTTTTAAACATGGCAGTTTCCCAAAATAAATAAAGGACACTACATGTAATATTAGATCGCTGGAGGCATTCTGAGAAAGGAATCTGTGCTGCTGGCATATTTGACCCCCAGCAAGCCCATGGTAAGCATGGCTGGAGAAGCTGAGATTGTCCTCAAAGCCCTGCAGAGCCGGGTAAACAAGATGAAGGGTGTGTCACTTTGGGGGAAGGTTAGGACTGCCCAACTTGGCATTCTAGCATGATGGGTTTGGTGGGAAATCTTTACTTAGCAGGGTTAAAAAAAAAAACAAACAACAACAACAAAAACCAACGTAGTTTTGATAATAGCATGGCCCTAATGGAACAACTGCTTGGATCACTCTTTTGTTTCTTAACTAAATGTTAGCTTCCTTGGGATCATTAAGAATAATCTTCATAGATAGCAGAACTAATGCCATGTCACTCATGTGGAGGCAGGTATCCTGGCCGACGACTAACTGGTAGTGTAAAATCATGCTTTCACTGTAGCTGGGTCCTGGCAGCTTTCAGAAAGGTTTCTGCAGCATTAGTAAATGTGTCAGACTTGAAAAGGGAATATTGCAAGCCTTAGTCTGTGCTGCCAGGATTTAATGTCAACAATTAAAATTTATTTTGATCCTTACCTAGTGTTTATTACTGTTTGTATACACAGCAGACCTTACTAATACAGAGATGCACTATTAGACAGAATTGCCATCTGTTCCGAGAGAAATGCTGGCATCTGCCTTTGATGCTAAAACTAAAATGATATTATTTCTAACAAAACAAAATTAACTGCTTTTTACTCACCAACTTCACTTTTAAGGGCACAGATGTACCAAGGAAAGGACTGGTTTATGAAATGTGCAATGACCTCCGGGACCAGGACTGCTTTTGGTTTTGTGACTTTTATGAGGCTTCCTGTTGGCCTTTTGGGCATGCGGAAAGGGCATGCAGAAATCACCTTTATAAAGCAGAACCTTACCTTTGCAGTGCTCTCACTCCGTAGCTTCAGTTCTTCGTTAAAATAACAACTGAAATAGGTAAAACTTGACTGAGTTAGAGGCTTGAGTCCCTCCAAAATATTTTGACAGATGCATCCTCAAAAATAAATAAATGAAACAAAACTCCGATGAAAGAAATGGAATAGGCAAAAATGCTAGAGAACCAAGTCTCCATTGGTCCCACAGTGACCCCTTTAGGAAAATACAAACTCTCTTCTCTGCTAGGCTATTAATTTTTTTTTCTCCCACACTGGCATATATAAAAGATTTATATGCAACACCCCTCCTATTTTTTTTTCCGAAGGCCTAAGTATCTTATTAAGAAAAGGTCTCTTGCTGTTTGAAGTTAAAGAATTCGGAGGACCAAGGACAATGGTAACACCCATACTGACATAAGATCGCTGGGACACTTTCTGAGATGGACCACTCGGATTCTATATATCACAAAACAATAAATTGTGTCACGCCCATGTTTAATGCGTGTACACAGTGCATTAACTGTAACTATAGTACATTTATTTGTGCTGGAGGAGACTTGAAAATGATTAAAAAATCAATACTCTGCTGTCAGGCAGGCAAGTGTTACGATACGTTTAAGAAACTAATTGCACAGGCCCCATAAAAGCTTCAAGTTTGTGTAGCAAGGATGCCATAATTACAGTTGGAGCAACTACCTCTCATATTAATGGTGGGCTTTAGGGAACAGTGGCAGTGGCCGTCACCTTCATAGTGCATGTGTTAGTTCAGAAATAATGGGTCCCCTTCTCTCTGGTCCTGGGCGGTGTTAGTTATGACAATTGATCTACCGTCACCTGAAAGGAAGTGGCAGCAGTGTGTGGGGACCAAATTCACTGGAGGTCTCCGAAAGTCGTGCTGTGCAGCCTTTCTATGGCACGGCAGACATAGGAAGATCGTGTTGCATGCCACATTCTGGGTAAAGAGATGATGGCTGAGAGCTGAAGGGAAATGCTAAGGGGCCATGGTCAGCTTCCTTGACGTCTAAGATGACCTGTATGTCAGGCTCCCCTGCTGGTTTTCTAATTGGGAATCACTATTTGGTCCATCTCAACTCAACCATGTCTCTCCATGAAGACATACTAAAGAAAAGAGAGATCAAGTGGTAGATTAGGATATTTCTGAGGTGCTGAGCCTCACATAGAGCTGACCAGGAAAGGGGAAGGAAGTAGAAAAATATATTTTGTTCTCTAGAGTCAGAAAATTGTTGGTCAATAAGAGCACAGAGTGACTTGTAGGTTCCTGTGGAGACTCTTTCCTCTTCTGTTCACTGACTGCTGAGCAGAGTGTCTGCAGACTGGGGATTCATTCTTAGGCCCTGGTCTCAGAGCCTACATGCAGTTATCAAGGAGGAGCAGTTTTTGCAAAGTAACATTTCCTGACATGGTTTTAGATCCTTGAGAAAAAAGTCAAAATAATTTTCTTTTGATAAAATGCCTAAGGATGTCTTACATCACACTATACCCTATACATCCTGAACTATGGAAACTGTGGTCATATCTGGACGCTGGGTCCCACAGCAGGAGGTAGACGGTATCAGGTATAGTGAATAACTTACCACGCAGACTTCACATACAAGGTTTAGAACACAAATGAAGAGATTTGATGCAGAAGAGCTGTGAGTCTGTCTTGCTTAAGACTCCACATCCCATAAATTTCACAAGTGTGAATTTATTCATTACAATATGCCATTAATCAGATAATAGGGTAACAAATGCTGCATAAAGGAAGTGGATTAGCTGAGTATTTTAGAACGCTTTTTATAAAATATAAAGTTAGTAGGGAGCTGAGGAGTTAGCTCAGTGGATAGGAGTACTTACTGTGTAAGAGCAAGAACCTGAATTCAGACCCTCGGAACCCACCTGGAGACCAGATATAGCTGTACGTAGGTGTCTGTAACCTCAGTGCTAGAGGATGGGTGGAGATGAGAGAATTGCTAGGACTTCTTGGGCAGCCAGTTTCACTGAAGAAAATTGGTGAGATCCAGCATCAATGAAAGAGTCTTTCTGAGGGAGAAGGTAGATGCTGACAGGGTAGGACATCCAATGTCCTCCTCAGGCATCCACAAATGCACATGAGCAAACATATTCACCACACATGAAGAAACACACCGCCACACACATACACACACAAATTTAGAAAAGAACTGGGCTGTGTATTTTAATGGAAATGACAGTGTTAATATTTGGCTTTGAAAATTCTGCCTCAATTTGTAGGAAGGAAAACTCAGGCAAATAATATAAAGTTTAAATGATTTTTCTGAAATATTTGTAGCACAAGGAATTAAGGTGAATATAGATATAACCAACCGTCTTATTAAATAAGAAACACAGAACCAATGTAAAGAAGAAAGCCAAGAGATCAGAGCTCAGAGCTAAAACCTTACCCTTCCTCCTGCGGTGGTCCTACCTCTCTGAAAGAGACCTAATTCCTGTGTGTTTGTCTTTATATAGTCTTTCTGTTCTGCCTTCTCATTGGTTGTAAACCCAAACACGTGACTGCCTCATCACTGCCTGTAAGTACAGCCCTCCAGGTCTTAAAGGCATGTGTCTCCAATGCTGGCTGTATCCCTGAACACACAGAGATTTACCTAGCTCTGCCTACCAAGTGCTGGAATTATAAGCATACACCACCACCGCCCTGCTTTCCTATGGCTTGCTAATAGCTCTGACCCCCAGGCCACTTTATTTATTAACATATAATTAAAATCACATTTCAGTACAAATAAAATACCACTATAGGTGAAAATATTTTGAGACGTCTAAAGTTGTTCCGCTGGTTCAAAGTTCTCTCTTAGTTTGTTGTGCTATGAGGACAAACCATTTAAAAAACATATGTATGTGTCTATAATCACTTTGTTGTGGCACTCTGACAAATAACCCTCCTTACACTAAGTTCTCTGTGTGTGTGTGTGTGTGTGTGTGTCTGTCTGTCTGTCCAGTTTAATTAGTTGGCAGATCCACTCAATTCCCCCTCCTGGTTATAGAGGATATGGGAAAAGAACTGCCCAGTAGGATACCCACCCTGCAGGAATGCATGGTTCACTCCTTTGGGTGAAGCTGCAACAGAGCAGTGAGAGTTGAGATTTTTTTAAGCAATAGATCAGCAACCAGCTCTAGTTTGACTCATCTTCTGGAAGAGACTAGTCAAGACATTCCAATTGTTTGGTGAAACACTTCTCTGTGGATTGAGAAGCTTACATGTCACCGTGTGAACAGTTGGCACTGGCTTCAGTGGACTCTCCACAGTGTGGTCTTTGTCTATACACTGTTGGCTGGACTGAAGGCCATAGTGAGCTCTCGCCTTTAGAAAGCATTGAGAAAGTAACTACAGAGCCAAAGAAATTCTTTTCATTTTTAGTTTTTTTAGTTCTTTACATTTCTGATTAAGAAATGCTGTGGATCATGCTATCAAGGTGGAGAGGCATGGTCCACAATTTCACCATTTTCTCCCATGCAGTTGGTAGAGCTACAAGGGAGGCAATCACATGGGCTTTGGGAAGGAAGTTCCTCTGTGAAGGGTCTTATTCTTCCAATGCTGAAAGTTTAAAGTTTATCCAAGCTTCAAGTATTTAGTTTAAAAGGAATGGATGTAGAAAAAATGTTTCTCATTTGAAAAATTTGAGAGAGGTCTTCTGAATATCAGTGGGAGTGGGCTGGATGGAATTTTTCAAACGGAAAATGTCATGTTCATGTGCTCTAAACACTGGAGACTCCTATGTGGAATGCAGAAACTGTACCAGTGGAAGGGCTCCAATACCATTCTTTCTGTGTCTGTAAAGTAAAAGGGGCAGGTGCAGAGAGAAGAGGATTGTGGTACCCAGAAGCCACATGCAAATGCAGGGTGTTATGGTATGTGTTTGTAATGCCTGCACTAGGAGTATTCCTGGGGCTGACTGGCCAGCCAGTCCAGCCTAATTGATCTGACCCTGGCTCCAGGCTTGTAAAGCATCCTGTGTCAAAGGAGACTGTCACTGTTCAAGGAGTGGCAGAATAACACCTGAGATTCTCCTTTGGTCTACACACACACACACACACACACACACACACACACACACACACACTACACACACGAGTAACACACGAACATGCACACATGTGCACACATACAAAGAGTGAAATTATAAAGAAAACCTTGTTAATTGTTCTTTTCCTTGCATTGTAGAGCTCCATACTAAATCCATGAGAGGCCTTCTTGCTCACCTGAGCCTGTAACAATGCATAGACAGCCACAGAAAATCATGCAAGGGAGTTTCAACTCCAAGAGATTCAGGCTAGTTTATCCTCCTATTTTGTTTTGGATTATTAGAATGACAATTGAGAGCACCCCACCTAGCTAGATTTTGACAGAGAATACCAAAAGAAGCCACGCATATAAGATTCATACATGTGCAAAAAACATCACACAGATTCCTGCAGCAGAAGATGAATACAGTTGTTAATTTTCTATTTAAATCTATGAACTTTTTGCTCTGCTCCTTCTGAAAGTGGAAATAGAATTGTAACTGGCTGCCTGTCTTTAGAAAGTTGGCCAGCATTTCCGGGTAACTAGTAATATTTCTTTCTATGCTCGTAAGGTGAATTTCCTCTCAATACTTTAAAGATTTCAGCTCTTGGACTCACACCACATTATGTTTCTTAAAACAGGAAATGATTTTTTTCTGTACAAGGCTGTGTTAATACAAATACAGATTAAAAGTCCACAAACATAGTTTTGGTTCTTGGTCAAAGCCTTGGCTATAGTCCTGTTCATTCCGTTCTTTACTTTTACCCCTCAAGTTTAGCCTACATGCTTAAAGTAGACATGACTGTTTGCCTGCTCCAGATTGTTTAAAGCAAAGTGACATCATTGAAGCTGGGCCCATCCATCATTGATGGTCCATTCCTTCAATTCCAGCACTCAGAAGGCAGAGGCAGGAAGATTGCTAAGAGTTCCAGGTCAGAAAGAGCTACATAAAAACCTTCTCTCAAACAAACAAAACTATGTTATACTTGAACATTGGCCTTCATTTTCAATAACCCGGCTGTTAGATTTTCCTTTCATCAGGTTACATGGAAAGTTTTGTCAATGTTTATTAGTAGAATCTCTTAGCAGCTCCAAGGAGTTGTCACTATTCAGGATCTGAGTGTTCTGGGTCTTATTGTCCCTCAACTGTGGTCAATGAGCAATTACTGAGACAAGTCTGAAGCCATGTCTGGTGGCATGGTCACCTCAGGACCAGCTGTGCTTCCAGTTGCTGCAATGACTAGAACCCATTGTGCTTACACTAGTATTGGTAAGGTGCTGTACAGGCGATGTTCTATTTGGCCTTCAGAGTGGTGTTTGCTTGTCTGTTTGCTTTAATTTATATAATTTCTAAGCCTAGGGTAAAAATCAGGAAATTGCACGTGAAAGTGGCTGTCGTACTAAAGAATACAGAAAGAGAATAGTTAAGGATACAAAGATGGTACCCACTGTACCCTAGACAGGCAGTGCACATGGATATCATTTCACATGCATTAAAATATCCAAAACCTGCCCTGCAGTGGTGGCATGGATACAATGGGACAGCAATTTTGGAAGACACTAACATGTTCTTAACATATGGCCCAGTGCTTCTAGCCCCTTGGAATTTTCCCCGAGGACTTGAGAAATGACAATAATACAGTAACGTCTGCATGCATGCACATTTATATCAACTTTATTGATAATTGGTAAAAAAGAAGTTGATCACAACCTGCTTCACTGAATGGATGGATAAATAAAAATATCCATATTTTTTATATAGTGCTGAAGCCGAGATGCAATGAAAGAAATATTACTATTTCTAAGGAGAAGAAAACAACTTGAAATCAATGTACACTTTATGATCCCAAATACTGTGGGAAAGGCAAAAAACTATGGTGACTGTAAAGAGAACAGTTGTCATGAGGAGTTGAGGATGCAGACAAATGGCTAACAGAGAATCTTGGCAGAAGTGAAAATACCCTGTATAATATTGGCCATGGTGGTCGAAAGGACTTGGTGGACTGTGGTAAAGGTCAACTTCAAAGTCAGTCTGGACTATATAGAAAGGCCCTGTCTCAAAACACACACACACACACACACACACACACACACACACACACACACACACACACACAGCCATTTATCCATATATATGCTGTATGAAACTATAATGATGGGTATGTGTTGTTATACATGCAGCAGTGAACCCAAAGGCAGGCAAAGCTGGACTTTGGATGATGTGACACCTCAGTACAGGCTCATCCATTGTGAGACCTGCTCCTGAGAAACAAACATGAGGGGAAGACTGTGCTTCTGCCAGGCATGGAGTGTGGGTAAAGGCCATGCCTTCCTCCTGATCTGTGAATAAAATCTGATCAGTGGGCAAACTCACTTGGTACAGGCTCTGCAACCTGGAAGGAGAGAAACGATTCCCTCAAGTTGCCCTCTGTATGCCCTCAATATGCATGCCATGATAACAAGCTCATGAGCATAGGTGCACACACGCACATACCACACAATAAATAAATGTTGAAAATTTTAAAAACTGTTTGTCTATGAAAACAAACTATAGACTGGGCAGGTAGCTGAGAGAGGGTGAGGCCCTCTAGATTAAAACCCAGTCTGGTAAGAATAAAAATAATAAAATGAAATAAACATGATTTAGCAGCCCAAAGTCATTGATCCTGCATTAGCAATCTTTAGGGGGACATACTGGTCTCAAGTCACCCATACCCTGCTCCTGCAGACCACCCCTTCCTCTCCTTCCCCCTTGCCCATGTCCATTATTTCTGCCAGCTGCTCAGTACCAGTGCAGGTCAGAATAAGAGGCTCCTCTTCTGTTAGCAGTGCGGGTCATAGGCTGGGCCCAGTTCAAAGGGGTTCTGTAGTTTCCACATAAGGCAGGCTCCACTCAGTCAGAGACATCCAGAGGGAGTCACTGAAGGAGACTTTGAAGTCAGCAGGCATACAAACAAGGGCTCAGGGTACCTGTAGTGGCTATCATAGCTGTTATTGGGCCAAAAAAAAAAAATAGAAATTATTTCCAATGAAAAATCTTTCTCGGTGTGTGTATGTTTTGTGTTAGGAATTTGTAGTCATTTAAATGTTGTTTAGTCATCTCTGAGCTCAACTCTGCATTCTGTTTTCCATTCATAGAGCTCTTGAGGCACCTATGACAGCAACTGATCTGACTTCAAGTGTGAGGTGCACAAGGGTGTGTCTCCCTATTTCATTCAGTGTCCTTCTGTGTCCTTTTGCCATTCAGCTCCTGCCCAGCTAAGGTCTCCCGTGGTGACAGGAGTCAACAGCACCACAGTCCATCTCTGGTGGCTTCCTCCTGCAGAAGTCAATGGTCCCTCTCCTGTGTACTATCTAGAAAGGAGGGATTCCTCTCTCCCAGCTCCCATGGCTGCTATGACAAAGGGAACCTGCTTCATGGGAGATGGTTACTGCAGATTTCCCAGAACAGCTCACCCAGATTTTATAGGTAAGTGTATTTGACACTTTTATTTGAGAAGTGCTACGCCCCAAGGTGTTGTCTATTATTTTGATATCTCTTTACAATGAATTTTTTATGGTGTCTATTTATAGAAAAATGAAGTCAGCCTTTTTATAATAGTAGCCTGATTGTGTCAACACATCCATCCCTTTAGGATTGTGTTGGTGGGGGTCAGATAGGAGGCAGGTGAGGAAAGGAAAGAGAGGAGAGCTCATTGGATCAAAGTGTGTCCTCAGGCAGCCTCCATCATCATGTATTAGAGTATCCTGTTGGTGAAAGGGTTTCAGAAATGCCTCCTGCCCACAGAGAACACATGTGGTCACCAGAGCTTGTGGAAAGAGTCAGAAGGAGCATTTGCCCTTACTGGGCAGAGGGTGGCATCAGGTATCTGAGGGCTGTTTGATTCCCACCTTTGTGTAGCTGAGTCCACAACTGTTAATGTCTCCTGTTCTGTGGGAAGCATTGGGGGAGACTAGTCTCAGGGAACCCACCTTCTCCGGATGGCACTGTGGTAAAGCCAGGGAGGTTTGTGCCTGTCACAGGGACAGAGTTTAAAAGTGTTAACGAATGACAGTGAAGGCAATATTTGGAAACATGAAAATCAATGCAAATAATACACGTGTAAAGAGTAAGTTCCTGCGTGCAGTTCTATTGCTGTGAAGAGGCACCATGACCAAAACAACTCATGTAAATGAAAAGATTTTAATATTTAATTGGATGATTTATGTCCAGACTTCATATTTCTGTTTTTTAAAAAAATACAAGGGGCTTGAAGAGATGGCTCTGTGGGTAACACATTTGCCATGGAAACATGAGGACCTGAGTTCAGATCCATAGAACCCAAGTTAAAGCCAGAGGTGGTAATGTGCGACTACAAGGCCAGTGCTCCGGCAGCATGATGGAAGTTGTAGACAGGAGAATACCCAGAAGCCTCAGGCCAGCTAGTCCGGCCTGTGTAACTGTGAACAACATGGAGGCTCTTCCTCAAACAAGGTAGATGACTGACAGGACCCATACCAAAAGTTGGCCTATGACTTCCACATGCTTATCATGGCATGAGTGCCATACTTACACACATGAAACCACACACACACACACACACACACACACATATATATATATATAATGTGTAAGGTTTATGTTGTTACATAAACTTAGATATTGGCTTAATCTGTGAGAAAATTTTGGTAAAATACCACATTTTAAAAATATTAGTATGTAAAGACAAGGAAATGGAATTTGAGCTGGAAAATCCAATGTCGCTGTTTTGATTTTACCTAAAAGAGTAAACAGTTGGCTTATGGGTGAAACTGACTACTGATGTATGCGTGTCGTAAATCATGATTACCTGTTAGCTGAGATATATTGAGATTAATGTGTGCTTAACTATTTTCCCCACACATCAAAATCATCATAATTAAACATTGAATTCAAGTTCCCCGACATGCTGAACTTCTGCTTAATAACTTTCATGATGGAGAAACAACAAAAGAAAGTCAATGTAGGTTATGAAGAGGAAGTCTCAGCTGATGGACTCTTTCTCAAAAGGAAATAGAAGCTGTCTCTCTGGTTGAATGTCGGCTTGGGGCACATTTCTTTCAGGAAACAGCATTCTGTCTCCATTCAGTTGTTGCTAGCTATAGTAAGGACGTCTGATCGGTCTGCAGGCCAGCCAACAGGCAAGTTTCTGACGGGATCGCCTACTGTTGCTGTGTGAAAAGATAGAGTGGTCTGTCCATTCCTAATAAATTTAGTCATCCTTGCTGTCTCCCTCACTGGCCTCCACCTCTGAGGTGCAAGGGCCAGGGGCAGATGCAGAGTCTGGGAGCATTTCCAAATTCCTCTTTAAAAAACTTAAGCCATAAACACGGACCTCACTGAGCAAGATCCTTCTGTCTATCACACAGCCTCCAGCTGCACAGAATGTACTTGAGATGCACATCCCAGTCTCAGGGGCTCTGGTCCCCAGAGCATGGCTGATTTTCCTGAGAAAAGGAAGGGGCGTGGCTGGTTTTCATTGTGTACTTGACTTTCCTTAAGATTCCTTTTCACTTTCTCTATAGAGAAAAAAATAGAGATGTGTGTGTGTGTGTGTGTGTGTGTGTGTGTGTGTGTGTGTTAAATATTATGTGACTGTGTGTGTGAGTGTGGGTATGTGCACATGCATGGGCATGCTGGTGCCCACCGAGGTCAGAATGGAATTCCAGTCCCTGGAGGTGGAGTTATAGGCAGTCATAATCCCCAACCCCACCTGGGTACTGGGAATTGAACTCCAGTCCCCTGCAAGAGCAGCCAGTGCTTTTATCTCCTGCACTGTCTCTGCAGCCCTCCTTTTAATTCTTAAAACAACCTTCATAATTGGCTTGATCCTTTGGCTTAACTGCCAGATTTGGTTAAATGATTTTATTATTTTATTGAGATGGGTCATTTATCTACATTTGTGCATTTATCCAATTAGTGAGTTAGAGCAGATTTTTCAAAACTACCTTTGTGTATGGAGAGAACAATATCCATGTGCATGTAGGAGCGCTCAAGTGTATGTGTGTGTGTGTGTGTGTGTGTGTGTGTGTGTGTGTGTATGTGTGTGTGTGTTGTGAATCGTATATAGGTCAGAGGACAACCAGGGATATAATTCACTGGGCACCATCCAGCTTCTCTTTGACTACGGTCTCTCACTGACCTTGAACTTACCAAATACATTAGACAGCCTGGCCAGAGTCCCACAGATCTTGTCTCTACCTCACCAGCACTGGGGTTACAAGTGTACACCACCCTGCCTAGTTTTGTCTTGTTTTAACTTGTGAATTCTGTATTTCAAACTGAAGTCCTTATGCTTGCAAGGCAAGCACTGTCCTGACCCAAGATGTCTCCCCAGCCCCTCAAAACAAACTTCCCAGCTTTCTTTAAATATTCACCTTCCCTAAACAGGGAGCTAAGTGTAACCAATATTACTTAGATTTTTCATTTATTCCTGCCAGTGCCCAACAGCAGTACTCCACCCTTGAAAGACACTAGGAGACAGAACTGTGCAAGTAGCTCACCCAAGGTACTGGGACTGTTGATGTCAAGTTGGAACCAGGCATTGAACTGATTCTGAATCAAGGGCTTGGGGTTGGCCACACCATAAAAGGGAATTCCTAAAGACTATTCCTTCAAAGTTAGGAAATGAGAAATATACAAAAGTAGTGATTCTGAGAAGAAGGTGTATTGGTGGAAGTTTCTGTCCCACCAGCAGCTCCCAAATAAACACACTGAGCAAATAAACACACTGAGGCTTATATTAATTACAAATGCTCAGCCAATAGCTCGGGCTTGTTACTAGCTAACTCTTAAATTAACCCGTATTTCTTATCTATGCTTTGCCATAAAGCTCAGTGCCTTTTTTCATTACGGCATGTCCATTTTGCTTCTCTCTGTGTCTGCTCGTGACTCCTGACTCCATCCTTCTCCCCAGTAGTCTCAGTTTGGCTCTCCCACCTAAACTTCTCCTGTCCAGCTGTTGGCTGGTTAGTTTCTTTATTAAACCAATCACAACAGCATATGTTCATACAATATAAGGGACTATTCTACATGGATCACATGCTCATCACCCAGAGCTCTGAGCCAACCCTGCTGCACAATTTGGGGTTTACTTTTTGGTTAATTTGTTTATAGTTAACTAAGTTCTGCCAGATTCCATTTTTTGTTTGTTTGTTTGGTTGGTTGGTTTGGTTTGGTTTTTTTTTTCTTGCTTGTTTATTTATTTACCATGTTTCCAAGGACATTTGACGATAGATTTTCCTGTCTGGCAATTAGTTTCATGGAGCTACAAGGAACTGGATGGCTAGGTGGGCAGGGAGCCCAGCTCACACTCATCTATACTTCACACAGTTGTTATGTTCAGTGTCCAATCTAATGAACAAACCCCAGTGATCCCTAAAATGATGTATCTGCTCTTAATGTCAAGACAAACCAAGATGTTCCTTATTTTTAATGATTCTTTTCAAATCTGAAACATTCACTGAAATGTTTCCCAAAACATGAAGAGAAATGAAGTTTAAACACAAAGGCAAATAGATGGTTATGTAGCCATCATATGTTTATCATGGGGAAAATACCAGACATCTGCCCCCTCCCCATTAATGATGGATTATGTAACCATGCTCATAATATCTTCCAGGCTCAAGAGCAGTGTATTCAAGTCTCAATATAAACTCTCGCTGCTGCAGTAAAGAAAACCTGACTCTACTGTTCAGTGCTCTCAAATTTATACCTGGCAGCATGGAAACAAAGCACAGAGATATATGTTCCAAATGCTGCTTAACATTGCAAATTATTGATATCAGGATTATGAATTCTACCTTCAAGAAAAATAATGAGTCCGATTAAGCTTTGTTCTTCAAGACATGCTTGTATTGTTTTGTTTTCTGATACATGGGGTTTTGAAGGCTCTAATCCTTAGGTTGAATATATTATAGTATCAGTCATTTATTTATTTTGCAGTATAAATTCATGACCATGAATTAGCTCCTCCATATCTTTATGAATAAAAGTGAGGACTTTGGGAGCAGAGTAAAGGCACTTATTGTAGAACTACGTTGCATTATTTATTAGCTAAATGCATTTGGACAAACTTACTCTTTTCTGCAGCCTCATTTCCCTTTCTTTACATTTGGCATAATTACACTGTATTAATTACTTGCAGGTAGGAGAGGATGAATGGAAGGGGATAGTTCAGATAATACACTGTGCTCTGTGCCTGCACACATGCTGCTCAGCTCTCTTTAAATGCCAGCTACTAGCTGCCACACAGTTTTTAATATTCAAATGCCTACTATAAGTAGGGGATTTTTCTAAGTAAGAATTTTCTGTAATATTGACGGATGATCAATGGATGTTGTATTAATTCATTCATTCTTATAGATACAAGATATGTTTGGCTAAGGGTTATCTCGGGGATAAGTTACATGGAATCTTCTACACTAAAATGTGATGCTTGGTTTTGCTATTGATGGTATCTAAATGGATCTAATACTAAGCAAACAACTGGGCAGCAGGTCAAATAGTCCTCATCAACTACAATGCTTTGTATCAAATGCTAATGCTTTGAGATCTTCAAGCTCCAATTCTATGATTGTGGAGTATTTATGCAGTTCCCTCAAATTCAAATTGGGTTATTACCAAACATCAGGTTGTTTAAAACTCAGGCAGATATTAGCATCCATTTATTTAATTCAAATTTTATTGTATGTGTAACCGTGTATGCTTGAGTGTTAATATATGTGCACCATGTATGCAGGAGCCTGTGGAGGTCAGAAGAGGGCATCAAAGCCTATAGAGCAGGAATTACAGGTGACTGTGTGAGCCACCATATAGGTCTGGGAACCAGACCCTGGCCTCTGCAAGAAGAGCATGCACTCATAACCACTGAGCCACCTCTCCAGTCCAAATCTCAGGAATTTTAAATCAACTATTGAGTTTTGACTTTTTCATGTAACATAATGTTTATAACTTAAAATTCATATAAATTTACTCTTCTCTAATGATCTGAAAAATGTGATATGGAGAGAACACATCACTATAAAATGACTATTTTATTCTTGAGATGGATTAAGCAGGTGAATAAAAAAATGGAAAATGAAAATTATTTTATGATAATTGGGCAATCCCACAGGCACCGTGAAGCAGTGCTCCCTGCTTGCATGCAGACAACAGTGCTTTCTCTCCCCAAACCAGCCTCCTCCCTCTTGTCCAGCTCAAACAGATATCGGTGCATGCTGGGAGAAGGAAGTAAATCATGTTCACTTTTTCCCCCAGGAATGCAGAATGAACCTATTTGATTTACACAAAGAATTTTGTTTTTTCCATGTAAAGGTAAAAATCTGAAATCTGCTCAGACTGGCATTCCAAAGGTGACCCTCCTTCTCCTTGTCACTCTTTGCCTGATAGTAAAACAAGCCCATGATCATTTGAGGGGAGGTTTGACTGCCATGGTATCTGGATGCCAATCACTCCAGCCTTTTAAACTCCCTGCACTGCTGACCCTGCCCAGGAAGCAGCGACTGCCTTTGGGGAGATCTTTGTAGCAGCCACTGGGGAGTTGAGTGCACACAAGCATCTGCTTGTAATTCCACTGTGTTTGTCTTCAGGAGAAATGTGATCAGTGATACTGAGTACCCTGCAGATGACACTCTATCCTTTCCTCATGATACTCAAGGACAATACATGACTGTCGCTCACGTTTGTCTCATGGACTTCCCTTCCCCAAAGTGCCAAGCAAAGACTCTTCAGGATACACAACACAAGTAATTAGCAAGTATCAAAAAGAGGAATACAACCCAATCCAAATCAGTAGTCCTTAAAGTCATGCATTTTATATCTTTTACTGTATGGTGTTTATGCTTTACTATTATTTTGGTGGCTGGGGTATTTCTTACTTCATTAAAATGAACCTGATTCTAAGCAGTTAGAGCGAAGGCACAAGTTGAGTAACCTTCTACAGACAGACTAATTAGGAAAAGCACATTAATTCTGACCTTCACCACCCCGATGTCCTGGTATTTGTTTTCCTCATAGTAGAAGCAAGTAATTTAAGAAAGTGCTTTAAGAAATAATAAAGAATAATGACCTACATTTTTACAAGATAGATTTCAGTTACAAATTTGGCTTAACCTTTGATATTCGATATTGGCTTTCATTATTGGAAAACAAATATATGGATCTGCTTTGTGGGCTAGCTGTGAAATATACAAGCATAGTGACCAAGAAGAGAAAAGGTAAGAGATGCAGCAGGAGAGCTGAGGACTGGTGGCCTTCAGACCTTGAGGAGATGCTGACAGCACCAGGGGAGATGACAATGTCTGGTTGAGTTCACCTGCATAGCCTGAGAGGGACAGGGTCTATGTGCTCCCCCAGAATAGCAGGCATCAGGCTATGCTGTGAAAGCAAGACACCTCAGGAGCAAAATTTGCCATGATCATCTTTGCTAGCTATAGTAAGAGGTTCTAAGTAAGAGGCGGGGAAATGCTTTGAACATGGCGTCAATGGCGTGATGAGGGAGGCCATTTCCCCCATTTACCAACCATCATAAAGGCTGATTTATGAAGACCCATGTGTAAGTCTTCACATTTCAAAGCCATTTATTTGGTGAATGCTTTTATCATATTACCTTTTGTTTGAAATAATTTTAAAAGTTGTCGTCTTTCTCTCAGTGGTAGACAGAGTGCTTACCAAGAGCAAGGCCCTGGATTTGGTTCAGAGTACAAAAAAAGGAAGAAGGAGAAGGGGAGGAGGGGGGAAAAAAGGGAGGAGGAAGAGAAAGAGGAGGATTAAGACTAGGAAGAAACATTAATTTTAGTCACCAGTAAGGCAAGTTTCCCCAGTCCTGTCAGTAGGAAATAATATTTTCACAGAACCAAGCTCATGGTTCACTTCAAACTCTGCGAATCAACTCAAAGCATCGGCCTGCTGTATTTCTCTTATCAATAAACAGATACATTATTTCTTGATATACAAACTATACACATGTTCCCACATGCTCATGTCACACTCACAAGCCCATGATCAGATGTTCATGCTTGAGCTGTCTGGTGACTTTTCAAAGGATGTGTTGGGCAGTCATTCTGGTATCATCCCAAATACTTCACTGCTCTAAACACATTGGCATATTCTAATAGCATTCTCTATTTCTATAGCACATGTTACTTTGTTTCCTGTTTTCATCCAGTTTCAATAAGTACAGAGAGGAACTTGCAAAAGAAAAGAAGTTGTAATGCTTGCTGTGGTCATGGAAGCCTTCCTTTTGATTTTAAAAAGTGAGCTATTTTGCACATATTTTCCAAATAATTAATTGGAAATATTTAAAGTATCAAATTCAGTTTTATATTAGACATCCCTAAAAGCATAAATTAGGTTTTTTTATGCAGAAAAGATTCTGAATCATATCACTATTGAGATATTCTCCATTTCCAAGATGATTTTAATGTCATGGGGAGATGTGGTAACTGTTCTATGTGCATGGGGAATTTTCAAATAATATTACCCAGACCATATGTAAGGCATACCTGTGAAGTGGGCCTACAAACATGGCCCTGGAGCTTTGGTTAGTGGAGCCAGAGAGGGAAGCTCAGTTACTCCCAAAATCTTGACTGAGGAGTGGTCTCAGCTTTGTTCTTTTTGGAATGAAATGAAAGTTGAAAGGAGAAGCATTGCAGACTGGGGAGATGGAGAGGGAACACTTGCTCAGACTCATAGACATCCAAGTTACCCTTTCCGTGTGACCCCACTATGTCCAGATGGAAAAGGCATTTTGAGGAAGCTGTAAGAGATTCTTAGGGAGCATGTGTGAATGATTTTATGACTCCTTGCTCCAATGCAGTCAGGAAACTGGAAAACAATAGCTGCTTTGAGCTCAGTCTCGGTTCTTTGCTTTCTTCTTCTGCACTTGTTCCTTCTTCCATGCTTGCCAACACAGTGACATCATAGAGCCCCTGAGGTGGGACACCATGAAGGGTCCTCACCCTCTAGCACTTGGTCCTGCTCTGTCCATTCTTCTTATCCTTGCCTTAGAACTCTTATTTGTAGCTGCTGCGTAGAACTGACCTGTCTGGGCCTCTCTGTGAAGTCTTCCTCTTCTGTAGGCCATTCTCCAACTGGTCATCTTTCTTTTTGCATTGTTTAGAACCTTTCAATATCTTCACAGGTCTGCACCAGCTCTTGTCTCTTGTCTCTTGCCTCTCAGCCTCTTCTCTCCACACAAACATTTCTTGCTTTCCCTTTCAGTTCTCTGTTTGTCTTTGGGTCCAGCTGCTTTGCCTAATGTATTCCATTCCTAGGATGCTCAGGTCTAGGGACATACTGCTCTTCTTGCTCGTCATCAATCTCTTGATGTTTGAAGCTCATTTTCATCTTCTTAGTTAGCTAACTGCTGCTCATCATTAATGTGCTAGCTTCAATGTTCCTCTGATGATTTTCCCAGCTACACTCAGCTTTCTCCCATGCCAAGTCCAGGTTAGACATGTCTCTTACATGCTTCTACAGAGATTATGAATTTCTCTATCTTAGCCCTTACTACACTCTATTGAAATGGGCTGTTTGCTGCTGTTTTCCATGGACTGAAATCATGACTGTCTTTTTGATAATTTCAACACTATTCCTTACACAGTGTAAGGCACACACCAAATGTCCAAAAAAAAAAAAAACTTACTGATTAATAATTAACCGAGTGATAATAAAGAAATAATGCATAAGGTGGGTTGCTTAGCTATAAGAATTACTTAACAATAAGATTTATTATGCATTAAAACATGTTATACACTTTTGAAAGCCATCTTTTTTAATTCACTGATAGTGTAGAGTGAAAATTCAATTGCTTGATCTTTCTTGGCTTTACATGTAGAAGTAGGTGTATTAAAACTGGGTAGTACAGAGACAAAATATTAAGGAGACTTAATTAGTGGTGAAGTTGCAGTTTGGGCCATATTGTTAGGCCAGTGGCTGTTGTCTGTTCCACCATTGTTAATCAGTCTATTGCTTGAAGGCAGGTTGTCACACATCTCTTAGGTAAGAATCTCAGGCTTATTAAATTTGGAGGTTAATGAATATTTGACACTTTTATTCATACAAATCATTAAGGCTTAGTGCAATAGGTTTAAAATGATAGTTATAATAAACACATAAGGAACAATAAAGAGCACTTTTAATCTTGAAAGTGGTTTATAAGCAATAATGATCAATGCTATGTATGTATTCATGGTACCATACTGATTGACTTGAAAGGCAGGCCCTTCATTTCATAAGTATATTTTATTTATTTATTTATTTATTTATTTATTTATTTATTTATTGGTTTTTCAAGACAGGGTTTCTCTGTGTAGCTTTGCACCTTTCCTGGAACTCACTCTATAGCCCAGGCTGGCCTCGAACTCACAGAGATCCACCTGCCTCTGCCTCCCAAGGGCTGGGATTAAAGGCATGCACTACCCCACCCCCCCCGGCTTTCATATACCTGAAACACATAGAACTTGATGGCACTATTTTTATGACCTTTATCTCTAATATTTCCATGACCATTCGTTTCATTTCATCCAACCTACAAACTCCTAATGTTATTGATTAATTATTCCTTCTTTCTCTGGAGGCTTACATAACAGTTCCACATTTACTGACTGAGTTTCAATGTCTGAGTGCACTTTGTAACCATAATTCCAACTTCTTCCCTATTGTTCCTAATCACTTTTCTTAAAATATAAGACTCCCTTGTGTTTGTTTTCCAAACTGTGAGTAACTCATTGACCTACAATGATAAGAAATTTTCTCCTCCTCTTCCTCCCCCTTCTTCTTCTTCTTGTTTTTTATTTTATTTATTTATTATGTATTTTGAGACAGGGTCTCACTATGTAGCCCTGGCTGTCCTGGTACTCACTTTGTAGACTAGGCTGGCCTTGAACTCACAGAGATCTGCCTGCCTCTGCCTCTGCCTCCTGAATGCTAGGTTTAAAGGCAGGTGTCACCACTGCCTGACGAGAAATTTTCTTCTTCTTTGTTGTAAATGCTATCTTGAAGATCACTGACTTTGCAAACAGTGAACAAGTATGTAGAGTAAATGTCATTATAGAGTAAATGTGAAGATGCCGGTAAGCCATGAGCCACGTGGCAAGGTATAGATTTATAAAAATGGATTAATTTAAGATGTAAGAACTAGATAGCTAGAAGCCTGAGCCATTAGGCCCAACAGTTTAAATAATATAAGCATCTGTATGTTTATTTTATAAGTGGGCTGTCAGACTGCCGGGGCTTGACAGGACCCGGAGAGAAAACTCTCCAGCTACAATCCTGTGCAATAATCTAAGATTAGGGATAGACTGGATAATTTGGTTATACCCTAAATTTAAAAAAAAAGGACTAGGATTCAAATAAATATAGTTAATGTCCATCATGAGCAAGGTCTTGTGCTCAGTTCCCAGTATGCATGGATGCATACGCACACATGCACACAAACATTATAAAAGAAAGAGGAAAAAACATAATTGTGGTGTTTTTTTTTTTTTAAAAAAAGGAAGCTGTTTATGCAAGATACACCTTCAAGGTAACTTACATAATTGTATTGATGTCATAAAAATTAGAGCTATAAAAACCAGGCTAGTAAACTTTAAGACATTAAGTGGATATAGAAACAATGATGGGACTTGCAGGCCTGGGTCTCACATCCTCTAGGAGAACTTCAAATTACAGGACAGTACTTGCAGGCTTGCAGTTCAAAAGAAAAGTCTTGTAGTTACCGAGAGAAATGAGCATGTTTGGGTACCATTCACTAATTAGGAGAATGCTGGCATCTGGAGACTGATTAGTGAGGGACTAAGAAGGAATCTAGAAAAAGAGAGGAGATATTCAAAGAAGAGGAAGAAGGGATGCTTATCACATAGTAGTGTATGGCCCAATACTGGTTTTGTTTATTCCTTAAGTGAAATATTATATATATATATATATATATATATATATATATATATATATATTAATGATACTACTAAAAATAATAAAGAAGAAGAAAAAGAAAGAAGAAGAATTTAGCTGATATTGATTAAAAATGAAATGAACTTTGTTAAGAAACTAAAAAGAAATAATTAAACAAACCACAGATCTACACAACAAAACTTATATCTGCTGTATGTCACACTGTCCCTCTCAAGAGTGTTTGCCTAAGAAAGTGAAAGAAGTCACCTCCACAAAAAGGATGTGCATAAACAGTCATGACACTTTTCTTCATGGTTTCCCCAGACTGGAAATCATTCAAATGGCCAACATTGGGTTAGTGCGTTGAACCTAAAGGAGGTTCAGTCACACAATAGACTACTAAGCAATGCAAAGGGATAGACCGATGAGAGCAGCATGGGTAACTCTAAATTCCTATGCAGAAAAAAAGAAAACCAAAGAGGACTCAATGCTAATTGCATGCATATCATCTTTAAAGGACAAAGTTATTTGGGGGACACAAAGGAACAACCTGAGGCAAATGTTCTGTATTGGTGGAGGTGATGGCATTGTGGGTATATTAGTCAGCTAGAACGAGGTTAATTGTACTCTTTGAGTTGATGCATTGTATTTCACATATGCTGTACCCCAATAAAACTGGTAAACAAAGTTACCCACTTTAAGCTCAATCTTCCAAATTTCACCTAAATAAATTAGTATCTGGTATGCTACAAACTTAATAGAAATTACTTTCATTAAGTTATGCTGACATTCTATACAGCTTATGGTTTTAATGATTTATTATTTCTTTTTTGTGTGTGTATATGTGAATCAGTGTGTGTAATTTCATGTGCAAGCATAGAGGCCAGAAGAAGGCATTGGTGTCCTCTGTTATTTTCCACTTATTTCTTTGATGCAACACCTCTGCCCAAACCAGGGAGTCGTGGTTTGTTTTTTCTTGTTTGTTTGTTTGGTTGGTTTTTGGCTATGCTGGAAGCTGGAAGGGCCCTGTGATTGCAGAATGGAGTTGGGAGTGGGTGTAGAATGCCTGTTTTGTTCCATGGGTGCTGGAACTCATTTGTCATTCTCATAACTAGACAATGAGAGCTCTTAGCCACTAGTCATCCCTCCAGTCCGTACCTTGTACCGTATCACTAGATGGACCCATTTTTTTCTCTACAGAATAGTTTTCCTTTGATGTCATACATAACCAGGCCAAAATTTGTATAAGCCAAAGTGACTGTAGTTTTTATGTCCCCAGGTATTTCTCCTAATAAGGAATTCTGTCTAAACAGGGCATGCACACTTGGATGCACAGCTGACAAGTTCTTGCCTTGATGACAGCAGCATTTCTCTAATGTATTTTTCAAGACACACATAATTGGTGTTAATGTGCTATGTTATTCATTTTAACTGTGAGAAAAATAGTTTGCTGAAAACTGGTTTCTTCTGCATACTTACAAATTCTGTCATCACACACACAAAAAAAATTAGAGAAATATAATTAAGGATTGCAAAATCAATTTGACACTCCCTTAAAATGTGTGGCACAGAGGTGGCCGGCAGCCGCCTCCATCACTTTCTGTAGTCTCCTTGTTTACTTCATAAATTCGTGCAAATTAGGACTCTAATTTCCAGAGCTGTTAATGCCTCATTAAAACCTGCAGTGCATCTCCTATTTTGAGTTCCTTTTTTTTTTTTTCTTGTCTCTAACATGCAACATTATCTCTCTTATGTGGCTATCTATATGGCAATGCATTTAGGGAGATGGATCTAAACTACTTATGAAAACTCTTAAAATTGCCTATCTCTGGAAAAAACATGACATCATGAGTTGTTTTGAAGTGAGTTATCTCTCCATTACTTTGCGTTCTAGTTATTGGCATGTGTGTCTCAGTTGTCTGGCTGTTGTGTTGTGTGACTATGTTGCTGGGATATAGCAGGCTGACAAACTCTGCTCACACAGGCCCTGTGAGCCCAGCGTTCACAGCCGGTTGACTGTTTTAAAAATTGTTTATTTATTTGCCTATTTATTTTTTATGTGTACATATATGTGTCTTTGTGTAGGTGTAAGTACCCAAAGAGGCCAGAAAATGGTGTGGAATCTCCTAGATTTGCAGTTGCAGGCAGTTATTGGCTGCCTGATGTGAAAACTGGGAACTAAACTCTCATCCTCTGAAAAAACAGTGTGTGTTCCTAATTGCCAAACCACCTCTCCAGCCTAAGGGTCAACTTCTTTTAACCATTAAAATGAGCTATTTTTCTGCTCCAAAAGAAACCAACAACCAGCAGAAGCAATTTTTAAATTGTAAAGTAGATTTGGACATGACTTTAAAGCAATAGTGTGTGAGGGGCCTGGAACCCAGCTAAGCACTAGTTACACACACCAAATAACCGGAATTCAGTCCCCAGAATCCAAATCAAAAACTACACGTGGTGGCACGCATGTGTGGTCGCATCACTCATGTGGAGAAATGGCAGAGAGAGACAGGAAATTCGGAGCAGCTAGCTTGCAATACTCAGCATGGAAGGAGCAATGAGAGGGATTCTTCTTCAACAAGGTAGAAGGTGAGAATAGAATCCCCAGCTCTTCCCCTGACCTCCACATACTCGCTGTGGCATGTGTAAGGATCATGCCAGAGGTGATCTGTGATCTTGTATTCTAGAGCACCATTGTTTCTGGATACAATTTTTATTTTTTCTTTCTTTAGATAGATCAGCCCCAAAATCCAATCAAAGATTGCCACCTTGAAGAGAAGCCACTAGCATAGGAATGGAAGGAGAAACCATGGGAATAACCTAAATTACTCAGAACCAGAGCAAGATCCTAGCAGGCCAGAGCAAAGAAGGAATCTCCACCAACACAGGCTAGTCTAGAAAGGGCTCAAGGCTTAGCTCATTGGCACCAATATAAAATGTAGCCCTATAGGTAGGTAGGTAAAAAACCGTAACAATTTCATCATTTTTCTATGTCCCAGTATCTGGCAGAACTGCTTTTGAAGCCTATGTAATTTATAATTTTAAGTCCTTCTTGAAATTCCTTCATAAAATCAATTGCCAATAAGTAATTAAAATGGAATAATAACAATTTATTGGAGTTTATTTTTCAACTTGAGTTCTTTTAAATAATGATATCCTTAATGCTATGTGGATTTTTAATTTTTTTATTATTTTTAATTGTATGTATGTGTGCCTGCTTGTCTGTGTGTGTACCACATGCATGCAGGTCCCCAGAAGATGGCTTCAGATGTCATGACACTGTAGTTATAGACAATTGTGAGTCACCTGATATGTGTGCTAGGAACTGAATTAGGATTTTCTACAAGAGCAGCAAATGTCCTTAACCACTGAGCTAATCTCTGAAGCCCCTAAGATGAGTCTTTACTCATTTGTTTCTGTGTGTCACACTGAAGATGTTCCTAAGTATCAAAATTACATATGCAATGCAGAACACGTCATTTTTCTCCCTGGATCATTCTTCAGCCTCCAAGAGGGCTGAGCTTCAGCTGTGGGTCATTTCTCACCCGAGTAAAGTGAAGATTTTCTGCTTTGTGACCCATGTACTTGACACTCTGCCACTGTGTAAAATACCGCATTCTTAGGCTGTCCTCTAAGGTTGAGTGTGAACCCAGCAGTGGTGGGGTGCCATCTCCACATCCTGTCCTTTGCAGTCTAGCTCCTGACCTGCAGAGTTCATTTTTTTTGCTCTGATTTGCTATATCACATAAGGGGAGTCCTGATGTAGCTTCTTGGTTCCTGGTATTTTGATGACCCAAATATAAGGTTGGTTTCCTTCCTTCCTTCCTTCCTTCCTTCCTTCCTTCCTTCCTTCCTTCCTTCCTTCCTTCCTTCCTTCCTTTTTCTTATCCTGCTCAGCAGGGACAATAGAAGATCCAGGGTTCTTGTGCTGTAATCATCAACCTTGCCAAATCAGCTTACATCTCCTCAGATTTGGCTCTGGAAAATCTAATATTAAGCGAGTTTGATGGTCCAGCTAAATTGCATAAGGCCATCTTTCACATTATGAATAGTAATTGATTTTAAGTTAGTTGACCATTAGTTTTATGGTTCATGTTTCTATTTTCTGGTGTAATTTCCAGAAATCTTCAGGTTAAATGAAGGATTGTGTTATGTAAATAAACTCAGCAAGACTTACATTTTCTCTAATTACTTTCTTATAACAAGTTAATTTTGTGAAACCTTTAAGAGGTGAGAGACATAGATTTTTCTCCTTTCTCTACATCTCAGTCACAAGCAGAGAACTAAATATATATATATATATATATATATATATACATACACACATATATATGTATATAATACACATAATATACTGCATACATGTGTATGTATATATAATATGTATTTAATACACATAATATATTACACACATACATATGTGTGTGTGTGTGTGTGTGTGTGTGTATATATATACTCATGAGCATTAGTATTACAGATATGTACTCCTGTGTTCAGCTCTACATTAGGTTCTGAGGATTCAATGTCAAGTCCTCACACTAGGGTGGCAAGGGCTGAGGCCACTGAGCCACCTCTCCAACCCAGATCATATAGATTTCTGCTATAATAAGGGAATTTTGAAACAGTGGCATTTGTAGGTACAAGACTCTCTGACCACTTTGTTTTTATCCCACACCTAGCATTTCTGAAATACTTCCCTCGGTGCTACAGCTGAAACAAGGGTTAGTAAGTAAACTCTACTCCCTCCTGCCCTCGGCAGCTCTGCTTTATCCCAGTTAACATTGTAAAAAAGTCAGTAGTGTGATGCTGTTTAGCAAAAGGGGAAGAGAGGTGAGTGCTGCCCTGTGCTTTATTAAGCAGAATTGCCAGGAAGAAGACTAACAGGTGATTATTATTCTCCACTTGGTCATCTCAGCCCTTGATGGGAGTTCTGTGATCTATTCGGGAAGTTACACCATTAAAACCTAGACAGATGGGTCAGAGGCATCAAAAGAGAGCAACAAAAAAATGATGAGGGCCTTGAAAATGGGGCCTGTAAGAAAAGGCTGAGAGGCCCACGGCCCCTCCATCTTGAGGAAGGAACACAGAGTGATGACGCTCCATGCCTGCTTCCAACTCATTAAGAGATGCCTTGCGAAAGGAATGGGCTGATTGTTCTTATTCAGCAAAGATGCCACAATATGCAAGGAGTTGGACGCATGGGGGGGTGGTAAACAGGTTAAACACTAGATAAAATTAGGTAAAATTTAAATAGTTAAAAATTGTGTGATTGTAGGCATAATCATTGCCCTGGCACCCACATCAAGCCAGAACTAGAATAGGAATCTCAAATACCTCAAATCTGAACTTGGGGGCTTTTAATAAAAGGAACACATGTTTTCATAAAGTGCTAGAGTGCTTCCTGATGATCTTACGCAGATGCATTTTAGGGTCTCTGAACATTCCTAGGAGGGCTAACTGGTTTATCACCAAGGCACATGTAGGAGGACATAATAGGATCGGATGCTGTGGCTTTCCCTCACCTTTTTTCCCTTCTGTTTATTGCTGTGTTTATTTTGTCCTGAGTGGGACAAAACTAGTAGTGAGTGTCTCAGGACAAGACATGGCAGCTTAGAAAACAGCCCATCAAATTTTCAACCGCCGGCTTCCTTTGGTTGTGATCTGGTTTTCTGGTTTTCGTTGTGCCGATGTGTTGTTGAGTTGGTTGGGGTTCTTGCTTTGTCTGTTCATTAGCTCCCCTGGCTTTAGCATGCCAGATGTGTCCCCAGTGTGCCTTTTGCATATTAATTACCTAAGATAGGCATTGGGTGATTTATATCCTAGCAACCAATGGATAATTTTTGTTTACATAAAGGAGCAAGAAATAGCAATGAAAGTATATCTGTTCCATTGATACCCATTAGTTGTCCCTAGCTGTATACAATTGTGAGGGATATGCAACAATTCCAGTATTGGATTTTGATAGAAAATTCCCGGAGTTTCTATGGTGAGTATGATGTGGTGAGACCTGATGGAACCCAGCAGTAGAACAATCACTTTTATCGATTTTTATTATTCACTTCAACAGTAAACAAAGCATTGTGTCTTCTGTATTATTTCATGGTTACAGTGAGACACTTAGTGAGAAAATAGACAGAGTGCCTTGTCTACTGCCCATGACCTAAATCATGCCTTCTAACCATCCCTTCACTTTGAGTAGGGGAAAAGCTTGCACTATTTCCGATATGTCCTTGATTTGAGAATTATTTCCCAGGTAAAAGCCTAGGCCTTGTGATTGGGTGCCTGCCTCTTTCCTCTCCTTCCCTTTGGTTTCTTGGCTGTGAGGTGAGCAGTGTGACCTAACAGGAGCTCCTGTCATGATCACTGACCCTGACACCTTGCCAAAGGACCAGTCAGCTTTGCACCTCGATGTAGTGGGCAGCCATTCCAGCTTTGATCTGGAAGTTCCAACCTCCATTGAGGCTTCAGCAACTGTCACGCCTACAAGGTGGGGCCAAGGGAGGCGCCAGAGATATTGGTGAAATTATTAAGGCCACTCCACGTAGTTAAAAGGAAGATTTATTTAGTGGGTAACTTACAAATGAAGGGATAGGTAGGTCGTGGGGTCTGGGGAAGGTGTATCGCAATCCAGCGGTGTTCTCTGGAGCTCTGCTCCGTCCACCTCCACCTTCTAGGGTCCAGGAACAGAGAGAGTGCTTGCCCATCCAGATCTCTGGTCTCTCTCGGTGCCTCCCTTGGCCCCGCCTTGTAGGTGTGACAGTTGCCCAAGCCTCAATGGGGGTTGGAACTTCCAGATCCAAGCTGGAATGGCTACCCACTACACCTCTAAAACCAAGATAACATCTAAATCATAATTCTTGACCTTGCAAGTTGATGGTCTTCTGTATTTAAACACAGTAATAGAAAGTTGACTAACACATATTGTGCATGAGATGTGAACAGGAAGACAGAAGTGCTGTCAGTAATGAATTAGACATCCTCCTTGGTGTGATCATTATGCTTTTAAATAAAGAACAAATAGATCCTAAAAATGTGAGGAGCTCATATAGTAGAGAATGCACCTCATTATGATACATTGCATAGAAAGAGCTATTGTCCTAGCAAAAGAAGTTACCTGGTGCCTGGATGTCACCAAGAGAGACCATTTGGCTGGCTGCTGGGAACCTGCAGAGTCTGAGACCACTGACTAGCCTCCCTCAGCCATGCACAACTAGGATTTTAAGAGATTCAGGAGTCAGGCTGGATGCAGGGGCTCTGAGGATGCCTGGTGTGTATGGGAATAGAGAAGTTGTGGGGAAATGGCAACCTCTCTTGGCTTCTGGTATGCTCAGCAGGGCCCCAGCCTCCCCTGTGGAGCCCATGATCCCCAGCAGTGTTCTTATAGGAGGGCAGCAGCAGGGTGGCTTCTCGGGAGCCTGTAGTACAGCTTAATGGACCCCTCTGCCTAATGACAGCAAAGGACCTCAGTTTTGTGTTTGTTTGTTGCTTTTGCTTTGTTTTGTTTTCTTCTGAGCAGATATTTCAGGTCCAAATGTTCATAATCTTAATTAGGGCTGAGGAAGTTGCATAAAATACTCACATCTTAGTTTTTCAGCACACCAAAGAAAAGCATCGACTTGCTAAATCCCAATGGCTGGTGGAAAAGGGAAAATGTAATTTGAGTAAATAAGTTCTCTGCCCCCATTTTTTTTTTTTTTTAAAAAGTTAGTTACGAAGTTTAAATTGTCAAGAAATAAATCTCCAGCAGAAGCAATTCTATTCCCTCAGCGTGGGAACCACATATGTCCTTGCTGATGGAACCTTTGCTGGGGAGACAGAGCCAACCCCAGGAGGAACTTGAAGCAGGCTCTCTCTGCCTTCAGCAGTGTGGCTACCAGCTCAATGTCACAGCTCTGCAGAGTCCCTAGCCTTGCAGTCCATCTGAGGATGCTTGTGTCTTGCCCTTGGCTGTTGCCCAAGGTCTGCTCATCTATCTGACTCGTCAGAACAGTCGGTTTTCTCTCTTTAGCACAAAAGTAACCAGTTGTGTGCCATCCTCTCCGGCCCCTGACAAGGACAGTAGACCAGTCTGACAGATGTCACTTTGGTGCTATGTCAGTGGCTGTGCCATGTATCTGGGCGTTTCTTGGTCTCATCGGGAGATTTATTTCCAGAACTCAAAAAGGGAGGTCAAGTTGCACTTGTTTGGGAGAGAGGACTTCACCCTGGCAGAGAATATGACATCTACAGTCACGGCTCCAACCACGGGTGGAAGTTTCATTCATCTTTGGACAAGTGTTTATTTATAACAATTGTCAACAATATTGACAAGTGCCAGGTGCCTTGCTAAAACAAAAAGATGCCCTGATAATGTGAACGTGAGAAGCTCCCCAATAGCTCATGAGCTTAAACAACTGGTATATATCTGATGTTATTCTTTTGAAAGACTGTTGAACATTTAAGATGTAGGAACCAGATGAAAGAAAGGGGTGGCTAGAGGAACAGGGAAGATTGAGGGTAATTGCCTGCTGACCTTTGACCTGAAATCTCTGCTTCCTGCTTCTGATCAGCTATTGTTATGCCTAACACCATGAGGGACTGGGTTCCCTCAAACTATGAACCAAGGAAGTCCTTCCCATGCTTAAGTTGCTATTGTGATGTAAAAATAACTAATACAGATACCTACAATACAAGGTGCCGTCCACAGCCTTAAAAAGTCTAGGAAGTGTGGCAACCCTCCTCAGTCATTCATCTTCATTTGGAAATCTTTATCAAGCAGGTACTACATATCAGACACTGAATATGATACCTAAGAGCCACGCTACACACAGCCTGTCTTTGTGGAGACCTTATTCCAGGGAGTCTCAGGAGGGAAGTGGAAATTCAGTTACTTATTCACCCACTAAAATTTAAAAAAAATTATGTTTCTTAAAATTAGCATAAGATGATCCATCTTCAAATATCATATTAAGGAAGTCCTAGGATCTCTGACCATATTGGATAAGGACTAGAGCTAACTCTGCTGTCTTATTTCAAACACACTGGGAACAGCCCTAGTTTGAAGGAGGCTTGTGTTGAATTTTTCATAAAGTCAGTTAATTACCTTCTAATTAATTGTGTGTGTTTTGTTTATTTAAACCAAGGTTTTTGTGGGGAATCTGCTTCCCACCAAAAGAAAAATCATTCCCATGGATGCTTTGAAGAATAATAATTGAGAATTGAGCTGAGGCTGGGAGGAGGAAGGGGTGGGGCATGACTCTGCAGAGCTGTTTCAGGTGAGGCAGGAGGTAGGAAGACGGATGTTTATGCAAATCAGAGCTTGGGGAAAGTCCTGAACAGCAGGACCATGTTATTCAAGAGTGTAGCTGATGGCTGTTGAATTCACTGCACTGAATCTGTTTGGGGGCACATTTGAGGGAGACAAAACAGCATGGACACCAAGACCTGTTCTAATTCAGGATCTTTGTTTATTCTCTGGGAGGAAGAATGCTGTCTGTTACTGGAGCTATGGCCCAGCATGTTAAACAGTCTTCTGTAAGGTGACAGCAGCACACAGCCATAGAGTCCTGAACACAGGAAGAAAAAAAATGTATATATAAACAAAACAGATGTTTTTCTTTTTCCCAAAGGAGGGAAGAATAATTCAACCTGTTAGGTCAACTGTTGCTCAAGGGCCCATTATAAACTCACCATATTTAGCCTCTGCCCAAGTTGTGGGACATGAGTTATTATCTCAAAGTAGTGACACGAGCAAACGTAAACATATTCTTCAAAATTAGCATACAATGATTCATCTTCCCACAGCGTATTAAGAAGGCCCTGTTGTCTCTGAGAACATTGGATAAAGATCAGAGCTAACTTTACCGTCCAGTCTTGTCTTACTTTTCTCTCTCCTCTCAACCTCATGCAAGGGGCAGTGGCAGGCAGAACACGAGTCCATTCTAAGCAAGATCAGACACAGGGCGGGAAACTGGATTTCCGCATGTGTGCCTGGCCATCACTGATATTACTCAACAGCTGAACATTAATAGACCCAGTGAGCCTAAGAGGGCAAAGAATAGTGGGTGTGGCTAATTGTCCAGGTGATAGGGTAAAGAATGAAGCCACATTGGTGGGCAGCTGGAGGGAGGAATGCAGGAGCTGGGGGTTGGTTCAATAGACTCAGTGTAATGGGGGAAATTTGCACATTTTCTTAGTATATTTATATCAAATTTGTTTTTCTTCTTTTTTTTTTTTTTTTTTTTTTTCGAGACAGGGTTTCTCTGTGTAGCTTTGCCTTTCCTGACTCACTTGTAGCCCAGCTGCCTCGAACTCACAAAGATCCGCCTGCCTCTGCCTCGAGTGCTGGATTAAGCTGCCACCACCGCCCGGCTGTTTTTCTTCTTTTTATCCAACGCCGTGCCATCTTTGTGTTGACTGCCTGACATCTTTCTAGTCTGTGGCAACATTACACATGGTCATTCCTTACTGAGGAAGAGTCTTCTCTAATTCAGAAACAGACAGGAGGCTGACAGACACATACATACATAATACATACATACATACATACATACATAGGTTATAGATACATATATATTCATAAATAAATACGTGTATAGACACATAGATAGACAGATAGATACATGTCTAGATGTTATTGCTAGAATAGAGTAGAATTAAGTTTTAAATTTTATCAAATAATCTGTTAGAAGTCATGAAAAAGGTCAATAAAAGCCAAGATAAGCCAAAATAGAAGACTTCATGTGATGGATGTTTTAATGAAAACATAAAATGTGGTGATATATTGTGTACCATAATAAAATTTGCCTGAAGATCAGAAAACAGAACAAGCCACTAGATTAAACATAGATGCCAGGCAGTGGTGGCACACACCTTTAATTCTAGCACTTGGGAGGCAGAAATCTGTCTGGATCTCTGTGAGTTCAAAGCCCCCCTGGACTACATGAGATTGATTCAGTCTAGGAGAGAAGCAGAGCCAGGCAGTGGTGGTACACACCTTTAATCCCAGCACTTGAGATCGCATGCCTTTGCTTGAGAAGTCTCATGCCTTTAATACCAGCACTAAGAAGGAAGAGATATGGTGGGCAAAGAAAGGTATATAAAGTGTGAGGAGACAGGAACTAAAGCTGAGGAACCTCTTTCAGCTAGAGAACTTTCAGCTAGAGAGCCTTTTGAGGCTGAGGGGTCCTAGAGGTAAGACGTGGAAGTGGCTTGTTCTTTTGTCTCTCTGATCTTTCAGCATTTACCCGAATATCTAGCACTGTTTTTTTTTTTAAAATTAAAAGACCATTTAGCAATTTGTATTACAATGAAAAATGGAAGAAAGCATTATAGCAAGAACTACTTGTGGTCTCTAGGAAGTATATAATAAAACTAACTATATCCATTAAAAGTAGGGCCACTCTAGGGTGATGGATAGTCTACTGCTTTGATTTTCAAACTTTATGATATATGTGTGTGTGTGTGTGTGTGTGTGTGTGTGTGTGTGTGCATGTATGTGTATATGTATATATATGAAAATGGAATATATAATATATATATGGTTTTCCAACATCTTACCTCTTAAATAATGTATTGTCAGATTTAATTGTCTATGGCACTGGTGGAAATGTTTGACATAACTTAATGTTTATACTTGTAATTATGATACTACTAGATGTCAGAGCTACCATAAGCTGGAAGGTAGAAATTTATCTCTTGTTCTAGATATTAGATACTGTACTAGATATATAGTTCCATACATCAAATGTCTATTACAAGATTGACATCTGAGATCAAGATTCTTGTGTCATTGGTTCTCTATGATCAGGACTTTTGAGTTAAACATGACCCAGAATCCAGAGGGTGCCAGACATTCAAGGCAACCAAGGGGTGATCTAGAATAGTAGCTGTGGTTTCCTTGTCTCATGACAAAGAAAATTAATGAGATGAATTTTTATACGAATATGCAAAATTGAAGCAGGAATCATTAGAGAAAAGTGAGAAATTAAGGAAAAGTGAAAAATTAAAGAAAAGTAAAGTAAAGATACTGCTGAGGAGTTTCCAATGGAGGAAAAGGCACCAAATGTCCTTTGTGCAAGGGCTGTACAGAGCAATGGCAGAAACAGGACGAAGACTGAGATGACCTCTGTTGAGACTACTTAATTTTCTTGGGTCTTCCGTGAGCTAGAAAAATGGAGGGCCTGTACTCTCTGAATACATCCCCCTGGGCTCATATGAGATACAGAAGGAGTTGAAGGCCACTTCCCTCTGTGATTTGCATTCAACTTTGGCATTCAACTATCTCTTAGTCATTGGCTGATGTGTTGTTACCTCTGACCTTGCAGGAATCCAAGCACCAGTAATTATGCTGAGCTCTCTTTGCTCTCACTTTTACATGACCAGCTTGTTGCTTTACCATCATGGAGAATTAACTCTACCCCTGTCACCAAGATGTAACTGCAGTCTTTCTTAATTACCTTGTATTTAGCTCTGTAACCAGAGACTTTTTTCTGTCCTACAGTCATTTTCAAATAATCACTCAGAGGCTTATATTAGTTATAAATGCTTAGTCAATGGCTCAGGCTTATTACTAGCTAGTTCTTACATTTAAATTAACCCATTTCTATTAATCTATGTATTGCCATGTGACCTGTGGTTTACAGTTCTTTCACATCTTGATTCTTGGACAGCTAGCAGTTAGTGTCTACTCTGACTCCATTCTTCTCATCTCTGTCTTCAGTCTGAATGTACTGCCTAAACTTATTCTGCCTAGCCATTGGCCAAACATATTTATTTATCAACTAATGAGAGCAACACATATTCACAGTGTACAAAAAAATATACCACAGCATAGCTCTTTGTCTGTGGGGTTCTATGAATGATAAAGGTAAAAGCTTCTTGTTAGCAGCCATCTTTATTTACAATTTAGTCTGTCTCAATTAACTACATTTGAAGCACTATATATATATATTGTGTGTATATATATATATATATATTATATGTATATTATATATATATATATATATATAATTTGTTCAAGGGCTTCAGAGCAACTATCTGGTCTACCCTGAGTCTTTGTATTTATCTTTCTCAGAGTTGCTTGATCTTCCTATCAACCCTGGCTCTCTTTTCACTGCAACATATGTGAACAACTTTCAGTTTTCATCATGAGCCTCTTCTCTTACTACTTTTGGAACCCTAACTCCTGTCCCTGTTTTCCCACTGGCTTCCTGGGCTTTGCCAACCTTGTTTAGTGTATTTAGATTTCAGCTTCATCACTTCTCTCTCTAACTGTATATTCATAGGGTGATTTCTCTGTATGAATATCTGTCTCCTCAGCCATATTGGATCAGGGACACACCCTATTCCGCTGTGACTTCATCTAAATTAATATCTGCAAAGAACCTGTTCACATAATCTTATTTTGAAGTACAAGGGCATATGACTTCCACATGTGAATGGTGGGTGTCTTAGTTAGGGTTTTCTATTGCTGTGAAAAGATACCATGACTATGGCAACTCTTGCAAGGAAAACATTTCATTGAGGGGGCTTGCTTACACTTTGAGAGGTTCAGTCTATTATCATTGCAGGAGCATGGCATCATGCAGATAGACATGGTGCTGGAGGAGTAGCTAAGAATTCTACGTCTTGCAGGCAACAGAAAGTCAGCTAAGACACTGGCGGGGGTATATCCTGAGCATAGGAAACCTCAAAGCCTGCCCCCACAGTGACACTTCCTCCAACAAGGCCATACCCACTCCATCAAAGCCACACCTCCTAATAGTGCTACTCCTTATAAGATTATGGGGGCCAATTACATCAAAACTACCACATTCCATGCCCTTCCTCCCATAAGCTTGTAATAATATCAAAATGCAAAATGCATTTAGTCCAACTTCAAAAGTCCCCATAGTCTATCACAGTCTCAACAATGCTTAAAAGTCAAAAGTTCAAAGTCTCTTCTGAGTTTCACAACAGTCTAACTGTAATTCCCTATAAACTCAAAAATCAAAAAACAGATCACATACTTCTAACATATAATGACACAGGAGATATATTACCATTCCAAAATGCAAGGAAAGGGAGCATAGTGAGGGAATACTACACCAAAACAAGACTGAAATCCAGCTGGGCAAACTCCAAACTCTGCATCTCCATGTCTGATGTCAAAACATTCTTCAGATCTCCAATCCATTTCAGCTTTGTTGACAACACACTTTTTCTCTTTGGCTGCTTCCACTCCCTGTTAGCAGATCTCCTCAGAAGATATCCCATGACACTGGCATCTCTAACATCTTGTGTTCTCCAAGGCAATCCAGGCTTCAGACTTCAACATCACAGATTCATGCAATGGCTTCACTATTAGGCCTCCATTCAGGGACACCTCTAAACATGCCTGACCTCATCAGCTTTCTTTACAGGAAGGCAAATTCTATAACCTATTTCTTTTATCCTTAACCCTAAAGCCAGAACTACACGGCCAAAGCTGCCAAGTTCTACTGCTTAATGGGGCTGGAACATGGCCCTCTTGTTCAATTATATCTTCACCAGCTTTCTGTCCTTCACTACCTAAGCTTGGCTGTCCTGAAACTTGCTCTGTAGACCAGGTTGGCCTCAGACTCAGAGATCTGCCAACGTCTACACTCCCAATGCTGAGATTAAAGGTGTGCCCCACCACACCTAGCTCTTCAGCTTTTCTTTGGTTCCTTTTCACAAGTTGGAAACTTAGCTGGGTGAGATCTTGCCCTGAGGTCACCACTCCCTTTATTCCATTTCTTAATCCATTTTTCTCTTTGAACAAAGAATTTAGCTCTTTCCACTTCCTGGTGCTCTTTTCTCTTCAAAATTTAAGGTTTGTAATTTACCCTGCTCAGCTTGCTCCTTTTCATTATAAATCTTCATTAGAGTTAACCATTAAAAACCATACTAGGCTGTTTTGAAATTTTGTCTGCCAATGGAATTAACCCAAAATTCTTCACTTTAGCTTCAGGTAAACTCTTTAGACAAGGGCAAAAGGCAGCCATGTTTGTTACCAAAATATCACAAGAATTATTTCTAGGGAAATGCTACTTTTCTGAAACTTCTTGAGTAAACACCCCACAGTTCATCAAATCACACTCAGTGCCACTGTCTTCCATGTTCCTACTAGTTTGGCCCATTGAGAAGCACTTAAAACATTCATCTGATTTTCTAATCCACAATCCCAAAGTCCCTATTACTCCAAACAAAAACATTGTCAGGCCTATCACAAAAATACTCCAGTCCCTGATACTAACATCTGTCTTAGTTAGGGGTTTCTATTGCTGTGAAAAGACACCATGACCACAGCAACTCTTATAAGGAAAACATTTAATTGAGGAGGGCTTGCTTACAGTTTCAGAGGTTGAGTCCATTATGGCAAGAAGCATGGTGGCATACAGGCAGGTATGATGCTGGAAGAGTAGCTGAGAATCTTACATCTTACAGGTAACAGGAAGTCAACTGAGACACTAAGAGGTATCCTGAGATTAGGAATCCTCAAGCCTGCCCCCATAGTGACACACTTCCTCCAAGAAGGCCATACTTACTCCAACAAAGCCACACCTAATAGTGCCAATCCCTGTGAGATTATGGGGGCCAATTACATTCAAACTACCATAGGGGATACAATTCAATTCATAATAATCACTCCACATCAACAACAAAAAATAAAGAACTAACTCAATGAAGAAATTGATTCTCTAATCTAAAAGAATATCACATTCTTTATTCTTTACATCTAATTTACTAAGCAAAATTTATAGTATTTATGGTATGGTAACTAAAGCAATAGTGTGGTAGGTCAAAAGCCCTAATGACTAGTATTTAACCAAAGATGGCACATGTTTTTATCTAAAATACAACCAGGAATGCAACATGAACAATTGGATAATTTATTTTAGCATAAGACTTTTTATATTTGTAAGATGGCCTAGCTATCCTATTCTAAGTTTCTGTCATAATGCTTGGACTTAGATAATCATAGTGTAGGGACAATAATTCTATTTGCACTTGTACAGTAACAACCAGGTACACAACTGAAGCAGCTGTTTCATTTTCCTATGTTGCTTCATGAAAATATTAATATGCAATAGAATTAGTTGATGCTAATCAAAGACATACAATTCTCTTCACAGCTATTGCAATATGATAAGTGACAACATAAAACATGTAACATGAAATTCTACATGATCACAAATAGAGTAAAAGCTAGTCATCAGTACAAGCTTTGACAGCTACTCACTCAATACAGAGGAAAAATCAATTTTGGACTACAAATATTAAATTTTGAACAAAATTTCTAATCATTTATTTTATTTTATTCCTACTCATGATTGCTTATATTGATGCTTAACATACTAAGATCCATGTATGATTAATCTTCCTCAAAGGTCAACTAATGCAACATTGAGGGTATGCTAGTCACATGCTGCTATTTTCATATGTATGCCAGCCCAGCAGAGGAAGAACCATTAATTGACACTGCTCATTTCCTCATTTGGTGCATTTTCCTAACTGTGCATAATATGGGAGCATTGGTGCATTGTCCTCACTGCATAATATGGGAGCAACAGCAAAGAGTCATCACATCTCCCTTTAGTTCTAACATTGATGATGGTTTGTTGATTAGGTGACTATTATTCAGCATCAATTTGAGGTAATTGAAATTGAAAATCACAATATGAGTGAAAAATAAATGGAGAATTAAGCACAGCAGCTTGTCATTGGACACATTTCTTAACCATCAGACAGTTGGATAGATATAGTAGGTTATATTAGACAAAGGACTAAGCTGTTTATTTGTACTTTGATATTTAATTCCCATTTCTACAATGTGTAAGAATTTCAGAGAAGATAGAGTAAGCTATTAAAAAGTCATATAAGTGGTCCATTTTGTTGTTTATCATATATTTACTTATTTATACATTTATTTATTTTTTGAGACAAGGACTCACTGTGTAGCTCTGGGTGGTCTAGAACTCACTATGTAGTCCAGGTTGGCCTTGGATTCACAGATATGCACCTCATGAGCGCTATTATTAAAGGTCTATGCCATCATACCCAGCCCTTGTTTATTAATTTTGTTTTCTTCAGATATATGTCGTTTTAGTTACGTGTAAATATGTGTGTATACATACATGTAAGTGCATGTGCCCATAAAGTCCAGGAGAGGGCTTCATATCCCCTGGAGCTGTAGTTAATACCAGTTACAAGCCTCCCAATGTGGTTGCTAGGAACCAACTCCAGTTCTCTGTGAAAGCAGTATACTTTCTTATTCACTAACTGCCTCACTAGCACACACACACACACACACACACACACACACACACACAACCTATGTATATGTGCATATATATAGGTATGCATATATATGTATATGTGTACGAGAGAGGATGTTATATAACTCATACTAGATTCAAACTCACTATGCACCCAAGAATAAACTTGAACTCCTCTTTCTACTTTCTCTATTCCCTGAATACTTAGATTACAGGCATGCACCACCATGCTAAGGAAGGCAACCCATTTTAAATTTTAAAGATGGAATTGCGGTATACATACATAAGTATATCAGGTTTCTAAGCATGCATGGGTGGCAAGCCATCTTTGCTATATCTCTCTTGCCGTGGTGCCAGCCCTTTGGTTGAGTCTGTGACAGCTATCTTGATGCCTAGATGGCGATCTACCAGTTGTTGAATCCAATTGTTAACCAGAGAATTCCATGGAAAATAATTTTTAGCAAACTAATTTAAAGCTGTATTCTTGTGTATTATTGGGCTTTGGGCATCTGCCTTAAGCTCACCCCAGCATAGCTTTTTACCTGCCAGCTATTCTTGACAACCTATTATATATACAGTTCCTACAGCTACCGTGTGCAATTGTGTAAAATCAAGCAGCATTTTTGAATATATTTGGCTGCTCTCGCAGCAATGGAATCCATTTCATAGGCAAAGTGTCTGTTTTCAGCTGTAAACATTGACATTGAATTGTGTTCTCTGTGTTAAAGAGAGAGCAGCATGGTGGAAATGTTTTATCTGGTTTATTCCTCACCTTCAAAACTAGCTTTTAAGTTGACAAAGATGGTTTCGTGTGGATCTAAATGTATTGTGTCATCTCTAAGCATGGAGTGCCCCTAAATCCTCTCTCTCACTGACTAATGTGTTTGGCTCAATTGGACTTTCAGTTTTCTGCTTATATCAGTAAAATGGCATCCTTGATCAACTCTGCTACTAGAGACATTGCTATTTCTATGCATGTTAATTTATTAATAGAGTTTTCTAAATTTGGATTTCTAACCCCCCAGTTACTCTAATTGTAATTATTAGAATTTGTTATCAAAGATTTTGTATGTAAATTTACTCCTGCATCAGAGTATTGTGTTCCTTTTTTTTTCTACAATGAATAGAAAAATATGAGGAGAATTTTCTAAAGTTTATGTTCTGTTTTCTTTGATTTGGAAATTAATCTTCGAGTTTATTTATATTTTAGTCACGGTACTCTATTTTGAGAGACATGAGTTGTTTATGCATAGTATTGAGAACAGCTTTTGTTTTTGATTGTCTCTCTCAATGTTTCTGAGTCAAAACAACTCTCCATTAGTGTTTCCTGGCAAGTTGGAAACACAGCACAGGGCAAATATCTGAGGAGCAACATGAAAGATCCAATTGCCTGATTCATTATAACACAAATATTGTAATCAATCATAATCTTAAGTGTTCCATAAATCCACAATTCTGTGAAAGGGATAAGAAGAAGAGAATTAAGCTATCAATGTGTTCACTACAAAGGGAGAAGATATTTCCTGATTATCATCATTCAGAATTAGTCAGACATATACATGGTAATCATTCACATTTATGCAATAAAATGAAAATCAACATAAAACCCATGAAGAATAGCCTTTTATTTTTCTTTTCTCTAAAAGATGAAACAAAATAGACTTAGGTACTAATTTAATCCCCTCTTCAGTTGATGACATAGTGGATTTGGGGAGCATAAATATGGAAATAAGTATAGCTTTATATTTCCCTGCCTAAAGTCAGCGTTCTCTCCTCTGTCAGAAGGAAGAGCACAGCTATCTCCAAACACAGTGAGGGAACTATGCCCTTGTCCCTTAGCTTCCTGAGCCCAGACATGCTTAGTGTCGCCTCTTCATCTGGAGTTAGGGTGTGGACACATCTCTGATGACTTCCTCCTATGTTGTTTGTGTGTAAAATCATCTACCCCTGTAGATAGACAGAATTTAGGGCTCTCCACTGGTTATGATCTCAGCGGGAAACTGAACTTATTCTTCTGCCATGAACAGGCCTTCAGAGTATGCCATGAACAGGCCTTCTCTGATCCCTGGACCAGGGAACATACCAGCAAACATGTGATCAGTGATTTTTTTTTAATACATTTAGGAAATTTATGTCACATCATTTTAGATAGAATTTGTCCTTTGGTTGTGATTCTGGCTGAGGTGATTATATGACTTCTGTGAAATTTTACATGAAAAAAGTATTCTCGAAAGAGAGGTATTTGATAATCTCCAGTACACTTGTGATCCCCCCACATCCCTTCACTGCATTTTTTTTTTACCTTGCACTCAGCAGGGACTCAGACATCAACATTTTGGAAATTTGAGGATGAAGATCTGTTTTTACTTTCAAAAATAAATCCTTATCCCATTGGGAGAGAAAATGCATTAAGTTTTTATCATTCTTTAACTTTGTAATGTGGATTAGCCATTCTGCCCTTTCTGATCTGTAAGCACTTATGAGCAGGCTTTTATTTTATAGGAGATGAAAGATGGCCCAAGGTGCCATATATGTCTCCACTGGAGGAATTCACAAGTGGAATTCTGCCACAAGAGGTCTTGGGTTAGCTGAGGTTTAGACACTGGGAGGTTTAGCAAGGCCATTGAGTGTTTGCTTACCTCAATTTCTTCACCCAACAGAAGAAAAAATATTAAATAGTGCCTATTCCCCTCTTATCTCTAGCCACATGACCACTGTGGTTACTTTGATGGCCCGAGATCAGTGTAAGAGGTACAAGGTATCTCTCCATGAGGGCCACTGAAGGAAAGAGGAGATTAGAATTTGAGCTTTGCCTTTGGTGGTTCTCTACAGGAGCCAAGACCTTGATCCCATTTCATAAAATGCCACAGGGGAATTATTGGACACTTGGTACTAGAAAGCCTACAAATAAGTGTGTGATAGATGCAAAAATATGATTTACATGTTTATGATCTTCAAGGAGTTTACAGAAAATAACAGCTGGATGGACAGATCTAAGCAAGCAAACTGTCTTAAGTATGTGAGGGAGAGGAAAGGAAGATTTATTTCTCTTCCTTGAAAAGGTAGTCTTCACAGGTCAAGGGGCCTGAAGGACAAGACAAATACAACCTCTTCTCTCAGGCTCAGAAAGATAAAAGTGACACCAAACAGAAAAGGCCACCTCACATGAAAGGAGCAAGAAGCAGCATCAGGTTAATGGGCCTGAGCTCTTGAGCATCTGGATCCACATCCCCAGGCTGAATTCCACAGGTTGAAGCCTTTCTCTACTACCTATTTCCATGACATCTTGTAGCTATCTTACCTTCACTTCGTGTGAAATGGGACGAGGATGGTGACTGCCATGCCTTTCTGATGGGGGCATAAATATTGAAGATCCTAACACAGCAAGGCCTGCAGAGGGACCTTTGACACACAGTGACATAGACAACTCATCACTGTCACAAGGACCTTGGGAAAGAACGTAGAAATGGAATGTTCTATGGGGAATGGGCAGCATTTACAAGTACAAATGGACTAGGCATCATACAATTCAAAAGGGGACAATCCTGGAAAAAAGCATCAAGGTGAGGGGTCAAAAGGCAAATTTGGGAAACAATGAACATCACTTTCTAGAAAGCATTGTCTTCTGCTCATCCCTTGGGCCATTTTCTGGTAAAACATAGATGACAATTTGGGAAAGTTTGTGATTTCAATGTTTTTAATAGGAGAAGGAATTTCCATCTAATTTTCTGTCAAACAGGACTTAGACAATATTTGCACTAAAAAGCAATGCAAGAGGTGTTGTAGTGGAGAGAGAGTCCGGCTGGTAAAGTGCCTGCTGTACAAGCCTGAGGACCGAGTCTGTTACCAAGACCCATGTAAAAGCCAGATATGACCGTGTGTGCCTAGAGTCCGAGCACTGGGAGGGTAAAGCCAGCCAGATGCCTTTAAGGAAGTCCTGTGACTTCCAGGGGTATGTGCAACACACACGACCCACTCACACATAGAAATATGAAATGCCCACCACTTTTTTGAGAGAAGCATCTGAAAAATTATGATTTTTAGAAGCTAAACCTCAAAATAGAACAATGAATTTCAAAGGAGCCTGGACTTGAAAAAAAAATGAAAAGATGTAGCTTCAGCCCATCCTTATACTTGTTTAAAAGGTAAAGAATATATATCTAAATTATATGTTTATCTGAAGTAAACAATAAGGAAGATGGGAAATGATCTACGACAATACTGAGCATTTATAGATATTCAATTAGTTTTTAACTAGTTAATATTATCTTCCAATACAAGGGAAAAATAAAACTAGGCAAAATATCAGTCTGAAGGTCTCTGCCTCATCTCATTCCTCTCCTGGTGGTCAGTTCATCTGCCCTGGTCATTGGGCTAGTCATACTCTCGGCCCAGCATTTCCCTCATTAGCACCAGGGCATCTCCAGTATTCCCGGGTGCACCAAGATGATTTCTCCCCAGCTGTATCTCCTGGGATGACAGCTATAAAAGGTTTAAAAATACCCTGGCTTCTGAAGCCGCGTGTTCTTCTTACAGTGCACACAGCAGATCTGGTTGACAGTTATTTTTCAATCATGTTTCTGCCATGCTGGGCCCTACCAGAGCTCCAAGGAAATGAAGCAGTCATCACCCTACAGACAGAAGCAAAACTTAACGAAAGAATGCCAGGTAATGGATGATTTTGCTAAGACAGCATTTAATTTGAATTCTTTGCTCCTCACCCTTTACTTATTGGTATATATAGGCTCACCAGCTCCTTTTTGAAAAATCTCCTTTCTTACTTCTGGAGTGTGATGTGATATGTCACGTGAGTAGCTCTCTAGAATCACTCTCTCATATTTGATAAGCAGTGAGCAGCACAGATGGACATTAGCAAGGCCTCTGTAAGCATGCCAGCCTTGGAGGTGGCCACACTGTCCTGAGAGCTTTCTCGTGAAACAAATCAAATAAAGATTAGGAAAGAAAATGCCAACCTGGCCCCAGCTAATGAAGGGGATCCAATAATAGACGTCTCCATGGACTCACGGATGGGATTCAGCCCTGGGTGACCTTTCCTATCACACTCTCTTTCAAGAGTATATCCAAAATGAGTGCCAAAGACTGCTTTCTAACCCCTCGCTACTCCCCATAAAGGAAGTATGTTCTTCTGTGTCTCGGAATCCAATCAGTGCTACAATAATAGCACCTGGATCAAAGGGAAATCAAAAATGGCCAGAGCTCAGTCAAGCTTCACCTTGCTTCTGACCCCAACCTTACAAAAATACCTGTCACCCCGCTGTGCATACTATTAGCACAATGTTGTGATCTCCATTGCTTCTCAGAGAGTTTGAAGTAACAGTTCAGACTGTTAGGGAACCTTCTCATTTGAAATACTTTGCTTGTGTACATGTGTGTGTGTGTGAGAGAGAGCGCATGTTTTATGTGAATCTGTATGCATGTGAATGTGTGTGCCCATGGAAACAGAGGGGGTCTTCCAATGCCCTGCTCTACCACTCTCTTAACTCTTCCCTTGAGAAAGGGGTTCTCACTGAGACTAGAGCTAAGCTGGCAATCATCAAACCCCAGCTGTCCGTTCTCCCCACCTCTGCCCCTCAACTCTGGGGTTATCAGGCATGCACACACCAACATCCAGCTTTTTAAACTGAGTGCTTGTAACATGAATGGCTAAATGGTCTTATTAATTAAAAAAAAAAAACACCCTTGGAGCCAGATATTGAGGTGAAAGCTGAATGATCAGAGAAACAGAACAAGCCACAGCCAACCTCACCTTGCCAACTCCTCAGCTGATCTTGTTTCCACAATGCTCAAACTGAAAGCCCCTGAGTCCTCACCCCTGAGGGTCTCAGCTGAACTGCTGCTTAGTTCCTGTCTCCTCACGCCTTATACTGTTCTCCACCCAGCCATGTCACTTCCTGGGATTAAAGGCCTGTATGATTCCCAAGCAAAGGCATGAGATCTCGAGTGCTGAGATTAAAGGCATGTGCCACCATTGCCTGGCTCTGTTCCCAGTGTGTCCTTGAACTCACAGAGATCCAGAGGGATCTCTGCCTTCCAAGTGATAGTTAGGATTAAAGGTGTGTGCCACCACTGCCTGGCCTCTATGTCTAATCTAGTGGCTGGCTATGTCCTCTGATCCCGAGATAAGTTGATTAGGGTACACAATATATAGGGTACACAGGTGCTAAAGATCTAAGTTCAGGTCAGGCTTGCACGGTTAGTATTCTTACCCACTGAGTTATCTCCCCAGGCCCTGAAATAGTTCTTAAATGGCTCCGCAGAGACCAGCATTTGAGCCTCTGGGGGTTACATCTGAAAATGTGCATGTGCTGCTCTGCCATCACATTTTAAACAATGACAAATGTGGAAAATGCCACACACCCTCCTGGAATCATCTTTACCATCGCAGCATCATGAATCATATTTCCTAAAGTGCTGTTGGATTATTGTAATAAAAACTGTAGTTCCCTGACTAATAACTATCCCACACATCACATTGATGGAAAAACGCCCACAAGTGAAGGCTTCACTTGGGAGTAAAATAGTTTAATGAAACTGAGCAAGGCAATCATGGATTAAATTCATTATAATTATTACATTATGGTCATTTCTTCAGAAATAGAGGACCCTATTTTGTGAGTTTGTTGAAAACAATAACTTGTGTCTCACTTGGATAAACTAGCTCCTTCCTGGCTTCAGTTCCTTTTGGAGAATATGGAGCTAATATGGAGACTACAGATATAACGGATTGAATATACATTCTTGGAAGAATATGTGGAAAAACAAGCTTCAGCAGTTAAGAACAGAAGAAAGAATTAGTCTCCTATTCTCAGCAGGTCTCACAAAGGGAGATTTCCAAAACTAAGCTATTTTTCATGTTTTGTATGAGTGTGGTGTGTGTGTGTGTGTGTGTATGTGTTTACATGCATGTGGAGGGGAGGCTGGAAGTCCACCTTGCATGTCATTCTTCAAGAACCTCCTTTGTGAGACAGGATCTTGCACTAGTTTGAAACGTAACAATCAGTCTTGGCTGGATAGCCGGGGACCTCCAAGGGACATGCTATTTCTGCCTCCCTGGCACTAGGATTTCAAGGGCTCCCCACTTTGCTCAGCTCCTTTGAAGCTCAGGTTCTCATGCTTCCAAAGTCAACATCCTGACTGCCATCTCCCAAGCCTTGTTTCCAATCTTTAGATTGTGTTCCTATGCCAGTTAGGAGAAAAGGCATGAAAACACATCTTTTGAAACACAAGTTTCTCAGTGTACAAATTAACCTCCTGTATTGAGCTCTCTGAATGACTGACATTGGCAGTTACTCATCCTTGGGGCTGGCAGACCTAGGCCCCTCTCAGAAGACATCCACAGAAAGACAGGCAGCTAACTGGGTAAGTCCTTTAGAAGAGACGAGGCAGTCCCCTCTCAGTCCTCATCTGAGGAAATGGGAGGCAGTCCATTCATAGGGACTCCTGTTAGTGAAGAGTTTCTCTCCAAAGTCAGGTCTCCCCCATCTCCCCACACACCACACACATTTCTTCATTTTGGAACTTTATTTCCTGGAACTGTCATCTAAGAAAAAATTAAAAGAATAAAGTCTGCCTCTAGAGGTTACTCTGAGTGCAATTCAAATGACTTGGAATATGGAAATAGATGATACAAAAACAGCCGGGCGGTGGTGGCGCACGCCTTTAATCCCAGCACTCGGGAGGCAGAGCCAGGCAGATCTCTGTGAGTTTGAGGCCAGCCTGGGCTACCAAGTGAGTTCCAGGAAAGGTGCAAAGCTACACAGAGAAACCCTGTCTCAAAAAAAAAAAAAAAAAAAAAAAAAAAAACAAAAAACAAACAAACAAACAAAAACAACCAAAAAAAAAAAAAAACAAACAGTGAGTGAGTGGGTGGTCAAGTCTCTCCCATTGAAAGATATTCCCTAGCCAGGAACATGGTCCTCATTCACCTAGCTCTTCAGGATTTCCCTAATTTCATTTATGCATGTATCCTCTTTTCTCTCACTTTAAACAAAATTTTGGCATTCAATTTTCAGGGAACAAGATAGGGACAGGAGCGAAGGCAGGGTCTGTAGAGAGTTAGCAGAGAGGGACCCCATGTGACCTGCATGTTAAATGATAATTACCTTTCTACCTGACAAAAATCAGTGAATGCTTTTGCTTATTTGTTTAAATAAATGATGATTCGGTGGTACCAAAGAAAAAGAGAGAAGCCTTGAAAAACACTGCAATCCGAATTCTTAGGTTTCTTCAGCCATTTCCAAACTATACCTGAAGAGCCCCGGGGAAATTCCATTCCCTTTGGAGACAGCAGTCATGGTGAGTCAGGGCTAGTTATAAAGCTCAGCCCTTGCCCGGCGTGTGCAAGGCCTTGGGTTCAGTTCCTGCACTCCAAAGGGGATGGAGTCTTCTAAATAAGATAATTTAAAATTCATGAGTTAGATGTGAGCTGATGGAGTCACAGAAAAGCTTGAGGGGTGTTCATTCTACTCCAAGCAACATGGTATATACAACATGCTTAATTAAATACTGTTATGAATATTAAAAATTGTATTGGCTTTTTAAGCCTGCGGTTTCCGTTAGGCTGAGTGGCAGAGGTTCCCACTTCTCGTCTGAACAGTGGCAGATGAAGGAGATGTTTCCTTCCACCTTACGGTACACACAGAACCCTCCCTGCAACAGCCACCCATAACGACACCCGGTTTAGGGTGTGTCCCCGGAGGAGGGAAACGACACCGGGGAGATGCACGCTGCTCTCTAACCATCACCCCACCGCCTCCTCTGAACCCTCAGAGTTGGCAGATTTGTTGCTGAGTCAGTGTTTCTGATTTAAAACTTGATGTAAGGCTGGTTCATCCACTATTTCGGCCATGACACACAGACCTTACAGGGTTCAGGGTCGAATGGCCCAGGGGGGTTTCTGTCGCTGAGCTTTGGTGTTGCCTGGTTGTATTTCTCTCTGGAGCGGCTTCACCCCTCCCGCTTCCCTCTCTGTGATAGTCCTGCTTTGGCCTATTGCAATGCTCTAGCCCATTCATTGGTTTCATTTCCTTTTGAAAAATGTGTTCTCCTCTTCCATGGATGCAGTGTCTCATCAATGTCCCTCCTCGAGCCTGCTGTATATCTGTCTGTGCTCCCAGTCTGTTGCCTTTGGATCACCTGATTGCTGTCTCTGTGCTGGGACTATCCTGTTGTCTAAATTCTCGGCATTTCAGCTCGTGATTCTGATTTTCCTTCTGATAGATTTATGTTTGATCCACACAAGTCATGTATCTCTTCTCTATCAATTTAATTACTCTTTGCCTGAGCAATATTGTGTTCGTACAATTACTGCCAAAGCAACAAAAAAAGGTTTCTATTTAATTACTAGTCAGAACATCAGCGATTCAGCCTAGAGCCTGCTCAGAATCCTTCTGATTGGCCAGGTGTGTGGGTGAGGAAATCTACAGGGTTCATCGGCCTTTCTTGACAGAATCTAGTCAAGCCTGGTGGGAGCTGTCGTGTCATGAATAGCAGCGACAACCCCGGGGGCTGGACTGCTCCTCTGTAAGAGAAAGTGTCCATCCCTGCTCTGTGCAGACCACACTCTTACAGCAAGAGGACAAATAGCTTTCTTGGATGTTTAACTTGTATTCAGCTTGACTTCTTGTATTGGGTACTTTCCTATTGCTGTAACAAAATGCCATGACCAAGGCACAAGAGGTAGCTTAGTGGCTAAGAGAATGTACTACTCTTCCAGAGGACCTGAGTTCAATTCCCAGCACCAACATCAGTAGATTCATGACTGTCAGTCACTCCAGTTCTAGGGGCCTCCTTCACATCTGGCCCTGACAGGCACCTACACTCATGTGCATATACCCATACATAGACACATGGACATACACAGAGTTCAACATAAAATATCATGACCAAAGGTAACTTACAGAAGACTGTATTTTTTGCTTATGGTTCCAGTGAGATAAAGTCTGCCATGGTGTGGAGACATGGCGTCAGGCAGAGAAGGAGTGGCAGTCTTGAGTGTGGGTCATGTGATTCCTCTCGATTTTTCATGTCAACAATGCTTCTGAGCCCTCTTCCATAGTAACTGGCCCAAAAGCAAATGAGGGAACCATGGTAACACACTTGCTTGTGAAGGGAAGTGGTAGCCATGAAGACACCTGAATATCTAAGCCATCGTTTATTCACAGGGTTTATTGTTATACAGATTCTCCATGCATAAATGACAATTGTAGTTTCCAGAAGGGTTGAGGTGACTGACTGGCTTCTAAGGTTAGCTGAATCTGTCATCATGTCCATCTACTGGCTAGTGGACATGACTGTCAAGTGGTTTAGTTGCTTTGTAGGCCAGATGCACAGAAGGGGGAGGTATCTTTTCCTCTTCTCTGTATCATGCTTCATTTCCCTCAATGGTTCTTGATCCCTGCACTCAATATTGTGTGACTGCTGCTTCCCAGGAGAACAGATCATTTCCTTGAAAGCCACTGTTTTCTGGTAGGTGTGCTTCTCTAGAATTAGATCCTCCCTGAGCTTTGGCTCCCTTGTCTGCACAATGAGCATAGTGTGTGATGGTTTGAAACATCCCCCATAGTCTCTGGCATTTGGGTGCTTGGTCTCCAGTTGGTGGTATTTGGGGGGAAGGCTTAGGTGGTATGGCCTTGTTGGAAGAAGTGTGTCACTGTAAGTAGGTTTAGGGAGCTTAAAGATTCATACCATTTCTGATCTGTCTCTGGTCCATGTTTTTAGTTTAAGATGGGACCCCTCAGCTTCCATGGAGCTATAGTTACAGACACTTGTGAGATTCCTGATGTAGGTGCTGGGAACCAAACTTAACATCCTCTGAAAGAGCGCTTTATTAGTAAGGGTTCTCTAAAGAAATGAAGGGGCTGGAGAGATGACTCAGAGGTAAGAGCACTGACTGCTCTTCCAGAGGACCAGGGTTCAATTCCCAGCACTCACGTGGCAGATCACAACTGTCTGTAATTCCAAGATCTGACACATAAAATAAAAATAATGCCTCAACACAAAATAATTTTTTTTTTAAAAAAAGGAAAGAAAGAAAAGAAACATATGAACTGTGGACCAATAGCTGTGGAGCCCCCGTGGTACTGGACTAGGCCCTTTGAATAGGTGAGACAGTTGTTTAGCTTGAACTAGTTGGGGGGCCCCAGGCAGGGGGATCAGGAACCCGTCCCTGGTGCATAGCTGGCTTTTTGGAGCCCAGTGCCTATGGGGGTCACCTTGCACAGGCTTGGCACAGGGGGAGGGGCTTGGACCTGCCTCAACTGAATGTACCAGGCTCTGCTGACTCCCCATGGGAGAACTTGCCATGGAGGAGGTGGGAATGGGGCAGGGTTTGGGGGGAAGGGGAAAGCCAGGGGTGGGACGAGGGAGAAGAGAGGAAAGAGGGATCTGTGGTTGGTATGTAAAATGAATAGAAATTTCTTAATAATAAAAAAAATTAAAAAAGATTTTAATTCAAAAAAAAAAAGAAAAAAGAAATGGAATTGATAGATGAATATCTATGGGGTTGGCTTTAGAGTGGCTTCTTACAGGCTGCAGTCTGACTAGTCCAACAATGACTGTCTCCCCCAGGAAGTCCAAGAATATAGTACTTGTTCCACCCGAAAGGCTGGATGTCTCAGCTGGTCTTCAGTATATGTCAGAGTCCTGAAGAAGCAGGCTCTAATACCAGTGAAGGTATGAACTTGCCAGTCAGAGTGAGGGCAAGCAGGCAAAAAGCAAAAGCTTCCTTCTTTCATATTCTTTTTAGATTGCCAGAAGAAGATGTGGCCCAGATTTAGGGTGGGTTTTGTGACCTCAAATGCCCTGCATTTAAGGTGGGTCTTTCCCTTTAATCTCTTAGTGTGACAAGCCAGGCTTCAGCTTTAATTCCAAACATAGTCAAATCAACAACCAAAAATAGCCCTCCCAAGCGCTAAGTGCTCTTAACCATTAAGCCATCTCTCTGGCCTCTCACCCTTGGACTCTTGAGGTCGAATGCAGACACATTTGGGCCATATACAAAGCCCTATTGTGGCACTTGTCTTAGAGCAAATCTCTGTGATCCAATGCTGTTCCCTTCTCACTCTCTCTAGGCAGCACAAATCTGCTGTATCCTTGCTACATTTAAGTACAAGCATATTGCTGTGCCTTGTCCATATGACTAAGGATGTCACTCTCCTTGAGCCTGTGGCTGGAAGATGATGCCACCTACCTTGTAAAATGCTAGGTCCATTTCACCCCCATTCCAGCTCTGATCTGCTAGCCAAGACAAGTTTACTCTGTGATACAAATGCAGACTTCACAGAGGCCAGTGGAGCATCATGGTTTTGTTCTGAAAACCCTGGTCTTTTTTTGTGATAGTTGCACTTGAAGTCTTTTTGTGACAACTTCCTTGAGACGAAAATGCTTTCACACAAATCCCATTGGGAACTTCAGAATCTCTGTGGAATGGATTTGGTAGAAACCTGTCATATTCAAATTAGGTTTTATGTTAAACAACATTGTCACCAATATTGAGGGCAATCAACACATAAACACAAAATTCTTATGAGATACAAAGCAATGCTCACTGCAGAAACAAAGCTCCTATGTGGAATTGTGTAGTTGGATCGCTTCAGTTTCCCCCCACGGTCTAATTGATTGTTCATTGGGCTCACTCAGCCAAAAGTAGAGAGAAACTTTGTATAGACATCATTAGTTTTTCTCCATTTAGAGATTAATCATGAAGAGCTCTGGCTCTTTAATTCTGTAATTTGTATATTTAATGGGCTGCTGCAGAATCTATGACAGTAATTAGCATAGCCTGAAAACTCATTAATACGCAACAACATGATTAATGCAACATTAATGCAAACATGACTGAAGTTATTTGGGTTATGTAGTAAGAAGATTAAAGCTAAAATGTCCTGTTTGTTTTACCAGTGGTGAGTATTACAGGGAGAAAAAAAAAGAAAATAAAAACAGGTATCAAATTAGAAAGGGAAAAAATGAGTAAAAATATGAATCAAGGTGAGTTTTTTTTTCATTTAGCTCTAAGTTAAGGATATAATATCATTTTTACTTGTGTGTTTAGCCACCCATGCCTTTATTATTATTAAAGGTGAGTTTACACTCAACCTTTTAGCTAAATATAGTTAACCTTTCAGCAACCTTAAATAATATTTTTCTAACATTAAAAGCACCTTTTAATTATAGTAATCTTTGACCAATCCACAACACAATCCTGTTTTGAAAATAATGCATATTATTGGCTGTGCCATATGTGTGAAGAATTTGTTCCTAATTATACAAAAGTTATTTATTATATTCATCTCTCACAATATTCACCTTTGAAGTTAATATTTATATGTTTTATATAACATTATCATCAGATTCACACATACTAGTAAAATTATCCAATGTCAACTGAGAAAAATGTAATATGCAGCAATGCTTTGGAAGGTTGAACACAAAAGATTGTCCTGTTGGATCTTCTCCCACATATTAAGGTATGCTAAAGTCCTTTCCCCCTTATTTAGTATTTTAAAACTATCTCCAATTCAAAAGGACACAGTTCTCATTCTTAGAGTCAAGTGTCAAATCATTTCTCATCTCTGAGTCTAAATTTCCATTTTCAGGTCTAAAATATGTGAAAGAGTGAAATATTATTTGTGTTTTTATGTCTTGTTTTTCAATTCTAAATCTACATTGGAGAATATTCATGACATTTTTTCCTTAAAAATATATTAAGTGAACCAACATCAGGTACTAGTTCCTGGTAGCCTCAAGGAAGAAATTAAATCCATCCTGGTGTTAATACTTGGTAATGATCTTCCAACTGAGGATAAAAGAAAAAAACGAAACGAAACAAAACAAAACTCTTTCCAATAGACAGACATCAAGCTGAGCACCATGGAACGAAGTGTGTAGGCACCACCTGCTACCGACAGAGGGAGCTGTTAGCGACTTGGGGCAGGTCTGTAGGACAGTGGCTCCCCTGAGGTCCTATTTTTAAAAGCCTCCATTAATGAATTGAAATGACAAAGCTGCTCACATTTACTTAAGAAGGTATTTTATCAGAACGCCTGTAAGATCATTAAAAATTCTGTATGTAAACTATTTCACTTAAGCCAGGTGCTATTTTCGTTATATGTGGAGTTTAACTGTAGTAGAAATTTAAAGCTACATATTTAGAATCCACATTGCTTTGGAAAACTGGTCTTTGGAATCTGCAGAATAGCCAACTGATACTTTAAAGCTAAACAACTATATTTTTCATAAATGTACCAGCTTTTAACTTATATTTTTAAAGGGAATGTATAGAAACACAGATTAAAATGCACCATTGAGTAAAGTCATTTGCTACTGATGTTGTATCCACCATTGTGGTTTTAATTTACTGGAGGCCAATTTAAAGAGACCATGAATGAACAGCTATCAAATCAGTGATTCCTGGATTATTTAGTGGTGGAATTTTTAGAGATGCTCCCACAAATAGGCTTTCTTCAGATCATTCATGTGAGAGCATCCTAGCTTGTGGAATGGAAAGATCTATTTGCCACACATATCTCACACTGTCCTTTATTTCTGTACATGGATGAAATAAGCATCCTTTCTAGAATATGATCTGATTGCTTACAGAGTGGCTGAAAGGTAAACCGGGTCATGTATTACTAATGGGTGGAATCATAACAAGAGGGTTTTCCCAGAACTGGGGACATAGGTCAAATGGTGAAAGCATATGCTCCACAGTTAAGAGTTCAAATCTCCAGCACCCCCTAAAAAGCTGGATGTGTTTGAGTATGTTCTTTCAGCCTCAGTGCTGAGGGGAGGAGGTAGACTGGTTGGTGGACTTGCTGGCTGCTAGCCGAGCTCTAAATTCAGTGAGAGACCCTGTCTTAGGCCAATAAGGTAGAACAGGTTGCCAGAAGTTCTCATTTGCCTCTGCAGCATGCACAGACATAGGCATCTTCAGTCTCACATATAAACACACACACACCACAACACCACCACCACCACCACCACCACCACCACCACCACCACCCCCCACCACCACCACCACCACCACCACCACCACCACCACCACCACCACCAACCACCACCACCACCACCACCCACCCACCCACCACCACCACCAAACACACACACCATCACCATCACCACCCACCCACCCATCACCACCACCATAAACACTCAGGCACACTACTATCATCATCACCACCACCCATAACCGCCATCACCACAACTACCCCAAACACTCAAAAACATCACCATTACCATCACTACCACCCACTCACCAACTACCACCATCATCACCATCACCACTACTTACTAAAATAATAATAATAATAAACAAATAAACAAACAAATAAATAAATAAATAAATAAATAAGTAAAACTGACTAGTTTTCCAGTAGAGTTTGGAGATCATCAATTTATTTTGGTCTGGGCCATAGAAAAATGAGAATAAAGATGATACTTAAAATTTATCTTTCAAAAATCAAAACATAACAACTCTAAATTCTAAGCTTTTGGAGGAGGGTCTGGAAGTACCTGACCCTCCACTTACCTAGTAGCATCATTAAAGATAAGAACTGTCTAGAGGAGACAGTTTCTGGGGATTACTTGAATAAAATAAAGTTTTATTGCAATTTCATATGGACCTGAGGGTCCTTGTAAAAAGGACTCTGTGCTTATGAGGACTGACCTGTAGAGTTGTAGTTGCTCAGTGCTAGTCTTCCAATATCCCAGGTAGCCCTTGGAGGGAGACCCCTTTCATTCTTGGAGTTGGGCAGGAATTTAAGGCTGTTTAAAGGCTGTAGTTTGTGTACAGTATGAATGTAGAGCTATGATATAGACTTTTGATAGACATTGAACACATATGCAACCAACAGAAATGCATAGTAACCACAAAGCTATAAGGAATGTCACACATGAAATCATGTGATCAACTCAGCTTAAGAAGATTTCTTCCTGTGCATTTGAGGGAATTGGTATTGCATTGCTAGAGGAGGTGATGAGGTACAGAAGAGTCAAATGTTTTTGCTTCAAATCACATAAAAATTCAATGCACAAATTAACATTTGAATATTTAAACTAAAAGTTACATGTGTGTATCATGTTTGTGGGAGGTGCATATACCTGTGCCTGTGTGTGTAGATGCCCCCATTCCCATTTCTAGACAGTCTCTCCCTGAACGTGGATCTTTCTGTTTCAGCGAGAATGACTAGCCAGCAAGCCCCTAGGATGATTCAGCTTCTGATCACTCTCCCCAGCTCTGGAGTTACACCCATTCACTGCCACACCTGCCTCTTATGTGGATGCTGGGGATCCAACTTAAGTCCCCAATCATGGGCCACGAGCGTCTGACTGGTTAAGTCATCTGTCTCTCTTAGCCCTCTAGCACGGGGTGGGGGGGGGGGGGGGGGGGGGGGGGGGAGATCAATCCATTTTTCTAAAATACTCCTTCTCCCTGGAGAGGACACTTGCAGCAGGACACTCAAGCTTTACCAATCCCTGGTTACTCACTCTGCAGAGAATAGCAAAGACAAGGGTGGACTCTAGGCAGCAAGTAAACAACTTCCCCTAGCCTTACCACTGACAAACATGGTCCAGTGGCCTGAATGGGAGGGTCGTGCTCCTAGTTATTGCATGGGTAGTAGCCAGATTCTGTGTACCAGCTGGGGCAGCTTCCCATCCTCTAGTTAGACGGAGGATGCATGATAAAATGATTTCAGCACATATGTGGCCATGTTGAACTGTAGGAAACCCTTGCTACCTTCATATTTCCTTTCTTTGTTTGAACACTACTTTTTGTTTCTTATTGTACCTGAACTTCAACTTCTTCGTCTATATCCATCTATACTGAAAGTCAGGATTCTTCCACAGTGTGTCACTAACGTGCCCACCGCCTTGCCTTCGATGTGGTTGGTGTTCCCGTCTTAAGAGGTTCTGTGTTCACAGGGAGCTGACAGTGCATCAGGAGGGAATGAGTGTGCATCTTAACTCCATTTCTGGGATCTTAGCTCCAAAGGAGTCCAGAGCAGCCTCACATTGGTTCAGCTGCTTGAGGTCCAGTCACATGGCTGCAGAGGGGGCTTTGACAAAAAGCTTCTAAGGGTGATTTCTTCATGCTGTTTGATGTCAACACATGTTTTTCATTTTTGATTGCCATAAAAGCTACTGAAATCATTCCACAGACAAGGTCCCTCAGCAATCGCACTAAAGCTGCAAGTCAGTGGAATTTGATTAGTTTTTGACAGTCCTTGCTTTATAAGATAAAACATGGGGCATTTCTCTATTTCTAATATATTTAGTATTTTTGCAAGTAATTCTTGAACTCTTGGTTATTTGGTATAAATCCATATAAATTTAAATCTATGAAATATATCTTTATTTCTGCATAATTTTATGTACATATGTGCACATAGACCTTCATCAAGCTAGAAAACAATAATAGATCTGATAAACTTTATAGAAGTGTGTCAGAAAGTTTTTAACTTTTTACAAAAAGAATAAAAATCCCATCTTAAAGATGTTTTTGTAGCTTAAATTTTTCCAAGTTTAAATACTTCTTTTGCTAGAGTCACTCATTAAAATATTAATAATAAACAATAAAAGGCAGATACTTCAAGGAACCAAATGCATGCTGGATGTTCTGTTACTTACTCCAGAAAACCAACAGGCATATCGGATAGATTATAATTCGCTGTTCAATTAAATTGTGTCAAAATTAAATAGCATTGTGATTTGAATGTTTAACAACCCCACAGGTTTATGTGTTTACATGCTCGGTCCCCAGCTAGTGGTGCTGTTGTGGAAGGTTGTAGAATCTTCAGTAAATGGAGCATCGTGGGAGGAAGTGTATCTCTGGGGTGGGTCTCAATATCCCACCACACTTGTAGTCCACTCTCTGCTCTCTGACTAGGGATGCACTGTGAGCAACCACCTTGTCTTCCTGACATCATGCCTTCCCCACCATGATGAGCTGGAGTTCTTCAAACTGTAAATGAACCGTCCTTCCTGAAGTGGTGTCTTGTCAGACATTTAATCACAACAGTGAGAAAAATAACAAGTCCAGTCATTCAGCTTGTGTTTTAAATGTTAACTGCAATCTTAGACACAATAGTTTCCCAAAAACAATTTGAAAGTGCAAGTATATATATCACAGATAAAGTATGTGTGACTCTCAAGGTGATTGAAATCTGATATATGTGTCATCTATTCAAGGTTGGTTAAAAGTCTGTAACTACAAGATTCTGGCAAAAGCATTCTGATTACAATTATGATCCTTTAAAATAATATAGTCTAGTCTTGTAAAATCTTGATATTAGTAACTACATAGAAATTTGGGGAAGTAATCTGGAGAGGGAGAGTTTGATAAGTATCTATATTTACATAGTAGATATTTCTCTGTTGATATACAATCCAAATGTAGACGAATATCTACATATTAGAATATATATGCATATATGTCATTGTGTAAGTAGATATATAAGCATATGCAGACATCAATCTCTGTATTTCTCTATCTTTCTCTCTATACCTACTCATCTATAATATAACTTTACCTAAAATTCCATACACATTACTTATAGCTTTATAGTTATAATTAAGTTAAAGTTGTTGTCAGCCAAATGAACTGTTTTTCATGGCTCTCAGTTGTGTTTTTGAGTTCTGGAGTTCTTGGTCACTCTTAATGATCTTGTTTGCATGGGTGCTTGTCTATTGGGAATCCCATTTCCTTACATTCATTCCTTACCTAAAAGGTTGCTTGTCTTTCAAACATGCCTCACTGGTCCTTCTCTCTCTTTTAACATTACATTTTCTAACACTTTGTAGCTCATTGTTATCATATTTTGTTCTGCCTCAATTCCCCAAAAATGCAACTCAAGAAACAGACATTGAGAGAAGGCCAAAAGTGTGTGGAAAACAGACCAGAAAAATAGTTCTATAAGACAAAAATAGTAATTGCCAAAGTCAGCCATCAACATCCTACATACTGGCTCAGAAATTATGTTAGGTTTTCCCAAGTTGTCAACAATGAACAAAGTTTATCATTTTCATTGTTGGTGTTGTCCTGGAGAAGACAGAAGTGAGGGATGCCATGATTGAAAAGGAGAAGACAAATGTACCAGAGCTTCCACAAAATGTGCGTGTATCTGAATGTGAGAATCATGAAAACTTACTCTAAATAACATGTTTACAGTAAAATAGTTTCATATACATGCACAAAACAAATACTTTCATTTGACTCAGCAGTAACATTCCTGAAAAGATCTGATCTTTAATGCAATATGATATATAATATCTGTTATGATTTAATATGAAGGTTTTTATTTATGGCAAGAAAATAATTTTAATGTTAATACATAAAAATAAATGAGTTTGAATAAAATGATATAAGCCATTCTTGATCTTCAAGTTCGATACATCTTTATTGAGAAGCTGAGTTCTAGTCTATTGTGGAATTGAAGGGATTAACAAATTGTCATATAAAAGAAATATTGTGAGATAAAAATGTTCTATTACTACAAAACTGTATCTGTGGAACAGAATAGAGTACAGAGATGGACTCAGGACAAAGTGTTAACACACTAAAAATAGTATTCCCAAGATTAAACATTTATTTAGTAAATATTTTGAGGACTGTTTTGTGCCAGCCACTGTTCAAGGTGTTAAAGATGCAGAAGTCAACAAAACAAAGTTCCTCCAGCATCTGATGCACTCTGAGAACATTTAAAAATACTCAGAAGCAAACAAAAATATAGCTGAATCTCACATTGTCCAACTAAATAAGTAAATACAGCACAGTGTTAAGTGGCTCTAGTCTGTAACAGGCAAGGAGATCAGATCCTTTATAGAGAAAGGGTACTTAAAAAACACAATAAAAATGAAAACCCCGTTGTGGTGATTTGAATAAGAATGGCCCCCATAGGCTCATGTATTTGAATGCTTAGTCATCAGAGAATGGTGTAGCTGAAAGTTTCCTGTGTCCACCTGCCCCACAGTCAGGACAAATCTCTCTCACCCGCCAGTCCCCCAAGCCACTGGAACCCAAGTAAACACCCAGAGGCTTATATTCATTAAAACTGCTTGGCCATTAGCTCAGGCTTACTATTGACTAGCTCTTACACTTAAACTCAGCCCATTTCTGCTAATCTATATATCGCCACGGTTTCTATGGCTTTACCTGTGTATCATTACATGCTGTTCCCTGGATGTCAGGATAGCGTCTCCTCACTCAGCCTTCCTCTTCCCAGAATTCTCCTTATCTGCTTATCCCGCCTATACTTCCTTCCTGGCTACTGGACAATCAGTGTTTTATTAAGCCAGTGTACAAAAGCAGTATCCCACAGAAGAATGGTACTACATAGAAGGATTAGGAAGTGTGGCCTTGCTAGAGGAAGTATGTCACTGGTGGTAAGCTGTGAGATTTCAGTCACCCAAGATAGGCCAAATAGCTCTTTGTCTCTTCCTGCTGTCTTTGGATCCAGATGTAGAACTCTCGTCCTGCACGCCACCATGCTCCCTGCCTTGATGACAATGCACTAAACCTCTGAACTGTAAGCCAGCCCCCAATTAAATGTTTTCCTTTATAAGAGTAGCCATGGTCATGGTGTCTCTTCAAAGCAATAAAACATTGACTAAGACACCTATATATGTCAAAATGTGGTGAAGCTTTATCCCAGTGAGGAACCATGCTGTGAGAAAAGCTCAAACTCAGCATTCATTCTAGAAATGCAAATTAAAAGGCAGAACAAGATTCTATTGCCTAATCCACCCGATCTTTGTTGGGCTCTCCTGGAAAGGCCAACCCTAGATTTCTACTAATGTTCAAACTGCTGAGCCTGACACTGGTTGTAAAACTATGAGATATGAGAAAGAAGCAAAGCAAAGTCTCGTGTCATGAACAAAGAAATGAAAAGGCAGTTACTTTTAAGGGGCGGAGAATGGGGGCGATGATCAAATGAATGGTGAAAGCAGAGTTGCTGCTAGAGAGGCTGGTGAGATGGAGAGGGCCAGAGCAGAGGGCTGGACTCACTGTTAGTAGAGCAGTCAAAGGGGAGATGCATCTGTGGAAACAGTGAAGGGGGAGATGTCAAACTATACGGGTCTTTGGGAAAGAACAATTACGAAGACCATGAGCCAGACAGAATGGAAAAAGGAAGGGAATGTGTAACAAGAAACGGGAGACAATGGAGCCTTTAGAGTAAGACTCTTAGCCTTGGGCCAGCACTAGGAAGAGGCAGTGATGGGACTGGAATTCTTCTGATGGGTTACTCTGTTATTTTATAAAAAGAATAAAGTGAATGTGTACTGTGCATATGGGGGTGTGTGAGTGAATGTGTATGGGTGTGAATGTGTTTGAGTGTGAATGTGTGTGTGCTGTGTGTGTGAAAGTGTTTGTGGTTATTGTGTGAGTGTAAATGTATATGAGTGTGAATGTGTGTGAGTGTGAATGTTTGTGTGCTGTGTGTGTGAATGTGTTTGTGGTTATTGCATTAGTGTGATTGTATGTGGGGTATGAATGTGTGTGAGTATGAATGTGTGTGTGGTATGTAAGTGTATGTGTGTGTGCTGTGTGTATGTAAGTGTGAATGTGTGTGAAATATGAATGTGTGTGCTGTGTGTGTGAATATGTGTGTGCTGTGCGTGTGAGTGTAAATATGTATGTGTTATGTATGTGAGTGTGAATGTGTGTGTTAATGTGAGTGTGCTGTGTGTGTGAATGTGTGTGTGAGTTCATGAGAGTGTGTGCTCTGTATGTGAGTGTGAATGTGAGTATGTGTGAATGTGAATGTATGTAAGTGTGAATATATATTTGTGTTAAATGTGTGAATGTGTATAGGAGTGTGAATGTGTTTGTGCTGTGTGTGTGCAAATATGAGTGTGCTATGTGAATGTGTGTGTGCTATATGTATATAAATATGAATGTGTGTGAAGGTATGAATGTGTGTGGGTGTAAATGTGTGTGCTGTGTATGTGAGTTTGAATATGTGTATATGCTATGTGAGGATGAATGTGTGCATGTACTTAGTGTGTGTGTGTGTGTATGTGTGTGTGTGTGTGTGTATGTGTGTGTGTAAAATGATGGAGACCAGCTGTGAGAGAGATTTCTACACTCTAGGACAAAGAGGATAGTAATCTGCAGTCCTTGACAACACATACTATACAACAGGCTCTATATATTATACAGAAATGGCCACAGAGATTTGAAACTGGGCGAAGAAATGCATGTATAATTTTAAAAATACTGAATACCAATGGTTAATTTATTTGAATGTTTTGCCATCACCAATAATACAACAACTAGACAAAAACAACATTAAATTTTTGTGTTTTGAAATACCTATTTTCAATCAGAGTGTGGAGGAACAAACATTCTCCTGGAAAAGCATGTGAATATAAAGCTTCCTATTTCTACAATTTCTTTGGGGTTGAAACTTACAAATCTATTCAGCATTTGTTCTTGGTTGAATTTTCTATTGTAGTATAGCATATAGAAAAGTCTGGAAATGAGCATTGTCTTAGTTAGTTAGGGTTTCTATTTCTGTGAAGAGATACCATGACCACAACTTTTATGAACATTTAATTGGGGTGGCTTACAGTTTCAGAGGTTTAGTCCATTATTATCATCACGGCGGGACATGGCAGCATGCAGGCAGACATGGTGCTGGAGAAGGAGCTAAGAGTTCTACATCTTAACCCACAGGCAACAGGAAGTGAAGTGTATACTACATTGTGCAGATCTGTTATTAAAATTTCATGCATGCAGTTCCCTGGCATGCTTGGAAGACACTGTCTCATAGCAGACATCCTTGTCCTCTGGAACTTCCAGTCTTTCTGTCCCGACTTCTGTGATGTCTCCTTAGGTGCAGAGTTGCGTTATAGATGATTAACTGGGATAGGAGTATCCTGATAGGAGTAACCCACAGCCATCTAATTGAACTTAAGTTCCCCTCAGTAAGAGGGAATCCATGCTTGGCACTGCAAATCTAGCCAACACCTGTGGCTGGTGAAGTCATGGACCCTTGAGGTTAATCTACTGTTGCCATACTCTTTAAGTGCTATGATTCCCAACTGTATTCTAATGTCTGCCCTTGTATCCACAGATAAGTGTAGTGCTAGCCCTCATCAGAGTTGGAATTTATCCTCCATCTACTTGTTTATGAATTGGCATTTGTCTAGTCTTATACATACTGTGTTTTATTTCATATATTTTTCTTTCTTGTTATTGCGTGTGAGTATATATATATATATATATATATATTAATATATATATTATATATATATACTCAAATATATCTGTGTAACATAACCACTGGATATATTTGCTGATACTTGTCCCACTAGCCACTGAATTTTGGTACCTTAAATATTTCTCAAATGAGTGTGTAAGTTTAGAAACAACACAAGCACACTACTGTTTCTCTTGTCTCTAAATGCAGATAATGAAATTTAGTTCTTTTCTTCTTGTCTTGCCTTAAAATAATACAGATTCCCATTTTAGGAAGGAGAAAGCTGCTATTCACTCTGCTACTCTTTGAGCTGTACCATAGCTTCACACAATCGTCTACAGTGAGGCTGTTGGGACACTCGTTTGGCTGTGGTCCACAAGTTTTCTTCCTCCTGGACCCAAGATGGAAACGTGTGTGTGGCAGAAGGGAGTGAGGGGAGGGAGGCGCTGCCCCCACAAAGAGCCTCGTATCTGCTTTTATTCCTGTGGCCAATGACAGTCACATGGCTGAGCCTAAGTCAGTGCTTGGGAATCTGTAAATATGTGGCTTCCTCTGGGGAAAAGAGGAGGTTAATTATTTTGAAAAATTGTGCATTTAACCATTCTATCTCATTGTAAATTCAATAACATTTTCTTTATTTTATACATCCATCAAACTATTATTATGTTTATATTTACATATATTTATTTGTGAGTTTGGTTCATTTAAATAATTGATTATACAAAGTAAGCATTTGATTCAAATGCTAGGATTTATCTATATGGATAGCTATAGTAATCTAATTATTAAGAACATGCTTCAATAAAATTGTAAGTTTTCATTTTCCTCCTAGGGTCTAGGAAAAAGAAAATCATTTTCTATTCATCTTGGAAAACACAGAGGAAAAAGATGTCAAGACTGAGAAAGAGTAGCTGACACTATCAAATCAAGACATCCTTTATTGTACTTCATTTTCCCTTCATGGGAGACACTTCCTCTCAATACAGCTTCAGATACTTGTTGGTCTAAAAGACATTTCTTTGTTCTAGAAGGCTCGCCAATTATTGTTTTGAGAAACACATGCATTTGTACACTCTTTGAATGGTGTGAAAAAAGTAAAATATTCCCAAATGCATCTTAAGTATTTACATATTCCCATAATCCTTGGATATTTTTCATTCCTCAGATTTCTCAAATTACAAACAACAGTGTACTCAGATTGGATAACTGTTTTCCTCTTCCCTCACTCAAACCCTGACTTCCATCGTCTCTGCTGTTGCTCTGGAGATGCCATCCTGCCAGGGAGCAGTGTACCCTTCATGTCCTGAATTACAGCTATTTTTATTCAGTGCCCTTGAGCTATTTAGCTTGAAAGCCATAATTTTAGTCATAGCATCTGAGAGCAAAGAGAAGATCAAAACCTAGTGGTCAGGCTGAACCTCCCATCTCCCTTCTTTTCACCTCAAATCTCAATATACTTATAAAATACATCTATGTACTGTGTTAGAGAATGGAATGGGAAGATGGACCAGGAATGGGTCCTGAGGTCTTTAACACTGAACTAAAGCTGAGTCAACTTGACACAGCCTAGAATGTGTCATCTGAGAAAAGTGTTTGCCAGATTGGATTGTCCTGTGAACATATCCGGAGGTGGTAGACAAGATGGCCTTGACTATTAATTGATGTCAGAGGACCCAGCCCACTGTGGGCGGCACCAATCCCTGGGCAGGTGGTCCTGGGCTGTATCAGAAAGCTAGCCTCACATGAACCTTGGGGTGAGCCAGAAGCATCTCCTCCAAGGTCTTTGCTCTAAGCCCCTGTTCCTGCTTGAGTTCCTACCCTGAAATCCCTCAATAATGGATTGAAACTATAAATTCAAACAAATGCTCCCCCCCCAACACACCCCACACACACACTGGAGTTACTTTTGGCCACGGTGTTTAGTGTTTGTCATAGCAACAGAATGAAATTTATCCATCCCTGTAGGTCCTTCAGTTATTAGCCCAGCCTAAAGGGAGAGTTTTTCAAGTGGTTATAATCCTGGCCTATTGTGTATTACTGCTTAAATCAGAATTCATTCATTATTTATTATTGTGTTTTAGCTTTTGTTTGATTTTCAGGTGTGTTGTTGATCTCTTTATTCTCACAGTCTGCTCTGTTAATTTTGTATTTCCAATGAGACCGTGGTACTTAGCCCTGACCGCCAGCTTCAGCACCTTCAGCTAGACACCCTCTATACAGGAAGATTTCTACCATGTGTGCTGTGTAGGTGGGGGGATCCCAAGACTGGAGATGGGGAAGATAGGTCCTAGCAATGTCTGTGAGAGGAACGTTGCAAATTGCTCCCATCACCTGAGCCAGGAAGTCCTATGAGATTAGAGTATTGAATGGTGTGTATATGGTCTGAAGGGTCAGTAAAGACTGCAATTCTGAAGGCTACCACTGTTTGCTGACTCAATCAGCTCCAAGAAGCAAGCTTATCTAGGTCTTTTTGTTTTAACATCTATTGCTGAACTGATTCTTTCATTTTCATAGGTATTTAAATAAGGCCCTTGGAGTTTTTCCTTTCTGTCAAAAAGTCACTTACTTTTAGGACCCTCTGATAATATTTTCAAACTGATACTATTAAGTATCCAATTTTGGGTTTGACATCATGTCTTTTCAGGTGGATAATTTTTTGCACATATTTAGAGTTCATTTTATATTGATTAACACGAGGGTAACATAATTTCCAAGTGCTACTTAGCCTTTTACACGGGATATATTTAAACCCATTGACTGGGGCCATCCCAGCACATTGCTGTGTATAATTTCCTGACCGTATTCGCTGCATCATAAATAATAATGAAAGTAAATGTACATTTATCAGAAAGAATCAACAAAACTACAGTCGTGACTTACCGATGCCACTTGCATCTCCAGGCATCAAGGCCAGCTTCCGGACAAGGATGCCTGAAGGGCTGATCATCCTCGCAGTGTCCCCTGACAACCAGGAGGAGTATTTTGCCCTTCAGCTGAAGAATGGACGTCCATATTTTCTTTCCAATCCCCAGGTAAATTACTAGCCATGATGGTGAACACTTTTGAGAATGCCAGGTGGGTGCCGGGCACTGGGGTAAGGACACAGATGTTCATGGAGAATCCTCATCTGAAACTCACAAGGTATTCAGCAGAGGTTGTTCTCTACAGCAATGGTTCTCAACCTTCCTAATGCTGCAGCCCTTTCCTACAGGTCCTCATGTTGTGATGACTCCCAGCCATAAAATTGTTCCATTGCTACTTCATAACTGCAATTTTGCTATTATTATGAATTGTACATATCTGATATGCAGGTGCCTCCACATGGGTCATGACCCACAGGTTGAGAACCACTGATCTACATCCTACCAATGAGGAAAATGAAAACTACAAAAAGGAAATGACTCTCCACAGTTGAAAGAGCAGAGCTCTCTCCCAACCTGTCTATTCTATGAAGCTATGTGCTTAGGATTAGTAAACTAGCTTATGATTATTTAAAATGAATAGGTGGGTGTGGTGGTGTATGCCCGGAATCCTGTCCTTTGCAGGCTGGGGCTGGAGAAGTGCTGTGAGTAGGAGGCTAGCCTTGGGATGTAGTGAATTCCAGGTCAACCTGGAATACAGATGGGACCTTGCCACAAAATCAAAATCAACTAATTGTTTAAGTGAATCTGAACAGATTTATTTTTTCTTCAGACAATAAATTATGATCTTGTTTTTTCTCATGCCTGCCTCTCTTCCTCCTCCTTTCCTTTCCTTCTTAACTATTTTACTAGCAAATATTTAAGTAGCTTTGAAGTACCATTTAACTTCATGTTTCAGACGCTAATCATTTTAAACTTAAATATGGTTGTAGCCCTGGGAAGTGACCTAGAAAGTATGTGGTAAAATAATTAATTTAAACTATTCTATGAGTATTTAGAAAGAGATTTTTGAGATCACATGAGCATAAAATGGAAGGTTTGAGTGAGGGCCTGAGTTGTCAATCTTTGAAAGCATAATATTGAATTGTCATTTTTGTGTGTGTGACTTTTCCTTGGAAGATGGGAGCAAATGTCTGTTTGTCCCAGATAGGACACCAATGGTAGACTCAAGAAATGATTCTGCAAGTTTGTCTGGGTGAACCAGTGAGTTTCTTGGGGTTACTCAAAGGAGCATGGGTAAGTCTCAGCCAGCTACATCTCCTCCCTAAGCATGGGACGATTTACAAGTGTCACATCTGCGGGACGTCTCTGCCCAAGTTTCAGGCAGCTCCATGGAAGAGTCCTCCCCCTCAGTTGTCTGCTCATCCAGCCTTGAGAGAAGCCATTGGAAAGATGTCTTCTCATCAGTTAGGAAGTTCTAGTGACCTTTTGACATATCTGACCTGTGAGTGATTTAGCAAAGATTATTTACTTTCCTTTTGTTCAGATCTTCCCTCTAACCCATGACTCAAGTCATGTGTCAGTAAGGCATCTGGATGGTAAGAGAAGCATGTCTAAAATGCCCCAAAGAGAATCAGGGTAAGGGATCAACTTCACCTGAGTGTTCCATGAGTGCATGGATAGGCACGGGTTTTACAAGCAGAGACAATCTTTGAAATGGAAGAGTATCAAAGCAGGGGCAGAGTGAACACCATAGCAAAACAAAACAAAACCAAAAAAAAAAAAAAAAAAGGGGAGACAGAAAAGACTTTTAAAGTTCCATTTAGTGTAGGAGGAGGTCGGGAACTCCATCATATTGATAAAAAGTGCTTCTACATGAACACTTTGTGTGACATTATGAACACTGGTGGAACTTTTCCCATCTGTGTCCAAGCTGTGCTTAGGATCCTGGACTGATAGCTGTGGGTAATGGCCTCAGACTCTTACAACATGAACACCCAGTGACCTTGTGGGAAGAACTGGGGCTTAGACATACAGTAACCTTGAGGGGAGACCTAGGACTCAGACACCAGGTGACTTGTGAGGAGAACTAGGGCTCAGGCACCCAGTGACCTTGGGACTAGGGGCTGAGGGGGCGTGGGGTGGTGGGGACCGAGACTCAAACACCCGGTGACCTCTGTAGGAGGTGGAGAACCAGGGCTCTTTGGATCAAGTGAGGCTGAGGATCCTGCCAGGCTCCAGAACAGGCAGGTAGAGAGTTTGCTGCTTTGCAAAGCTGGGGCCTGGGGATGTGGAGGAAAAGGTTTCTTCCTGGTGTTTTCAAAGTGGCCTCATAGGTCCTTGCCTGGATAATTAGATGACCTTTATGACAAGGACCGCTGGATGCCCCTCACCTGCTGGAACTGCAGCTTCTTATTGGATAAAGTTAGTGGATAACAGTGTCACCATCACCAACAATCCCAATAGCCAGAAAAAGAGCAAGCAGCGGCAGCTGCCATGGAAGGCAGGACAGATGGTAGCTGTAGACAGACGTCGGCACGCTAATGTTGAGTCAATTACAGAACTGAAAACATTATTTTCCTTTGAAAACTTTAAGGAGATTAATTAGAGAAGAGGTATTTTGAGGCTCAGATTAGTAGAACATAACATTGGAGTTACAACAACAAGTTCCGGAACAACAAGAAAAGGAGGAACAGGATAAAAATAGTATGACACTTAAAAATGTCTGTGTTTATAGAAAATCTATTAGAAATTTATTGCAAAAACCCAGCAAATCCAAGTCAAGATTTAGTGAGTGAGCCCTGTGCCCAGGATTGTGATACATATTCTCTCTACCCAGAGCCCTGCAGATATGGTCCCACTTGCTGACACATGGATGAGGTAGGCATCCTTATGTCCCATTTCCTGGGTGATCCATGTGAGCCACAAGTACTAACTGGCAGATTTTAAAACCAAGCAGTCTAGGTCTAAAGTCAGGGATGTACTCCTGTAACTTGGGAAGAGACTGAGGTAGGAGGATGGCCAAGAGTTCAAAGTCAACCCAGGCTTCATGAGCCCCTGTCTCTCAAAAGACAACATGCAGCTATGTCCAGGATGGTTTAGCATTCCTTCAGTGCCTCTTTTCATCAGCAAACAAGGGTGCTTCCATATATTCAAAAACTTGGGATAAAATATGGCCTGGAAACCATATGAGGACTGTGTCAGTAAGGCATCTGGATGGTAAGAGAAGCGTGTCTAAAATGCCCCAAAGAGAATCAGGGTAAGGGATCAACTTCACCTGCTTAGCTTAACCCTGAGTGTTCCATGAGTGCATGGATAGCATGGGTTTTACAAGCAGAGACAATCTTTGAAATGGAAGAGTATCAAAGCAGGGGCAGAGTGAACACCATAGCAAAACAAAACAAAACCAAAAAAAAAAAAGAGGGGAGACAGAAAAGACTTTTAAAGTTCCATTTAGTGTAGGAGGAGGTCGGGAACTCCATCGTATTGATAAAGAATGACCACTAAATAAAAGTTTTCAGAGAATACAGAGATATAAACACAGTGAACAAAGAAACCACATGCTTAATTGTAGAATTCCACAAACAACAACTCACGCACACAAAGCATGGGAAACAGGGAAAGTGAGCAGCAGAAGTAGAGGAGTGAAAGCCTCTGCCCCACCCCCATCCTGCTCCTATCTGGGGATACTGGAGAAGCCACATGGAGTAGGACCTTGTTCACTCCAGCACTTGCCTGCAGAGCTCTCACATGGATGGGGGATGGCAGCTCTTTCTTGAAGCTACCAACATCTCCATCCCAAGGTAGACCAACTGCTTCAGACCGAGTCAGAGAAGTGGTGTTGAGAGCAGATTTGTCTTTGTTTTTCTGCACAACTTGGCTAAGAGCTCACAGGGCTCAGAAGATGGTTCAACGAGTAAAGTACTTGCTATGCGAATTAAGGGCCTGAGTTTGGATCCTCAGCGTGCACATAAAAAGCTAGTGTGGTGAGGGTGTCTGCAGAGACAGAGACAGGTGGATCCTTGAAGCTCGTGGCCACCAGCCTAACAAAGTCCGTGCACTCCAGGTTCGGTTCAGTGAGAGCCCCTGTCTCAGAACACAAGATGGAGAGTAATAGAGGAAGATGATACTGAACTTTGACCTATGGCCTCTACATGTGCATCTGTATACACATGTGTACATACTCACACATGTATACAACACACATACATACACACACCAAAATTTAGAAAAAAGAAAGAGAAGCTCTGGAGTTGGGCCCTGGGGACACAAACATGAGAAAGTGACAGCATGCCACTCCCAAGAACTACAGATATCCCTCTCAAACTAAACGTCTTCAATAAATGTATGCACGGACATACCCTCATCCTTGCACATTTGAGGCAAAGCATTTAGAGAATGAAAACCTGATGTCTCTAGATCCGAATGTCAACACACCGTCTCTTTTGATGTGAGTCCTGCTCTCTTTCAAAAGTGTGGGGACCTTGAAGACCGCACTACAGGGGATAAAGGGACCAAACAATGCCTCTCCTCACTCAGCCACAGGACTGTCATGATCTGGGGATGCTGCCAGTGAGCTCTCTGGAGTCTCCTCAGATAGACAGACTGGTACAAGTCACAGCGGCAGAGAGCACTTCCCATCACTTTCTGCCCTTTTGTGCACCCCCCCATCTCTCTCACCAGAACTCACCCTGCCAGCAGCTTCCAAGCCTCTCCACCCCTGCCCCATTCAGCCCAATCCCAAGTATATACTGAATTGGTAGATACTGGCCAAATACTGAAATAAGAAAACCGTGCTAGCAAAAGTGGGAAACTGGGGGGAGAAAGGAGGATCTACGGTGCTGGGTAAGCACATTTCTGTCTGGAATAATAATCACTCTGTATGAGGCGAAAGCTGCCTGCTTTCAGCACACTGACAATTCATTTACTTTAGAAAAAGTCAGGTATTGGTTGAGCAGGCTTGCCTCGGGTGTATTTGAGAAGATGTAATCAGATATATTATACTAAGTGGTCCTGGGCCAGGAGGCAATCCAAGAAGCAGTGAGCACCAGCTCGCATGGGCTGTGCCCTCACCCACCGCCAAGAAGTTCATATTTAATGCAGGTTAACTGGACATATCTGCTCACTGCATAATGAAGGCCCTGCTTATTTTTAGAAAATTATTGAAACTGCCAAATAGAGAAAAACTTGAACAGTCTCCTTTTATTTGTTCTCATTTTGGGATAGAAAACTGCATATGGATTTGTGTGTGAAGTTAGAGATACCCCACATTTAAAGAAGACCCATTTCTGTTGTGGACCTGATAGCAACATCATGCTTATGTATATTTTTAAGACTTTAGCATCACTGTAAGTCATTTCTTCCCTTTTCTCTGTAAATTAAGACAAGGTTACTCCGCATTGTTCCCACCACACTGGTAATTATGTGCTTAATGTGTTTTTCTTATCAGAATGTGACCCCGTGAGGACTGTTTTATCCCTAACCTGATCCTGGGGAAAATATAGATGCATGATAAACACTTTTGACAGATTATCTGGATAATGTTCTATAATTGTGACTAAAACTTTACCATAGTTAAATCAGGCCATTCATTTTCTAAGATGAAGTTTCTGACTGTTAATGATTCTGTGATGTGGTGCTGACTTTATTTACTGGATACTTTGATCTTTCCCAGAATAAACTGAGACTTCGGCTTTAAAAGGACTGTGCCTGAATCCGTTCACAGGAATTTGATTTTGAATCCTGAAAGGGACATTTTTTCAGGAGTTTGTTTGTTTGTTTGTTTGCTTGCTTGCTTGCTTGTTTTGTTTTTTCAAGACAGGGTTCCTCTGTGTGATGACTCTAGCTGTCCTGGAACTCACTCTGTAGATCAGGCTGGCCTTGAACTCAGAGATGCGCCTGCCTCTGCCTCCTGAGTGCTGGGATTAAAGGTGTGCACCACCATGACCAGCTGTTTTCTAGGAATTTGAAAGTCATTACAACACAATTTCAAAATAACTTCACATCCTCTTGCATGTTTTCAAGTTTTAAAATGTCTTAGGAACCTGGGAACGAAATTGCTTGCATAGTGGTGAATCCTGCACAGAGGGAGGCATAGCTGTGAATCCTGCACAGAGGGAGCCCATTCATCTAAAACTCAGTCTTTCTCCTATGTGTCCCACGTGATCTGTTGCATAAGTATTTAGGGAGAAGAAAAAAGATCCTCAATGGTAGTTAAAATTGGATATGTGTGTCTCAGAAACTGAATGCTGGGAACCATTGTTAAAACAGATAAAATAGATTAAAAAAAAGATAAAAACAAGGAATGGAGAGGTTCAGAAGTTAAGAGTACACACTGGTCTTACAGAGGGCCTGAGTTCAATCCCCATCAGAGGCAATGGGTGACTTACAACCATCATAATTCTAGCTCCAGGGATATCCGATGTCTCTACAGGCAGCTGCAATCATCACACACACACACACACACACACACACACACACACACACACAGAGAGAGAGAGAGAGAGAGAGAGAGAGAGAGAGAGAGGCAAGCAGGCATGCACATGCACTTTAAATAAATAGAAATAAAGCTTGAAAGGGAACAAAAATGAGACATTAATTGAAACTTTATAGTTTCATTGAGTCTCTAAAATAGCTATAACAGTCTAGTCCTTTATTTGGCTACTCCAATTTTGTATAGATTTGATGAGACGATATTTTATCACCCAGTTTAACTCTTCAGTATTCTATACTCAGTGACATTCACAGAAACAACACAGAACTTTATGTTTGCACAGACAAGGAACCTTTGAACATAAAACTTTCAAATAACTGTGAGCAGAGTCTAATTGCCTGGTGTTTTCCATGTGTAACACTAGCTGTGACTGTAGAATTATTATTACGCGGATATTGGCATTCTCATCAAAGGATGCTGTGAGAAGTTCCTCTAAGACTTAGAGAAAGTTTCGTGAGCTCTGCTGTAGGCTATCTACTGCATCCAGTCAATATGAGTTTTGATGGTAAGAACTATCCCTGCTGCAGATTACTGCCAAACAAAATGTGTACAGCCTCGCCTCAGACACCTGATCTTTAAAATGCAGAACCGTTTGTAACAATTTTAACGCTAACTAAGTACACTTTGATGAGACAGCGTTTAATAAAATGCTCATTAATTTCATCATTAGCAAGGGTATGCTCAGAAGTAAGCCAGTTTCTTATGTCACACCCAATTAGCATCCCATGCTAGTAATCCCATTAGTATTGTTGAATTCACTAATGGAAAAACTAATGGGCATGCTACCAGGGCACATTAATTGGGCACGACACCAGTTCTGGTTTTAATTATTAAACTACGATAATGAAATGTGTGTTTGTAAAATATTAAAATGTTGAAATAGAGTTGAGGAAAATAAAGGAATATGTAGGATAAAAAAAACAGAAAGGAAGAAAGTCTAAAACTAGAGATAACTTTGAAAATGGTCATGTGTCTCACTGACCAGATTGTCTATGTAAGTTGGGGTACTGGCCATGTGAGAAGCAACTACTGTGCTTGTGGGAAATAAAGGCTCTTTTTGGTGGCTGTCTTAACGTTGGTAGCATGAGATTCTATACATAGTATGTGTTGCTGAGTATATTATGAGGCTTGACAAAAGCCAATTAGATGCATACAATGGATGCGTTCTATTCCTAGGGAAATGTAAACAGAAATATTTCATATAATAAACTGTAGTTAATGTCTTGTGCTGTGCCATGTAAATCTATCATGGTAGAGGGTTACCAGTTTTTTTTTTCCCTTATGAAAAATAGTAGAGCAAAATTGTTAGAGTTTCATGAAACATTCTGGGTAAGTTTTTTTTTTTAAAAAAAAATATTTATTTGTATTTTATGTGCATGGGTATTTCCCTACATGTATCTGTGTAACATGTGTGCAGTACTAGAGAAGGCCAGAAGGGGGAGATGGATCCAACCCACCCACCTGACCCCCATCTCACCCCATCCCACCCTCTAAACTGGAGTTACGCACGGTTAGAAATTGCTGTGTGGGCACTGAGAATCAAACCCAGGTCCTCTGCTAGAGCAGCTGGGTCTCTTAACCACTGAGTCATCCCTTCAACTCCAGATTATTATTTTTTTTTATATATGTACTATTTTAACCAAACTTGCTTACATTTTTAAGAACTTTCATCAACTTCATATTTGATTCTTTCTCAGGTAAATCAACCTTGATATTAAGTTTGCCTTGCTTGGGTTTGAAGGGATCTGCTTTCTTAGTCACAGTGGTAAATGCTGGTTAATAGGATCGAGTTTCTTCTATTTATTCTGATTTGTACATGGAACCTGTTCACATGGCTCTAACGCGCTAGGCAGGCTGTTCACTTTTTCTTCATTGCTTCTTTTTCCTCGCCAATCTTTCTTCTTGGTATCTGCATTCATTGGATCTTATCTACTCAAGAACCCATTTTTCACTGTGTTGTTATTGTCCTACCAGAGCTATAAATGCTAGATTTTAAAGTACAAAGCATTGAAAACCAAATTTAACTACACATATAAGTCCAATAAATACCTTTAACCCAACTCATTTCCCATTCCCTCTTATAGTGCATATTATAAAATTATTAGTGACAAGAAGCTAATTTTCCTGATGCTTGTTTATCCTTAAAATATATATTTACAACTTTCCTAGGTTTTAAATTATTCTCTTCTTTACAGTTCCTCCATGAATGTTAAAATAAGAACATAGATACCCAATATACAAGTGCCTTTGTAAGACAGTCCTGGTCTGGAGAGGCCTCTCCATTTGGTCACTGGGGTTTTCAGCTGCACACCACAGGATGGTCATCACGATCACTGGATGCCAGCCTGCATGTTGAGTTCCATCTGAAAGAGTGGCTGCTTTGTATTGTGATCATAATGATGAAGTCTGTGAACTGGTTTATAAGAAATATACAGTGTCCTAACAGTTCAAGCTAATCAACTATCTCACTTATTCAGAGGGCCTGGTCCAGTTCCATGGGAGCTCTTCATCTGTTGGTTCACAGTTCATGTGTTTTCACTAGTTTGGTTATTTGTCCCTGTGCTTTTTCCAATCATGGTTTTAATATCTCTTGCTCTTATAATCCCTGCTCTCTCTCACGAATTGGACTCCTGGAACTCCACCTGGGACTTGGTCATTGATCTCTTAATCTGCTTCCATTAGTCATTGGATGAGAGTTCTATCATGACAATTTAGGAGGCCCCCAGGCAGTGGAATCAGGACCTGTCCTTGGTACATGAGCTGGCTTTTTGGAACCTGGGGCCTATGCTGAGACACTTTGCTCAGCCTTGGTGCAGGGAGGAGGGGACCTGACCTGCCTCAACTACTGCAGCTACCAGGCTGGGATGAATCCCCAGGGGAGACCTTGCCCTGGAAGAGGTGGGGATGAGTGGTGGGTTGGGGGGGGGGGCAGAGGGTGGATGGGAGGAGAGAAGATAGGGTAATCTGTGGCTGATATGTAAAATTAAGTTAGTTATAAAATAAAAATATTTATTAAAAGAGAAAAAATATACAGTGTCACTGGTCTCTAAATGTGAGCTTGCACTCATTTACTTGTTCATTCATTCTCTTAAGGGATCACTAGTGGAGGTAACCACAACTGATGATCATGATAAACAATACAGTGATGGACAGTGGCATGAAATCATTGTGGCTAGGCATCAGGCTTTAGGCCAAATCACTGTCGATGGACAGTACACAGGTAAGAACTCTGTGTGTGTGTGAGCATGCACGCTCACATGCACATCTTCACATGTGAATTTCACATTGATTTCTTCATTCAGTTTCACATGAGTCCCTGTGAAATCTGTTTCTTAGTTGCTCTTTGCTCTTCTGCTCGTAAACTCTGGCCCTGAGCTTCTCATCCAGGTAGGACTCCAGTAAAGCAGAGATGGCAATGACGTCACCAGTGTTCATTCTGCGTCTTGTGCACTCTCCACACCTTGCAAGGGTCTTTAATTACCTTACTGATATTCCCCTTTGCCTCCAGAAGGCAAACAAGGAAAACAGATATCTACACACAGAGATGAGAAGAACCAAGACTCAGAAATGTAATTAAGCTCTCCCATTTCCGCGGTGGGTAGGCAGGACTGTCCCCACATAGGAATGTTTGCTTTGAGTGTGGTTCTCTTTCCAACTGACTCTGTTTTCCATTTTCATCCACTGATATAGGCTTTCATTCATTCATGTAGGGTAAAAGTGATTTTAATGAGCTCCTACTATTTCTACTAGTGTTCTGGGTGCTCAGATAACAGAGTAAACAGAGCTTTGTAGAGGTTATAGTTTAGATGGATGTGGGGGCAGAAGATAATAAAGTAAAAAGTGCTAGAGAGTTACAAAAATGGAAAAGAGGGATAGGTGGATGTTACCTGTGTTGATAAGACTTTAAACTCAATGGAAAACTGAGAGAAGTGGGAAAACCCATCCTAATTTACCCTCTAAGGATGCTGAGGAGCATTCTGGATTCACCATGTGACAGTCACTAGCCTGGTCCCTAGAGCCTCACAGCTAATGACATGGGGCCTCTGTCACAAAAGGTTTGTGCATTAGGAGCAGTGTTAAATTTGACCTGGTATTGGGGACTGTGGGGGTCCAGCCCCTCAATACCCCCCCCCAGGTCCGGGAAGAATCTACAACCAGCTGATAATTAATCTTTGATAAAAGGAAATGCATCTATGTACACAAAACTCCTTAGTTCATATACTTTATTATTTTGTGATAGTTCTCTCTCTACACAGCTTCTATTCTGCTCTCATGTCTAGCTCCTTCCTTGCCTGATTTCTTTATACTTATCTACTGTCCCCTCTAGGTTCTATCTTAATTCCTTCATCTAGTTCTGTCCCTTCTAGGTTCTCATATATCTAGTTCTTTCCCCTATCAGCTCCTCTCCCATCTCCTTCTCTCTCATCTGTGTCTTTCTCATCTTGTTCTTTCCCATCTGGCTCTTCCTCATCTTCCATCTCGTTCCTCTAGTCCTCTCTTTTAGCCCTTCAATCTAGTTCTTCCCCATCTCAGTTTGTTCCTCTCAAGTTCTTACCCATCTAGTTCTTCCATTCTCTTTTCTCTTCTCTGTCCCGTGCCCTGGAAGTCCTGGTATATAAAGCCAGTCTTCTAGGGTCAAATGGAGGGGTGATAAGAATCACATTGAGAAGCAATAACTGTTAATTACCATTTGCAACCCCAAAGGGAAGTGACCAATGGGGAAATGAATTAACTAAAGGCTGAATTCAGGTAATATCTAAGAAGAGGGATCTTATGTGCTCTGTCTTAAACGTGATTGGTAGAAAATGTTAAAAATCTGTAAGTTGCTAGGTCAATGGGAGAAAATAAAACTGTCTTTTTTTTTTTTCCTTTGGCTCCTATCTGTCCAAGCTATCTGCCGTTTTTCTGCAGGGTGGGGGAAAGTGTGCTCAGTTGCTAGGCAACCTGTGTACAGTTAGATGCCTCTGATGATAGTTAAAAGGAGATCTGGAACTAGAGGTAAGGTTTGGGAAAGGAGGAAGTAAGGCTTAATTGGCACATCTGCCAGGCCTTCTCAAACAGGTAGCCAGGATGCTTAAGCCTGTTCTTAGAGAATACAGAGGTATCTCTGATAAGGGACTTTCCTCCATCTGGGGATGGACCTGGCCGGATGCTGCCAATGATGATAATTACAGGGAGGCTCGAACTGGGGTTCTGGCTGAGCATAGCTACCAGTGCAGAGGGTTATCTAAATATTCCTAGAAGTGGTTAGGTAAGGAGTTAAAGGTCTATAAAGTTAGTAAGGTTGTAAGAAAGGAGGGTCCGAGCTAAATTGTGTAAAGCTATTACTTAACGTCCACCTGACCTAGGTGGTGTCTCCTTGTGGAATTTACCTTAAATCAGGAGACTTGCATGTGGACTGTTATTACTGCTAGTCCTTGAAAGTGGCCAAGGGAGTTATCTGATTCCAGAGAAAGCCTTTCCTGAGGCTGTTCTCCAAATACCTGGAATGTGTATGTTCAGAAAGTGATCAGTCCACACTGTTAGCCCTTCTTAGGGAAAAGTCAACTGGGAAAACTATGAAGGCACACATGATTTTCATAACAGAAGACAGCTGATATATAACAAACCAAGTAACACCAAAATCTCCTTGGGATTTGGCTTCCTCTGGAGGAATTCCCTGATTTTTCCAGGTAGTGACTTTGCTGTAACCAGCTGAGTTCTTATGATATATTCCTGTGGCCTGCAGCAACCCAGGCCTACTGGGAAAGGACTTTCTAATATGTTTCAGGTCAGGAAACAGTGGACACCAGGCCCAAACCAAGGGATCATGGGCAGTAGGCCCTGGGGATAGGAAAATACTTTACGTTGCATGTTAAGGACTGAAAAGGAGGCCCTGGTAGTAGAAGAGGGGGAGGGGCTGCTGATGAGATGTGTGTGGGTTACAGCAGCTGGCTGATCTGGAACCTGATAGACAAGGAGCTTAAAGCAGAAGCAAGAGAACTCGGTACCAAAGATCTGTGATGAGTTTCACTCGAAGAATTCCCTGGAAAAGCTGTAATTTTCTTCTCTTCTCCTATAGGCTCCTCAGCTTCTCTGAACAGGAGTACCGTGATGGGAGGCTACACCGGACTATTTGTGGGGGGCTGCCACGAGGTCACTCTGTCCTCCAAAAGAGTCTTGGTGAGTTTCACAAGAAGTAGAAGTATATATCATCACAGTTTCATTTATGTGGCTGTGGAAAAATACCCAGCAACACAACTTTAAAGAATAAAGGGTTTATGTAACTTGCAGGTCCACGTTATAGTCCATCACTGCAGGGAGGTCACAGTAGGAACTTGAAGCTGTGGGTCCCATTAACAGACAAGAGCAGACAATAAGGCCATGCCTGCTCACTACTCAGCTCACCTTCTCCACTTTTACACAATCAAGGACTCAAACCCAGGAGATGGCAATGCCCACAGTGGGCTAGGTCTTCCCACATCAAGCATCAATACCTTAAACAAGACTGTCCCCCTACAGATGAGCCCAAAGGCCAGGATGCTCTAGATAATCACTCATTTAGACTCTCACTAAGTGATTCTAGATTGTATCAAGTTGACAATTAAAACTAACCACCATAATGTTATACTCAAAACTAAGTGCAATCTATTTACAGCACTTAAAAGTATGAATAGGTGTTATTTACATTTCCTAAACACACAAGTTAATTCTTAGGCCTCTCCTTTTTCAAAACATGTTCATTAGTTCTACTTTCCTTGTCAATACTCAGTTCTTATTATTCAAAAGATTCATTAGGCTTTTGCCAAAAATGACATACAAATTAAGTGAGGTTTGTATAATTGCAGGATGTGTGTAAATATTTTTCTAAGACTTTTAATTCACTGGAAATGACACATAAATGGAAAACTTGACTCTCAGAAGTCTGAGGAACATTCCAATTATATTGTGTAAGAGTCAATACACCAGTTATTGGAGAGTCACAAAAGAGGTTACAAACAAATGATCAAATCAATCCAAAAAGCTCCATGATTCAGACATTGGAGCTGGAGAGATTCTCAGTGAATAAGAGTCTTGGCACAAATATGATATGAAGACATAGATAGACGATAGATAGATAGATAGATAGATAGATAGATAGATAGATAGATGATAGATAGATAGATAATAAGTAGATAAATGATATACAGAAGGTAGATAATAAATAGATAAGTAGATAAATGATAGAAAGATGATAAATACATAAGTAGAAAAATAGATAATTAAGTAGATAAAATGCTAGAAAGATGATAGATAATAGGTAGATAATAGATGATAGAACATTCATTCTTACATATAAAATAAATGGAAAACACATTTTAAAGATATTAATAAAGTAAGCTCCTATCTTAATTAGCATTTCTATTGCTGCAATAAAATACTGTGACCAAAATCAACTTGGGAAGGACAGTGTTTATTTCAGCATACAGTTGTAAGCTGTCATGTATAGGGAAGTCAAGACAGGAATTCAAGACAGGAACTGGAGCAGAGGCCATGGTGAAATACTGCTTACTGTCTTGTTCCTAGTGGCTTGTTCAACTGATTGTTGTATGCACCCAGGCAATTGGACCAGGGGTAGCACTATCCAAAATGTGCTGGGCCCTTCCATACCAACCATTACTCAAGAAAAGAGGCTTGTCTATGGGCTAGTGGTTTTTGTTCTTTGAGACAGGTTTTCTCTATGTAACAGCCCTAGCTGTCTTAGAACTCACTCTGCAGACTGGGATGGGATGCAGACTCTGTCTCCGAGTGCTAAGATTAAAGGCGTGAGCCAGGCCACCACCATCCAGCTGTATGGGCCAATGTTGTGAAGGCATTTGCTCAAATGAGATTCCTCTTCTTTTATTATGCTAGCCTGTGTCAAGTTCACACACACACACACACACACACACACACACACACACACTCCTACTTTTAGAACACAATAACAAAAACACACCAAAATGAAACTAAGAAAAGTTACCACAAGGCAGGAAGGAAAGGTCGGCAAAATGGCTCAGTAGGTAGTCACTTGTCTAGCCAGGCTACCTGAGCTCAATCCGTGGGATTCACATGATAGAAAGAAAGAGCTAATTCTGACAAGCTATCCTCAGCTGCAGTATGATCACCATAGCATGAACTTGCTCACACAGATACACAACTATAAATGAATAATTATAATAAAAATTTACATGACCGTGACTACAGTCACTTTTCAAATGCTTACTAATGATCTTAGGGTTTGTTTGTTTGTTTTTCTCATATCTTACTAGGGCTCAGATGTTTCTCTCAAAAAGATTCAGTATAGCATTCCAGATGTCATGGAAAGTCTGGGACCCTGAGATAAGTGAGGTCACTCCATGTGTGTGGGTATATGTTCATATGTATGTTTGTGTGGAAAAGTAGTCATATGTTTGTGTATGTCTCTCTCTCTCTCTCTCTCTCTCTCTCTCTCTCTCTCTGTGTGTGTGTGTGTGTGTGTGTGTGTGTGTGTATGTGTGTGTGTGTGTATGCGCTGGGGATTTTTTTTTTTTTTTTGGTTTTCGAGACAGGGTTTCTCTGTGTAACTTTGTGCCTTTCCTGGGACTCACTTGGTAGCCCAGGCTGGCCTCGAACTCACAGAGATCCGCCTGGCTCTGCCTCCCGAGTGCTGGGATTAAAGGCGTGAGCCACCACCACCCGGCCATGGGGATTATTTTAAGGTGTGTTACTTTCATTAATATTGTATTTGTTTAACTCTGTGCATCTGTGTTACTTTCCTGTCTAAAATACCTGATGGTCTAAAGGCAAGGCAGTGGAAAGATTAGGCAGGGCTGACAGGCAGAATGAAGATATAGAAGGAAAAATCTGGGAGATCAAGGAACCAAAGCAGGAGGAGGACTCCAGGGGCCAGCCACCCAGCTACATAATCAGCAACTGAGGAAGGAAGAAAGGCATACAAAAATAGAGAAAGGTAAAAGCCCAGAGACAAAAGACAGATGAGTTCATTTAAGATAAGAAAAGGTGGCAAGAAACAAGGCAAGCTAAGGCCAGGCAATCATAATTAAGAATAAGCCTCTATGAGTGATTTACTTGGGAGCTGGGTGGTGGGCCTCCCCCAAAAAGAAAAACCAACAACAACATTTTGGCACCCAATATGGGGCTAGAGTAAAAGAAAATCCAAGGTGTGTTTGTGGGGAAGGCATTCATGTGTATGGGTGTTCATGCACCTATGAGCATGTGCATGTACTTGTGGATATCAGTGGTCTACATCTTATGTCTTCCTTCAATCACTCTCTGCCCTTATTTTTAAGACAGGATGTCTCACAGAGACCAAAGCTCATGGATTTGACTAGGCTGACTGACCAATGAACTTCAGGGACCCTCCTGTGCCTACCCCTAGCTCCTGAGCACTGGGTTTATTAGCACATAATGCTGGGAGGAAGGGACTTTGGGCCTTTTAAGTGGGTGGTGGGATCCAAACCCCAGATCCTTATGCTGTGGTCAGTACTTTACTGTAGCAGGGTCCTTGCTGTTGTTCCCTTTGGGGGTGGGGACAAAGTAGGCACAGAGTCAAACCACACAGACTCCGGGAGAATGTCGAAACAATAAGCTCAGTTTATTCAGGAAGAGGCAAGTCTTATATACCCTCCACCCCACCGGGGGTGGGGGGGTGGGGGGGTGGGGGGTGGGGGGGTCTGATGAATATGCATCAGCTGGTGTGACATGGCTGTCTCTCATTGGTCCAGGTCATCTCCAGATCATGTTTCAGCTGCTGTTGCTAAGACCCTTAGGCAGACCCAGGCTGGCTCTCAGTATCTTTTTGACTTGTTTGGGCTGTCTGGCCCTCAAGCCTGTGAGGGATGAGTCATCCCACACTTTACCAATTGAGCCCCAGCCCTAAACTTCACTTACCACAGTGTTTAGCACCTAGTTTGGAGACTCATGACAAAAATTTCTGGGTTAATTCAAAAGACAATATTCTTGCTAATAGCATAAAACAAAGTTTTGTTTGTTTGTTTCATAAACTTGTTTTTTGTAGATTCATTGTGAGTGAGCCAGAGCCAAATAGAACATTGTAACCATTCACTGTAGCTAACAGGGTGGTTTCTACATAAATTGTTAGAGACTTTTGGGGATGTCTTAGTACAGTTTCTATTGCTGTGAAGAGACCCCATGACCACCACAACTCTTATAAAGGACTATATTTAATCGAGGTGGTTTATATTTTCAGAAGTTTAGTCCATCATCATCATGGTGTGATATGATGGTGTACAAGCAGACATGGTGCTAGAAAAGTAGCCGAGTGCCCTACACCTTGTCTCACGGGCAACAAAAAGTAATCTGTCTCACTGCATGTGGTTTGAGCATATATGAGACCTCAAAGCCCGCCTCCACAGTGACACACTTCCTCCAACAAAGTCATACCCACTTCAACAAAACCACACCTCCTAATAGTGCCATTCCCTTTGGGGGCCATTTTCTTTCAAACCTACCGTAGGGGACTTGGGTGTGAATGCTTGCAGGTCTCTTCGCTTTGAGTGTTGGGTAAAATGGATGGCTAAAAAATAAAGTCCAAACAAATGAATTATGTGTATTCCCTGACACCTATCACTTTTGTAGAGATAATCCAAAGAGGCTTTGTGGGCTGCCTCAAGGATGTGTACGTTATGAAGAATTATAGCTCCTCTGTGACTTGGATACCTCTGGATTGGCAGAGTTCTGAGGAGCAGGTCAACATGTATCACAGCTGGGAGGGGTGCCCCACTGCCCTGGAAGAAGGAGTCCAGTTCCTGGGAGCAGGTGAGGCATGGCTGGTGACTCAGCAGGCGTTAATCAACTTTCTATCGCAATCACAACTATCCAGGAGTGTTGACTTAAAAAGCTAAAAGGTGAACTTTGGCTCTCAGTTTTCTAGGTTTCAGTGTATGGTCAGTTTGCCTCGTGACTTCTGACCATCCATGAGAGGCAGCACATCCCGGTGGGAGTGTGTGGCCCTGTGAAATCACTCACTGCCAATGAGCAGAAAAGAAAATGAGGAGAGGCCACACTCCCCTTCTAGTGCCTCCTTGTCAGTCCTGAAGGTCTCCTATTATGCATCCCTTTTGAAAGATTTGAGGACATTCAAGAGCCAAACTATAGCAGTGCATTTGTTCTCTTCCTCGTCTAAATTAACCTCCCCCATCCAATTTACCTTAATGAGTAAATCGCAGAAGTGTGTTCGTAGAATTCTACATGCATTTTCAAAGCATGAATATCAAATATAACTGTTACAATTCATGCTATGTATCTATCAGTGACATCTCTGGTGGTCCCCAGAGTTCCTGGTTTGTATGTAAGTGTCACAGTGCCCATGTATAAATCAATTGACAGATGTCAGCATGCAGGTTACTGTGAATATTGTTGCCAAGGAGTTTTCATTGTTAAGATGATTCAACATCCCCATTTCCCTTATTATATAGTTGAACCATGCCTGTCTGTAAAGCTGGGCATGGAGTTAAGCAGGCCTCTGAGGGACAGCAAGCGACTAGGGCCACCACTGTAGAGGCTGGAGAAAACTGTGAGGTCGTAGTGGTACCTGTCACTTCCTTCCCACCCATCTCCTCTCTGTACACCCTTGTCCTGACCCCAGGGCATAGCCCTGGGAAGGAACAGTGTGGCATGGCAGATATAGACTATTCCTTTATAAACATAATCCTCAGGACCTATGTGTAGAACAGAACAATAGTGATGTCCATTTTCCACTAAAGATGGCAATCTGAGCTTGTCTTAGCCCAAAGTCTGGTCACTGCTTCATCAGGGGGTTCAGCATCAGCTGGGATGTGCATGAGTGTGCAACTGAGGAAGTAATCTGTTTCCTCTTCATAGGGATGTGACATTCATCTCACAACCTCCACTAGATAGCAGAAGGCATGTCCTGATACTGATCCATCTATTCTTTTGTGGGGTTTTAAAACAAAGTTGGTACATTTCCCAGATACTCACCACACTCTTACAGTGCCTGCAATATGTTGATGTGTGTGCATGCTCTCTCCTCTTAAAGGATTCCTGGAGCTTCGTGCAGATACGTTTCAGGCTGCAAAGGACTTTGAGATTTCCCTGAAGTTTCAAACCAACCAACTAAATGGATTGCTTCTTTTCATTCACAACAAAGAGGGACCGGATTTTCTTGCTGTATGTTAACAAATTTAATTAAATTTATTTAAAAATATCAGACCCAATTTTGAAAGAGATAAATTGTGTGTTAGTATTAGACACAATTGGGCTTTTTAAATTCACTTTTATTTTCATTTTTTTCCTCAAGCAGTCTTTATTTTCATAGGCCTGTGAAATGTCTTACAGGGTTAAGATAATTGGTTAAACTGACAATTAGTACTATAAACGTCGTGAATTGAACAAAACAGAGCAGATGTTAAGAATTAAGGAAATCCAATTTAGTTTCTCAATACATGAAAAATACCTCTTCATTATCTTTTGATATAGTTTCAAAATGTACTTTATATATTTCATTTGGTGCCTGATAAAACACAACACAATGAACGGGGCTAATAAGCATGCCACTCCATCCAAGGACTCAATGATGTCTTCTACTCTGTTTCCCCAACTCTGACCAGAATCAATACGTCATGATACTCCCGTGTCTTCTTACTGGCTTGCATTTGATTACCATATGTGAATGAGTGCTACAGATTTTGAGATTTATGAAAGTGGTATGTGCTATATTTTAAGGAATTTGTATTTTTTCACAGTATTCTAGATTTTCCATGGAAATGTTCCATTTTCAGGTCTGTGTAATATGCCTCTCATCAATAATACATTGGTTATTTCCATGTTTTTGCTATAATGAATAAGATTAGTGTGAGCAGTTTCCATAAGGGCAATGAGAATCTACAACAGTTTTGCTTTTACTGTGGTTATTCAGTCAGATGCTATTGTCAAAACGGAGTGTAGCACTGGACAGATGGCATGGCCATCATGAATACTTTCTCCACTTCACTGGCCCATCCCAAATTTACATGTGTTTTTGTCTCACCTTTTCCAGAAACATTTCTCTTCCTGTTTTCTGAACATTTCAAATCCAGCATCATCTACAGTGTGAGCCCTCCCTGAAAGCCTGCCTCTTAACCTGCCATTCTTTTCAGGTTTTTGTTTGTTTGTTTGTTAGTTTGTTTGTTTTTTTTTTGTTTTTGTTTTGTTTTTTTTTGGTTTTGTTTGTTGTTGTTGTTTTGGGTTTGTTTGGGTTTTTCGGGTTTTGTTTGTTTGTTTGTTTTGTTTTGTTTTGTTTTGTTTTGTTTTGTTTTCGGAGACAGGGTTTCTCTGTGTAGTCCTGGCTATCCTGGAACTCACTATGTAGATCAGGCTGGACTCAAACTTGCAGGGATCCTCTGCCTCCCAAGTGCTGGGATCAAAGGCATAAACCACCACCGCTTGGCTTTCACCAGCTATTCTTGTGGTGATAGCGTGAGAAGGGTGAACCCTGTCCCACTGGTCATACAAGGACAAAGGACGAGAAATGTCATAGTCATTGTTTTATGTTACTTTAACCAAATACCTGACAGGAACCAAAGGAAAGCACTTATTTTGGCTCCTGGGTTCAGATATTTCACTCTGTAGTCTTTGGCATTTTTGATAGCAGGAGCATGCTCCAGAAACTCCTGCTATGTGAAAGATAGGACAGTGTCGGGGTTCTGACAGGAAAGACAGGGATGGGCCAGTTAAACAGGTACCCTTCAGAAACACACTCCCAACAACACACATCCTAAAACTAGCCTAAAAAACTATCAACTATCACATAACCATCATCTCACAATAATCTATTCTGACTTTTTACATTATTTTTATTTATGTGCACAGATACTTTGCCTGCATGTATGTCTGTGTACCACATGTGTGCAGGTACCCACAGAGCCAAGAAGAGATTAAAAAGAAAATCCCTAGGAACTGGAGTAACTGATGTTTGTGAGCCACCATGTGGGTGCTGGGAATTGAACCCAGGTCCACTACAAGAGCAGCAGGTGCTCTTAACCACCAAGCCATCTCTTTAGGCCCTCTGTTCAGACTTTTAACCTAGTGGGATGAGGTCAGAGCACTCATGATCAGCCCTGTGAATGCCTTCACCTACACACACAGGGCTCTCTGCTGGTCTCCTAGGTGATTCAGTACAATCAAATTAAAAGTTACATGTCCTTGATTTTTCATGCACTGTTCTATACAGTCTGCTGGAAGATCTACCATAGATATACTTTGGATTTTAAATGAGGGAGTTATTAAGCACATAGCAAGTAAAAGTGAAAGAATGAATAGCAAGTTGCAGGAAGCCAGACAGAGACAGATAGAATAACACCATCAAATCTGGTGCTCAAAACCCCTGGCAGATATCACCTGGGGAAGCTTCATTAAGGCCTTCAGCTAGAGTTTCAGTGAGGCTTGATCAGAGCAGGATGTCCCCTAGAACAGACTTCCAGTTAAAGAGCAAAGAACAGTGAGAAGGTAAACTCATTGAAGCTGGTGCTTAGGCCAGCAGCAGAGACTGAGTGGGGAAGTTGAGGCAGTCAGCTAGAGTTCCCAATTAGGCTTTTTCTGCATGAATGAGCTTCTCTTTCCCACTGTAGTTACCTTTCTATTATGAGGTGAGCAGTAGTTCTCATTTACTGGGAATAGTTCACCTTCCACTGTTGAAGGACACAGTGATTTCACTCTAGACCTACTTTGGTTTTTTTTCCTCCTTGTCACAGAGTTGGGCAGCCCAGCCTGTCCTCAGAGGAGAGTTCTGAAGACACTTTGAGACAAACATGCTTACATCGGAAACGAGTGGAACAACCCTTAAGTCTAAAATGGGACGTGACAACCCTGCTTCCCAAGCCAGCTTCTGGGTGTAGTCAAGCCGCACATGGCAGTTTGCCAGTATGTGTACTTTACTGGTACCTAGTGCATTCAGTACTGGTCACCATGCCCTCGTGAGCTGCTTCAGGAAATACTTCTTAGAGACTTCCTGATCACCATGATAATTGTGCTTATTGTAATGACTTTCAGTGTTTTACTGATCCCAGTTTCTGATGGATACTTCCTATGCCCAAGAAGATGAACTTGATATAAAATAAGCCAGTACAAATCATAGCTTTTGGTTCAGATGAAAGAAAGATGAACTTTTTCCATGTCATTCCAAATCATCCAAAATCTACCTCTACACACTGAGCGACACTCTCAGTTCCCCCTGTGTCTTGGCTGAATTGTAACCTAAGGTCCCCTGTCATGCACATATCTATTCCCTGCTTGGAGGAACATTATGCATCTTACATTACTCTAAATCTCCTGTGTGTGTGTGTGTGTGTGTGTGTGTGTGTGTGTGTGTGTGTGGTGTGTTGTTCACATATGTGTGAATGTGTGCTTATATGTGTGGGTGTGAGCATGCATGTGGGTGTACTTGTGTGAGTGCACATGTGTATGTATGCACATGGAGGCCCATGTTTGATGTCACATTTCTTTCTAGATCTACTCTCCACTGTATTTATTGAGACAGGGTCTCTTGCTGACTCCAGAGCTTGTTAATCCAGTCAGTCCAAATATCCAGCTTGCTCTGGGGAGCCTCTGCCTTTTCCTCCCCAATGTTGGGACTGTGTGCTCTGTTGGAATTACAGGAGACTGCAATCCACCTGGCCAGGGATCCCAAGTCTGGTCCCTACCTTGCTTGGCAAGGGTTTCATCTGTGGAGCGCTTACCCCAGCTCTTCCGAATCTTTCTTGACTCTTAGGGAGTGAGTGGCTCATATGTCCTCTGTTCATGTGGTATACCATCACTGTCCTGGCTACAGGAGTGCCTCAGAATGCTCCTTTGCCATCAGTGGGATTTTATGCTAACTGAATGAAGAGCAATGCCTGCTTGCTGGGGATGCATCATGAAGATGTCTCCATAGAAGACATATCCTTCTCCCAGCAAGATTTAATTTATTTTATTTAATAAACCGATCTCAAACTTTCAATGAGTATGGCAGCTGATTTCACACCTAAAAGAAATTTTTAAAAAATGATAGGTAAAGTAATTATCATGTAACATTTCGAGGGAAAACATATGAATGTTTTTCCCTCACACTGAAAATTTAGGTAAAATATGCTGACATTAGAAAATGGTGCATTAATCTAAAAGAATACACACAGAAGCAATTATGCTAGAGATTCAGAATAAAACTGAAACATTGAATCAAAATATATCTTACAAATTTGAAATTGAGTTCACTAACCATTTAAAACAAGCTTCATCAAGCTTGACATTTCATTTTCTTATTGTCTTGTCAAATTTTCCCCCAAATTAAATTGATACATGCAGTCGTATTTTCTCATTTTCTAAGAACTCAAAAATGGAGTCATAGTTCATAGTGTTCCGTTCTCCAGTTCGCCAGTCATTTGTAGTAGGATTTAATCTGTTAACTACGTTAGACAAAAAGCTGGTGCCTCCGTAATATCATCCTGTGTAGTATAATCATCACTGGGTATGAATTTGTTTGACTCAGTACAACAGTCTTCATGCCAATTGTAAGCTTGCAAAATATTTCATTATCCATTCCTTGAGCTGTGCGTAGGATGAAATTGAGCGGTTTATTGCCGCTTTCAGGAAAGTGTCTTGCTTTTCCTCAGGAAACTGACCTTCTGCTCTCGTCTAAGTTGCCATTCTGCAGCTTTTTGATGTGCCTCTTTGCTTATACTCAGCTGGAGCTGAAGAGCGGACTGCTGAGTTTCCGGTTGAAATCCAGTCGTCGCTTTACACGAGTGGATCTCTGGCTGGGACCGGCCTATGGTGAGGGAAACTGGAACACAGTCATTATTAAAAAGGAAGGCTCCCTGGTGTCACTTAGTGCGAATCAACTCGTGGAGCGCACCTCACAAGCCGGAGCCCAGACGCTGCAGGTGAATTCGCCTGTCTATGTGGGTGGGATCCCACAGGTGCTGCAGGACTCCTACAGCCATTTGACTCTGGAGCAAGGTAAGTTCCCCCCCACACACGGGACACCCACCTCTGGACTTGGCCCTGTCCCACCAGGCTTCGGTTGTGCTCTATGTTCAAATATGGCAGCAGACTTGTATTAAAATAATACCCACTAGGCCACACTCCCTTTTCTTAGAGACCTTTAGGTTCAAAAAAAAAAAATCACTGGACATCTGGACATTTTTTCAAACATATTTTTTTAAATGATGTGTTTTAAAGATTTGTTTATTTTTATTATTATTTTATGTTTGTATCTTGCCTGAGTATATGTATGTACATCACATGATACAGTACCCTTAGAAGCCTGAAGGAGGCATCAGATCTCCTGGAACTGGAGCACAGTAGGTTGAGCGACACCATGTGGGTGCTGGAAATTGAACCCAGGTCCTCTGCGAGAGCAGCCAGTGTTCTTAACTACTCGGGCAGCCTCAAACACTTTTCTATGTTGTTTCTGAGAGTATTCCACCACACTACTTATATTCAACATATTTATTCCAACATGTCTTCAGCAAATAAAATTGTCACACAAATCAATTTTATATGTGCTACTTGCATATTTTCTTTGAAAACACACATGGTTTGAAATTTTTGACTATTGATCATCACCTATGTGGGAAGGTTAAAAATAGAAGTTTATAGAGGTGTGCATGACCAACTAGGAAATTACTGCAATTGTATATTTTTAAACCTCTGACATCAGAGTTCATTACCTTCATGGCTTTTCCAGTAGAATTTTTAGGCAGGAATAAAAACACATGAAACAATGAGTTTGGTTGAATTCCAAATACATTTATGAAAAATTAGACAGTTTTGATTATCAGTAATCATCAGGAAAAGGAAAGGAGCTAAACACTTAGCCCAGCATTTAACTCATGTATGTTTGTATTTAACTAGAAAAAAAAATTTTAAAAGGTAGCTGATCATGTTGGCACTGGAGAGGCTGAGGCAGGAGGATGACAATTTTTGGTGCCCTCCTGGGCTATATGGTGAGACCCCTGATTCATAAAAAAGAGAGAAGGCTAAGAATGCCTGTGTGCAATACCACCTGAGCACTTCACATGGAACAAGATACGTTCCTCACAAGGAGCCTATGATGGAGACATGGTGACTTGTGACCCCACTTGATGGATGAGGAAGGTGACCAGTAGGGAAGGACGTCATTTGCCAGAGATCACAGGATTAGAAAGCAGATGCAAGAGAATAAATCCGTGGTGACCAAGCTGGTGCCATGGTTTGGTCTCTTGTTACAGTGATGGATTCTTTTAATTGGCATTTGCCATCGCCCCACTTCCATGACTCAGGGAAAGCCAGAAACTTCCAGACTGTGACCAAGCATGCTCTCATACAGAGAATGTTCTCTGTACATTTTTAAATCTATGCACCATGAATGGTTAAAATTTCCATGAAACAGTCTTTGCCTATTTGGTAAGTACATAAAGATTTAAATGACTTTGAATCGAAAATATATGGAGCGCTCTAAAGAGACTTCGAGCAGAGTAGCAGTAAGGAGTTAATGAATAACCAGGGTCTAAGACAGTAATGACATTTTCAAGGCACTTAAGATGTAGCAGCTGCTAAAAATATTACATTCATACAAGACCTTCTCTAGATTTCCAGACTTTCTGGTATGAGAAAGAATCTGGCATTTCTCTGTGAGTGAGAATATTCCATCCTATTTACATGGGGCTGGGCACTGTTGGATAAAACAACCCGCTGATCCGGACTTAGGATTTAGAAGTATACCTAACCCCATTACATTTGATGGCCTTGGAGACATGAATAAATTGAATGGTGAGCTGATACTGAGAGAAATTTAAAGCATCCGCATAGACTGAAAGGGAACAATTTTACCTATCCTAGCTGTAAGTCTATGATAGTGATGGATATTTTATTTATACATAGAATAAATCATTTGGTGTGTAACTTTTATCCATGTCACCGGTTTGGCAACACTGATAAACTATTGAAGTCTAGTATATTGGACTATAGCAAGAAATTGAAATTAGCTTTCCTCATCATCATCATCACCACCACCACCACCATCATCATCATCATCATCATCATCATCATCACCACCATCATCAGCATAAGCATCAGCATCTTCCCAGGTGCACTGGGATAGGGTAAAATGGTGTTAAAAATCCAAGTTCAAAGACACCCCCCACACCTGTGCTTTAAAATTCTGACTTGGGTGCTTTGAGACATGCTGGTATTTCTACCTGGATATATACTCACCTAAGAGACTATTCACCACATAGAGGCACAGCCTACAGGCAGCCACGATTAATTAAAAGGCATCATGTTTGCTTAATGCAGCCCTTTGGAGCCTCTCAACAGTCTTACTCTTAGCCTCCATCCTTTTCTGTGCTTCCTAATTAGACCCTCTTTCTCTCGGGCTCTATTTTATAGTTATATTCATGGTATTTTTTTCTCTCTAGTTATTAATGTGATTGTCCTTCAAATGAAATGCAAAATTATTTCTCCTCTTGGTGTTGCAAATTCTTGGCAACTTAATTTGCTAAAATTGTAACACCTCTCAAAGGATTGTGGGAGTTTTGTCTTCTTAGAACGATCACTGAGGACAAGCACTCACTTCCAGGCCAGCTGTAACTGGCCCAAGGCACACAATGACACAGTGTATGCTCTTCCTAAAGCTCCTGGGAGACAGGGACAGGGCAAGCTAGAACCCATCCTGCATGCCTGCCAAATCACATACCCCACTGCCGCTTCCTGATCCTGCCACAGAGTCGCTTGGGCCACCTTTTAGATATTCAGAGGTTCGGGTGACAAGAAAGAGGAAGAAGGGCCGAGGGGATTTTGTTGTTTTGTACAAAGACAGAAAGAGTCTCCACTCCTGTCAAAAATCAATTTTTTCTTGACTTTTTATTGTCACATTCATCCAAGTTTTGAAATGGCTTGGGAAGTGTTTGGTGGCACACAGGTAATGGTGTCATCCTTTCTGTTCCTACTGAAGGAAACCACAGCAGGACCCGAAGGTGAGCTCAGCAGCGCCGCCTGCAGGCTGGGGCCCCAGAGTCTTCCGCTTCCGCAGTTGATGCCTGTAAACCTCCTTCGTGCCTCTCCAGCCTCCCTTTATGTGCCAAATGAAAAGCAGTTACCTTATCTGTGGCCTATCCTAACTTTAAAAATCCACACGTTGAAATATTTCCATGTCACTAGATTTTTAACTTTTGAAAATTTTAGTGAAACACGATGAACGTGAAACTTACACTTATACCCAGTTTTATTGTGTGTGTATGGGTGTGCACATATATGTCTGTGGTGCACATTGTGTCTGCGTGTGAACAAGTATTCCTTTGCATATGGTGGCCAGAGTCAACCTGGTTTTGGTTTTGTTCCTTGGGTACAATACGCCTATCTATTCGTTTACTCACTTATTTGAAGCCATGGCTCTTCACTTACCTGGGTCTCTCTGGTTGGCTCGATTGGCTGGCCAGGAAACCCCAGGGATCTTCTGTCTCTACCTCCCCAACACAGGGGTTACAAACATTAACAAAAATGTCCAGCATAAAAAAAAACTGTACTATAATCTTTGCATTCAATCTTTATGAACTTTATACATGCACACAATGTATTTTGATCATTTTTACCCGACTCCTGACCTCTAGCACCTGTGGAATCCACTCTGCACCTTTCAGTTTCTCATCATTTATTTTATTTTATTTTTTTTAATAACTCACTAAGTGTAGTGAGTTCTTTTTACCTTTTGCTCCTTGACTCTTTTGGAGGACTGCCACCCAGCTCCCAAATAAATACACAAAGAGGTCTTTTCTTTCTATGAATGACCAGCCTTAGCTTGGCTTATTTTTAGCAGGCTTTTCTTAGCTTATCTCTCCTACTTTTTGTCTCTGGGCTTTTATCTTTATGCTATATACCTTTCTTTACTTCTTTCTCCATGGCTGGCTGTGTAGCTGGGTGCTTGGCCCCTGATCTCCTTTTTTTCTTGTTCCTTGATCTTCTCTTCCCCAATTTCTCCTCCTTTTTATTCTCTCTGCCTGTCAGCCCCACCTTCTCTTGGCTTGCTATTGGCCATTCAGCTCTTTAGTAGACCAATCAGGTGTTTTAGACAGGCAAAGCAACACAACTTCAAAGAGTTAAACAAATGCAACCTAAAAGAATGCAACACATCTTTGCACCATTAAACAAAAAAAAAAATGTTCCATGGCATAAACAAATATAACACATCTTAAAATAATATTCCACAATAACTAGGTTCAATTTGTCCATACAAGGATGGGTGAGGGTCCGTTTACTGGACAACAGTCTACCAACCAGGCACTATACCCCTAAAAGAAATTGATCTACAGTAGCTTCTCAGCTAGGGGTGGAGGCATGGGAGCCTAACTCCTTTTGGAATATGCAACCAGCTTGATCTTGCGCAGGTCTTCTGAGGGCAAACACATCTGTTAGAGTCCATGCATACATCAGTACTGTGCTGTCCTGTCCAGAAGACATTCATTACAGTCCTCCTTGACCTCCAGCTCTTACAGTCTTCCCACCCTTCCTTTTATGATGTTCTCTGAACCTTGGGCAAAGGGTGTCACATAAAGGTCCCATGTATGGCTGAGGCTTCCATGGCCATTTTTTCTTTGTACTTTGACCAGTTGTGAGTTTCTACATTAATCACTGCATAAAGAAGCTTCTCCAATAAGGTATAAGAGCTGGACTGATCTGTGAGCAGTCATAAATTTAGAGGGCAATTTGATACTAAGTATTATTTTAGCAAAATAGCAGTAGTAGATTCACACTTGGGGCCTGTGAACTTCCCAGCCATGGGTTCTGGGCCAAACTTATAGTACCAGACATACATTTCCTCCCCAGGAGCAGGCCTTGAATCCAACAACAGAACAGATGCACCCATAACAATTATGCCACTATTGTAGCCGCCAGCATATCTTGCCTGGTCTGACATTATCATAGCTTGCAAAGTTCATAGCTTGCTGAGACTGTGGGTGACTTTTGTCCCCTAGAGACCTACATGTCATATGAAAGCTAGGCAGCAGGGAGAAAGCCTCCCCGTCAGCAGCTGTCACTTGATTGCTCCATGGCCTATGACCAAAGTCTGTGGTATCTTCAACAATAGGGTCCTATTATCAACTTCTGATGGTACTCAGCATTTTTATTTGGTTTCCAAGGATAGAACTCAGGTCCCCATAGCTGCAAGGCAAGCACTTAACTGATCTGAACTGCCCACCCTCTACACACACACAAACACACACACACACACACACACACACACACACACACACACACACACACCAGAGAGAGAGAGAGAGAGAGAGAGAGAGAGAGAGAGAGAGAGAGAGAGAGAGAGAGGCTTTGTGACCATTTTATGTGGACCTTTCAGTGGCATTGTGAACAAACAGCAGTGCATACACATCACCATTCCACCTCCAGAACTCTGTTTTGACAATTTCTTAGAAGAGCATAGACATATTACGAAAGCTGCCTTTCTTTGCCCTCTTTTTATGGGGAGGGAAAATTGGGTCCAGAGAGGTGAGATGATCCTGTTAATGATGAAATACTTTGGCTCTCAATTTCCAGCAAATATATTTTATACTGAGCCTCACTGCTTCCAATTCAATCTAACCAAGCTCTTTCATGTCTACCATGTATTGAAGATAGACTAGCAGTATTGATTAGTCAGGCCTGAAGGAACTGGAATAATAGCTAAAGGTGTTTAAAAAGAAGCAGGCTGTAGCTTAACATGATAGAAAAAAATAATAAGATATCAGCTAGACACTGAAGAGAACAATTTGGCCATTTTAATCTTTAAGAACACTAATAGTACACCTGAACCTTTCAAATTTGATAGTGCATGGTACAGAAAGAAGGTGAGTATTGGGGGGGGGCGATTGCTACTGCAATGCAGCCTCGGCCCTGCCCATCCTAATTTGGTGCATATTTCTGGGCACAGTCTTGCGAGACTTCATAGAACTGACCTCTGTCTGTCAATACATGTTCAAAGAAACTGTCACTTCTTGGCTGGCCAGATATTTGCCTATGTTTGTTTTCTAGGCAAAACTAGTGAAATCTAGAAATTCATTTGGCCCCATTCTCTGGCAGTGGCAGTCAATGTTCCAAGCTCAGCCTGTAGAACACACATTCTGTGAAGTTTCTGGGATTAACGTTGTTGACACTAACTGATGGGTTTTGATATATGAGTGTGAACCCAGTGCACATTCAAGGTGTATATTCAAGATGACGGGGCACAGGAAAACGGCAGAGCATAGTACTCTTGCCTTTTTCTGGTGGTTTAGCTGGGACCACATTCCATACGTGTAAAACAATGATTATACAGCTCATGTCAGTGTCTGGGGATCCCAGTGCATGAGAAGCAATGTTTTCTTTGTTGTTGTCCTACATAAATCCTTCAGTCTATCTTGTTCCCAAATAATACAAATCCAAGGATGATTTTTTTGGGCCCTTACCACTGACTCATACTAACAATTTTCCAATGTTGACTGGGCACGTGGAAACTCCTTTTTATCTTGTGTGGATGTTTAAATTTTACTTTATGGCTCAAAGAATTTAGAAGACGTAGGCCTACATAGGCAGAAGAAATCCAGTCTAAGTGCCAAGGTAGGACTGTAATTATCTGTGTATATGCAGGTTTTCAAAATGATATCTGTAAATATGTCTCTGCGACTGTTGAGTCAGATGAAAAGCAAGAGCCATAAAGATTTCTCCAACAAGGCTTGAAAGTTTAATCACTGTCCCTAACTAAACCCTCCCCCAAGAGGCAGAACTGCAGAGTACAAAAACAGTTGGTCATTAATGACCCGAGCCCTTCCCGTGACACGAATCCCTTTCTGTGTGCTAGGGTTCCGTGGCTGCATGAAGGAAGTTGCATTTACACGGGGCGCTGTCGTTAACTTGGCATCTGTGTCCAGCCGTGCTGTCAGAGTCAATCAGGATGGATGCCTATCAAGTGACAGTACTGATAACTATGGGGGAAATGACTCCATCCTGGTTTATTGGGGAAGCCAGCAGAGTGTTTACGAGAGCGGGCTCCAGCCCTTTACAGGTAATGTGGAGGTCTCTAAATTAAACGCTCTGGGTCTGCCATTGCTTTCTTTTCCCTTGCTGACAGCCTGCTGGGAGTCTGTAGGAAGTTGGTTTTAAACTGTCTACTTCTTATTTCCCTTTAAGAATACCTGTATCGGGTCATAGCCTCCCATGAAGGAGGTTCGGTGTCGAGCGACTGGAGTCGGGGACGCACAATAGGCACAGGTAACACCTGCTGATTTTCGAGTGTAACTGTGCACACATATGCGTATGTATGTGCCCATGAACACTGTGTCCTGAAGCAGCACCATTTTGGATTGAAAATGGCTGTGGAAAAACACAGTATACCACTGCATTTGAGTTTGTAAGAGTTAACTGCATGCTTACTAAAGCATTTTTCTTTCCTCTTTAGATGCAGAAAAAGGAAAATGAGGTACTTATAAATTTAATAGGTGCAACCATACTGTTTCAGAGTGAGAAATCTCTATCAGTTGTCTGTATCCCAAAAGATAGAAGACAGACACAAGGGGACCATTAGGTGGAAGGTACCTTCTTCTGTCTCACAGACAGCGTTTCCAAAATTCCTACTTGGTTAGAATCAGGTGCATCTCTTTATCATGTCCTAGAAGACATTTGTCATGGTGGTGAACCATGACATCATAGGATGAGTCTCAAGGGCAGGAAGTTTCACATGGTTTAATGTTTTCAACTCAGAAGAGAAGCCATGAGGAGACACGTTAGCGCAGATCGCAGACACTCGAGCAACAGGTGTTGTGTATTTCTGACTGTGATGGCCCAGTCTTTCCTAGAGGAGCATGACTGGGAGCTATTGATCATGAAGAGTTTGGTAGAGAGTAGTATTCCACCAAACCAATCAAATATGTGTCAGAAAGTCTAGCACATTAATGGTGGCTGTGTCTCTGAAAAGTTTCCCCAGCCAGTAATAATTGGTCAAAAACATGTTTTACAACAATGACATCATTTTATATTTCTCAATAATGGGTTGCTATTCCAGGCACCCTTAAAGGGACCTTCATTTTAAGGATGTGACATACTGAGCTATATCGCTAACAATAATTTTCAAGGCTTGTAGCCTATAGATTTTCCAGGGGGGATGATGGGAGAGTCTCCTAAGTAATTATCTACTTATAGACAAGACAGTGAGGTGAACATTCCCTTAACATCTCCCTCAACCTCATAGTGGGCAGGAAGCTCAAAATAAAATAGCCATTGGTAACTGGCATGTTTCTACGTCTGTTTAATAATCCACCGTATTCTTAAATGCCTGCATTTAGGCAGTTTAGTGGGTGTCTAGAAAGCAGGTTGTATACATAGCTTACTCCCCAACTTGACCCACTATGGAGCTCTGAAGGTACAGCCACGATCTGACCATCACATCCTAAGTCATGAATTCACATTTGCAATCTGACCGCAGCACCAAGCAGCTCCCCAGGGCTAGAGAATAATTGCACTATTTAATTATTTTTGAGTTGGTTTTGCTTCGTCCCTTATGAGAAGACCATCTGGTAGACAGTGCCATCTTTGCCCTGCACCACATTGCAGAACTAATAAAATCAGCAGCTCTCCACTTGTCTCTTTCCTGGCAATGTGGTTATGTGTCCTGTTTTCTGTAGATGCCTGTAGTGTCTTAAGTGCATGGAGAATGCTGCTCTCTCTGTCTCCTCTCATCCTTAATGCTCACTTCATTTCCCTTAAAGCTGTCCTGTTGTATTGGTCTGAACAGTAAGTCAGGGAGGAGACTACTTGATGTCGGAAACCCGGCTGTCTTCCGCCATCCATTGACGGGGCTCAGAAGCCCAGGAGCAGTTAGAGCAGGTCTCTCATCCATCATTCTGCCACACAGTTCTTTGGGCTCTTTCTTTGTGTCCCCAGTGCAGTCAGCTGTGATGAAGTTGTTACTGATCAGAGCTGTGTAAATATCTAATAAATAGTTAAAGGTTATGGATTTTTGAAATCAGGCCCAGCTTGCTAGGTCTTTTACAGTCCCTATAAGTGTTTGTTCTGAGATATGCTGAAGAGAATGTCTCTAAAACTGATTTTGAAGACTATACAGACACCAACTCCCTTAACCCCTCAAATGCAATTAAAAGTGTACCCTATATATCATACCTGCTGGAGCTATGCTTTTTGAAACCATTTAAAGGACAATTGGATTTGGGAAGTGGGAACAGCCATTCAAAGACCATACACAATCACGTGTGTGATTTTTTTTCTTTCTTTCTTTCTTTTTTTTTTTTTTTGCCTACATGGAAGGCATAAAAGTGTCAGCTCACTGTGTATAATAACAGTCTAATTACCTTGCTCCAAAGTAGCACATCATTATATTGCTTCACCTTGTTATCTGTCTACCAAGCGCCTCCTTCCTGATGAGTGTTGCTTAAACACGTTGGATACACTCAGTGTTTTTGGAAAACCTGGTCTCAATTTAAAAGAATGTTATGTCGATGGAGTTTTGATGGTTTTGAAATATAGCTTAAACTGAATGGCTCAAGATGTGCCGTCATATTAAATCAATGCTGAAAAGTTACAACTCTAATAAATTGTATTTATGCTAATGGTCGAGCCTGATTTACGGCTGCCATTAAAAGTGAAGAATAGGAACAGTCATCTCCTCAGACTGGCGCTTGCTCTACCTTTCTCCTTTATTCTTTCCTAGCTCCAGAGAGTGTGCCAACTCCCTCAAGAGCCCAGAGCATAAATGGATATAGCATTGAGGTGGCCTGGGATGAACCCACTGTGGTTAAAGGTGTGCTGGAGAAGTATATCCTGAAAGCCTATGGTGAGGACAGCCCCCAGCCCCACATACCCTCTGCCAGTGTTGAGCTCGACGACACCAGCACCCACACAGGTAAAGGAGACGCCTTAGTAGAGTCCATCTTACAGTTTCCTTTTGTTTTGATTTGGGATAACAAAATGTTTTTGAGGCTTTACTCCCCCACATTGAATATGCATGTGTTTTCCCAGTGACAAACAACAAACTGAGGCACACCATTATGGCACAGTCCTGTAAGCACCATGCTTGGGAAGCTAAGATAGAAGAACAGTGAGTTCAAGGCCAGCCCAGGTTACATCGTAAGAGTGAACATAGCCTAGGCTATATAGCTATACTCCATTTCAAAACATATAAATAACAAGCAAAACAAAACAAAAACCAATCAAACAAGGAAATCTCCATGTAATGTGATGGAATTCCATATCTATCTACCTTGGATAAAAAGAGTAATTCTACAAAGCACAGTTTCCAGTGAATATAGTCGGTCCATTAGGAGGTTCATCTTCTCTCCTTCCTGTAATGACTAGGTCATAGCAGTCATTGCCTTTGAATATTTTATAAACATCTATGAAGACCATATACATATGTGTACATACAAATGTTAAGTCATATACATACACACACACACACACATATATATATATATATATAAAATATTCATATCCATGCACACATATGTATCTGGCCATTTTGCATATTTTATCATGCAAAACTTTACTCTTTGGGACTAGCCCAAGTTCACAGAACCATTATTTATTGTAAAATTGCTGATTAAACCTAATTATCTCCAGGTGGAGGAGGGTTGTAGCCCCAGCCATTTGCCTGGCAAATCGGGGAATCAATTTTTCATAGTGCAGCTAGCCGTGAGGAATGATTAGAAGAGAATACACCCACACACCTCCCTGACAAATCTCACACCAAAATCCATGTGTGGGTAGGAAGAGCACTTTCAACTTGATGAAATTTTACAGCAGATTTAACTAGAAAGCCAGATAGAAGACTTTGTCCCCAAGAGGTTAAGGCATCAAGCGTGGTAGGAAAAACTTTCCTCTACTGAAAACATTTGTGATGAGTCATCATGTCCATCTGAGCATCTCCTTGAACACTTTTCCTCTTTCCAGCATATTTATTGCATGACCCCAAGCACTTACTCCCTTCTTAAGAAGTTTTATGAATAGATCAAATGCCTACACATCACCAAATTTTATTCTTAATCACTGTAGCACTCAACTTTTCACAGTCCTTTTTGCTAACCCCAGGCATGAGTCTGTCCTGCAGGACAACTAGATGTCTCCATGAGGGTCTTCCCAGAAAGATCTGACTGATGATGAAAAATCCACTGTGACTGTGGGTGAGACTGTCCCATGGGCTTAGGGTGCAGAAGAAATGAATAGGAGGAAGCCAGAAGAGTGCCAGCGTTCACAGCTGCCTACTCTCTGACTGAGAACACAGTGTGTCCACCTCCCCCACACTCCCACCACCATTTCCTCCCCACTGTGAGGGACAACATCTGCTCAAACCGTGATTCCATAAACCCCTTTCTTTCCCAAGTTGCGTTTATCAGCTCGTTTTCATAGCAATGAGAAAGGTCATTGCTAAAGGGCCTTTAAACAGCCTTCTGCATCCTTTCTCCCGTTCTTCTTAACCTATGAAATGGAAAAGTAATACCAGAGAAAATGACTCCATATTTGTGAGGGACACATAGAACGACGCTTGGCATAAGAAACACATAAACAGGAGCTGTCAGAGTCTATGTGCTATGCACACAGTACTTAACATTTGGTGAAATTTTCCAGTAAATGAGTAGTGATTTGGGGGTTATCACTCCCAAAAATTTGTACTCATTTCCCCAAAGTTTGGATAATTGTACTTCTGCCGCCAGCAAGCAGAGCACAAGAATTTTCAATTCATTTCATCTTAGCCATCACTGTATCTTTTAATATTAAAAAATATTTACAAATTTGAAAATCAAAAGTTTAAAGATACAGTTTTAATTTATATTTATTTGCTTGTTAGAAACACTATTTGAATATTCACTAGCTATTCTTCTTTTGAGATGTGACTTAAGTAGACACCTGGTTGATTTTTCTAGAGTTTGTATCACATTTTTCTTTCTAAAATATCTCTCTACTTATAAAGAATTCTCAATGTGGTCTTATATAATATAAACCTCCCAAATTTTGCCATTTTTATTTAAATTTGCTTTATACAAAAATTTTAAAAGCTATTAGTTGATATAATATTTTCATTTTTCTATGAGATATTTAAGATTTAAACCCATATTTTCTATTTGGGATAAATTAGTGTGTTCATGTTAGATAGGTCAACAATAAATACCTTCCCGGAAATAACAAATCTATTTTTAGGGTAAGATTGAGTCAGATACTGAGCATGGAGAAGCTTTTCTACGATTCTGGAAGATGTCTCCCTAGAGGAAGAACAGGCCAGTTTGAGAAGCAGGGCAGTGAATTAGTGAATGTTACCATAGACATGGGACGCATGGGGCTAGGGCACTGGGAGGAGAGAGTGAGAAAGTTCCAAGCCAATTACTAACTTTCTGTATGTAATCTGTGGAAGAAGAGGTAAAACTTTCATTGATTAATCAGCTTTATCCATTTTTCCTTGAAACACTTTCTATTGGCATTTTTTGTTCTTATTACTTTTTACAATTATTATGCATGTTTTAACTTTTGAATTCACACTAATTTTGGTGCTTTGTGGTTGAACTGAGTTTTCCATTTATCTTGAAATTCTCTGTGTTCTAGTAGCAGGATTTTGTTCATTCACATTTATTTTTATAGTTGTGTAATTTCTTTTATTTCTGCTTTCAAGGTGCAAATGTTGCTGTTTTCTCATTGTATGGATGTTTATGCATGTGGGGTGTGTGTGTGTGTGTGTGTGTGTGTGTGTGTGTGTTGTTGTTGTTGTTGTTGTTGTTTTGATACATGGTCCCATGCTGTATGTCAGACTGACTTGGAATGCTGTGCATGTACATAGATCATTATGTAGTCTGTTGGCATCAAACTCAGAGTAATTTTCCTGCCTTTGTTTCCCAAGTTCTGAGATCACAAATGTGATCTGTCTAATGTCTGCTTATCATTATGTTTTAATGATTATTTTGCCATTTATCTTTTTAATCTTGTTTTCATATGTGTAGGATGTATGTACATGTACACCCATGTGTGTAAATAGAGGCACACATATGCCACAGTATATATGTAGAGGTCAGAGGACAGTGTTGGCCCTGGCCTTCTACCTTGTTTGAGACAAAGTCTCCTGTTGTTTGCAGTTGAATAGACCAGGCTAGTTGGTGGTGGTTTGGTTTGAATGAGAATGGCCCCCATAGGCTCATATGTTAGAATCCTTGGTCCCCAGGTGGTAGAACTATTCTGGAAGGATTAGGAGGTGTGTCCTTGTTGGAGGAGGTGTGTCACTGAGGGAGACTTTTGAGGTTTCAAACACCCCCTCCATTCCCAGTGATCCCCACACCTGCAACGTGCTTGTGGATCAGATGTGAGTACTCAGCTATTGCTCCAGCACTCTGCCTGCTGCCAGCTACCTGCCATTATGGTCAGTCATAGATTCTGTCCCTCTGGAACAGCGACTCTGCGGATTCAACCTCAGGTTCAGGCTCGCATGGCAAGAGCTTCACCCACCAAGCCGTTGCTCTAGCCCCTCTTTCTTTTACTTTCTATTGCTGGCAGTGTAGACTAAGGACTCATTGACTTGTTCCCAAAAGATGTGTGTGCGGCTCACAGCTCAGATGCGCAGGCAAGGACAAGTGCAGATGGGATCTTAAGGGAAAAGACAACTCCAAGCATGCCATGAAGCTTTGCTGATGCAGAAACGGAACAGCAGTGGAGGGGGAGCCCGTGCATTGAGCACCCTCCAAGTCACCTTGGGTAATTATCTAAGGCAAAGAATTCCAGAGTAAAGAGAGTAAAGACTAGAAAGTGAGATGAGGAGACAGCAGAGTCGACATCAGGGCTGGACCGGGTGGCAGTGGGTGAGTTGGGCAGACTAGAGGGATGGCAGCCACTTTTCGAAGCAGACATCCTCAGGCAAGCAGCCTCACTGTCAGTTGGGAAAGTACTTCTTCTTTGGCATAACTGAGGTGACTTTGGTTGAGATTTTAGTATTTTAATTAACTTTGCTCTTTAGATCACATTTATTTGAATAAAATAATGCTGATACTGGGTGTATACAGGCTCTTTAGATTTATTGCCTGATGCAGGATTCTTTACCAATTAAGTTGAAAAGTATTTTCAGAAAATGAGTTTGTTTCTTTTCATTAATTATTTTTCTGTTTCATAATGAGTTCTTTTACTCTCCAGATTTAGGTCTTTTGTCGGTGGAAAATTTGGCCTTATGGATATGATCATCACTTTTTTTGAGAAATAGCAAGTTTTTAATTTAACTCTTTCTTCTCTGGTTGACCTCCCTTTATTTTAGTTGTTCAGAACTTGTGTCGGAACCTGGTGCACACACCTTTAATCCCAGTATTCGGGAGGCAGAGACAGGTGGATTTCTGTGAGTTCAGGGCCAGCTTGGTCTGCAGAGGGATTTCCAGGACAGCCAGGGCTGCACAGAGAAACCCCATCTAAAAACAAAACAACAGGACAGAGAACTGGTGTCAGGTCAATGCATGCACAGAGACCACATCTGCCAATCACTTGTCACACAACCAGAGACAAATTTACATGGCCAAACCAAAGCTTTTCAACATCTCAGTGGGATATGAGACCCTCGTTTATGTAATTATTGATGCAAAGGCAAAAATGAATTCCTCATGTAAAGTATTTTGCTTAGAAATAGAAATACAAGAATTGTTCAGCCATAGTTACACTTACAGATCTCAGAATTACAGTTTTTTAATTTTAGGTTATTGTCTCATAATTATTTTGTGGTTTTTTGTTTTGTGTTGTTTTTGAGCTTTTGATTCTGTTCATTTGACCTTCCCAACTGACATTTAAGTCTTTTGTTTCAGTCTTGAAGATTCCATTCCTTCCCTTATTTTGCTGGCTTTTATCTCCACCTGTCTCTCAACGTTCTCAATTGCCATCTACATGCCTGGTTACCTTTTAACTTTTCCCGTGATTCATAGAGGCCAAATTCATTAATTGCACTCATGGCACTTTTGAAATTGTCCAGGCATTCTGGGTTGAACGTGAAATGAACTTTCCCCCACTGGCATATGAGTGAATACTTGGTGCCAGCTGGTGGCACTGTTTAGAGAGATTGTGGGTCTCTGGGATATAGAGCCTATATGACGGATGTATCCACTGGGGGCAGACCTTTGAGAGTTATAGCCTGTGGTGGTTTGAAAGAAAATGACCCCCTAGGCCCATAGGATGTAGCACTGTTAGGAGGTGTGACTTTGATGGAGGAGGTGTGTGACTAGGGGGTAGGCTATAAGGTCTCAGAAACTCAAGTCAGTCCACTTCCTGCTGCCTGTGGATCAAAATGTAGAACTCTCAGCCCCTTCTCCAGTACCATCTCTGCCTGCATGTCACTATGTTTCCCACTGTGAGGATAACGGACTAAACCTCTGAAACTGTAAGCCAACCCCAATTAAATGTTTTCCTTTATAAGAGTTGCTGAGGTCATGGTGTCTCCTCACAGCAACTGAAACCCTAACTAAGACATAGCCTAATCCACTTCTGTCTCTGCCTATGAAGCCTTGTGAATTGCCCCTTTCTTTGGTGACAGACGCCAGTCTGCTGCCATGCCTTCTTCACTGGGACAGACATAGTTCCTCCACTTGCTGAATGCACTCCCCAGAACCTCACCTTCTACAGTTCAGTAGCTCCATCCCTAGGAAAATGAAGTGGTTTTCTGTTGTGCTGGTGTCAGTGAAGACTCACAGATGGGCATTCTATTGGGGGGACTTCCCTTGCCATCACAAGGATCTCACTATTTCAGCCTCTCTCCTCCAGTGTTAATGAATTAGGATGCTGAGAGCCAGAGGCTCTTCTCATTCACCAGGGATTCCGGTGTCCTGGCCCTCTGTGATGTACAGCCAAGTTCTCTTTGCCTCTTGTCCTTCAGCTGTCTCTAAACATTGCTTCTGTAATTGGAGTCTCATAAGATGTGGCTTCCTAATGAGGAGTCTGAAACATCTTACCACCCTTTGTCCAATCGCAGAGCATCTAGTTTAATGGGTTTGGGAAGGAGCCTCTACACCGGAATTTTAGAATGAATAATTCTCTTGTCAAGCTAGCCTTGGGAAATATAGTGGGCAGGAGAAGCTTGACACCAATTTTTATATTTCAATTTCAATCAGAAATCCTTGTGATAACTCCTCCCTCCCAGCTTTAAACTTGAAAATTTAGGATAGAAAGAAATATATGTAGATCTATCTTCTGTATAATGTAGATAATGAAATATTAAACAAAGACAATAATTAGCTACAGAACTGTGTGAGACAATTAAGTACAGTGCTTTTGGGGGAGAAGGGGATGTTATGACCAGGCTCACACGAAGGCAGAGGTCAGAGAAGAGCAAATGATTAAACATAAAAACCAACATGGAAAACTGGACAAGCAGAACAGGGCAAACAGAATATTCAAATATTCTCCTGGTGGGTTTGGCCACTAGAGGATTCAATGAGTATAATCCTACCAGCCGTGGAAGGTCCAAGGTTAATAGACCCACTTAGGAGCAAATGGGCCCCTTTGGGCCACAGGGGCTGGACTCCATACCCTCCCAAGGCCAGAGTTCAGAGTTCATTTCCTCCACCCCAGCCTCTGGGTAGGAAGCTCTGCTGCCCTTGCTCCTTATTTCTGTAGACTTGCTACAAGGGGCTCCAATTAGCTCTCTATAGCTTGTGTGGATTTCCCCTGTTGGCCCTGTTAACATGCAAAGCTGCAGCCAGAGGCCAGCCCTTTCCCCTCTGACTGAGGTTGCTCTGTGAGAGGTGCAGATACCTGATCTGAAGTCGTACCAAGAGTGAGTTGATCCAAGGGTTTGCACATAGATGGCTATTGTTTTCCGTGAGCTGTTGGAGCACATGAACTTAATTATCAGTATAATTAGCAGAGCACCTGGCATCATGTTAAAGCTGTAATTGCTAAACAAAAATCGCTCCTCCATATTCCTGTTGTATTACACTGCTCTAAAATCTACGGGTTGGATTCCTTTCCCTCAATACAAAGTAATTATTATTATTCTGCCAGAATAATTGTTTACTCTTATTTATTATTCAATACTTTACCAGATGGACCAACAATAATATTTTTTTCAGCTATTATAACCAAATCTACACTTAGGTTGAAAAATAAGAGACTTCAATTTATAGTACAATTGGTAAGAGCTTTTCTCACTAAAACTACTTAGCCTCTGCAGCTGAATTTACCTGAAAAAAAAAAAAAAAAGATACCAGCAACCCAGAAATCTATCATTTCTTTTCTCCCTTGTATGGTTTCTGGTAATAATTAGTGATTCAGTTCTATCATGCAAAATGATTCCCAAATGACTCCTGAAATACAGCCCTTCTCATAGGATCCTGCGCTAGGATTTCAAACCCTGTGTTTTGCTTATTTTCCCAGTTGGTACTTTTGTACGGGGCTCATGGACCACCCAGGATCAACTACAGTGTAGAGGCATGATGGTGTGAAGGACTTTTTCACCTGCTAGTCTCAAATTTACCCATGCTCTTCCTTCCCCAGGGTACAGCTGCATTGGTAATGCCAGGACACATGGGGAAGGGTGGAGACGGTGGGCACAGGGCTACTGAGAGCTCACAGTGCAAGGGGGGTGAGAATTCCCTGGGGATTGTTCTAGGATACAGATCCCTTACTCACTCAGGTTACAAATAGGATACATGACTCTGAAATTCTTCTTTATTTTTAACTTACAATGAAATTTAGAAATGTATCTCCTTTGTTTTTATTTCTAATTTACTTTTGAGAATGTTATGAGTTCTGTATTTATATCATTTCTCATTCTCGCACCTCCCTCTACTCCCTTCTACATCCCCCCTTTTCTTTTCAAACTCATCATATATGTGCATATAATATAAAATCAATCTGCTGAGCTCACTTAATATTGCTCAAATGTATTTGTGTTTAAGGGTGATTACTTGGGCTTGGATATTCTATGGGGGCCTTGTCCATAGAGAAGACTAATTGCTTCTCTCTTGGCAACTGTTAATGCCTGTAGCTCTTCTTCTAGAGCTGGGGCCTTGTCAGAATTCCCCCGTCCATGTTGGCATGTCAACTGGTGCTGTCATTGTTCAGATCTTGTCTACAGGTATATTGTTGAGATGTCCCTCTTGTATGTAGAAGACACCGTCTCACAGCAGATGTCCTGTTCCTCTGGCTCCTACAGTGCCTCCATATCCTCTCATATGATGTCCTGTTCTACATAAAGATACCTTGTGCCCTGATGTTACAAATAGTCACATACCTCTGAAATTGTTCATTTATTTTTAAACCTTACAATAGAAATTTAGAAAAAGTATTCCCTCTTCTCTTTCCATTTCCTAAATTTACTTTTGAGAATGTATGAGTTCTTATTTATTATCATTCTCATTCCTCGCACCTCCCTCTACCCCTCACATCCCCCCTTATTTCAAACTCAAAATAAAATTGTGCATATAAATATAAAAAATCAATTGCCTGACCTCACTTAATAAGCTCAAATGATAATTTGTGTTTAAGGCGTGGCCTGTACCTTAGGTGTGGCGATTGTATTGCAGACGTATCCATTGGAACAGGGTGTAGCTGTGAATGTCTAATCAGCTCTCACTCCCCACCCTGAGGTGCCACAAGTGGCTGACTATTTATATGGGAAATGAAAAAAAAAAAATCTGAAGTTCATGATGCTCATTTGCCTCAGAGCAAAATGGAACCAGTGCAGTGATTGTTTGGCTTAGTAAAGTTGTACCCCCATGTGTTAAAAGCACAAATGTTTCACTCTGCTCCTTAAATTTGGTGCACACATGACGACACAGAGAAAGAACATAAACCAAAGCCATCAGCAAAGGATGGTTCCCATTTCTGAAACTGTCCATATCTGTTAACTGGAAAGAATGGGTGAGCTATTCAGGGGTTTTCCATCTACTGATAAAAAGCAAAACTTAATATTGGGGTGCCTTTATAGAGAATGAAGGGCTAAAGGGACCTGAGGATCACAGAGTAAGGAAGAGTTAGATGTGTATCAGGAACCAAATATCCTTTACTTGGTGGACAGTAGAAGGAATTGAGGAGGGGACTTTAAATCATGTTACTCCTGTCTCAGCACTGACTTGGCCTTAAATCCAGCTATCATTTGATCAAGGCAAGGAAATTTTATTCTATATACCCACATAGTTAGGGTTTCTACTGCTGTGAAGAGACACCATGACCATGGCAACTCTTATAAAGGAAAACATTGAAATGAGTCTGGCTTATAGTTCAGAGGTTTAGTCCGTTATCATCATGATTGGAAGCACAGCAGCATGCAGACAGACATGGTGCTGGAAAAGGAACCAAGAGTTCTACATCTGGATAGACAGCAGGAAGAGAGAGACACTGGGCCTGGCTTGAGCAATTGAAATCCCAAAGCCCACCCCCTGGTGACACACTTCCTCCAACAGAAAGGTCACACCTACTCCAACAGGACCATACCTTCTAATCCCTGTCAAGTAGTGCCACTCCCTAATGGCCAAGCTTCCAAATATGTGAGGCCTACAGGGGCCATTCATATTCAAGCCACCAGAGTGGGTATATATAAATGTGAGCATATGTACTATATTTAAGTTATATGCAATACAGATTATCTTTATATTTACCTGAGAAGTCTGTAATGAGATCATTCTAGGTCGATACAATGTGATTTTTTTTCCCTACTCAACTGCAAGTATTTATTCCACAGTTTCTAAATGGCTGCTTTTCATGCATGCATTTTATTTCCTCATTAGATGATAAGCTTTTAAAGAGCAAATATTGCATGTTATACTCACTTCAGGTCTTTTTACTATGACTAGATTATGGAGTGTCTGCTACCAACCCTGAATTTCTGTGAAGTTAATATTGTGTATTACATCAGGTTTAGTTGGGCTAAGGATTGAACTACTGTTCCTTAGTAGAGTTCATCATACTTATTGTTCTCAAAAAAAGTGTCCTTATAAGATGACATACAGAGTCAGTCTCAATTTAAACATACATTTGCATATTTTCTCCATGGTAGAAAAATTAATGGTAGATAAAAAGGTTCTAAATAGTGGTTTCAAAATTTTTACTTCATAATGAAATTCACAAATCAAGCATTTGCAATTTACCATAATAGAGGCCCGCACTACAGCAACACAGATGATAAGCATACACAGCCGAAAATATTCATTGATTTTAAAAAGCAAAGCCATTATGGCAACTAATAGTTTGTATAACTTTGATAGCTGTAGTGCATCTATCAGGGGGCCAGTATCCAGAATATATAAAGAGCTAAAACAAATAATAAAAATATCAAAGAGATTATCCAATCAGTAAATGGGCAAATGGATTCAACAGAGAGTTGTTAAAGGAAGAAATATAAAATGGCCAATAAAAATGTGAAAAATAGTCACGTAAGGAAAAACACAGGCTAAAATTGATTTAAGATTCCAGCTCACTCCTGCCAGAATGGCTATCAAACCAAAAAAGAAAAGAAGGAGAAAGAACAATAAATTCCAGTGAGGATGTGGAAGGATAAGCAGCTTCCTACACAGCTGGAAGGGAGATAACCTGATGCAGCCACTATGGACTCCCTGGAGAGCATCCTCAGAAACAACCAACAATAACAGGAAAATAGAATGACCCAATGACCCATGTATACCAACTCTATCCTCCTGAAATATGCCCCCAAGGCCTCTAAATGAGCATATTACAGAGACACCTGCACATCCATGATGACCATGGCACTGTAGCCAAGATACAGAACCAGCTCAGGTATCCTTCAATAGCTGAGTGAATAAAGTGTGGTGTGTATACACAACAGAGTTCTATTCAGCTGTAAAGAAGAGTGAAAGTCCTCAAAAGGAGTCTTTCTGAGAGTGAAAGGGGATCAGCTAGGAGGGAAAGGGGAGTGAGAGGGTGCTGAGGAGGTGAGTATGTGAAACATATATAAACCTGTGGGGAAATACCATGATGAGATCCAGTGTTTTACAGACTAAAATGCAATAAATCAGCTGTTACATTCTAGGCGAGACCACCAAAAAGCACCCAGATATACAGTGAGATACTTGGTAGGAAAAGGAAAGTTTTACATGGAGAAGCTGAGGAATGGTTTCTCATCTTCAGTTAGTTTCAGTTGAAAAAGTAGAGAACTGAGCTAACCAACGTGAAGGCTGCTTTCTGGTAGGGTGTCCAGAGCTCATCATCCTTGCAGAGGTGGCTGTCTTACTCCAGCAACTCACTGGCTGGCTTCAGCTTTTTGCTCTGCATTTCTTAAGGTCACAATGGCTGCTTGGGCTCCACCTCTCCTGTGTGGTTCCACCCAGCAAAACCTTGGAACAGTAGGGAAAGATCTAATGTTTGCTTTAAAGCTGTGTTTTAAGAGTTGGTCTATCTCGGGTGACTACTGAGATCAAAATTCTGTGGCCTGGTTACGTGGACTGCTAGGAAAGGCTGACCTCTATCCAGGTAGCCATGTATCTGGTAAGAAGGAAACTTTTCATTTTGTTGAGAAAAACGTGTATAATATATACTAAAAGGTCAACTAATGGTCTCTGCCACCATCAGCAAACAAGGGAAGAAAGGAAAAAGAAATTCATTTCAATGTGATTGTTCACAGATGAATTTTGAGGAAGTCTGTGCCAGTTTTATAGTACTCCATAAATTTATTTGTAGTTTATTACAAACTATTTCTTTAAATGTAAATCTTGAAAGCAATTGGTCTGAAGATTTGCAGAGGACAAAAATATGGCCCTATGACAGAAATTGTAAAAATAGAAGTGATGTCATGTTCTTGCTTCGCTAATGTAGAAGAATTGCATTAGGGTGGGCAGTGTCGATGAGTTAAGAGCTCTGTCTGTTTCCCTGGAATGTGTAATGTGCCTGGTGGCTTACTCCTTAAGAAAATACTGTGAGGCAGTCTGCTTTTTAGTTTTCTTTGAACAAGTAATTCACTGGAGCCTGCAAAGTAAGAATTTTCATTATAAGCATTTGGATTTCAAGTTAGTGTAACACATAGCACGGTTGAAAATAAGATAATATTTAAATTCTGCTGTCCAGTGATCAGCAAGGAAGTAAGTCTGTGTGCTCATAACATTCTATATGTATAACTACATTAGGGTTATCAATCATATTTGATAAAAGGAAGTTCTCCCAAATTATCTGTTTCTACCCTTTATCATTTTGTAATTGTATTATGTTTGGACTGAATCAGAAAGCTACCAACATTTGATATACACAAAGACACAACACACACACACACACACACACACACACACACACACACACACACACACGCACACACGCACACACGCACTCACGCACGCGCACACGCACACGCACGCGCACGCACACGTACACGTACGTACACACACACACTTCATTATGAGTCAGTTGTCTTCCTTAAGGAGTGTTGTCAACTGGTTTGTAAGACAAATCACTCTTTGTAGACACATTTTTGCAGCAAGGTTGAATCTCTGAACACATTTTAAGGTGCATTTTAAATGAAGTATTTGCCATTAAAAGTGCACTGTTGTTGTTTTTAATAATGCCTCCTTTTCCACCCTATAGGATGGGCTTAGGTCATGTGGGAACAGCAAAGATCAGAAACCATGGCGTGACCTTGGCTCATGAGCACTTTATTTTTCTCTGCATACCGTGCAGCTCTTCTGAGAAACAAATGACTCCATCAGACTTTGAACCAGCTGGTGGAACAGTGGTCAGCAGAAATGGCTTTCCTGAAGTTTGTTCCTGCCTCCAGCTGAGTCACGTCCATTATTTCTTAGGCATTGTACTCAGTCCAGCACCTGCCCTTCCTGTAATATAAGGAGTTAACCAAGCCTGTGGCTTCAAACTTCCTTAGAATTAAGATGACAGAAACTGTGGCTCTTACCAGGAAACAGGCATTGATTAAAATGTTGAGGTTAGCTGTAAGCCTGCTGAGAGAATCTTCATGGGGAATGCTTTGAGGTCAATTCAAATCGTTCTTAAACCGTTCTGTAAGTCTGGGATTAGGCCCTATATTTTATAAAGGAAATAGTTATTCTTGCTTACTTGGAAACATCAAAATCTGCATAGTCTTGGATCCAAGGTGTGCGTTCTTCTATGCTCCCCAGCAGAAGTTTTAAACTAGGCCACAAAGTTCATTTGAAAGAGACTGACTATTAAAAAGATTGGGTTTAATCCTTTCAAAGAACCAACTTAGGTCAGAGGAAGCTCTGTGGCTATCCCATCGTTCAAGTCAACTGAAGACTGACTTGACTTTATAAATACTATAGGATCTTGGTTTTATGTTTTATTAGCCCATATTTACTATATATAATAGTGATTTTTTTCAACACAATTTCCTGAGCCTTGGAAGAGGTGATGCAAATGTCCCATTTAAGGCTGAGCATTCAGCAGCCCTGTGGTCTCACCAGCTTATTGTTATGTAAAACGCTACTGAACACCACAGTAGCAGGAGTCCCACCATTGTGAATACTAGGAACTAGAGGAAGCAGAAGCATCTGAGACATTTCCGGATGTCTCTCCTAGATGAGGAGATTTTCATCCATACTTAGCAAATGTCATTATATAGTTTCTTGGGATCAATTTGTCAAAATGTCTGTGTCAGAACTTTGTTTCCAAGGGGATGTTTATAGTGTGAAGAAGTGTGGTATGCTGGATTGACTCCTTCCTTCCAATCTATCTACTGGACAGGCTTGGACATACGCTTGAGAATTTGAATTTATCAACACCGTGGCAGCATCTTGAGGCAAAAACTGTCCCCTTGTCTTCTCCTCTTCTCAGCCTCTTCCATTGTGTCCCCAGTGATGAGCAGCTCAGCCTATGTGGTGTCCCTTACCAGATGGCCCTCTTAATAAGTGCCTTGTGCTGGCCCACCCTCACATCCTTGATCCAAATGTGAAATGCCAGCAAATAAATCAGTGCATGGCACTGGGCTGAGTTCTCAGGAGATGGAAGAAAGCCCCAGGGAGAGGAAGTGGGTGACAGCTCTTCTGTGTCTGTGTCCTTATTATATTATGGCCAGTAAATAGAAGACATCATAGGCAAGGAGGAGAGAGAGAGAGAGAGAGAGAGAGAGAGAGAGAGAGAGAGAGAGAGAGAGAAAGAGAGAATGAGAGAGAGAATAAACTCTCCATGTTGTTCTGACTACCTCTCTCCTACCTTGCAAACAACACCCCCATCTGAAGCACCATGCAGGGAGTCCACTGTCTTTAGCCTTGGGGGTAGACAATGCCATACACAGATTTCACCACCAGACTAAAAATGCAACAGAAATGAGTGGGTAATGAGAGCAGAGCAGCCAGGTCTTTAATTGAATTAAAAGCTGGGTGACATCAATGCAGACACCTGTCCAATTACAGACAGGCCAAGGTGTTTACCGTTGCCGTACAAGCCATTCGAAGATGACAGGAATCTTTCCGCCCACAGATTAGCATAATGAAGGAGAACAGATTACTGTGGATGCTCGCCAAACACCTAGCTTGGCAGCTGGGGGTGGGTGGGGGAGGGAGAGGAGTAGGCTGAAGGATGGAAATAGAAGCCCGGGCCTCCATCTCTTCTCCAGAATGCTGCCATCTTGCTTTGGTTTCGATTTTTTTTTTTTTTTTTTTTGCTGGCTGAGCTTTTGTATTTGCAGACATTTAGTCAAAAAGTTAATTGTAAAATCTCAGTGTGGAAGCCACCTCCCCTATTCTCCTGTTTCTCAGTGCATGGGCTCCTTTTAGAGGCACAGCAGCCTGCACAGCTAGTGTCAGCCCCACAAGAAGTTTCTCTTAGGGAGTCGGGCTGCCTCCAATTGTTCATGTTTCTCTTTGCCTTCTTTGAAGTTTGAGGTGAGAGCAAAGGAAAGAGAGAAATTAGTCTAGTGTTGGAAATGCTTCTATATCAAAAGATACAGTGCAGGGGACATTGGTGATGAGCCGGAGGAAAGTCTTCACAGGCGCAGCGAACCGGCATGTCTGCTTTTAGTAAACTGTAGTGCGTGCGTGTGTGTTTGCCTGTGTTTGCATGGGTACAGCGTTTATACATGCAGACTAGAGGATGACCTTACCTGTCCTTCCTCCGGTACTGTCTTTCTTAAGACAGGCTCTCTAACTACCCTGGAGTTAGCAGAGTAGGCCCAACTGGCAAGCGAGTGAGCCCCAAGGATTCACTGTCTCCATCCCCGCAGCTCTAGGGTTACAAGGTCTGCCTCTACACCTGTTTTGTTTGTGGGGTGGGCCTATTTGGAGTTTTTGGTCGAGGTCTGGAGCTTGAACTCAGGCTCTTGTGCCTACCAAGCGATAATATCAGCAGAGAAGATGCTGACAGCAGCAAGATGCTTGCACAGAAGTAGACTGACATGTTCTCTGTACTCATTGACCTGGGAGTCACTGTGAGGGCCTCTGACATGGCAGCTTCTCTGTACACAAGCTCTCCTGAGCCAGTCTCCACAGAGAAAGCCCTTAGAGCCATAGACAGAAGGGGGTCTTAAATTCTTCCCTACCTGGATCGGTTTCCTTTCCTCAACCAAAGTTCCTGCCCTTCCCTGAGAGCTTGGTCCTTAAAGAGACTCTCTGTACTTGACTTCAAACTCCCCTGGTGTGGTGTGTCAGGACATCTCAATGCCAGGCATTAATGCACAATGCATTATCGCTTAGAGTGAGAGCCAGGGCCCTGCTGGGGCTGGCAATTCAGATCCACACACTGATGCTCCTCAGCTTCATGGGACACTCACACTTTTAAGACATCGATAATGCTTGCTCTATGCTTATCGAATGCTGCTTCAGCTTGCCTTCTTCCATTATCAAGAAAGACAGGCAGGCTTTCTGACATGGTTGGGGCCACTTTCTGATTTCATAGAGCTGTGTGGCTGAAAGGAAGTTTGAGAGGTCATTTGCCTGCCTAGTGAATGAGACACTCAAATGGAGAACAATTTCTCAGTGATGTCCCCCACAAGGACATCCACCTCAAACCCACTTCAAGTTCACAGTGCTGGTATTTGCTTCTTGGTTGTCATAAAGAGCTGGCCCATTTCTCTGTGGACATTTTCTCTCTAGAATTCTTTGTAACTCTGTCCTACTCTACATTACGTGGTATTTTGTTAAATGATGATAGTGAAGCAAACATTTTGTAATTGTCCTTTATAAATTTGCCTTTACTTAGAGGCCACCTGTCTGGCTAGATCTAATTGTCAACTTAACAGCCTAGATTCATCTGAGAAAATAGTGTCAATTGAAGAATTGTCTAGATCAGATTAGCCTGTAGGCATGTCTGTGGGGGTTGTTTTGATTGTTAATTACTGTCGGACAGTCATGCCCACTGTGGGCAGTATAATTCCTAAGCAGGTGGTAACGGACTACATAAGAATGATGGCAAAGTGTAAGTTGGTCTGCAACCCAGCTAGCAAAGAGCATCCTTTCTGTTTCTCTTGCACTTCTTTGCCTGTGAAGTGAGTTGGCTGGAGTCTGTATAGAATAGCATGCAGGCCTGCCTTCAAGTTCTTGCCTTGAGTTCATGCCTTGACTTCTTTCAATGGTGAACTGTGGCCTGGAAATGCAAGCTTAAAAACACCTTTCCGACCCTAACTTGCTTTTGGTCAGAATGGGCTATCACTGTACAAAACCAGGACACTTCCTGTCATCTGAGACTCAGAGGTCTGGATCACATGAATGCCTCCATGCACACATGTCTGAAGACACTGCTTCTGCATGAATCTGTGTGTGGCTACCATCACTGTAGTCCTGCTAGCTTTAACATCTCTTGTGTCAAAAACATTATAAAAATAAGTTCTCTTCTCAATCATCTTTGCTAAAGGCTGAAAGAAAAAATATTGATAAGTAATTTTTGAAGGTCAATTATCAAGATAACACTTTGTTTTCCACTGGAGACAACATAATTATTTACCTTGACACTCAAAGCAAGACTTGGGAAATCACTTAAGGATCAACAAGGCTGTATTCAATATGGACTACTTACTTAGACTTAGAGAGGCATTTTGCCTTTGTCAATAGTGTAACTTTTTAATAGGCATCAACTTTAATCCATCCAGGTAAGTTCCCCTCACTAGAGCAAAGGCAATCAACTTCCTGTCCCAGACAGTACGATGGCAACATGGATGAGCAGTCTTTCTTTGTGACTTCATAACCAGAGAAGAAGGCAGGAAGCACTGACTGGTCACCCTGTGCCTCTTTCTGAAGTTCCTAGTTTATATTTGGGGAAAGTTATTTAGACACTTTGACAGACACTTTGCATCTTGGAAATGCAATGTAATAGACAAATCCCCCTTGGAGTTAGGAAAGAAATGCACTCCAACCTAGAAAAGGGTAGCACATTTTTTAAAAGTGTGATTTAGAAATCATGCAAACTTTCCACCAGGGATCCAAAGTTGGCAAACTCCCAAAATTCAGCTCTCTTCTCCTCTCTGTTTTTCCTCTCTGTTCTCCATTTTGGAGCTTCCATTCTTGGTGGTTATTATTGTCTTACCTGCTTGAAACAGGAAGCATGTGTGCTTTGATAAATGGGCTGAAGAATGATCTACTTTCTCCTCACTGTCCTTTAAGGTCTCCAAACTTTTCTAGGAAATATAATACAATTTGGTAAACCTCTCTGGCAAAGCATAAAGCTGGAGAAAGTATTTTGCTGAGAGGTTAAAAATAACTATCCTTCATTTTTTTTTCTTTGATTAAATAGGCCTTCTGTAAGCCTGGAGTAGAGTGTGCGTCTTCTAAATTCTCATGCCTGCACACTCTAAGGAAACTTGACTGCTGTGTGATGAGGCCCTTAAGTGAAGAGGAGGCTTGCTGTAGGAATCTCATGACCCATGTATGTTCTGCTTAGCTTTAATTGTCAACTGGACTCAGCTTCGAGTCATCTGAAAGGAAAGCCTTGATGGAGGGATTGCCTGAATTGGTTTGGCCTGTGAGCGTATCTGATGTGGACTATCTTAGTTGCTAACTGATGTGGGAGGATCCAGCCCACTGTGGGCAGCACCATGCCCTGGGCAGGGGCAGAGTGGTGGCCGTGGTGGTGTGGGCTGTGTAAGGTAATCTTGAGTCTGCCTACCCATCACGCAGCTTGCTTTCTTCATGGTTTCTGCTTTGAGTTCCTGCCCTGACTGCAGTCAGTGACAGACTTTGACCTGTAAGTTGAAATAAATCATTCTTCCCTGACAAACTTTTGGTCACAGTGTTTGTCACAGCAACAGGATGGAACTGGAACAACATATATGCAAAGAGATTTATCAAATGGAAATAAACTAAGCCTAGCAAAACACTAATGCTCACTCTGTGGTCAGGTTTCATGTGATCCTCCCTGACTATGTGAACCTTTCCTGAAAAGCTGATAGAATGTCTGAAGTTCCACCACGGTACTTCAGTTATGATCTGAGGAGACAGTATCTCAATATATCCTTGCATAAGGTCAAGCATTTGCAGTTCCCGCCATGATGGTACCTTAATTCCTAAAAGATATTTCCATGAAGGGTTTTATATCACCAGCCAGGATGCAACCTTATGTCTTCTCTGAGTCAGTGTCCCTATGTCTCCACTAATGATGTTCATCTGTGAGAGACCTCTTTTGTCACATGTTACATGATTTATGTGATGCATATGTTGCTTTGTATCCCAGTGTACCTTGCTCATGTTGGCAATATAAGTTTCATTCTCTGGGGCCTGACCCACTTCCTATTGGTTTGGTAGTATACCAATTCATCCATGTAAGTTATGCCCTACAGACACTCAGAGTAGAGCTGCACTTCCCAACAGCAAGGATGAGTCAAAAATGTGGTAAAGCTAGAAATGCCAAGACATATTTTATGATGATGTTTTCATTTTGAGACTAGGATTTGTATATTGTAATAGAGGTACTAAGAAGTGGGAAACAGGAGCTAGGGAGATGGAGAGATGTCTCAGTGGTAAAGAGCTGCTCGCCACATGAGTATGAGGACCTGAGTTCAGATCTCTAGCACCCAGGTAAATGTCAGGCGGGTGCAGCAGCCCACCTGTGTGGGATCTCAGTGGTCAGGATGTGGGAATGAGATCTTGAAGGGCAGCCTGGTTAACTAGACTAGCTGAGTCAGCAAGCTACGGTTCAAGTAAGAGAGCCTGTTTCCATAGATTAGGTTAAAAATGATCGACTAAACTGCCTCACATCAACGTCTGGCTTCCACACACACTCACACACCATGCACAAACATGTGAACATGCATAAACTACTATGCACACACTCTATAAACTATGAAAACCTAAGGCTGGAAAGATGGATCAGTGGTTAAGACCATACACAGCTCTTGCTTAGTTCAGTTCCCAGAACCCATGGTGGGTGTGGCTCACAACAGCCTACAACTCCATCCTCGAAGGATCAGACCCCTTCATCTGGCCTCCACAGGCACCTGCACACTTGTGAACATATCCCTGTGCAGAAATGCATGCAGAAACACAATTTAAAAGAAACATAAACCTTTGAGAAATAAGGAAATAAAGACTTAGAGGTGTAGTTCTGTGAAACAACAGTTGCATGGGGTGCTTACATCCCGAGTCCCACCCCAAGCATGGCAAAGAAAAACAAATGGACAAATGTATCCGTGTTATCAGCAGATTGAGGCAGATTGAGTGGACATGCCCATGGGATGCCATGTGAGGATGCTCACCCTGCAGCATCAGAACACTGGGGTGATGAGAAGTTTTCAGAGTCAGAGGCTCTCTCCAGGATGAGGCCTCATAGACCAGGTCAAAAAGAAAAAGAGGCATGAAGAGCCAGTCCGGTACAACAGCAGGCCCTTAAAGGACTCTGGGAATATTCGGAGTGAATCAAGGAAAGAGACAAGCTGTCCGAAGTTAAACAGCTCAGGTTACTCCAGTGGCACCAGGGCTACAGAGGGAGCCCATGACCAGTAAGTGCAGGAGTGACTAAAGCTGGCTTGCTTGGTTTGGGATTTAAGAGACAATGACTTATCTTTGAAAGATTAAACTCCTTCAGAGGTGATGGAGGCAGGAGGTGAGCTGCAGCCACGGTGTGAGTTAGACGAAAACCATCTGCACCAGCATTGTCTGTGCAAATAGCTGTGTGTGTGTGCTCGAGGTGCTACGTGCCTGGAGTGCTAAATTGTGATAGTAAATGTGTGAGGTAAATACCACACCATCCCGCCACACACACCACTCTTAGGGCCTCTTCTTCAAGACAGAGATTATTATCCGCGGAGATTTGTGAAGATGAAGGCACAGGAGTCTGAGCAGCTCTCTTAGGCCCATGCAGCTGCATCCCAACCTGAGCAACTCTGGCTCCTTGCTGCATGATATGGATGAACGTAAGATTGTGTTGGCATGGATGGATTGAGAGGCAACTTCTTGAAAATACAGAACTCAGAACAGGGATCACAGACACTGAGATATGCAAGAGGAAATGGCAGTCCCGGTGGCAGGTGTGAAAGAGAGAGGGAAAGCGGAGGCTGTGCTACAGAGTAGTTTCAAAATTAGGAAGACCCCAGCATGTAACACAGTGTGTGGGGATGTGGGGGTGTGTGGGGGTGTGTGTGGGTGCGTGCGGGCACGCGCGCGCACTCGCTAGCTTGCTGCCTTTGGCCACAGACTGTGAAGAGGGTGCCAGGTGGTTGAGTATTTTGCAGTAGACGCACTGTAGGGAGATACCTGTGTAGCCACTGAGGTGAAGACGGAAGGAGAACACTAAGGATCATGGGTAAGGATGAGAAGTGAGAGCTAACCACAGCTTACTGTCTTTGCTCATCCCTTCTTTTCATTCTTTCCAGTCACTAAATCCTCTGTGGGGAGGATGGACACAGATGCACATCTGTTGACATTTGTACTTGACTCAGGCTGAGGACGTAACTCAGCAGTGGCACACATTTGTAATCCCGAGCTGGGGAGGCTGAGACGGGGGGTGGGGGTGGTTTGAGGGTCCTTGGTCAGGTAGTCCAACCTAATTTGCAAGTTCAGATAAATGAGAAACCTTTTTTTCAAAAATCAAGGTGAGAACAGCTAAGACCTCTGACCTTCACAAGCACACATACATGTGCACACAATATACAAACACACATATACACAAACACACATGCACACAAACCACATGCACACATGTACACACACACATGAATGTATAAATACAAATAATAAAGTGCTTAGAGGGTGAAATCCCTCACCAGTATTGCTACCTTGAGACAGTAATGTGTTCTCTGGGTTGCTGAAGGCTTAATCAATGAGGGACATAATGAGTGGACTACCTTTTTTGTAAGAATGATAACACTCTACCATTCTGATCAAAGCTTGTTCAGTAGGAGAAAACCAGAGAAAATGCTTACATTATATGTCTGAAACTTCTTTAATTCATAGGACTCGCCTATGAATTAAAGAGTCTCTCTTTGGTTATGGACATCAGTAGGCAAAAGATGTTTTCATGTCTGGGTACTTTCAATTGCTGAACAAATCTTACATGTCTCCCGTGAAGCCTGGTTAATTCAATACCTCCCTATGTGATGCTTCCATTTGAGACAGGTGTCTTAATTAAATAAACTAATAATTTCACAAGTAGAAGTACAAAAGCATAATTATCCAATTTGCTAATTGTTCCATTGTGTGAATTTGCATACTTCTTGTTTACCACACAAACAGTTTGTCTCGGTGTATCCTACTAAGGAAATAATGGAGCCCCTCCTGGGAGGAGCATTTTCTAAAGTGTGTTCATAAACATGGCACGAGGGCTCCTTAGTTAAAATGTTTGAAAAATGCCAGGTTCAAGCAAATTAAATGGTTAGTGTTTCTGTGGGAGGTCCAGGCCCTGTAATGAAGTCCCGCACATTATACAAGTATGGGCGCTCTGCATCATGAGCAGAGTGGGTGTCATGCTTTTGTTCATGAGTTACCCTCTTCTATACTCAGCAAATGTTTTCTCACTGGTTACGTGAGAAAGCAAATGAAAGCTATGGATTGTGATTTTGCACCTCTTTGTCACTGTATCTTTCTGTGCCTTGTTCTTTTTCTCTGCATCTCTCTCACTCTTCACACACACACACACACACACACACACACACACACACACACACGCTCACAGGGAGTTCTTTGTAGACACTACAGCAAACTTACAAACCTTTTGTGTCCCCCTTTTATCTTAGGCATACTGGCAGGACTGCGTCCCTTCCAGAGCTATGCTATAACTCTGACTGCTTGTTCTCAGGCGGGCTGTACTGAGAGCTCACATGCTTTGAGCATCTCTACTCCACAAGAAGGTAAAGTAATTTCAAAGGTCTTGACTTCCACATTTCAGTCATGAATAATAAAATAGGAGAAGAGCTAAATGCTGCGAGGCCATTTGCTGGAAAACCCCGACCTAATTTGATGACAAAGTGCATTGCCAGGCCATAATTGCTCCCATTTTTTGGGGGGGTGCGAAAATGAATCAAACTCCATAGCCTTTAATGACATGCATCTTTAATAGCTGTAATGCAGATTAATGGGCTTTTTAATTGCTGTTACATTGTTCATGCAAGAGCCTTGTCATTAATATGAAGCATCTGAAAGATTAATGAAAGCTTCCTCATTTTACTATGGCTCAGAAGTAAATCTAGAGACAGTCTGACTAAAAAGAATTGATTGTATGGCACAGTATGAAATTGAGAATCAAACGGCTGATTTCCATGGTCTCTTTTAACTGCTAAACACCAGCATGGGCAACAATGATTCCAGGAGTGCAGAGCCTCCAGATGCCAGTTGAGGCACGATCCATCACTTGTGCCTTCCTACTTGAGGCTCACTTCTGTTGTACCTGGGATGTGCAAATGGTTGGTCTAAATTAATGCTTCAGAAAACATACATTAGGATGGCAGTGGGGAAGAGAAAACATCCCGGGACTCCAAACACATCTCTTTAGGAAATACCAGCTCTCAGAATGCTAAAAGAGCGGTCACTTTGTATTTCTTTCTCCTGTGAGCTGTCTAGTAGGAAAGTTACTTAGATTTGAAAGCCTGCTCTTTACAGCAAAAGTCAGCCAGCAACACATGCTTGCTTGGTCTCTCTCTCTCTCTCTCTCTCTCTCTCTCTCTCTCTCTCTCTCTCTCTCTCTCTCTCTCTGCCTCTATCTCTTCCTTCCTTCCCTCCCGCTCTCCCTTTCTCTATCTCTCTCTCCCTCCCTCCTTCTCTCTCTTCCTCCCTCCCTCCTTCTCTCTCTTCTCTCTCCTCTCTCCTCTCTCTCTTCCTCCTCCCTCCCTTTCTTTCTCTTTCTTCTCCCCCTCCCTCCCTCCTTCTCTCTCTTCTCCTCCCTCATTCCTCTCTTCCTCCCTCTCTTCCTCTCTCTCTTCCTCCCTCCCTCCATCTCTCTCTTCCTCCCTCCCTCTCTTTCTCTTTCTTCTCCCCTCCCTCCTCTCTTCCCTCTCTCTCTCTTCTCCCTTCCCTCCCTCTCTTCCCTCTCTCTCCTCCCCCCTCCATCTCTCTCTTCCTCCCTCCCTCCATCTCTCTTCTCCTCCCTCCCTCCTTCTCCCTCTTCCTCCCTCCCTCCATCTCTCTCTTCCTCCCTCCCTCTCTTTCTCTTTCTTCTCCCCTCCCTCCCTCTCTTCCCTCTCTCTCTTCCTCCCTCCCAGTATACACGCTTCCCTAAAACCTCCTTTGTGCCCCTTTCACCTCCTACATCTTTTTGCAAACACCATTTGCATAGGAAATGTGTTAAAAAGAGAACCACGCAGAGAGAGAGAAGGCAGGCAGAAGCCAATATGATGACATGGTGATGAGATACAGGATTTTGTAAAATCCCTCTTGAGACCCTTGATTCTCTATTTTATGCCTGCTATGGACCAAAGCCCACTCCCTCCTCTGGGCCGTCAGGGAAACATCATCATCCTTTCTCAACACCATCCCAATCTAATCTACTGAAATGGCGTTGTTTCTCTCAGTGTGAGCTTGTGTCTTCTGGGGCACACCATTGTCATCCTGATTTGGACTCATTTCTGCCAACCTCCATCTAGGAACGTTCATGTTGCTTCCTCTCCACCCTCTTGTCTAGATTTTGCCTAATAACCCTCACAGCTATTTCACAACCATTTTACCAAGCAATTGTCCGCTCATCTGCCTCAGTCCCCTTGTCATGATGTGTATAATCCCCAAATCTCTTTTCCAAGGAGCCATGTCTAATATACAGAATGATATTTCTGTTTCTGGATAGTTTTAGTTTTGCTCTGTTTTTTGTTTTTTTTTTTGTTTTTCTGTGATTTCAATTTATTGGCTAGTGTAAAAATAAGCTTTTTTTCAACAACTACAGTGTGGTTTCAGTATACAATTGATTCAACTGTCCATGTTCTGGCCATTCCTGTAGGTGGACAGTTTTTAGAACATCCCAGTTAGGAAACACTCACCATGTTGCTCATTTCAAATCCTGTGCACTGCCAGGCCAGTGCACATTGTTTCATCTGCTTAACAGGTTCAGCCCCAGGAGGACATGATGGGTTAACAATACTTTTGATGAAGTAACACAAACGTCAGTCAAGGGAACTAGAGTAAGGACTCCCCATCCATCACAGATGCAAATTCTCAGGAATTCAGGACAGTTATTTAGCGCTGTTCCTAAAGCAATTACTGACAAGCTGCCTGCGAGTCAGAAACACCTCCATGCATGGGACTACAGTTTTAGCCCATGATTTATTGGTTTGGGTCTGAAAAGTTTTACTTAGAAAAGTAAACTAAAATTAGACTATTTTACTTTCCCACAGCACCTCAAGAAGTTCAGACACCAGTGGCCTTGTCCTTTCCTGATTCCCTGTCATTATCCTGGAGTCCACCCAAACAAGCAAATGGGATTATTACTCGGTACTCCTTATACGTGGATGGGAGGCTGGTCTACACAGGCAAGGGACAGAACTACACAGTCACAGGTGGGCCTTCTGTTATGACCAGGTAATAGATTCATAAATGTGTTTTCTAGATGAGCACTGCATAAATGTGTCTGAATCGGGGGAGTGATTTTTGCCTCCTTGAGACATCAAGGTGTAGTTGGAAATTTCTCCGGTCCCACCTGGCCCCACGGTCCTGCAGCTGCTTGTAAAACAAGTCACTCAGAGGTTAATATTAATTACCAACTGTTTGGCCTACGGCAGGCTTTTTGCTGGCTAGCTTTAATCTTAACCCATTTCTATTCATCTATATTTTGCCGCGTGGCCGTGGCTTACCTGTGTCCCATTACATGTTGCTCCTTGGATGGCAGTTCAGCGTCTTCCCCCGACCTCCTTTCTCTTCTCCCTATCTCTCTTGGATTTTCCCAGCTGGCTCCATCCTGCCCTGCCATAGGCCAACACAGCTTTATTTACTAACCAATAGAACAGCGTATATTCACAGCACACAGAAAGACATCCCACAGCATCAAGGGAACCTTGGGACTGTACTAGCCCAGACCTTTCTGGATGCCACAGACCATGTGTTTGAGGCCAACTGTCAGTGTAGCCCCCGTGCACATGGGCTCTGTGAGCTGACACTAAACTGGTGACATCCTGAAAGAGCCCCATGGTCACGTGACTAACCATTTGAAATCTGCCTGCATGAGAAATAATTGAAGATGTAGAAAAATGACTCGGTGCAGTACAAATATTAAACCATTTGAGAAGGAACATCTAGGTCCAGATTACACGACACCTAAGCAAAATGAAATTGCCAAAAGATCTCTCAATGCTAATGCCATCTGGTATTTGCGGTGTTTTTAGGCCACATGCTATTTGCCCGTGCTAGTTATGTGTTTCTATTGTTGCATGCGCTATGCCGGACTCCCCGGAAGACAGAATTACTTACTTGTTGATTGATTTGAAAACTGAGTCCTAGAGATACCAAGGCTTTGCGAAAGGTTATAACGAGTTAGAGTCAAAGGTAGAATTAATTATTCAAGGGTTCACTCATTCACATGAATGCCCGGTACTAAGATGACAAAGCAAACCAGCATGTGCCTCCTTTCCCGCTGACCCTGGCTTCCCAGGAACACATTCAGAGAGCAGCGCAAGGCACTGCTGGGCAGTTGTAGTCTCCTTTATGTGTTTGTCTCCTCTTTATTCTGAGACTATAAAGTGGACAAGAACTACGACCTTTGTATTTCATTCAGGATTAGATGGACATCTGTGATGTTTGTTTCACAAGGTAAATGCTGTCCCCACTTTACAGGAAACTGAGGTGTGACCAGATCAAAGTTGCATAGGCTGTGAGCCACAGATATTGGTACTGACCTAAGCATTCTAGCTAGTTGAACACTGTGGGTTTATGTGATATCTTCTCTGCTGACCTAAGCATTCTAGCTAGTTGAAGACCATGGCTTACATGATATCTTCTCTGAATCTTAATTCCTGAATCTACAACATGAGCGTGATGGGGAATCTCCACTGTCAGCTTGACTGGATTTAGAATCGCCTAGGCAACACAGTGCTAGGTGTATCTGTGAAGGCTTGAGGAGAGATTTAACTGAGAGAGGAAAAAACAACATGAATGTAGGTATGTGTGTTCCATAGGTAGACACCCCAGACTCAATAAAAAACAAGAGAGGAAAAAGCCAGATGAACGCCTGCCTTCCTCTCTGTTTTCAGATGTCAGCACAAGCTGCCTGACATTTCTTCTTCCACGCCTCCCCTGCAGTGGTGACCTGTCCACCCCACACTTCCACACCTCCCCTGCAGTGGTGACCTGTCCACCTGCAGCAATGATCCAAGATATACCCTTCCTTCCTTAAGACTCTTTTATCAAGAATTCTGTCCCAGAATGAGAAAAGGAACTAATACAGTGGGAATAATGACATTTGAACATTTTGAAGGAATTAGACAATAGAAAACATAGAACATGTTGTTTCTTCTTGTAGAGCAAAGTTGTAATTATTAGCCAGGTCTTTGCCTATAGTCCTTGGAAAGCTCAAGGAGAGGGATTGAGATTCAAGGCCAGTATCTTATGTGGTAAGTTTGAGGCCTCCCTGGGCTATGTGTCTGGAGACACATAAGAAAAAAAAGGCACAATTATCATTTCCTTAAAGATACAGACTTCATAGTACAAACTAAATAAAGGAATAATCATAAAGTTGAGTTGATGATGGTTCTGGAGAGATGGCTTAGCAGTTAAAAGCACTGGCTGCTCTCGAAGAAGACCTGGTTCAGTTCTCTCAGCACCCACATGCTGCTTACAACAATCTATGACTCAAAATCCAAGGTACCTTCTTCCTCAGGCACCAGGCACACACATGGTATACGCACATGCAACTTACATGCATAAAATAATGATAAATAAATAGTTTTTTATATAAAAAGATTGAACTGATGACATTATTTCAATTGGCATATATAGACAACAGAAAATGTTTCATAAATGATGATTGTTAAAACACACCAGAGAATTTTATACATGTATTAATGCACAGGGTACTCTTTCAGGAGCAAAGTATACTGTTGCTCATAAAGGGAAACCAAACATTCTGTCCCTAAGAGTCATTCCCTGAAGGAACCCTTCTCATGATTCCTGAGCTACCAAATACCTTTATAGCCCCCTCAATGGTTTTTAAAAAGTTTTTGTAGGTTTTTTTCCCCCTATTATCTTGGATAATTCCTTTTTCTCCTCCTAAATTGTAAGTGCAAGAGGATATGAGTGTGTCTGTTTTGTTCATTACTGTGTGTCCAAAACCTAGTGCAGACTGGGTAACAACTCAGCAGTGTTGGAGGAATGAGGGAGTAGTTGCCTGACTCTTGGGAATAAAGTAGATGGGAAGGGCTGTGATTCGGTTGGTTAAAGTGCTTGCCTGATGAGCTGATGATGGTTCTGGGCTCAATTCCCAGCACCACTTCAACCAGGAGTTCTGGTATGCACCTGAAATTCTTACAAGAAGGGGATTGAAGCACGGGGGTCAGACATTCAAGGTCAGCTGAGTTTGAGGCTAAACTAGATGGCAAGTGGTCCCATTGCAAATGAAAAGAAGAAGAGGAGGAAGTATGAAGGTGGAACTAATGGAGAGTAGATACATAGGGCTAGGGAATAAGAGGAGGGGGGTGTTCAGCCAGACATCAAACGTTTAAGATTCATGTGCAACAGCATGGATTGGTTCCCACAGAGTGGCTCAGCTGATGGCACATGAGCTACTGTGGGCTGGGAATATTTTGTAGACATGCTAGGCTATCATCCGGTGACATTTTGCTAAGCCAGAAGAAAAGCCATGTGAAGAGGAGAGAGCTGAAGAGCCCACACCAGTTTCTAATACCACCTGCAAAATCATGCTGCCTTCTGTAACTTTTGGAATGAAACACCAGCAGAGTGGGTCGGCTGGCAGACCTGCAGTGGGAGACTTTGGAAATGTTATCACAGTGGACCAGTTCAACAGGCGCCCTGTGTGCCCTGTACACACTCCTTTCACATGTTCACAGCTGCCTTCTCTAGGAACAAGTTCCTTAGTGGTTTCACTCTGTGTAAGGTTTTAAAGAAAGATATCTCCAGTGTCACCAATGGCATTTTTCTGTCTCTTCCTCACAAACAGCTTTAGTTCATGCTGTTGCCACTGAACAGCTTCAGATTGGAAGCATTCTGAGGCTTTAGTATTGTTCACTATGGAGAGGAGCCACGCCTTGTACTAAAGGTCAGACTAGAAGACGAATCTGATTCTTCTAATTTTTTTTAACATTTATTTTGGTTAGTTCTTTGAGAATGTCATACCTATCTTAATCACGTTCGTTCTCCTCTCCCTTCTCTTTCCTGATGTATCCACTCTTCCCTACCCACCCTAATCTGTGAATCACTCTCTGTCTCTTTCATAAACCTTCAAAAACAACTTTTGGGCCGGGCCGTGGTGGCGCACGCCTTTAATCCCAGCACTCGGGAGGCAGAGGCAGGCGCATCTTTGTGAGTTCAAGGCCAGCCTGGGCTACCAAGTGAGTTTCAGGAAAGGCGCAAAGCTACACAGAGAAACCCTGTCTCGAAAAAAAAAAAAAAAAAAAAACAAAAACAAAAAAAAAACAAAAACAAAAAAAAAACATTTGCTGTTCAAATGTTCTTGGATGTGTGGTCTTCTATTGGAATGTGGTCGACTAACCAGAGCACACTCTCTTAGAGAAAACGGTCTCTTCCTGTCCCAGAAGCTATCAGTTGCCAATAACTATTTGGCTTGGGGTAGAGTTGTATGCCCAGCTCCCCTCTCTATAATACGATTTTATCTGGCTTGGGCTTGCACAGGCCTTGTGCATGCTGTGAAATCGTTATGGGTTCATGTGTGCACAGAGTCTCTTCTGTGTCCAGAAGATGATGTTTTCTTGTAGGCATCCACCACCTCTGGCTATTATGTTCTTTCTCTCCTTTCTTCAAAAATGATTTCTGAGCATTGGGAGGAGGGGTGAAGTATATATGTCCCATTAGGGCTGAGCATTATACAGTCTCTTATTTTCTGCCCTGTGGCCAGCTGTAGGTCACTCTGTGACTCACCATCTGCAGGTAGAGGCTTCTCAGGTACAGTATGAGAGATGCACTGATCTGTGGGTACAATGATAGGTCATTAGAAGTTGGTTTAATGCTACGTCCATATAGCAGGTCAGTAGTGAAAGGTTCCCCTAGGGCCTGTGACCTGTCTTGCTATAGGTTCTTCACCTGATAATGCTGTCAGGAATGAGTTTCATCTTATAGAGTAGCACACTTTTGGCTGCATACAAAAAGCACACCATATGATCAACAATAACCACTACCTTAGGGTAACATGTTGGAAGAGTATTAAAAAAAAATGGAACCAAGAAGCAAACATCACCAATAACTGACAAAATTTCTCCAACCAAAACAAAAAACAGCAGTGGTGGCGCACACCTTTAATCCCAGCACTCGGGAGGCAGAGGCAGGCAGATCTTTGTGAGTTCGAGACCAGCCTGGTCTACAGAGGAGATTCAGGAAAAGTTCAAAGCTACACAGAGAAACCCTGTCTTGAAAAAACAAAAACAAACAAAAAACAAAAACAAACAAGCAACAACGACAAAATAGCTCCCGAAGACATGAGGAAGGACACTTCATATTCCTCTAATCTTATAGTTAGCAAAACTGAGGCATAGCCAGACCAAGAAAGTCAGTAATTGGATAAACCAAATTAAATGAGGGTCTACATGGTACTAAAGTACATGCCTGGCATGTGAGGCTGTCAGAAGAGGGTGTTGGATCCCCTGGAACTGGAGTTACAAATGGTTTCAAGCCATCATGTAGGTGCTGGGAATTGAACCCAGGTCCTTTGAAAGAGCAACAAGCACTCTTACCAACTGAGGCAGCTGTCTTTCACCGTTTCAGAATATTTTAATAACATACTTCATCTAGGAGATTTATATGAACACATACAAGCATATAAACATTTGTCTTTTTAAAAAATGTTGTGATAAATACTATATGTAAATATTGATCTGCTGTGTTTTAAAAGGGGAAAAGTGAATCAAAGGTCATTAACTTTTTGGACAATTTTATACTTCTATACAATATATTATCTCGCTCTTCCTCACCCTCTACTGCCCAACCGACTTCCTTCTTCCTCCTCTCCCATTTTTTTTTTTTTTTTTTTTTTTTTTTTTTGGTTTTTCGAGACAGGGTTTCTCTGTGTAGCTTTGTGCCTTTCCTGGAACTCACTTGGTAGCCCAGGCTGGCCTCAAACTCACAGAGATCCGCCTGGCTCTGCCTCCCGAGTGCTGGGATTAAAGGCGTGCGCCACCACCGCCCGGTCTCTTCTCCCATTTTTATGTCTTTCCTTTGGCTTTTACTTTTGCAAACTTGTTGGTCTACATTGTCCCTTGACTGCCAGAGAAATCAGCAGTGAATATCACTTTCAAATTTTTGAGATTTTTACTAACAAAAAAATATTTGACATTTATTTTCATTTGTAACTTCTGGTTCCACCAACTGCATTTCTGAATGATTATTAGACATTTGTGCTTTACTTCAAAATATCCAATTACTCTTGAGGAGCAGAAACTTTAATGGGGCAAGGAACAAGTTTGAAATTTCGTCAAGAACAATGGTTCATGATGTTTTCTTGTCCAGGGTCAATGGCACTTTAAACTCCTTTGCTCTTAACTGTTTAAAAACTCCATTCATAACACGATGTAAAGCCCCTTCCTAACTGTTCAAAGTGCCACCATGTGCCCCTCCCACCTCTACTTGTCTGTGGCTTCTCTTATGGTCTTCAGGTGAACAGACACCCTCCCACAGTGTGTAGGGAAGGGGCCTGGCTGGCAAGGGGGATGGAGGTTGAAGCGGGGCATTTCAGCCAGTAGCCACTTACCCTCTGTGTGCTCTGAATGTTTTTTCTTCTCCCTCTTAAATATGAAGCATTAAAAGTCAGATGCCTTGCTGCTCCTTGGGTCAGTACAAACTATATTTAAAAATGCGCACAGTTCGAATTTTTGCCTTGCATAGGCCATAAGCTTGTAGTACACTGGGTCAGTTCTGACAGTGAAGAATGAGTCCAGTTAGGGAACCTCCCGAAGGCTGTTGATGTTTGCTATAATAAATAGCACACACTTTAAGTCAAACTTTTTCATTCCATATTCAAAGGTAATGGATTTTTCGTAACCATAGTAACCTTGGTGTATTTCTGGATAAATACATGAGGTATATACATTCTAGTTTTATTTTTGAATATAAACTACCACATTATGTATTACTAATAATATGAAAAATAGGATGTAGGTTAGTGTAATGACAGCTTGAACTAGTATGCATTTTTCTTCTGCAAAAAATAAATATTTATCAAAAGTAAGGGTTCAATTAATTTTTCCCCCAGTTTTGTGGTATTCTGGTGGTGCCATTTATCTTTCCTGCAAGATATCCATTAATCTCTTATTTCTGTCCCATGACAGATTTTTTTTAAAAGAATTTTGAGTTAAAAGCAATTGTGTTTTTAAAACTTCTGATTAAAAGCATTATCAAAAGATTGAAGAACCGCTGCTGATAATGCTAGCAGGGCTATAGTGAGCCACTTAGATGTGTGTGTGTGTGTGTGTGTGTGTGTGTGTGTGTGTGTGTGTGTGTGTGTTGTGTCGTACATCCATGACTAGGTGGAAATAGAAGCCACTGTGAGAGTCTTCAGCATCCTGGGACTGCTTAAGTTAAGGCTGGATAGCATACTGATGGATGATGACTATCCAAGCGGTAGCCAACCAGATCATTCTCATTGTAGAGGGGCACCCTACCAGAAACAGGCAATCTTTAAGAAGTTTATAGGAATGTTTCAGAGAAGCCCACAGAGCTTTGAAGGACAGGAGCAGCATGGTGGTGGAAGTTGGAAAGATGTTCAGCAAACTAGCCAGAAAGTTGCTGAGAGTCATGCTACCCTGGAAGCAGGGAGAATGAAACTTGAAAACAGTTCTTCTGACACCTGAGGTGGTTTGGCGTTGAGATGACCTGAGCTATTGTTGTTGATGATTTCTAGACTGCCGATGGGGAAATGGCAAGGAGGATATTTTTAAAAGAGGTAAAGATACCTGATATCAGTGATAATGTGTGTGCTTGCTCAGGCCCAAATCATAGATACTTCTACTGTGATAAAACACCATGGCCAAGACAACTTTTGGAAGAGTTTGTTTTGGGTTACAATGCCAGAGGGAGAAGAATCCATGATGATTGGGACAGCATGGCAGTAGATAGCAGACATGATGGCTGGAGCAGGATGCTCTGACAGCTCACATCTTGAATGTCAAGCACCAAGTAAAGGGATCAACCAGAAATGGCTCTCAAAGCCCACCTCCAGTGCTGTACTTCTCCAACAAGGCCACATCTCCCAAGCCACTCAAAACAGCAATGCCAACTAGGGACCAAGTCTTTAAATGAGCCTATAGGGGGCATTTCCTTCCAAACCCCCACAGGCCCATCATCTATCAGGTCTGTGTCAGTTGTATGGTTTAATATGAAGGTGGCATCTTCCCAGGACCTAGGATTCTCTGAATAAGGTGGATGCAGTGAACCATGGGTTAAAGTAATGTAAAAATGTGTAATGTGCAGGGCTGGAGGCAAGACCTTGAAAATGTTGGTGAGATGGAGGAAAGCTAAGAGAGGAAAAAGGAATGTTGGATGAAATTCTGATAACATTGGGTAGTTAAGTATTTATATCTTTAACCTACTAAACGTACTACAACTTTCCTTTGGTCTTATTTGTCAAGGTCAAACAGTACCACATATAAAATTCACCAAACACTTCAGTCTTACTATAAGAAATTTATTGAAGATGTAGCTGTATTTTTTGTGACACAATAAAAAACAGATTTAAAGGTTAGTTACCTCTAGCCAAGTGTTAGAAGGAACCTTATCAATACTCTACAAATTTGAGCAACATTATATAGATTCGTGCTGTTGGTTTACAATAGATCTTTGTAGCAAAATAAAACTTTCTAGTAGTTTCTTTAGACTGGCTTTGAACTCATCATGTAGCTGAGAATGACCTATGACTCCTACTATCCGTGTTTCTACCTCCCCTAGGCTGGTATTAGAGTTGTGTGCCACCATGCACTCCTTATTCAGTACTGGAGATTGAACCAGGCCTCATGCATGCCAAGCAAACACTCTAGTGTCTGACTTGAATCCCCAGCCCCAGTTTTATAGTTTTGAATACAGCAATGCAAAAGCACTCCTTGGACGTATTACTGGTAGGAATGCTGCTCAGAGAGTTGGGCCTTAAACCCCAAGCCTGAATGTTAATAAGGCAGAGCATGTGTAGATGGTTGGATAAGACCATAATAGCTTCCATAAGTCACAGGGTACCATCTCTTATGCCATGGACTATGGCGTTCCATTATACAAAGTTGAAAGAAAATTTGAGGATACATGGAAGGAAAAAAGGCTGTGAAAAGTATCTGGAGCCTTCACTGGTCACCTTGTAAAATGATTAACTCTGTGAACAAAAACTCAACAGTGTTTCTCAGGAGGTAGCTAGATACCTTGGCATCTTGGGTTAATGGTTTCTTCTCAAGAGTCATGTTTATTGAGTGGCACAGGATCAAAAGAAATGAAGTAGCATGTATGGAATGCTTCACTCTCCCTCATGCTTAGCTGTAAACACTAACTGAAGAGTCATCCTTCCGAGGAAGTGCTTCATTGTACGATGCACTGACGTGGGAGGAAATAAAATGTGTATATTTATATTTTAAGATCTGCTTTCTTATTCACACATGATATGATGACTTGAAATTTTTTTTCTTCTAAGTGCTATGAAAGGATTCTTGTACAGGGCCTTTAGAGGTGACTTGAGGGTGACATCAACTTACAAGAGCAGTGGAGTTCAGTGCAGGGCTGGTGATACAAGGTGACCTGTTGAGACCTTGACAAATAAAGCCTGCTGATTATTTTAATTTGTTATTTTAACTCTTGAAGTATCTTACAGAAAAGTGTGTATTAAGTGACTACCCAGCATCACAGACACGATCTCTGAGTGAGCAGTGAACAAGTGATATACACTTGGCTGATTGAATATTCTTGTAATATGTGCAATGACTTCCCAAATCAATCAACACCTTAGAACCCCCAGTTTTGTATAATAGGTAGTATCTGTCAACAGCATAGATTGGTTGTGTGCTAAATGTGAGTAGATCAAGTATAACTTGATTTTTTTCCTCACTGACCAGTTTTGAAAGTCAGGTGGAGAGTAAATCAGCACATAGTCTTCTTTATTGTACCCACAGATCAATACCTTCTGACCCCAGGCAGTTGCTAAGAGAGTATCGGTTCTTGAAGTCTACTGAAATTTTGTAAACTGAGACATCCACATTCTCCCCTTCCTGGTCTGATCTAGAAACTACCCCAGGTGATGTTTCAGCTGTGCACTCAGCACATAGCACAGGGAGTCACCAACCTGTGCACAGCCTCAGAGGATCCAAACCCATTGCTCCGAAGGTTTGACGATGGAATGTTATAACCATGGGCTTACAATGCTGAAGCCAAAAGTGTAATGGACAACCATGGTAAAGAAGTATTTGAATATACAGGATGAAATAAGTGTGCCTTTCAGTGAATTATATATGTGTATACATGTGTGTATACGTATGAGTGCATGTGATGTAAACATTTACATATGTGGCGATCTCCTCCTAAGCATGAAAAATTTAATCCTAGCAAAGGGATTCTAATACTTGCTTTTTCTTTTTCTCCCTCCCTCCCTTCCTCCCTCCCTCCCTCTCTTCCTTCTTTCCTTCCTGCTTTTTTCGTTTCGTTTATGCAGTGGTGCACATGTATGCACAGATCTGTATGCCTGTAGAGGTCCCTACCAGTTATCTTGCCTCAATTGTTCTCTGCCTTTAAGTTTTTGAGGCAGAGTCTCTCTCTGATTTATAGCTCCTTGTCTGGGCTAGGCTAGCTGGCCAGTGAGCTTAGGGGATCCTACTGTCTGTCTCCTCACTGCTCTGTAGTCATAGACACACAGCACCTACCTCTTTTGGGTGGATTCTGGGGATCCAAACTCAGGTCCTCGGGCATGTGTGTCAGCCATTTTACTAATATTCCAGTCCCCCCTCCCCCAACCTGCTTCTTCTCTTGAGGAAGTCATTTCATGTTTTAAATTCTCTTCTCTTGGAGTCTAAAAATTATATTTTGTTGTTTGGCATTTTCCATTTTAATGTGCTCGATAAAGTTGGTATAAAAGACATTTTAGAAATCTGATGGCATACATGGATTAATATTTACCTTCTGGTTCTCCCTAATCTCTCCTCTGATATTGAGTCATACCGATAGCTTCACTCGTTTCCTTTTGACAGTATCAGAATTGTACCCTGTACGTCTAGCACTGTCTGCTGCTGTCAAAATGTTAAACACACATCGCTTACCTCCATTCCCACATTTTCCTTAGATTCACGAGTTCTTCAGTCATTGTACACACATTTACCATGCGAATGTATTCTTCTGTATAAACCAATTTTAAACAGAGTGTATCTTTGTTCAAAACGTAAATTTAAAGGCATTGTATATAACCATTGTGTCATTACTCATTTCCATAATCTGTAGTATCTACCATCTAGGATGTAGTTGGCATCTCACAAACTTTTATTGGATTGAGTTAAAAATGAATCAATTTGAAAAAAAAATCACTGGGAATCAGTAAATTAATATTTTGAAGTAAATAAATACTGATGCATAATTCAGAAGTAATTAATATGCTAAACTTGGTAAATGGCTTTAATGAGGTAGGCTGTTCATGTAGCTTCCTAGAAATTTTCATTTAATCACCCAATAAGTAGCAAAAGTTTTTATTTTTAACTACTTGTGGTAGTTTGCTAGGCACATGTGAAAGAGTACCACAAACCGTGTGCCCTCCAGAAGGTTATGCCCAGTTCTGGTGAGTGATGTCGAGGATCTAGGCAGCAGCAGCACCTGTTGCCTCTGATGTCTGTATAGAGACTGCCCCAGCCTCCATCCTGGTTTCCAGTTGCTTGCTGGCCATCTTTGGAGCTTATTAGTTTGTAAGGATGTCACCACGAGATGAATCTCGATCTCAGCAGTCACAACTCTTCATCTAGTGATGGGGCTTTATAAGATTTTTTTTCCCCATCCCTGTTGGCATTCTAATTGATGTTGTCAATATGCAGATCTTGTTTCGCTGACCATATTGTTGAGATGTTAAGGGTATATCTTCCTTGTCACATGGAGAAGACGCCATGTCATAGTAGACTCCCTGATCCTCTGGCTCTTATCTTTTTGCCATTTTTCCACTACATTCCCTAGGCCTTGGGTGCAGGGCTCTTACTTTTCTTTGAACCCAAGTCTCTCTGTCTTTGAGATCCTTTCTTTCCTTCCCTTCCCTGCTTCTTCCAGGTATACAATTTTTAGGGTTTTCAAGGTATCACCTCTCTTGTGCCATCATGATTACAATGCATTCAGATGAAAGCTATCAAATATAGACTGGCGTAACTGTGTTCCTCATGTCAGAGCCCAAAGTCCTGAGCTTTTCTGAAGTAACGTTCAGTGGGCAACTCTTGCTGTATGGTGCCCCTCATCTCCAGTAGGCCTCTGAGCTTGTGTACGCTGTACCTCATCTCCAGTAGGCCTCTGAGCTTGTGTACACTGTCCCTGATCTCCAGTAGACCTCTGAGCTTGCCCTAAATCTCACTTCTCTAATTCATTTTTTTCTCCCTTTTACTCTGATCTCTGCATCTACCATTACATGACATTCTCCCTTCCTATAAACATAGCAACCGTATTGGATTTATGGCCCTACCCTGATCTCCTATGACCTTCACTTAACTTGATTATGTTTTATAACTTGATTAAGTCGACTGACTTAACCCCTTGATTTTGACTTAACTTGATTAAGCTGAGGTCATATTAAACCTCAAAGACTCTATTTCCATATAAGAACACATCAACACATGTATAGGAGTGTAGGAATTGAACATGTCCTTTTACAAAACAAAGGTTTAATCCAGACTGCCTGGATTGGATCTAAACTTTACCAGTCTGACTTGGGTTTTCCACATTCTAGTTCTTCCTGATTCAAATCAACATGGAGACCATGTAATTCAGGATCCTCCTTGGATCCTAGAACATTCCTTTCCATGTATCTGTGATGCTTTCACCAACCTAATTTCTTGTAAATAGTCAATCTCTGATATGATCTCTTTTTTTCACAAATATTGGTTTCTCTCACAGCCTTTGAACACTCCATGATGTCTCTGTACAATCCCCATTCATACTGATCATCAGCTAAGATACTTTTCTTCTAGCCATGAACACCTCTCTAAATACATATTGGACATGTGATCAAAATTGAATTGATTTTATTAGCCATATCTTAACATTTTGTTTTTCTTCCTGAGTTTTGTCTGAGGAAATAGCAATACTATTTATTCTTTTGTTAGAAACAAAAATCTGAATGTAATATTGGATTCTCCTTCACCCCTCACATTTGATCTTAAAATTCAAATTCCTTATGTTACCTTATAACACATATTTCCTTGTCTACTTCAGTGGCCTTAAATAATTCTCATACCCTGTGTATTTCTACAATGTTATACCAGCATTTTCTGTTTGTTTGTTCTTGGAAAGACAAGTATTTCCCCATTCCTAGGCCTTTGACTTTCCTGTTTCCTCTGACTGGAATTTAGGTTCCTTGGCTCCTCACAGAGCTGAATCATTGTCTTTAGACAGCCTTAAATAATATAAACATCTGTGTATACATATATACATACACACTCAAGTCTGTAACTGCAGGAATATGAGAGAACAGTGTTTCTTGCTCACTTAGCAACTCTGAGTGCACATAGAACTTGTTAAGTAGATGTTCCTTCCTCCATAGCCATCCAAGGACCTAGGCAGATACTGTGTCTACCATATTTAATATATGACTCCTAAGTTTTCTCTAAAATTACCCCCCCTTGGTACAGCAGATGTGGAAAGATCATTGTTGAAGAATTTTATGGACCAGACCTAGAAGTGAATAGGTGATTTCTGCCCATCACTTTCCAGCAGTCAGAACTCAATCTCATAGCCATCTTAACTGTAGGGGAAATTCAGTAATAAGCTTTAAGCATTACCTATTTATTATCTCACATAGCAAAGAGCCAGAAGTTTGAATACATAAAGTTGGTTCCTAAGGCAGGTCCCACAAAAGCAAGCTGTTGGAGAGTTTGGGCCTGCTGGGAAAGACTCATTTAGGTTCTGAATTCATGTCCCTATAGAGGTAGGGCTGAGGTCCTGATTCTCTCCTGGTTTCAGACAAGACTGTTCTCAACTCTAGAGGCCACTACCGGGTCATTTCACAGAGTTCCCTCCATCTTTGTGGTGGAGAACTTTCATTGTGTTCAATCCCCCTGATGTTCACATTCTTCTCCCAGCATCTGAAGAATGCTGCAGGGGCCCTCCGTTTCCTTCTGCACAGCTTCAATGGAGCAGGGTCTACTGGCTGTAGCATGTTATTATAGCTGTTCTGCTTTACTGCTATTAATCTTGTACCAATCCTGATTGTTGTAGGGGTGTGTGTGTGTGTGTAGGAAAAAAACTAGAGCTCATATATGGTGTAGTGTTTTCTTTGTTTTAAAAAATCCACAGGGAAGCCGGGCGTTGGTGGCGCACGCCTTTAATCCCAGCACTCGGAGCAGAGCAGCGATCGCTGTGAGTTCGAGCCAGCTGGCTACAAGTGAGCTCTAGAAAGCGCAAACTACACAGAGAAACTGTCTCGAAAAAAAAAAAAAAAAAAAAAAAAAAAAAAAAAAAAAAAAAAAAAAAAAATCCACAGGGAATAGCACTCTCTTGCAGTGTATTACTGTGAATACAAGGAGACTACAAATTCTTATCTAAAGGGCCCATAATTAGACCGTACCCACCAGGATAATCTCAGTTTTGTATATTAGATACCAGTTTGCAGGAACCCCATCAAATCCATTATTTCTGTCTACACTGAAAGGGAAGGAATTGCATGAAGATTAGTGTTGACTGGATTCCCTCTCAGGATCCTTTTTCACCACAGGGTATTGCAGGACCATGTCTTATTTCCTGGTAGAAGGGTAAGAATGGAAACTACTTCAGTATTTAGTTTTGGAAGTAAATACGATAACAAATTTAATTGTGATGACATGGTGTTTGCCACTCACTGGTGAAAAATGAGAATGATTCCCAACCACCTAGTTCTGGTTTGAAAATGATAAAAATTACTACTGTGATAAAGATTCTTAATGCAAAATCTCCTTCAAGTTTGTATCTAAACTGCCTGTTCAATTCAATCTACAAAGTGTCTGTTGAGTATCTTTATGTATTAAGGTTCAAAGTTCAGTATGACTGAGACAGTGGAATTGTCTCTCACAGCTTTTCTATGGAAAAGCTTAGAAACAGATAGAAACCTAAGTAGAAACCCACTCAGCATGAGGAAACTTGCAGAAAATTAGAACAAAGAAAGATGCTACACATTGAGGAGTTGGCAGGTCCAAGCCAGGGCAGGACATACAGCATGCACAGCGTTATAATGCTCATTTTGTGAAAACCAAACAGGGCCTGTTGTAATATGCTGAGGCTTGGGCAGCAGTGAGAAGAAAGGAGGTAGTCCAAGGGTCAAAGGTGCTAGGATAAATTGAGATAAGTTTTAAACTTGGTCGTGAGCTAATGGAGAGGGATTTTCAGGAAGTAAAATAGCATGAACTTGGGCTGAGGAGGTGGCTCAGTGGTTAAGAGCATGCACTGGGTCCCAGGAGACTCAGATCAGTTCCCAGCACCCATATCAGGCAGCTCAAAAATGCCTGTCACCCCAGCTTCAGGGGACCTGACACCCTTTTCTGGTCACTGCAGGTATCGGTGCATACCCATACACAGATAGATACATATACACATTATTCAAATAAAATCTTTTTAAAAAGGGGCATGTGATCACCAATGTTTTAGGAAGTAAAAACATCAAAACATTAAGATTATTCCCCCAAGAGTGGAGGCTGGACCACATCACTATCATCTCCATGCCCTGAGCAGAAAGACTGGTTTGAACTTCAAATGCAAGAAGCTAATTGAACCCAACAATGCAGATGGCTGCGGGATGGAAAAAAAAGAAGAAAGGCATTATAGTCATTTGTTAACAGCTCCGTCGTATTATGTGTCTGTGCATTGACCAGTGTAACATCCAATCTTCTTATTGTAAAATCCTTTTAAATAGTGTTTAAACATATTCTGATGACACAAGCTGCTGAGGTATTTGCCCTTGGTAGGGATTTCCATTAACCTTGTTGTAGATACTGTATGTTTTGGGGATGTTGATTATGGGAAAGAGCATGGTGACATCACTGTAAACCACAGCTGGTTAAGCTTAGAGCCTTTGTCGTTCTATCCGATTTGGGAAACTCAGCAAACCATAGGAGAACGCCCGATTAACAGAGCTTGTGCTTCAGATTATCAGGGTGCCCTTTCTTTAATGGTGTGGATAGAGGGAGATGAAAACCCTAACGCTGTAAATGATACAGAGAAATACCCAGCATCCAGATAGTAGGGCTCTTAGGGGAAATTGGTTGTACTGTAGAAATTCAAAGATTAGAGACAGGTTCAATTCAAATGGTTTGGTTTGTTTTTTGTCTGTCAAAGTTTTCATTGTTTTGAGAGATCTTAGAGGAATCCTTTGGTTACCTAATGGGTAAGACTCTCTCAATATTTTTTATAAATTCTCTTTAAGATAATATCTCTGTGCCACAGAAGTAAAAAGTTAATGTCCAATGAAAACTGGGGTTCCTTTTTTTAGTCGGAAGGTGGGTGATAAAGCCCCAAGGAAAGCTTGTTTACTTTAGTCAGGAGGTCAGTACTGAGCTTGTCATTTATACTGTATTTGACTTTGTCCATGACAGAGTGGGACACTTCAGAGCAGCCCTACTCAGTTACTCCTGCTTTTACAAAGCTTATTTGCTTGCTCGTTAGTCTACTGGCTTGACTTTCTTAGATGGAAGGCCTAGAGATCCAGCTCTCTCACAGCCTTCTGTAGCAGCATTCACTCTCTCCTGTGACTTGTAGACTTTCTCTACAGACTGGGAAATACAGTCATCAGAAACTGTGACTCTGTGTCCTGATGACAAGGAATCCACCCCAACTCACCCAGATTGAAAAGTACTCTGGTCTGTCTGTGATCCTGCACCCAACTTTAACACCAAAGGGACAGGGTCTGCTTACTTAAAAAAAAAAAAAAATGTAAAGAAAGAAATATACAATCCTTGGGAGAAATTACAGTGACTGAGGACCCAACACCAAATGTCACCTGTTACTGCTTGAAAATTTGGTTCATGTTAAACTTTCTTTTTTTTTTTTTTTTCGAGACAGGGTTTCTATGCGTAGCTTTGCGCCTTTCCTGGAGCTCACTTGGTAGCCCAGGCTGGCCTCGAACTCACAGAGATCCGCCTGGCTCTGCCTCCCGAGTGCTGGGATTAAAGGCGTGCGCCACCACCGCCCGGCTTTTTTTTTTTTTTTTTTTTTTTTTTTTTTTTTTTTTTTTTTTTTTTTCATGTTAAACTTTCAATTGTTAAAATTCTGCCACTAATAGAGCCGGCCTTCACCAACCCAGCTCTATATTTTCCAGCTTTCTGGTTTGATGAACACATGTCCCAGGAAATCATCTCACTCTGTGTTCTTCTTCCTGAGAACTTCCCTGAGATGTAACCTGATATCATCAATTTGATATTTTATCATTTTATTTCCTGCCACTTTTGAAATTCTCGAATCTTTTCAGTCCGCGGCTTCTTCCTCTCTTAAGATTCAATCAGTTTGTGCTGAAGGAAGGCCATTAATTTCTATACACAGAAGAAAATCTTCAAACCACCTTGCAAAGCACTTTGCAGGAAAGTGCAGACCCTCTCAATGGTTGTGTATCAAGGTGTTCGTGTGCAGATGCCTAAGGAGGTTTGTGGAAAGGTGCAATTGTTGGTGGGCTACTTGCTGGACAGGAAATGGGTAACTAGAAAAGAAGTAGGGGGGGGCTTTAATTTGCATGTAAGGACTTTTGCAGCTTTCAAATGACGTCTGCTGCATACTTGTTACTGTGTTAGTCATTTAAGTACAATTTAAACATAAGGTAGTTCTCCCCCCCCCCAACACACTGGTACTGTCAGAAAAGGACTGCCAGTGTCCCCAGACTCTCAGTAGAGACCAAAGACTCGAGCAATCTACGTGCACTGTGTTTCCTATATGTAAAAACCTATTATTAAGTTTAACTTACAAATTAAGCATATCAGAAAAAGACTAATAATAAATAGGATAATTATAATGTTAGGCTATGATAAAAGTTATTTAAATGTATATATTGTATTTCTGGAATCTTTCATTTCACACTTTAGACTACAGGTGACTGTGAGTAACCCATACTGGGAAAATAGAACTATGGGTAAGAGGAGAATTACCACCTACAAAAGTGATACAAAAGAAAATTTAAAAACACGAGGAAAAAAATGACTTTTCCACTTCTTCACCTACCAGAGACAATCACTAGTTATAGTTTGGCTTATGCATTTCAAATCTTCTGAGTTGCTTTCGTTAATGCACAGCTATAATCCTAAAAATGGAGTTGGACTATCCTACAGACCATACAATAAATAAACATATTATCAAACTAGTATATTATTTTTTAAATCATGCCCTTTGTGTCTGTACTACATTTTAAATGATACTGCATAATATGTTTAAGGAGTCAATTACAATATTTGAATTATCTCTAAAAGTTATTAGAAATACTGTGATATGTGATCTTACACACTTTTATTTTATATTTTGTGTATATACAGGTGCAGTTTCTTTAAATTCCCTTGATGCTTTTGTGAATTATTTAATTTGATATATTCTCTTCCTATTTGTAAATATTTTTAACACACATTGCAATGCTTACTGTTTGCACAGAAGCTGGATAACATGATTTTTCTGTTTTTATCATTTAGATCTTATCATACTTTATGTTAAATCTTAAATGAAGGTATTTTGGGTTGAAAATGTTTTATACCATTAAGAACAGAGAGATAGCTTAGTGGTTAAAGTCGTTGGTTGCTCTTCCAGAGGACCTGGGTTTAATTCCCAGCACGAATGCAGCAGTTCACAATCATGTGTAACTCCAGTTCCAGGGCATCTGATGCCCTCTAATGGCTTCCACAGGCACCACATGCATGTTGTCCACAGACATACATGCAGGCAAATATATCCGTGTACCTAAAATAAAAATAAAAGTTGAAAAAGTAGAAAATATAAGTATTTTCGACCATAATAACCTCCCTAAATATTTTTACTTGCCAGAATAAATTTGTATTGATATTTCTCTTGATAATTTCTACTCTCCAAATATTTTCACAGGTAACAGATCCTATGCATGATGAAATTATCCAATGACATACAAAGTTTAAAAAAAAAAAATCATTCCCAGAACTAGGGAGATAGTTCAGGCAGTGAAATGTTTACCACTTGGTTGGGTTACCAAATCACACTTGATAAAGCCTGGTTTGGAGACAAGTGTTTGTATCTCAGCACTGGGGAGAGTATACATTAGGATCCTGGAGCTTACTAAGTGCCTTGTCAGCCTAACCTCATCAGTAAACCTCATGAAGATGAGATACCCTGACCCAAGAAGCAAGCTGGACCACACTTAACTAAGGACACGCAAGGTTGACTTCTAGCCTAGTTATATTTTGTATATACACATGCATGCCCCAACCCCAGAAGATTATTGCCATTTTATACATACAGAAATAGAGCTTCTGAGATTCCCATTGATTCATCTACATTCATCCAGCTAGTTAATGACATAGCTAGGAATAGACTTTTGGCACTCTGATAATATTCTGTCTTCAAAATCACAAGCCTCAACTGGATGTTTCCTGTAAAAGGATGATGGAAAGTGTCACTGGCTTATTAATAACAGTCAGTAGTGTCAAAATATTACCACAGCACTGCTGTCTTCACAGCATCGGTGCGTTCTTAAGGATGGCATGTCAGTTAAAGTGTCTGTTCTTCAAATGTGAGCCTCAGTTTTTAGAATTTAAAAATATCAAGTAGTTATAAAGTAACTTCTGCATAGTTAAAAGAGAAGATTAATATATGCCCATTCCCATTTGTTTTTGTGAAATAGGGTCTTGCAATATTGTCTTAATTGGTGCATAGTTCAAAGGTCAAATGTTTGCCTTAGTTTGCATGTAAAACATGGGATGAGCTCTGTTGAATGACCCCATCTAGACTAAGGCACCCTGCTGAGGGACTGAGGATCCCTCCCCTGACTGCTATATTGCCCATCCTCAGACTTAGAAGGAAGGAACAAATCCCAGGAGTGCTGGGAAGTTTGTCTCTGATGCCCTTCAGGGAGTTCTGCAATGATGACATTGTTCTAGTACTTTTCCCTCTCTTTATTATGGAATTGTATGCAAGCCTATGCCCGCCCCCTAAGACTACACTACTAAACACATATACATCTGAATAATTATTTTCTGTTGGGAGGTCAGAATCTTACTTTCTGCCATTTGGGTGGTTCTATTATGAAAAAAAAAAAAACTCAAGACAAAGTAGATTATAAATTCTGTTAAGTTGAATGTTTGGATGTCACAAAAATCTATTAATATACAGATAATTTTAAGAGCATTACCCTCTGTTGAATCTTAGCTGTAATGTTAAAGTTGGTTTTAATACATAAATTAAATAAAAGGTCCCCATACTGCTCTGGATCTTTAATGTGACCCCAAACCAAACAAACTTCCAAGTAGACCTTTCTCAAATATAACAGCTGTGAGAAACCTGCTTTTTAAAAATAGCCTATGAAAATTGAAGTGTGGTTTTCATGTATTTATATCATTTTGTCTTAATGGCATCTATATTCTGCTCACCATTCTAAATTCACTGTTTTCAAAAGGTGTGATATAAATAAATTTAGTTAATAAATACCACCATTAACCAAACATTAAGTAATTCAGAAAATAAATGTCTTATAAAATGATCACGTTGAGCGGTCTAAGCAAATCTCATCTTGGCTTCAGTGCTGATGGAGACATTTGCTCTAAGACAAGCAAATGGGTACATGTTTATTTACTTTCTCTTTTTCTCTGGTTAGCATAGTCATATAAGTAAACAGATGGATTGAGTCTATAAATATTCTTATTATTTATCGTATGTATGCTTTACTGTGTAATATAATTTTTTAAAAGAAAGAGCCCAGAGAAAATAAGACATTTAGGGGTTAATATTGCAACATTAATGCTAATATCTTGAATTTTATTTCTATATGTATTTTGATGCTAGCATCTTCACTTTAATTTGTTATTAATCAGTGAAACTTTAGATGCTAAATTAGCTCTACTTACAAGTATCTTGGTCTCCTGAATAACAGGTCCACAGTAGTGTGTAATTTTGTGAAAATATTCTTCTCAGGTAATTTGCAATCCTTTATTGCAATTTTCTGAAGCAAATAAAATGGGTTAGAATTATAGCTCTTCGTATATGTGGATATATATTTGTATGCATGTAGACATAGATAGACTAATAGATATGGATTAAACAGGTAGATTAGTAGGTAGATGTTGATGACAGATGATAGATAGATAGATCATAATCCGAACAGTGTGTAGTTCAAGAAATAGTGAGAATGTCTCATACAAATCTCATCTTCTGTATTCAGTGAGTAAGATACATGGTTATCAGCCAACAAATATTTACAGAGTGAGTTAAATAAATGAATGGCAAGAGAGTTATTTCTAAATCTATGCATATTAAGTTAAACCCACGTGTTTCCTTTTTCTAAGAAATTGACCATATTTCCTGGATTTAGCTAAAGAAACATGCACAGTATCATCCTAAATATTCTATTCTTGAATTGTATTGTTTCTGATACTTCTGAATATTTGCTAATCAGAATAGTATTTCACTGAAAGAACCATTTGGCTTCTGCTAATTTTGATATTGCTTTAAAGTTGCCATCTCTCAGCAGTGTTCCATGTACACTGTATAAAGACACTTACGGCTACCTGTCTTAGGTAGCTCCAGACTTATAGGTAGAGATGTAGCCACACGCTTCACCTGCTCTTTGCTTATTTAACTCATTCACACACACTCTAAGCTCCTAAGTCTTTGCGGAGTTCTCTTTTGTTTTTAAACTGCCTTTTCCAAACACGGTGATTCTATCTAAAGGAACATTAAAGTTTTGTCTGCCTGCTTTTGAAATGGATCTTCATTCTTTACAATAACAACTACACCAGAGATAAATGAACAGGAAATAAGTTACATGGTTATTATTCAAACTCAGATGCAGTTCATGCCGTCTTCCGGGTGAAACCATAATAATCTTGATTTGTGTCAGAGTCACTCATCTCAGTGTTTAAATTTTAAGAGCTGTGAGTTAATCAGCAGCTAAGAGCACTTGCTGCTCTTTCAAAGGAGTGGGGCTAGAGTGGGGTTCAATTCCAAGCACCCACATGTGGGTCAAAACCTGTAACCACAATTCCAATGGATTCAATGTCCTCTTCTAGACTGCCAGCACTTTACACATATGAGTACAGCATAGATGCGGGCAAAAAACCTACATACATTAAAACAAAATAAGTAAGTAAAGAGTCAAGAGTTAGTAACATAAGGGAAACCACCGCTTTTAATTTTGTAACATCTTTTATAGTATTATCAGGAGTATTTTGACTAAATATATATGTTCTTCCACAACATTTAAAGAACTGGGAAAAGACAAGCAGTTATAAATATAATTTTAATTATATACATGATACTTATCCATATCAGGCATTACTTAATGGATTTGTATTTAAACTTAATGTTACTTAGTGTTATGTATTTCAGATGTATTCGGATATGTATGGCCAAGCAGACTTTAGTACTGCATATATTTTACATCACACTCTCATTCCTCATCTCTACAGATTGTGTTTTTATGTGTTTATTATTGCTAAAGTTGGGTTCCTCAGGCCCCCCTTTGTGATCGATGAGTATGTACTCTGTGATTCGTGTATTACTTTGTTTCATAGTTGGTTTTGTTGCTTGCTTGTTTATAAAACAACCTGGCAGCAAGGAATGAAGTTGGTTTGGAAATCAGATAAAATATGAAAATAGACTCAGTTGTCCTATGCTTTTTATCACCTTCTAACGGGATCATCTTCACATTCTTTCCCTAAATGTGTATTTTAAAGATGTTATTCATCTATGAAACAGAAGGGGTCCCAAGGTCCAAATTGTAGGTACCACCTACCCACTGATTATATCCTGAAGTGCAGATAGAGAGCTTAGAGATGAACAGTTAAAGAGATCAATGTTTTTATTTCAGATTTTCTCAGAACCCATTAATCTGATGTACAAACACGTCTCATTAGCTGTAATGACCATATTTCCCTGGCTCATTGCCTTCACCTGCTCTAGATGACCTTTGATTTAGGGGTACTACCCCTCATGTGTTTCTGGGAGTCCATATGGGTCACATGTGCTTAGGGTGGTGTCTGGCACCAGTGGGCCAGTGCCCCGGGAACTCCCTGAGGTGTTTCCACATTTCTGCTCTGTGCAAACACCCTCGTCACGGGGCACTGGGATCTGCTCCGCCATCACCCAGTTCTCTCTTATTGCTCGGCAGACTGGGTACCAGTAAAGGACAGCGTCTTCTCAGAGTGGTCATTTTCTTCTGGGAATGAGGCCTTCACGCCTAGCCCCTCTTCAGTTAAATCTGTTACTGGTGGCCATGGGCCAGGCTGGGTGTTTACAGGTTCCCTTGGCCTCTTATTCGAAGGACTGAGGCAAAGCCTTACACTGATAGCAGAGCAGCAAGGAGACTTTATTCAAAGCAAAACAATAGAAGTGTCCAAATTGACAGCTGGACATACTAGTCAAGATGCTCAGCAGCCCTAGTTATGGTTTCGGGGTCTATTTCTATGGGGGATTAAAGGAAGGAGGATGGGCTTGTTACTAAGGCCATGGTGGTTCTCTAATTTGACTGGCAGACTGAATTCTTTCACTATTTCTCTTCTGTGTCTGTTTCTTCCTCTGTGTTAGATTTCAATAACATTGTGCCTAATTATGCACTGGCATAATGTAGTGACTATGGGATTCTCCATAAAGGTTGATGTGGGAACAAGGTTCCACCTTCTTACACATAAACCCAACTAATCTAAGTCAGGTTGGCTATTTTACTCTTGGACCCAGACAGAAGTGGAGTGTAGTTGAATGGACTCTGTCTAAATTTGATGGTTTTAGGTTGAATGACTCTGTCTAAATCTGATGGTTGTTAAAAAGATAAATTTATTTCATTCTTCAAACAGAGGAGTTTGTGTAGCTGGATGTGCATCTCGCTCCTAGGTTGCTAAAATGTTGCAAGGCCGGTGGTTTTTCAGAGAGGGTTTATGTGCATAGTTCATACAGGCATGGGTCTCAGGCTCCCAAGTACATTATTATTAGAAAAGAGGTGAGAATACACCTTATGCCTAGTTGTTATGTGACATTATTCCTGGGGAGATGTAAAAAGACATCTACTCACCCCAGCTTTGGAATCCATGACAGACCAAAGTAAGATCCACCCAAGTTGAACTTAATGAACCAATAAGTTTTCTGGGGTTTCCTTCAGGAGCAGAAATGCCTCAAAGACAGCTGTATCACCAAGGCTCATCCCCGCATGGATAATAGCTCACAAAAGTTGGAAACCTGGAGCATACTATGCAACCTGCAGGTAGCTCAGCGACTAGAGCACCCTTTTCAGGTGGCTCAGTTGTTTCAAGCCTCCCTCCTTCAGGAATCTCATTTGGTCTCTGCTTCTTTCAATCAGCGTGGTTGCTCTGAGCCTCTTCTATGCAGTTCACCTGGTCTAAGATTGTCTTCCAGAAATCCTCACTGTTTATCTATGTTTAGGGAAAGTGGAGCATGTGAATCTGTTCAGTTTTAGGAACTTCCTGAAGCTATTGAGTTGTTTTCTTCCTGAGCTTAAAAAAAAAAAAATTCCCTGAAGGATGGAATGTTTCACCTCGCTTAGAATATCCCTTTTCACATCCTGTGTTTTAGCTAGCTTCTCTACAAAATAGAAGACTTTTAGTCTCAGAGGAAATTGCTCTATAACACAAAGAGAATTCCAGGTTGATTTTTTTCCCTGTGGTTTCCTGTGTTGAATTCTTCTAAATGTTGTGGGGGTTTTGTTGTTGTTGTTTTGTTCTTTGTTGTTTTTTTTTTCCTGTGAGAAATACAAATGACCCTCTAACAAGTCATGTCAAGAGTTGAGTTATTCTGTGATACTCATGGGTCAAAGTTTGAGGGTTCTAAGTTTTTATGCTTTATTTTGGCTTTTATTTCTGTGGTTTGATACCCTACTTTCTCAGCACATGAGTGTGTCTTCCAGTACAGAATACCATTAAAGCCCATTGTTTAGGCATTTTTATGAAGATTTCAGTATGTAGGCATTGGGATGGTCAGTTTTCATTGTCAACTTCACTTGCTTTAGAATCACCATGGGAACGTAGCTCTGGGTGTGTCTATGAGGGCATTTCCAGAAATTTTTGAGTGAGGTTGGATAGCTTATCCTGAATGTGGGCAGGACCATCCCTGGGGCTGGGGTTTCTGACTGGATAGAAGGGAAGAAGGAAGCTGAACACCAGCCTTCATCTCTCTGCATCCTGACTTTGTGTGTAATGTGGTCTGTGGCCTCACGTTCCTGTTGCCACTCGATCCCGTCTGTGTGTAGCATGAATCTTAAAAGTTCTTATGAATAAAAATCAAACCTGGAGCCAGGTATTGGGGTCAAAGCTGGAGATCAGAGACAGCAGAACAAGCCACAGCTTCCTCACCTCGCCAGTTTCCCAGCTGATCCTGTTTCCTCAAACTGGAAGCTTCTGAGTTCTCATCCATATGGATCTCAGCTGAACTGCTTCTCAAAAGCCTTGAAAGCTTAACTAGCTAAAAGCTTCTAGTTTCTGGTCTTTACACCTTATATATCTTTCTGCTTTCTGCCATCACTCCCTGGGATTAAAGGCATGTGTGTCACCATGCCTGGCTGTTTCCAATGTGGCCTTGAACTCACAGAGATCCAGAGGGATTTCTGCCTCTGGAATGCTAGGATTAAAGGTGTGGGTGCCACCATTTTCTAGCCTTTGTATCTAGTGGCTGTTCTGTTCTTTGACCCCAGATTAGTTTATTAGGGTGCACAATATGTTGGGGAATACAATACCACCACATCTGTGGACTGTGCCCCAAAGCCATCCAAAGCAAACCAGCCTTCCTGAAGCTGCGCGTGTCAGCTACTCTGTCACTGCGATTCACAGTTAAAAATCCCAGTATTTAGGAAGAGTAGAAGGATGTTGGTGTGCTTTTCCATTTAGGCCCTTCAAGACCTATGAAGTATAAGCTGGCTTAGAATTCATGACAGTCTTCATGCCTCAGCCTTCTGAATGCTTGGAATACGGAGCTTTTCTAACCCCCTCCCTGCTCTAAACATCCACTGTAATGACTTATAATCCCCCTCCCCATTACAAACGTCCATTGTAATGACTCACACTGTCAGTCCAGCCTCCAGTGTCTTAAGTTGTTCCCAGTCCACAGCCCTGCTCACTCTCTCTCCTTCCTTCACAGGTCCTGGCCACCAGCTCACCTGGGCTGTGGGGAAAACACTTCTGTCTATGCTTGGACTAGGTTATTCTGAACTGTCTTCTCTAGCTCCCTGCCTTTAGAACAGCTCTCCCCTTTGTAGCAGGAATCTTAGAGGGTCTTATTAATAAAATCAAACCCAGAGCCAAGTACTGGGGTGAATGCTGGAAGGTCAGAGAGACAGAACAAGCCACAGCTATCTCACCTTGCCAATTCCTCATTTCTGGTCCTGTTTCCTCAGACTGAAAGCCTCTGAGTCCTCATCTCAATGGCTCTCAGCTGAACTGCTGCTGCTTGAAAGCCTGAAGCTTAACCAGCTAAAAGCTTAACTAGCCAAATGCCTTTAGTTACTGGTCCTCATGCCTTATATACCTTTCTGCTTTCTACCACTACTCCCTGGGATTAAAGGCTCCCTTTCTGAGATTAAAGGCGTAAGTCACCATGCCTGGCTGTGAACACATGGATTTCTACCTCTGGAATGCTAGGATTAAAGGCATGTCTACCACTGCCTATCTTAAGTATCTAGTGGCTTTTCTGTTCTCTGACCCCAGATAAGTTTATTAAGGTACACAATATTTTGGGAAGCATAATACCACCACGCCCCTTAGTCTCTGCTCCTTTAAAACCATAACAGTTTTCAATCCAATGTTGTCTCTTTGGTAAAATTTTTGTCCTCACTCAACCAGATAATATTCTCTTTGGGGAAATATTAAAGAAATATAACTATAGTTGAATGCATAAAGGTTTAAATTCTCTATATGAAATAAAAATAAAAATGAAAACATTTCTATTATTGTTATTATTATTATAAAACAAATGAACAGCCAGGATAAAACATTTTATAGTATGATTATTTAATAGAAATTTATCCAGTGTGGTAACAAACACTGCCCTAGATGCTATATAAAATTGTTATTAAAATTAATTTTAAAATGAGGACCATTTCATTATATGTGAGAAAAATAGATAAATGGGAGCCTCAAAGTAATATATATATATATGAATGTATATGTATATAATACATATACATTCATATATATGAAATACAATAACAGCAGCAATATTAATAGAAATACACAACAGTCATTATATTTGTAAGTACTTTTAAAAATCATGTCTCTGTACTGTTAAGTAGATAGGGAATAAATTCTAATACTAATATGGCTGAAAATTGATGATTTATATTAAACATGCATCATTTTGTAGTAGGCATTCTCTGTTCTCTTTGTTAAATTATTTTTGTACATACATCTGTATATATGTCCATCTGAATGTGGGCTTGCCTGTGTGGTGTGTGGAGACTGGAGGTCAGCCTCAAGTGTTGACCACTACCACTCACCACCTTACTTTTTGAGGCAGGGTCTCTCCCTGAACCTGAAACTCACTGATTGGCTAGACTGGCTGGCCCATGAGCCCAAGAAATCCTCTTATGTGTAAGTACTCAGCACCACGTGACAGGCATGTGCCACCACATCTAGCTTTTGACATGGGTGCTAGGGATCAAACGCAAGTATTCACTTGTGCACAACAATCCCTTTACGAACGGAGCTGTCTCCCAGCCTGATGTGTTCCCTCTTACATGTTCTCTTTGCTCTTCTCTATGATGTCCTGTGCTCTGCCTCTGGACTTTCTGGTTTCCTCCAGTAGAAAGCATCTTGGAGAGATGAGGAAGGAGAAAGCTGTGAATCAGATGGGCAGCAGATGAGAGGGGGTTCCAGACCTCAGACTGACAGTGGCTCTGGTCCTCCACTGGAAGGAAGGCTCCTAACCCAAGAGCAGTTCTGTTCCCAGCTTGGTATGACCCTCAAGACTAAGATAGTCATGCCCCACCTGCTCTAAGATAATGTCAGGTGTGTTAGCCTTGTTGAACACTCCTCTTAGTCTTCCCTGACATTTAATGCATAATCTCATTCATATTTCTCTTTAATACAATTTTACTTGCATGTACCATCTGTTCTCTTGTCTGGATCCCAAATGATCTCATCTTATCTTTAAAATTCTAAGAATTTATGTTGAAGAACTAATGAAGGATGTTCCTAATAGAACACTGAATCTAGATTAAGTGTCACAGAGTAAAGGATGGCACCATTGGAACAGGAAAGAGTAATTAATTCACATTGGGAGAATTTGGAAAGGCTTCCCACAGGAGGCAGCATTTGATTTGCCTTTGAAGGGCGGCAGAAGGCTTTGCCAGAAAACAAATGTGTATCTTGCCACCTAGAAGAGACTTCGTGGCTTGTGAGGGCAAAGGCTCACTACTTTCTCATGTCATATTATTGCCAAGTATGAGATGAGGTTGCTGTAAGTCTTAAATTAATGTGGCAGGATTGATAATGACTCTCTATTGAAAAGCATTCCCAGGTGAGATTTGAGATTAGTAAAGCAGACAGAGTACGTACAATGACCAGTAGATGGGAGGTGGTAGCCAATGTTATTCCACTATTAAGACAAATACATAGCATTTTAGCTTCATGCTCCTGTATTTGGGAACACTGGCTTACACATTAATTCTTTATTCCTCACAGGTACCCAGTTACTACCTTTTTCCTTATGTCTCACAATTAATTTCAGTTGCTGAAAAGTCTAGAGGCTGGATAGATAGCTCACTAGATTAGAGTGCTTGCTGTTCTTCTGAATAACCCAAGTTCAATTCCCAGTTCTCACATCAGGTGGCTGACAACCTCCATTAACTCCAGGTCTAAGAGATAAGATGCCCTCTTCTGGCCTCCACAGGTACCCAAATTCGCTTGGCATATATTCACACAGACACACACAACTCATGCATATATTTTATCAAAGAAAACCTTTTAAAAGTTACTTGAGTATATATAATCTTGCAAAATATTAACTGACTCAATTGTATTTTCAAATATTGTAGTAAGTCTACCTCAATATGAAAGGATCTTCAGCTTTGAATGATTTGGCCATATTATATAATTAAATTTGTTCAGAGAGGAATCCAAGGGTATTGTCTCATTTTTCTCCTTTTGTTTGGGAGCTAAAACATTGTGTAAAATCAAAAGGCTGCTCTCAAATTAGCCATAATTTTCAAGTGGGGTGGGTAGGAGGTTTGAGGGGGAAGCTATGAGTGGGTTACTTGAGGCTTACATTATGAAAGAACTCAGACAAACAATTTTGGTTCGGAATACTGTGATTCATTACACACAGTTTCAGGAAGCCAGATTGGAAGACAGCTGGCTAAGGGTGTTGTCATCCTGGAGAGTATTTCGTGGCAGACGTCTGTTCCAACCAGACAAAGATGAAGAAGAGAGGAAAACAAGGCAGTGCTGTCCCTTCATTTCCTAAGTGACAATAATGAGACAGTGTCCTCCTGTACGAGCTACTGGATGATGACACCTAGTCAGCAGGGTTTGCCCAGCATGTGCCACTCATGACAGCCACACACAAAGGTCCTCATCCCTTTCCCTTACATGAGTAAGGACAGAATAAAGAACCTTGCAAGAGACAGGTATAAAATGACAGCCCAGAAGAGTGTCAACTCTGTATGTTGAGGAAAGTCAAGGGAGCTGCTCCATGGAGAAGAGAAATGTTAAGCCAGATCTTATAAGAGGTACGTAGATCTCTCTGACAAGGTGGAAAACAATATAAACAAACAAGATTTCTTCCAAAATGTGCTGTGTATAGTCATATGTCCTAGTCCTCATTGGGATAGTGATTCCAGCTTTGAATATTATCTAGAAAGCACAGGCTGGACCTTTTGGTGGTTAATCACCCATTTGAATTAGAGACAACCATGTTGCGAGCTCAGGCTTCTCTGAGGAATGAAAATGCAAGAATGTTCTTTCAAGCTAAATATAGCCTCTGATTTTCATCTTTTATAAGAAAAAATAATTTTATTTTGTACTCAAAAGTCTGGGCAAACATTTGTGGGGTAAGAGCTAGCTCCACAATGCAGAGTAAAGTCTGACATTGTGTGCACTCTGAGCAAGGTCTTTGCTTTACAGGTGTCTATGGAGCATACACAACCTCTTCTATCTACTGTCTAACATGTTATCATTGAGCCACCCTCTACTAGTAGTCAAAATGACAAAAGAAAATGTGGTCAGAGGCTGCCTGGAATGTTGTCCAGTTTTAAACATCCATGCAATTATTAATGGAAAGTACACACAGAGAGAGGAAAAGAAGGCCAGGGAAAAGCTGAAGTGTCTTATGTTACACATAAAATATTGGATTACTGGGTACAGAAGCAGATTATATGTCATCAAAGAGAAGCAGAAAGTACATTTTAATTTTCTAATTTTCTGCTTATCAGCTCATTTTGTAAATTGCAATCAATGACATTCTGTGAGCAACAGCACAAAATCAATTGTACAACAGCATATAATTCATGGCCAGTATTGTAAATTATAGTTTTCCTGACAATAATGGGGAGCGTTTCCATGCAATGGGATCCTTTGCTTGTAACAGTCAGGGGAGGGCCCATGATCCACTTGTAGTGCATATTAGAATGATCTGTTTTCTCCTCATCCAAAATTCCTGATATTTGGGCTTATGCAAATTATGTCATCATGCTAATAGAAAGCAAGATGTCTTGATAAGGTGCTTTGGGAAATGGTGTTCTTCTAGTTTTGGGGTTCCCCTTCCCTCAATTTACTGGAGTCAGATTTGTACATAATTTGTGGTTGTTAGACTCATGAGCCTTCCCAGTGCTCTGAAAGGGCCTCTTCCCAGCACTAGAGGTGTTACCAAACCACTTCCAGTTAAACCAGGAGACAATTGCCATGCTCTTCTCTGCTCTCAGTTCTAACCTGGTGACTTCATTCATGACTGGTTCCTGCAACTCAGTTTCTCATGGAGCATTTGTTCATTTTCACATGGCTGGCATCCCCTTTCTAGTGCCTTTCTAAATGTCCTTTCTTTTATTTTTTCCACTCTCTCTTCCCATTTCACCAACTGAGCCATACAGTGTAACTCCTTCCACTAACAATCCAGTCAGATTCCATTGTTCACCCTCTCCCCTTTACCAAGCTCTTCCTCCTTCTCACTCCTCTTCCTCCTCCTCTCCTTCATCATCTTCTCCTTCCTCCTCCTTCTCTTCCAACTTCCTCCTCCTCTTCTTCCTCCCTGTTGTTTCATGCCTCATTATTCAAATAGCCCTAGGGAATCTTCATCCTCTAATGGAAGCCCACTAGGAGTAATCCCATTCAAGGTGGGCAGAACATGCATCAGAATGATTGATGTCAAAAGGATGTTTGCATGCATTAGCTTTCTCTGTGCACCTGAGCTTGTAGTTGTCAGAATTAAGAACATCCCCAATTCCTATCCTGGAAACAGCAGAGCAGTCAGATGCAGATAGAGATTCCTAACTGAGAAATGTGACCTGGGAAGTTATTCTCTTCTAGTAATTAAATTAGCTGAAAGTTGGGGGAAATCAATTTGGTATAGGCCCTGAAAATCTTAGCTATATAATCCTGTAGGCTGAATGCCACCTGAGCATGCAGCTTTCATGAATAACAGTCTTAGGTACAAACACATTTGTACTCAGGCCTCAGTTTCTATGAACCCATGTGATTCTCTTTGTAACACAACTTAATATCTGACTTTGTTGCTGGCTCTGCAGCTGGGGTCCTGCTGTCTCTGATCCCAGGGGCAGGGGGTGAATAGACACAGGGTCAACGACACAGACTCTGGGAAGTTTGCAAGCAAGCCCTCATTTATTAAACAAAGGGCTGAGGTTTATACATGTGGATTGGGGCAGGCTTTGCTCCTAGCTACTGTGGCATTTGGGGCTTCACATCATCAACATCCAGTTTGGAGTTTATGGGTCAGGTTTCCTCTGGCCAGAGTGCTCTCTGCACATGTCACAGCTCTTTGTTTGCTTAAGGCATGGTCCAGAGCATTTGGCCTTACCTGCCTCATGACTTCACTCTCAAATAACTTAATCAGAAATCATTGACCCTCCCCATTTACTTTGGCATCCTTTCTTCTCTCCTGAAGTAAAGACATTCATGTTCATACACACCTTCTCAGAACTTGGAGCTTAGCTATCCAAGGTACCTCTTCCTCCATGGGAAAGAACTAATGTAGGGACAGCCCCTTAGACCCACAGTGGATGTGTATCCGTCTTCATGACTTCTGCATCATACTTGGGAACAGGAAATGCTTACAGGTTCCTTGAAGCTCTGTCTACAGACACCACCATCTTTCCTTTCACTTGATTCTTGGTCCTCACCTGGAACTCCATGTTGGAAGAGAGAATCATAGCCAGTCTTTCTGACACCATATTTCTTTCTCCTCCCTTCCATCTAATTTTCAAAGGAGAGGGAATGTGGAGCTTGAGGAAACATCTTGTTTCTCCAAAATGTTATATCTAAATGCTGAACAACCCCCAACCCCCTTGTCACTGTACTAAACTTTCCATTTTCTTTCCACACTCAGACCAGTAACTTTCTGTTTTGCAGATGACAGCACTTCACAGTTAAGATATAAAATTATAACTTAATTGAGAGAAACTTAGGGTCAAATAAGTGAGAGAGATGGAATCAGAAGAAAATAAGGGAAAAAAAAACTCATGGATTAACATGACTACTTCACTGACATCAATCCTCACAGCAGATAGAAAATGAGATAGGAGGAAATCAGAGGAGGAAATAGAAACTCCATCTTTAGACCCGTTAGATTCCGCAAGATTATTATGCCCAGACCATAAAGAGAGGGGGAGAAAGTAGCTAATACAGAAAGAGATAAACAAGGGAAATAGACAGTTACTGTTCAGTAGTCCCAAAGGCCCATTTCAGATAGAGGGACCAAAAATCATAGTACACTCAACATGTTCAGCCTGAAATGCCTCTTGTCCATGTTACTGCTGTAAGAAACGTTAAACACTTGAGACTCATCAGAGTTGAGAATTGGGACAGCAAGCTTGGCAGAGGACTCTAGAGTTACATGTTTGCTTGCTTTCTTGTTACTATGATAAAATATCTCATATGAAGCAACTTACATGGGGAAGGTTTGATTTGTCTTGCTCTACAGTTTGATAAGGGACATAATACATTGTGTCAGGAAGGCATGGTATCACGAGTGTGAGACAGCTTGTCACCTTACAGCCACAGTCAGGAAGCAGAGAGTGCCTGGGAATTAGGGCTACCCTAATGACACACTTCATCCCCAAAGATTATACCTCATAAGGCTTTCACAACCTCCCCAAACAGACTAACAACTGGGGACCAAGTATTCAAACAATGTGTGGGACATTTGACATTCCAACCACAATGTTCCAACATTTCCAGGGCCTCCTTAGGCTCAGAGATAGATCATAATGAGAACTGTATTCACTCCAGCCTCAAACCCTGTTGAAAAGTCTGAAGTTCACAGCCTCTTCTGACACCCAAGGCAGTTGCTTAACTCCAAGCCTCCAGTGGGGGAGCAGCAATTCCTGCAGCTGCTCATTCATCATCTGAAGCTGACTACGGAATCATTTAGGCTCCAGTGGCCTTGGAGAGTCTCACCCCTCCAGATCTTTTGTCTATGATGCATGTGACCTCTTCTGGACCACCTGCAGATTTCCCCAGTGGGCATCCCATGGTCCTGACATCTCTAACATTCTGAGATCTCCGTTGCAAGCTTCACTATCCCAGCTTCATGCAGTGGCCTCTCAGAGCCTTCTTTCAGGGAATCTGACCGTGCCTCATATTGTCTGACCTCAGATGCTTTCTGGAACCTTGGCACAAGCCCCCATGAATCCCTCCCTCATACATCTTTCATATCTGCAAAATTGGTACCACACAGCTTGTGTTGCCAAACTCTAAAGGCAACTTGAGATGCAGCCTGTGCCCATGGACCACAGTTGCGATGGCCTCTGTGTCCTGACACTGGGACAAACACTTTCCTAGGCTCTTTTCAAGTAAGAAATTGCTTCATTGGCATTCGGAGTTCAGGCTGACTCCTTTTGAATGAATTTGTGTTTTAACGAGTTGAGGCCTTCAGTTAGCACTATCTTTCCTTGGAGAATGCTGTCAACTGTCTCCGTGTAAAGTGTGAGTTTTCTCCTTAATTACGATAATTGCATTGAACATTACACCTTCTTTCTTTGAACCTTGATTGCAACTTGACCCTCTCTTCCATCCCATCTTCATGATACCGCAGTTTCATACCCATCTGTGCCAAGTGTTGCTATCACTGTAGACCTGGGTGAGAGCCATGAGTAGTAACCGTGACACAGCATGAACACTGTCCTGCCTGGAACATTGCTCCACTGGAGAAATCAGTCCATTACTTTTTAACTCAGCCTCAATCAAGCTCTCGGGCGTGGACATAGTACAAGCAGATTCTGATAGAGCACTTATTCCCACCTGAAACTTAGTAAGACAGGAATTCACATCTCTCTTGGTATTGTTATTCCGAACTCCCACCAAGATGGCACATTCAGCTCTACAGATAGCATTCTAAGGCTTCTCTACTTTGAAGTTCCAAATTCTTCACCTTTCCTCTTACAAACATGTGCCAAAGCTTCTTAAGCACTATGTGGTTAGGTCCCACTCCTTGGTACCATTTTCTCTATTAGTAACTTTAATAGTTTCTATATCAGAATAACTGGCAAAATCAATTCAAGAAGTAACATGTTTATTTTCATCTACAGTTTAAGAAGGATTCAGTCTTTAATAGTGATGAAGGCAGGGCACCATGATCATGAGGCAACTGGCTTCATTAGTCCACAGTAAGAAGGCAGAGAATAGACAGTAAGTGGGTCTGAGCGTAGAATCTCAAGGCTTGCCTCTAGTTGCCCAGTTCTTCTGGTAAAACTGTCCTCTGAAGGTTCATCACCTTGTAAAGCCATGCCATCAGCCAGAAACCAAGTGCTCAAACCCAGGGCCTATGGGAGACATTTCATATTCAAACCACAACAGTGAGAAATGGAAAGCACTTGGAGAATATGGCTTGATATCAGGTGATCAAAGGCCATAGGAGGGAAAGGCGGCTGTGCTGAACAGTCTGGAAATAAGATAGTCTCCAAAAACATGGAGATTGTTGGTGAAGGAGAGATTGCATCAGTGTAATGTGTTAAAGAGGTGGGCAGCAACCTGCTTGCGTCTGCATAGGGTGGATTTTAGATTTAGAATCTTGGGTACGGTTCCAACGATGATGAAGTAATGAGTGGAACTATGCTGGATTGTGAATAAATGAAGTTGAGGTGAAGGGCATTGCACTTGAGGAAGTTAAGTGAAGCCAAATTCAGGGATGAGTCATTATTGAGGATGTTAAAGTTGCCAAAAGGGAGATTAAGATTGAAAGGAAAGCTGAGCCAATGCTGAAGTCATTGAGGAAAGGAGCTGTGTGACATCGGAGGTGGAATAGGGCATTGCTAACTAGGTTTTGCACATAAATTCTTCTAAGTAATAAATTGATATTAATATACTACAGCCATTTTCTATCTGCATCATATGTGTGTATCATGCAAAATTAATATATATGCAGCTACCCCTATTATGTTACCTGCACATCCTTGTTCCAAAACACGTAATGATTTACACGGTCATCTGCATCTCTATCCTGGTTTTTTGTTTATTTGTTTGTTTGATTGTTATTCTGTTTGTTTTGTTGTTGTTTTGGAGCATTAGTGCTTGGTGGTTGTTTTTGATGTTCAGATATACAGAGCTTTGCCTTATTGTTTTTAAGAGCAACTTTCCTTTAGCTTGTAATTATAGGCCTCCATTGGTTTGACAGTTGTGTTGGATTCTTTGAGATTTTTAGACATTAGTATATTTCTAAAAAAAGATAATGGTGGTCCATGTAAGGGGCATTGAGGTCTCTCTCTGGTCTTGTTTATTCATTATTCAACAAATGAAAAATATTTTCATTAGGCATCTCTCCAATCATGAGATAATATGGTCAGCATGATAGAAAATATCTCTTTGAACTCGAAGGTTTCCATTCTCTTGAAAGGGATAAAAGGTTGGGATAGATGGCAATATAATTTGACTTGTTTTGATAATTATAATAAGGAAAACCAGGAAAGAGGGGAGCCATGACTAATGGTAAACTGTCTGACTATCAAGGAGACTACTCAATGGAGGATCAGCCTGGAGGATAAGGAAAGGTCATCTAAAAACAAAGGAGGAAATAGACTTCCAGTAGATAGAACAACCCCTTCAAAGACCTCCAAGTGTGAGTTTGTGATGTGAGGGGAACAGAGTTATATCTGGGGTATGAATGAATGGGAATGGAAGTAGACAATGGTTAAGTCAATTATTATCTGACTGGCCATTATTAGATTTCATTTTAAGAGCATTAAGAGGACAATTCAGGACTGTGTGTGTGTGTAGGGGGGCATTTTTTGTCATTGCTGCTGTTTCCAAAGAATCCGAAGAGAATTCTTGGCTGATGATACAGCTCTCATACTCTCTATCCCTAACAGCACCCCACCCACATAGTCTCTGTCCTGTCACTGTGGTTGCTTATCTGTCCTCGCTACACTCAGCTCTCCTCATTCAGTTCCTTCACATTTTTTTGACAAGCAAAGCTGTAAATAATCAGTAATTCTTGGCTTTCAATCATTACTCTTTCTTGTCTCTCATTCAGATATTTGAATCCCATCACCTACCCCTTCCTACCATCTATCACTTGCCTTGATTCTCTATTTTCCTTAATAACAAAATCATTGAAGGGTCTTTAACTCCTTTCTCTTATTCCATCATGACTGAAGGCCTTGGTTCTGGCTAAATCCTCTCCTGTAATGTGCCCTTGCCAGAATCCCTACAGCTTCCATAGCCACTGGCTTCAGGTCTCTGCTTAAAATGTTACCTCAATGAGATGGTCATTGACTCCTATCTATCCAACTACCCTGACCCTCCTGACTCTTACTACTATTTCAAGTTTTATATAACTTTCCATATTATTTAGCATTAATATTGTTTAGGGTTTTGATTCTCTCTCTCTCTCTCTCTCTCTCTCTCTCTCTCTCTCTCTCTCCTCTCTCTCTCTCTCTCTCTCTCTCTCTCTCTCTCTCTCTCTCTCTCTCTGTGTGTGTGTGTGTGATTTATTTTCATTTTACTTTTTTATTTTTGGACAAGGTCTCACTATGTAGCCCAAGCTAGCTTGAAACTCACAATCATCTTTTGTCCCAGCCTCCCAAGTACTGAGACTATGGTATGAGCTACCACACCTGACATTATGAACATTCTTAAGCCCTGATGAACATTAAAGTCATGATTGTTCTAGTATGCAAAGCCTTGATTATCTACAATCTGAACAGTATTTACAATGCAGAGTAGTTGAGGTGAATTGTATCTCTAACTGGAGGATTTGACATGGTTGGGTTCTACTGTTCCAGTCCTGATTCAAGAGTTGTGGTGGATGAATAAGAATGGGCCTACAGGCTCATTGATTTAAATGAATAATCACCAGGGAGTGGCACTATTTGGAAGGATTAGGAGATGTGGCTTCATTGGAGGAAGTGTGTCACTTGGGGTGGGCTTTGAAGTTTAAATGGCCCAAGCCAGACCCAGTGGCTTGCTCTTCCTGTTGCCTGCAGATTTGTATGTAGAACTCTCAACTACTTCTCCAGCACCATGTCTACCTGCATGTCACCATTTTTCCTGCCATGATGATAATGGGCTAACATCTGAAACTATTAGAAAACCCCAATGAAATGCTTTATTTTATAAAAGTTGCAATGGTCATAGCATCTCTTCACGGCAATATAACACAGACTAAGACAGAGTCATACTCACTGTACCAAATGTGACCCTTCTAATGGGATCACTTCCTCACCTGAGCTCTAGTCCTAAAGAAATAGATGCTTCCCAATAGAAATAGGTGCTTCCCAACCCCAAGAAGAAGACAGCTTGTCACAGCAAAATCCCAACACAGGAAACAGCCCCTGTATCATTGATACAGGAAACATTTCTCATCTGTGGCACATAACCTGGGTGAGTTTAGGAATTAGGTCATCAAAGCCCCATTCAAGGCATCAGGTTTATAGTATACAGGAGAATGAGGAATTTCACATGTTGGGGAAACCATGGTGTAGACATAACATAATAATTCACTGGGGCAACAGCTGAGATAACAAAGTCCCGGGTGTGAAGGTCACAAATATGAGATGGTGTCATCTTTAAACGGGGTGATTTCTTAATTAAGTGAAAACTAGATAGCCAAGTCCCTGCCTTAACAATCTGGGTGTACTAGAAAAGGAAACTCCAGTAATCACTGAGAGGATAATATGACAGTTTCCAGTCTCAACTGTAGCTAACCAAGATGTTCTGCCATGACTAAGACATACTCACAATTTGGACACATGGACCATGACTTTTGGCCACCATGGGAGCTCCTTTAAGCTCTCTGTGCCATCCTTTCTTTTGTTCCTGAAAGGACACAAAATGAAGCCTCTGGCTTTCCTTCGCAGAGAATATAAGGAATTCAAACCCGGGGGAGAGAAGAGAGTAAGAAAGTTCACCAAGTCCTCGGAAGTCAGGGGCAACAGAAGATGAGTACAGAGAGTAATGGCAGACTGCTGTCATAAGCACAGTCTGGAAGAGGAGCCCTGCAGGAGGGCGTTGTTCCTTGAACGATCTTCTCGCACATCATATGCATCATGTCCTTTTCTTCTTGCTATAACAAAATACCTAAAAGCAACAATTTATTGAGGTGGGTGGGACATATAAAGGGACAGGCCAGTCAGAGACCCCTGCTAAAAATAAAATTGAATAAAATAAAGATATCAATTGAAGACGATACCTGGAGTCGATATCTGGCCCCACAAGCTCACACAAATGTGTACCCACCCACCCACATACTGACATTCTCTCTCTCTCTCTCTCTCTCTCTCTCTCTCTCTCTCTCTCTCTCTCTCTCTCACTCTCACACACACACACACACACACACACACACACACACACACACACACACACACACACACACACACACAATCCGAGAAGATAGATATATCCCTGTGGTTATGACACCTAGTAACTCACCACTTGTGGTTTCACCCACACTCACGGTGCTGTTTTGTAAGCTGTGCTGGCTAGACTTTCCTTTAATGGTGAACAGTGATGTGGAAGTGTAAGCCAAATCAACCCTCTCTGCCTCTAGTTGCTTTTGGTCCTGGTGCTTCATCACAGCAATAGTAACCCTGACTAGGACAGAAGTTTTATGCAATGTTCATCCAAATGAGGGCTTTCCTGTTCTTACTCATGCACATTTGATGAGGCTGCTGTTATCACCTCTTAGAGTCAGTATCGTTCCAAGTTGGTCCATCACCTTTAGTGTGTTCTTGCTGTGTTCCTCTGATGATACTCCATGAGGGTGTCTCATGTTGACATGGCACCATTAGATACCATAGAGGAGTAAGGCTTGCTCAAAAGCATGCCGAGTGTCATCTTGGTGACCTCTTTTTGTTCTAAGGCAACACTTGCTATGAAGTTACTAGATTGCCTTTCTTCTGGTGACCTACATGTTTAACCAATTGATTGTATTTTGCATGAAAATCAGCACTCCTTTCCTGGTTTACTTTTGCTATCAGTATAATGCAAAAGCTATTTGCCTGAATTAGGTTGCATTTCATTAATCTTTTAAACATGAAAGTGTAATGGTTCAAGGTTAATGAGATTTAAGAAGATGTGTTACCCAAATCATGACACATTTCAAAGATGTTTCTCAAAATTACTGTTTTTAATATTGTGAAAGTACAAATTATATTTAAAGTTTGTAAACTTGGTCAAAATTTACTTACATTACTGAGTGTTTTTATATGTGAAGAATTCTGGGCATTTAAGAATGGAATTGGGGAATTCTAGATTAATGTATTCTCATTAGGGATATGATATTCATTAGGAAAGTAAACAGGAGTGAAGTACCAAGGAAATTAATGGGAAGGAGAGATTATTCTATTGACGAGGGTAGTGCACGGCTTCCTTTCATACCTAGCTCAACTGTATTGTTATCTCCTTCATTGATTCTGCATTCATTGATTCAGTTATACATATTCAAAACCTTTAATGCATCAGACATGGTATTAGATACTGTGGATACAATATGGCTGCAGTGCTGTGAGTGCCATGCTGGAGGTATGCACAAAGTGCTATGGGGGTCAGGCGAGCAGATGATAGCTGCTGCCCATCCAAGGTGATAGTGGGAAGTGTCAGGAACATCTTATAAGTAAAGCTTACCTATGCACTCAACTTGGATGATCTGAAGGTCAAATAATGGTTGGCTAAGTAGACAGGAAAAGGGAGTTTCAAAGTCATTGTTACAGGCTATATATTTGCATTTCAAAAACAACTCCTGTTGTCTTCAAAATAATTTAAATATCTCATTTATTTTTAACAGAGTCTTTGAACTAAGACAAAACCCTGAAAGTGATTTACCTGATCATAGACATTCAAGAAAACAAATTGTTAAAATGAAATAGTCAGATGGAGATTATGACTGACAAGGGTCCATTTCAATGCAGCCATGTCATTTAAGGGAGAAATACTTTTTACTTCTACTGATTTTCATAATTATTGATTCTTATGTTAAGCTTTAACAATTCTTAGAGGTCAGAATGTAGGAGGAGAGTGAGCTCTCCTGAGAAATGTATCATGGAGAATAAATTCTTGTTTCTCTCCTCCCCCCAGATTTGGGGGTATTTACAGCCCACGAGATTATACTTGGTGCATGCACACATGTGGGGTGCACAAACAGCTCCCGAGTCATCCTGCAGACAGCACAGCTGCCTCCAGAACAAGTAGACCCCCCGACTTTGGCTGTCCTGGATTCTAGAACTATTCACATTCAGTAAGTAGAGCTCTAGTATCCTGCACATGTTGGTTAGTGTAAGAATCCCAGTGCATTCATTCAGAAGGGCTTGTGACATCAGACTAATTGTATTGTGATTAAATGCATAGAAATGATTAGGCCAGTGGTTCTAGGAATCTCTGATTATCACTTGTCAACTTAATTTCCATTTTGTCTCTAGGCAATCACTCCAAGCTAAATGTGTGTGCAACTTCTGTGTGGTTGTCAGTAAAAGAAAAATGACCACCTACTTATACACTGTCAACTTCTTTATAGGTGGAGGGTATTTTGCAATAATTTGTAATGACTAGAATAATATATACATATATGTGTGTATATGTGCATATATTACTTCTTTTTTAAGATTTATTTTATTTGATATATGTGAGTCTTTGCCTCTCTCTCTCTCTCTCTCTCTCTCTCTCTCTTCTCTCTCTCTCTCTCTCTCTCTCTGTGTGTGTGTGTGTGTGTGTGTGTGTGTGTACCATATATGCCAAGGAGGCTTTAAGAGGATCAAATTCCCCAAATTAGAGTTACCCAGGGTTGTAAGCCTCCATGTGGGTGCCAGTAAGCAAATCCAGATCCCTTAGAAGAGCACACAGCCTCATTCCCCTATAGTTCTAGTCAGAGAGGAATATAACATAAATACGTTTAGACTTTTTTCTGATATTAGTGACTTTTGTTTATTTCTCATTATATGAGATCTAAATGCTGAGTTAAAACTTAGCACCAATTCATGCTTGCTCATTTTTGTTTCTTACTCCCAGTTTTCTCATCTATGAACAAAATGTTGACACTGAATAAATTCTGGCATGCATTCAAGCTGAAAAGCGTTACTGTTCATGCGGGTGTCATCATTGTTCGGATTCTAAGCCCTTGTAATGGCCCTCAGTTGCTTTAAGACAAGCTGTGTTCTTTCTTATCAAAGATTCCCCATTTCACTGGGTATTTCTTGGCTGAGCTGTCTTCTATCTGTTCCAACATGAGACCTTCTCATCCCCTAAACACTGTAACCCTCATCTGAGGTGTCCATCATTCTTGATTCTACCGGTCCAACCCCCTTGATATGGATGTATAACTTCACAGGACCAAGAAGCTCAGCCCATTGCCCCAGCCCTTCTAGGTTTCCATGACTACACACTCATTCTGTGTTGGGTTGCTCAGTTTTTTAACATTGTCCTGTTCCTCTTCCTCTCAGATCCCTCAGAAGTACTCAGATACTACATACCTCTTACATTTTGTCTGATATCCTAAACTCAAGATAAAAAAAAAACAAGTATGCACATTTGTATAGTATTAACTATTTTGAATTACAAGTAACTAGGGGTTGTGGCAACATCTCAGTAAGAACACTTACTGTTTAGTCATGAACACCTGAGTCCAAATCCCCAGAATCCACATAAAAAGACTTGGTGCGGTCACACACACCTGTAACCCCAGCACTGATGAGACACAAGAGGGCGTTTGTTGCTTGCTGCTCAGCCAGTCTAGCTTCAGGTTCAGGGAGAGACCTTGTGTAGAGGGAGTAAGACCCAGAGGGATGGAACAGGAACTCTGACGTCATTCTCTGGCCTCTGTGTGTGAGCTGCTGCATAAGTATATGCACAAATAATACAGAGAGAGAGAAAGAGAGAGAGAGAGAGAGAGAGAGAGAGAGAGAGAGAGAGAGAGAGAGAGAGAGAGAGAGAGAAAGAGAGAGAGAACAAAATAAGTTATTAGAAGTCAAGGGCTATATGTCACATTTCCCTTAAGGTTCTTAGAATAGGTATTTTTTAACTGTATGTATATTTTTAAGAGACAACCACTTTTGATCTTTCCATGTAGGTTTTTTTTGCAGCAGGATGCATTGAAGTTTAACCAATCCTTTATGTCTCTGTTTAGACATGAATGAATGACGTGCTGTATCTTTTGTTGATTCCCAGGTGGAAACAACCGAGGCAACTGAACGGAATTCTGGAGCACTACATATTATACACTTGGACTCCTAGACATAACTCCACAGTGTGGAACGTTGTCTACAACAGCACCAGAAACCTACAGGCTTACCTGCTCCGGCACCTTTCCCCTGGGGGTCTATACCTCATCAAGCTGGGAGTAAGTCAATTCAGCTTCTATCGTTTCTCTTTGTCCCAAACCAAATAAACAAACAAAATACCAAAAAGCTTCATCCATTAGTATTTCTGCTGAAACTTTTCTCCACAGCCTAAAGGTGAAGTCTTTGGTTGATTACCTACATATTTATTATTGTGTTATTTGAAGGATAAAATAACCATATGAATTAGTGGATGTTCCTAGATCTATGTTGAGATGCTCAGAACTAATTTTTTTTTTTGTTATTCGTAGGACATTCTAATTGTCAAGAGCTTTTCCCAAAATACTTAGATTAATAAGGTGGTTGCCTGTGGTGCTTGTATTCATTTGAAAAACTCCTCACAGTATGAATTTAGAGCTTGTATTTTTAAATGAAGATTTAAATGACCCCAAGATAGTCTTGATTGTTATTATACTGTGATTTATATTAAACTTCTGTCTCAGAAGAGCAGTCACTTGATGAAACCCGAGAATCAACAGTTTAGTGGTCTCCTCGGGAAGATGGTGGCTTTTTTAATGCTAAATGGCACTTCTGTATATGAAGGTCTTTTAAAAGACCTTGATATTGCTGTGGAATTTGTACTCCTATTTTCTTTTGCTTTTTGATGAAATATAATCTTTTTTTAAGTTTAATAGCACATCTGAAAATAACTGAATATAAACATGAGGTTGTCCCTATTTGTTTTAAACACCCTCTTCATTTTATAGCAATACCTATATGAGGGTATTTGCTTTGATAAATGCCATAGAAAATATTCTGCTCTTGATTATGAATAAATTTACATTTATGTAGACACTGTGTACGCATTCATTTTACTTAACATGCTCGTGAATGCTCAAAATATTATACCATGAGAAAATAAACTGCATCCAACCGCTGTTAAGTGTCTGATTTGACAGCACAAAACAAGGGCGGGCAGGCAGACAATGTGAAAGCCTGTTCTGAAGGGCCCCATGTGCCTCTCTGCTCAGCACAGCATGTGGATTTGGGAAATGACAGTTTGGGTTACTTCTAGTCACATTACTAAAAAGCTAAGAAAGTGTACTAACTCGATTTTCAAAAGCTAATAGTGAAGGCCACGCTGTTTTCAAAAGAGCTGTACACATGAAAACCATGAACAGTCTCCCTTGCTTGGAAGCAACCAAGATTAAACAGAAATTCTTGAAATTTTAAGTTTTATCAGGAGGTAAGTGGCATAAAAATGTTCTGTTCCTAAGGCAATTTTTAGGATGTACTGTGCAGTCATTCAGAATCCATTTCAATATCCCGTACTTTATAATTTTGTTACAGCTTGAAAACCAAGTGTAACTAACTTGGTGCTCTGTTCCCTGGAGTTTTAATTCAGGTTTTACTACCGTGTGACCCAAGGCAAGTGTACTAAGGCACATCAGCCTTCATTTTTTTCAGGACTAAACTTACGACATTGAACTTAATGGTTTTTAATGTCTTTTTGAGAGCCCTAAAATTCTGTGATGCTTAAAAAGGTAACCCCAAATAATTACAATATATTCCAGGTCTTGAGTAATAGTGGTGTCAGAGGTCATAACGACATGGATGTCCTTGTGGCCTAAAGATTAATAAGGAGACAAACTTGCTCATGTTCTTTTTAATTCCACTATATTTATCAGAGCAGGAAATATCCTAATGCATTTTCAAGAAGTATTTAGTGGGGTTTTTTTGTTGCTTGTTTAGTTTTCTAACTTAACTCAGTTAAGCAGTAAGTTAAATGAACCGTGGCATTTTAGGTTCATCCTGGTTAATTGAGGGATTATTGTATATTTCACAGTTTCAATATAATAACCAGCTCTCAAGGACATTAGATACATCGTGGAGAGCAGGTGTTCCACCAAGTGTAGTTGCCTGTATGTATTGTCTTAGAGTGCTGACTAAGTGCTTGGAAACAAAGCACCCTGACAGGAAAGCCCTGAGTGGCCTTTGAATCAGAGGAAGATACTCCCCAGGCACGGCACAGTAAAGCCACTCTGTGTCACTCATTTAATTTTTGCGTTAGACTGGATTATAAGCCTCTGAAACAGAGAAGTCGTGTCTTCCCAATTTCTCTGTGCAGGGCATTGACAGTACTGGCTGGAGACAAGGAACTACAAAGACAGTTCGTGCCAGAATGAGTGAATGACCACCAAACACTGTCATAAGCAGTCCAAGACTTTAAATATTTCTACATAATATCCTTTGGAAAGTCAGTATTGGAGATGTGTGCCTCCACAGGCCATGCTCTTTGGTGCAGTCTAGCTGTCTAATATGGTGGTATTTATTGTGAAGTTTGGTAGGTCCCAATAAATGCAATAAATTAACAATTAGGAAAAGATGCAGGGATCAAGGTTAATGTTTGAAAATGACAAAATACAGGCAGGGATCAAGTTTAGTATTTGAAAATGTTTATAGCAGTACTAGCCATTTGTCACTTGGTGAATGTTAAATAATGGAAATGGTGAGCTCGAAGTGTGTGTGTGTGTGTGTGTGTGTGTGTGTGTGTGTGTGTGTGTGTGATGAGTATGTGATTGTGTCTGTGTATTGGGGAAGGAGTGGCTGTGTGCACATGCATGTGGAAGCCAATGGTCAGTATCAGCTGTCTTCTCTCACTCTTGACTCTTTTGAAACGGAGTCTGTCTCTGTCTTATGAGCTCAGAGCTCACTGATTGTCTAGACTGTCTGAGCAGCAAGCTCCCCAAAGCACTAGAGTCACATATGCACATCACCATGCTGTCTTTCACCGTGGGTGCTGGAGGTCTGAACGTGGGTCCTCTTGATTGCACAGTGGGCACTTTAGCAGATGAGTTATCTCCTGAGCCCCAAGCTTAACGTCTCAGGAAAAGATTGGTATGTATGGATAAAGCAATTGTGCGGTGTTTTTTTTTTTTTTTTTTCTTTTTTCATGCTTTTAAACACTCCCACAGCCGTCTTCATACCCTTGGGCCCTGCTTGTCTGAAAACAAAATACTGGAAATAGAACGCTAGCTTTAGTAGTTCCTAATGGTCACTATTTCAGAAATTGTCGCTGTAATGAAATTACACATACATTTTAACAAGCCACACAAAGCCTCTTTAGATGAGAAGTTACCCATCTATTGGAGACACCAACACAACATTGTGAATTTTGTTTCTGAGGGTCTGTAATGAATTAAAAGCTGTAGGAAACAGGTCGAGGCTGCTAACTTTGCTACCTCACAGGCTTTCACAGTCCTTTCTGTTTTATGAAGATATCTTCAATCAATCCAGTTATTTATTTTCCTAAGTCAGAATTCCAATCAGTGTTAGACCAATCAGAGTTTAAGAAGAGCCCTCTAACTGCCCAAACTGAGATAAAGTTGCTGCTATTTCTCTTGTTTCAACAATTCCTTATACCCTGTCTCACTGGCCAGGAAGATAATCTCATGAATTCCCAAGGTGCTCCTTTGTCAGCCCACCAGTTTGCAGATTTCAGAAGACAGAGTCCAGGGAAAAGCCCTCCCAAAGAGGATATTGCATTTATTTTAGAAAAAAAAAATCATCAAATTCTCAAAACAAAGTTGATTTTAGTTTACGTTCTATGTAATAACTGCAGCAGTATGTGTCCCATAGCACAGTTTTTCTTCAGAGAGGGGGAACGAGGGAATGCTGTCACACGCATACAAATGAAAAAGAAAATCACAACAACCAAAATTAAAGCCCATTGTGTGATCCGTTCAACAAGAACATGCTGCCACATGCTTTGAATCTGGGGGGGGGGGGGTGGAGGGAATCTGAAAATACAAGTGAATACATTCCCTCTCTTTGAGAAATGGGGTGTTCTGACAATGTTTGCTTTGATAGCTCAGATACCTCACATGGCCCTGCTTCCTGGATATTTTCTGAGACTGATAGCATGTAGGTTACATGTACATGTCTTCAGTTTCTCTTTAAATGTTCCATAGCTGGTTCTTGGGTCAGCAGTGGCATACCCTGAAGCATCAGGGGTTGGCCACATGGCTAGCAGTTTCTGCTTGGTTGATGAAAGCTCCATCTTCAAGAGGACAAGAGTTTTTCTTGTACATGTATTTGCATGTTCTACATCCAAAAATTTAGAGAAAACCAGAGAGTTTAGTTAGGCCCCTACCTAATGAAATTGTGGCCCTGGGTGATGATGGCGCCCATCTGGAGCATCCTTTAGCTCATGAGGAATTAGTCTGAAGACACAGGCTACTGCTGTCTTCTCTCTCTCTCTCTCTCTCTCTCTCTCTCTCTCTCTCTCTCTCTCTCTGTGTGTGTGTGTGTGTGTGTGTGTGTGTGTGTGTGTGTGTGTGTGTGTGTGTGTGTGTGTGTATACAGGACCACGTGGTTAGTTTTGAAATGGATTCTCCCACTGGTCTGGAGTTCTCTGATTAGGCTGAGCTGCCTGATCAGCAAACCTTGGGAATCCTTCATCTCTACTAACCCTGCAGCACTGGGATTGCAAGCTTGAGCTACCACACCTAGCTGTCTTCTGTGGGTTCCCGAGATTGAGTGTGGATCCTTGTGTAAGCGCTTTTCCAACTGCACTATCTGCCAGCCCTTCCTACGGTGTTCGTAGGGAGCAAACGTCACTGTAAGTGGTTGGCTATCGATCGCTGTTTATTATCGTAAAGAAAACTCTGTGACCAGTTATAACAATGTAGGAAACAGTTCCATGCTCCAATGTGAGGAGATATTTAACTAGCCTCCCCCCTTCTTCTGTCCTGGGAGAACGGACTCCCCAGTGCCTTAAGCAGCAGAGCAGATAGCTGGCAAAGCTGCCCAGGCCAAGGGACATCAACAGAAACAATGGGGTTCATAGTTCTAGCTTCCATGAAAATGCTCTAAAAAGCTGTCTGGCTTTTGCACTGTTATACTTCCATATTTTGCTTTATTTCAGGCTTGACCTGGGTTGGATTTCATTTATGAACAATTTTTGAATTTTGTTGTCTCCATAGCAGTTGAGACTTGGAGGGCCAGTACTGAGGGAACCAAGTGCGGTTTTCTCATATTATTGTTTTATAAAATTACAATTGGTTTTATTTGCTAATGAGACAACAATAACCCTGTGAGTGTGTCTCAATTTCCTAAAGAAATGATTGTTAAGTAACTTTGAAATCATTTACAGTTCATTATGAGACAACCCAATGTCTTGAATGTCTGTGTTCTATTTCTGAAGTTAGATGCTATTTTCAGGATCATTTTTAGTTCTTCATCCATGTTTTAAGGGGATCCACATCTTTTGACACAATGTAACCCATTCAGCCCACTAAGCTATTAAACTTAGATATTTTTTTGTTGGTTGACTTAGAAATATTGCTTTATTTGATTTCTCGTGATGTTGAAATATGAATGTGCAGGTTATACCGAAATGAATGCTCTGATTGGTTCTTATTCTTCACCCCATAATCTACAGCCAAAAAAATAAAAATAAAAACTTTTCCCCAAAGTATTAAGTCCCTGGTCTTTTTTTCTAATGTGGTGTGTTCTTTGTGTGTGTGCATGTGCTTACATGCGTGCGCACATGCATGCAAGTGTGTTTCCCTCTGAGACCTTCTGCACAGTGCCACCCTCCCCAGCCGAGCTGCTCACGCAGTCCACATGCACCCTGCATCTCGAGGCCGTGACTTAGGCTGGCTTTTCATGTGCCCCGGTTACTTTGTACTTCCTGGAGGTGACTTCTCATGAAAAGTAATCTGACTAAATGTCATACTTCAGCATGGGAGAAAATCTATTCGTGGGGGATGAAGGGAATATTATTTTAGCGGCATCCAGAACTCCTGCTCTGACTTGTCTCTCTTCACTGTTCATCTAAACTTGAGGGTCAGGACTGAGGTGTGTTCCTCTGTCCCGGCTTAGGCATGCACAGGCGGTGGCTGTTCCACCAGTGAGCCCAGCCAGGCCCTGATGGAGGAGACGGTTCCAGAAGACGTGCCAGCCCCCAGAGCCCACTCCTACTCACCAGACTCCTTTAACATCTCCTGGACTGAGCCTGGGCACCCGAATGGTGAGTGAACTCTTTTAGCCTGAAGTTAAAAACATGATTAGCAAAAGTAAATTAATATTCTAAATGGCAGCTTATGTGTGGTGCTTAATTTTTAATGACCGTTTTAGCCCATAAAATACTGGGATAGTATCCTTGTAGTTAGGGAGAGTGAGCTTTTTCGGTTGACATGCAGTTTTGGTGGCTCAAAAGTGCTCCCTCTTGATGGCTCTTGTGTACTGCATGTCATTGTTTAGTGTGCACTAGGAGAGGGGACAGGGACAAATGGGGACTCTGGGAGAATGGAGCTGTGAGAGTGACATTGTCTTGAATGACTTTCCCTTTCAGCAGCCATTAGTTCTTCCTTGGAGAAGTAAAGAGGTGGGAAGTTCATGTACACAGTGTGTTTCAAATACTTTTTAGTTAATAAGTTTATTTTAAAAGAAGTCACTTGGAACTCATATTCCTTAGGATGCTGTTTATAAATATTTCAACATGGAGATTTAAACAATGCATGCATTAAACATGCAGACATTTATACTTAACTTAAGCTGCATTGCATTCCTTCGTGATGTATGTGTCCTTGTCCTGTTTAGAGAGTTGAGCTATCCAGTTAACCAACATGAAAACAAAGCCTCATTATAAAGACATTTTAACAGGCTTTTTAAGACACTGATTTATTCATTCAGTTATTGGAATTATCTTTAAGAGTTGTTAAACACAGAATTCTTGTTAACTCTGGCGGAAGAACAGGATAGCAAACCATGTCCCTCTTTGTGACAAGTATCAAAATCTGTTAATATTACAGAAACTATTTTAAATAACTATTGCTGAAAGCTGAAGTGAGTTTGGAAAGCATAACCAGAAAGAAGAAAACAAAAACCTAGTAGTTTTACCAGATTGTCTCGTGTTACCATTAATTAATTATTCTAACTATCTACATTAAACTTTTAGCAAATGCAATAGCTATATATGAGGTAATAGAGAGAGTTCTGGTAATTAGAGTGAGTGATTTCCCCTGCCATTGAAACTACTCCTGTATGGTTACAACTTTCTTAATAAAGATAAGTGATGTCTCCTTTAATCCCAGCACTTGGGAGGCAGAGGCAGGCACATCTCTGTGAGTTCGAGGCCAACCTGGGCTACAGAGTGAGTTTCAGGAAAAGTGAAAAGCTACACAGAGAAACCTTGTCTCAAAAAAAAAAAAAAAAAAAAAAAAAAAAACAAAAAAAAAAAAAAAAAAAAAAGCAATATCTATAGGATCTGATATTGAGCAGCCAAAACTCTTGTCACACTTCTAACTCGCCCTAGAAATCTGTCTAGTCCATAGGTGTCAGTGAAATGTCACTACTTTGTTCTGATTAGATGGCTGCTAGTGGTTTGCATAGAATACTCCCTTCTTTCCAGTTGGTAATTGTCACTCAAATGTTTTCTGTCCTGTGTGCTCCTTGCTTGTCTAGAGAAACCTTTTCCTCATTTCCATGATCTTTGCTTGTTATATTCTGTGTATATGCAGAGTCATTTTTTCATTTTTTGTTTTTTTGTTTGTTTGTTTTTTGTTTTCTGAGACAGGGATTCTTGATGCAGTTTTGGTGCTGTCCTGGATCTCGCTCTGTAGACCAGGCTGGCCTCAAACTCACAGAGATCTGCCTGGCTCTGCCTCCCAAGTACTGGGATCAAAGGCGTGAGCCACTACTGCCCAGCACATAGTGGTTTTTAAATATACACAATAAGCAAGAAATAATGAATATTTTGCTGACACTTTTATAATAGTCTGATGTGTTTAATTACAGTAGAATTTTTCTACACTTTCATGGTGGAGCAACCATTAAGAGGCCATAGGAACGGCTCAGGCGTAAAGATCATGTAATATATGTACTACTCTTCTAGAGGACCCCAGTTCATTTCCCAGCCCCAGCATTGGGCAGCTCACAGCCACCTGTAAGTCCAGCTCCAGGGGGTCTGACTCCCTCCTCTGAGTGCCAGAGGAACTTCACTCAAAGCACATCACACATACACACACACAGAGAGAGAGAGAAAGAGAGAGAGAGAGAGAGAGAGAGAGAGAGAGAGAGAGAGAGAGAGACAGACAGACAGACAGACAGAAAGAGACTCACAGAGATACACACATACACACAATTAAAATCAATCTTCTAAGAGCTGTTTAAAGGACTACTTCTCGTGAGTCTTCTTCCCTTTCTGTAAATTTGCCATTGTTTCATTTCTGTTGTTGGGTATGTGGAGAGGCATAATCTGGTTCCCCCAAACCATTCTGCCTCTGTCTGTTTTCAAAGGCCCTGCATTTCCCTTACATACCTGAAGAACAAACTCAGTATCTTGCAGTCTGGTGGTCAGATGACTTCTAAACTATGGTAGAACTCACCTGTATGCCACTTGTCATTTTATATCTTCATTTTCTTTTTCTCTTTTCTTTCTTTTTTTTCTTTCTTTTTTTTCCTGGTTTTTCGAGACAGGGTTTCTCTGTGTTAACAGTCCTGGCTGTCCTAAAACTTGATTTGTAGGTCAGACTGGCCTTGAACTCACAGAGATCCACCTGCCTCTGCCTGCTGAGTGCTGAGATTAAAGGCGTGCACCGCTGCCGCCGCCGCCGCCGCCACCGCCACCACCACCACCACCCAGCTGTATCTTCATTTTTATGGCTTAATGTCCAGCCACACAACATGGGCAGTCTCTGAAGTAACTTGACTATCTTATGCTGGGCACTTATTGAATTCCTCAAGTGGAGGTCAGCATTCTTCCCCTGCCTTTCCCTGTAGAAACCTAACTTGTCCTTACAGGTTACCACAGGTATCTATGAAGCCATGGTGTCCTTGAGTTTAAGCCTTCCCAAGGCTCTTGACCACGTGATCTTTTCAGTGTCTTCCTCATAACACATGTCATTTGACCTGGACTCAGTATTATTTAATGGCCCTTCCAACACTCACACCAGATACAAAAACAACAACAACAACAACAAAACCACCATGAGGCAATCATTTATTTTCTGTAGAACACCTAACAAAAATGGTATGACTCCTGTTGGTGTCCAAAATTTAGTTTATGGAATTGTGTCTTGGGAAAGTTGCCCTTTATAGGCTTTGCCTCATGCTAGTAAAGAAACACTTTGAACTGATGTTGAGTGCTGTTTCTCAAACTTGCCTAATTACTGGAACCCTGTTGGTCAAATGATTTAAGAATTTGATTCTCAGACTCCACCCCAGGGGTTTTGACAAGTGATGGTGAGGATGCTAGTCAATGTTAATCAACTGCCCAGCTGAGATTTCTCCTTGGGACACTGTGTTAGTTATTCTTGTCCTTATTACAACACAATACTTCATTAAAGCAACTTGTGGAAAGAAGGCTTTATTCTGGATCACAGTACAATGGAACAGTTCTTCATAGCAGCTAACAGAGTCATGGCAATGGGAACTTGAGGCAGCTGAAGATGAATGGCCATACTCAGCTCCATTTCTCTTTTTATCTAGACTGGGACTCTAGCCCATATAAGAATCCCATCCACAATTAGGGTGTTTCTTCCCACCTCAATTAATCCAATCTAGATAATTTCTCACAGCCATGACCAGAGGCTACACTGATCTACATAAGTCCTCATGAGCCCTGTGGCTCCTCATATAGGTAATTCCAGCTCCCATCGTCTTAACAGTGAAAAGAGCCATCCCATCATACGGCTCTATCCCATCTGAAACTCAGCATGTCCAAGTTGGCTTTTTATCCTGTCCCTGTTTCTCATCCTGCTCTTTCCTTCATAACACATTCCTCACAATTGACATCACCTATGTGTACCAGCCCAAAACATTAGCTGTTACCCATGATCACCCTTGACTTCATTGCACCCTCTGATTTCCCTTGCAGGAAAGTCAAATAGAATTTGAAGCATCTAGTTATATGCAAGTCAAGAAGAGAGAGAGAAGGAATGTATGATACTTGCTAGATGCAGCTCACTCTCTTCATTCAGTCAGGGCTTGGCCCATAAATAGTATCTCCCACATTCATGGCAGATCTTCCTATATCAATTAACCCAATTAAGAAAATTCCCTACAGGCCAATACAATCTACACAGTTCCTCAATGGATTCTTTTCACAGGACATCAAGATTATGCCAAGTTGACAATTGAAACTAACCAACATACACATCAACCCAGTTGTAATCATGTGAGTAGGAATCTAGGGCTGTACTTGTTCCTGAAGACTTATACTGAGTACTATCAAGGAAACCAACATTATTGGAAGATCATATAATTGTTCAAATACATTCTTTTATCAATGTGGCAGAAAGATTGCTTAGGTATTGATCTTCCATACACACTGCTACAGTTCACATGGGCAGAGGGTGCTGTAAAACTGACGTCATATAATGGATGCACTGGTACACAGGTGAATACAATCTTTTTGTTCGTGTGTAGAAAGAAGTCTTGATTTCCTATCCCCTACTAACAGTAATAAGATTGGCTACAATTCATAACTATTTTCTAGGCACTTGGTTTACTTTCCTTTCTATTGCTGTGATAAAAATGCTTTGTCCAAAAGTAACTTAGGGGAAAAAGGAGTTTATTTGGCTTATACTTGCCCACCAGGGTCCATCACTGAGAAAGTTGGGAACTCTAGCAGGATCTTGAAGTAGAAACTATGGAGGAAAGCTTACCCAGGCTCATGCTTATCTAGCTTTCTTATATAGCCCAAGACCACCTACCTAGGGAATGGTGTCACTCACAGTGGGCTGAGTTCTTATACATCATTTGACAGTCAAAACAAGCACTCACAAGATGTGCCCATGGGCCACTCCAATCAGGTCGAACCCGCAGTTAAGACTCTCTTCTCTGGTGACTCCATACTATGTCAAGTTGACAGTTAAAGCTAACTATGATTGTACTTTAATTTCCCAAATTAGCCCATGAAATTTATAATATCCCCATGTACAGATGTAGAAAATTGGATTAATAATAATTAATTTAATTACTCAAAGTCAAGACAGCTAATTAATGAGGAATGGGGTTTGAAAAAAAATCTGTAAATGCGAAAATTCATGATTTTATTCCTTATTCTGCTTCTAGCTTTTTGTAGACTTGTCCTCAGCATAAGGTTCCAATCAGACATATGAAAATCAAGGTGAAATTTTTACTCATTCACTATTCATTTCATAAGGGCAAAATTCAAATGCTTGCATGTCTGTTGTAGTTTTCTCTGGTTTTTAAAGAAATAACTGTGTATTTTCTTAAAGTTTCATTCTGAAAGAGCTATATCCCATATTCAAATATAATTCTATTTTCCTTTCTGTTAGTGCTCAGTTTTAACAGGTGCAGTGGATCCTAGAATTCAGTGAGCCACTTAGGGAAACTGCTTGACAGTTTGGAACAAACCTTGGTTAACTTTTATGAAACACCTCCCATCAATTTGTCAGGTAGAATTTCCCAAGCACAGCCTTTTTTAGATTCCATCCGTGCCATTTTTAGGCAAGCATAACGGTAATAAGGCATTCTTCCACAGTGTGGGAGCTTCTCTCTCTCTCCTCCTTTTTAATTGAAGGATCAAGTATTCACATAGGGAGATATCTGCCACACTCAATCAGCATCTGGACCTTGGGGGCAGCAGGCAGTTGATATTCTTATTGCCAAGGCTCACTGGCAAAAAACAAACAAATAGGTTTGGAGCATCAATATTCACTGTGCATGTTATTTTTATGGCACATGGACACATTGTTGTTTAATTCTTACAGTAAACATAATTCTTCAGTGTAAATAGAGATGCCTTGTATTAAATTTACATTGTATTGTATTGAATTTCCTTGCTTACATATGACAACCTATTGAGCACCTCAGGAAATACAATTTGACATGGCATGATGAAGAGGCAGGAAGATATATACCCTGGTGGGCATGCTTTACAGACAATTATAATTCAGCTTGCCTGCTAAATTAAACACCTTAAAATTCTATCATTATGGAAACAGATGACAAACTCCAAAGAGCTTTACATTAGCCAGCCAATGAAAATTGAGTATTCATTTTGCAAGTTTTCATTGAAGAACAGGGTGTGTAGAACTGGATTAAATAACTCAGTTTAGTGTGTGTGTGTGTGTGTGTGTGTGTGTGTGTGTATACACACATAGATACACACATAATAATACAATTTTGTACAGTTCTCTCGCTGGTTATTACCCAAAAGCTGAAGCAGGAAAAGGCATGGAAAATCTGATGACAGTGGCAGCAGCCTGCGTCTTCTTTTTTTTTTTTTTTTTTTTTTTTTTTTTTTTTTTTTTTTGCTGTTTAGTGTTCCCACTCTCCCCCATGCTTCCAAGGCTACAGGAGAAATAGATACACAAAATCTGCGAGGTAGGATGCTGTGTGTCCTATGAAGTCTGAACATGTCGGGGCCAACACATAGCCAAGCCACCTTTTAACTCTAAGATATTTACTGGGTTAGTAAACGTTATCTCAGATGTGGCATTCTCTCTGTAAAGTGGGGGCCGACCTCGCTGGAATATCCACTCACTTGTCCTCTCTGCCACACACCCATCTTCCCCACAAGGTACCAACAAAAGAAGGTCATGAGAGGAATGGAGTCTCAGATTACTGCCCAGGCACCCTGCCTGCTGGGATCGGAATGCCAGGGCTTGATTTCTCTACCAAATGCTAAGCTCTGTCCAGTAATGTTTCTTGAAATGCCGGATGAACCTCCAAGTCCCAGAACCTGATGTAATCCTTCCCCTTATAGATGGAAGTCTGTTCGTTGGCCCCTTGGCTATGGTTAGGGTGGTGTGCTGGGAGTCTGTCATTCCCCTCCCTCCTTCGGCCTCACTCACATCTCTGTAAATGATCCCTTAGCAAAAATCACCTCAGCTACTCACTGAAGTTGCTGACTGCTGAAAGTTTAACTAATTCTTAAGTCCCATTTCATTGACCTTTAGCATATTTAGGGGATGGGACAATGGGAGCCGTGGGAATACATTTCAGCAGCTTTCTTTCATTATAGGAACAGTAAACAATAAATAAAAGTTGGAAATTTCCACTTTGCTAAACTTTACTTTGGTGCAATCTGTGTCATAAAAACAATGAAGGAGCCTCGTTCAAAGGTTCTGGAGACAGATTGTTTAGTTATTCTGTGATGCTTGCATTTTAATCAACTTGCTGATATCCCAGGGAAAGCTTTCTGCTTATTATTGTGGAATCTCTGTTAGTTACAGTCAAATAATGGCCTATGATGCTTTGCCTCTTGATGAAATAATTTCAGGTGTGAGGTGTACCTAAGGGGTCACTTTCTCAGGCAAGCCTCCTTCCTTCACCCACCCCAGACTGGTTAACTCCTTCCTCTTTGCCTGTCACCATTGAATTTCTCTTCTATCCCACAGGGTTTTCCTTCAGCAGACTTCATATATGCTCAGAACACCTCATCTTCCTTCTTGGTTATATTATCACGTCTGTGAAGGCAGCAATCGAGACTATTGTGCTATTCTCTGTCCTGGGCCTGGGGATCAATGCCTGCCACACAACTCCATCCAGTTATTGATAAACAAGATCACAGCACAAAACAACATGAAATCTTACAGATTTTTTTAAAAATGTATTTTATAAGGTTTAATTCAGTATCCCATTTCTTTGCTCTTTCTGAGTTTGGTTGAAAGGGGGAAGATGTAGCTGCACATACAATAAACCTTTGCTATAACCACCACCAGTAGAGAGGAAAGCTGGGGTTATCTCAGATTTCTGAGATGTTGGCAATCTTCTTTTAACTTGAATTACAATGTTATATTCTACAAAGTAGTTTTTTTCTTAGGAAAAAAAATCATAAATTCTTCTGAAATGTGGTGTTACCATATTTCTGTTTTAGTTCCAAGTGGTTACTCTATATTCAGGAGAAAAAAATCGTTTTAACATTTGTTATCAATATATTTTTGTGTCTCACTTTCCCTCATCTCCAATGTCTTCCTTCTCCGCTTGATTTTATATGTGATTTTGGAGTGTGTGTGTGTGTGTGTGTGTGTGTGTGTGTTGTGTGTGTGTGTCCCTTTGTTTTGCCCAAGTCAGTACAAGTTCAGAAAAATGTCATTGATTCTCGGGTGTTTAAGGCTCCAACCTTCCTTCCAATGATAATTTTATGTTACCCTTTGAATATACCAATGAGAAGATAAATATTGATAGCCACAAATGTCATTAGTGAACATCACATTTCCTTGCTTATAGTCAGTGAGAACTTACTGTACCTGCCCAAAATCAACTTCCTGAGTCACAGGTTTCACATAGCCTATTTTCAATGGGATATCCAACTGAATCTGGTGCAGCCCTGTGGGAGACTCTATTGTAAGGGAGATGGAGCCACGCTGAAATCTCACCTGGAGCCACTGCGCTTGGTATTTATCCATACCATTTGTTGGTTGTGTGGTTTTCTCTAGCACTTACCATTTTTCTTTAAGTCTTGATTGGATCATTATTCAATAATACTTGCATTTAACTCTCTTCTTACTTATGTAAGAATAGATTGTATTTCTTCTTCTTTCTGTCCCTCAAAATACCAAACATACTACCTTACAGGCAATGGATCTTCAGCAAATGTTAACATTCTCAGTGGGCCCATTTTCATGACTTTTAGCATCACTGCATATCCAGCTGGTCTTTACTGATAGAAAATTACTACAAATTTAGAGATTAACCAAAAACATAGTGTCAACTGTGGAGTGAGCTTGCGGGTCTGGGCCTGTGTGCATGCTTGTGAGTTGTATGGTCCTCCCTCGTCTTCCTGACAGTATCGATAGCAGTTCTGGTTTCCTGGAGTTGTCAGTATTAAAGGACATAGTCCACACACCTAATGCAGCCCAATGGCGGCCACAAAACAAGCCACTGGGTTTTATGTTTTGCTTTAAACAATGTTTAATTAATTAAATTTGTTCTTTGGCAACCACACTTATGTATAACGCATTTTTATTAGTCTCACATCCAATCATACCCACCTAAAAACTCCCGCTTTAATGTCCCTTTCCAAGATCCCTGTCTTTTTGTTTGTTTTGTGACTCACCAAGTTTTACCAATGCTGTTGGTGTGACCACGGGTTTGGAAGTATCCACCAGAGCCTGGTGGTATCTGTAAATTGTTTTAAATACTTGCTCTTTTAAGAACTAGCCTTTAGCTTTCCACAAAACTATTCATGCATATCCGCCATTCTAGTTAAAGAAGGAAAACATGACTTCAGCTGAAGTGTGAAAAGTCTGCTGCATTGTACTATCACCTCATGCTCAGTTAAAATACCTAAGATCGATGAAATTTAAGTCATTGTGATAATAGCTACTTTTTATTTATTGCCTCCTATAAGTATGTTTTTAAAATTTGTTTACAGTGTTTATTTTATTAATGTTATTTCTAGCAAAAAGTCTGCTACTAAAAACGGCAGTTATGAAGTTTGCCTATATAACTTGATACGGACTAGAATGCTCCGGGAAGTGGTCCCTCCCACGCCTTTGTCAGCCACATGAGGCTTACTTAGTCAATAAGGAAATGAAGAGAAGAACAGAAGAAGTGGCTGAAGGGGGAAGAGGACAAAAAGGGATGAACAGGATCAAAATTCATCCCAAATGTATGAAAAAGTCATAATGAAATCCATCATTATATATAATTAATACATGATATTAAACATATTTAACAAACAAGGACACCCCCCCCCAAAAAAGTGTTCTTTCCAAATTGTACTTCCTCTTGTCCATTAAATTTATAAAAAAAAAAAAAAAAAAAAAAAAAAAAAAAACTGTCTTTAGAACCATAACTCAGGGCATGATGGAGCCTGGCCTAGTACAACCTGGATGGGAGGAAATGCCAAAGCTTGCTTCAGTCTCTGTGAGTGGGAGACACATGTAGATGATGCAGGTTCTGAACCACGACAAAAGCCCTGATTTTGAAAGTTGGTGCTTTATTGGTAAGATTTGGACTACAGGGCAGAATATGCAGAGACACAAATGCCATGATCCTTTCCTTCCCAAGACTGGCTTACAGGGCCCCCATTCCCTGTTCCGAGAAGGAGTAGCGGTTTGTTGCTGTTACTGGGGACAGGCATGATGGATCACTGATGATACATGGCGTGATCAGATAGCAGTTCAGAGCCTCCCTCCCTGGTTGTAGTGTATACGATAGCTCATAACACATGGAGACACACCTAAGTGGCCATTATCCTGAAGTATTCTGAGATAAAGTTTAAAAAGTCCAAGTGATCATGGAAACAGGGCAGAGAGAAATTTGGGGTGGAGTCAACTGGTAGATAAAGTAGGGAGAGTGTCAAGAAGGATTTAGATGACTTAAAGGAAACCTAACTTTCCCAGTGTGCAAAGTGCTGCAATCATCTTCTGGTCTATTAGTTTCTCCTGCACATGCTGTCAGGTATGGTTTGTCTATAGGACACATGGTAACTCATGTGTGCATGTGTGTGTGTGTGCGTGTGTGTGTGTGTGTGTGTGTGTGTGTGTGTGTGTGTGTGTGTGTGTCTGTGAGAGAGAGAGAGAGAGAGAGACAGACAGACAGACAGACAGACAGAGACAGAGACAGAGAGAATGTGTGTGTGTATGACTATGTGCATGATGTGTGGGAACACTTGTACACTAAAGTTAGACTGCAGCCTCACCCACTCCATGTCACACCTGGATACTAAGATTTCTGCATAGTTGACTTAACTGTCAAAATGCTCAATGTTATCACAATTCATCTAGCTCACGCCCATCTTCAGGAATCCCTCTCTCAATACATGTCATAGATACCTGGTTTCTCGGCATGAATTTCTGGGGGTTGACTTGATAGAGTCAGGTAGACAAAAAAAGAAAAAAAAAAAAGCCTAGAGGAATTGTCATTGAAAGAGGATGAAGAACTCAAAAGAGAAGCCAAAAAAATGGTGAGATATGACTGGAAAGTGATGCTTGTGGGCAAAAGCTTGGGAGGCCCCTAGTGGTCCCCCAAGTATCACTAAATTAGAGAACAGATTTCTCATTGATCACAATTACAGTTTAACTCTTCCCAAAATGATTCACTTATACCCTTTGTGAGAAAACCAGTGAGGGCTTAGAATTTACTCCCAAATACTTTAAAAAGGATTAAGATTTTAAAGTTCATGCCTAAGGAATTTCAATTGCTTATATCCACAATTTACTTTTCATGAAATATCTTACTTCCCAGTATGTCAGATAAACAAAATACTGTGCACAGGATCCTAGGGCAAAAGAAATTCTCTGTTCTGTAGTTACTTAAGGAAAGGGGAATGTTGATTTGACTATTTTGCACTTCTGTTGAAAAGCAGCCAAGGTCTCAGCTTCTCTTTAAGAGTATCCGTCATGCACATGGGGTTATTTGGGGGGTTGAGGTACTAGATGGGTGTTTTTCATAGTTCCTAACACACTATAATCATTTTGTTGCTCTTATCACTATGACTCCATCTCACTCTTCTTCCCCTGGTTTTCTATTTATTGACTAGGTCTTCACTGTCCGTGTTTTCCTTGACAGAGGAGTCCATGTGTGCTTTTGTTTGTTAAGTGGTATTTACATTCACTAGTGTTCCATATTGGGCCACACTAAGTGCTAAGGAGAATGGATGCTTGTAGAGGCAGCTGCCATACGTATTGTGGAGCCACAAATGGTGCATGGTGGGAAAATAAGGACTTCTTCCTCAAAATGTAGAAACTGAGGAAACTCACAAAGTTCAACTGTAAAAAGTTATCTTCAAGAAGGAAAAATGGGCCATAACAAGAACTGCATTAAAATACTAACTCATTCAAAAATCTCAGAGCCTAAAAGGATGTATTGATCAAAAGATAATTTTAATGAAAGACAAAATGTGCAAGGTAGAAAAGACAGAGGGTATTTTATATAAGGAATTGTTCATTTGCTGAGTTGTTGATGTGTGTTGATGCTGGGGATTGAATGTAGGGCATTGTGTAACACACACACACACACACACACACACACACACACACACATACACATCACACACACACACACACACACACACATGAATTAAAAGAAAAACAAAGAGGCTGTACCAGCAATATGTTAGGCCAAAGGTCAAGGAGCATTCTTATAAATGAGTAGGAGGAAAACTGCTGTGAGCAGGTCTAGAGATGAGTAATTCCATCCCAGGACAGATAGATAGTAGAGAGAAAAAGCCCTAGTACTGTAGCTCCATGAGTAACATTATTGCCGATGGATGAAGATTGGGTCTATTCTACAGATGTTTACTAAATCTCTCTGGTCATATACCTCAATTTCAGGCTCCTGGAAAACAGCCTTCATTGACTTCCTTACTGCCCTTGGCTTTGCTAGGCTTCTTCTTTAAAATCTGCTCTTTGGGCTCTTCTTTAATAATGTTTTCCTAGCTGTCTTTTCAGGTGCGGTGATCTCTTTCTCCAAGGGTTGTGAATGATTACTCTGTATTAGATGCTGAGTGTTTGCCTACGATGTGTGTGAATGTATTTACTCTGTCCCTTTTCATTATGTGCCTCCCACATTTGAGGCAGAGTGCTTAGCTATGGAAATAAACAGATAAGGAAGAGTCATGGTTTCCTGAGGGAGCCTACAGTATTCTGGGGAAGACATGCAATTAAACATGGGATAATAACACCACAGTGGGATGAATGGTTAAAAGCTGTGATGGGGATGTACTGTAGGCTATAGGGAGCATCCAACCATGGTCATGTCATGGGGCACTTAGAGTGATTCCTAGAGAGTGGACTCAAGGAGGACTTCTGGAGCTTAATCTCATTTTGACAGTAGTTCTTATTTAACATGGCCAAACTTTTGTTTCCCATGGTGCAATGCTAAGTAAGTTTGGGGAGTCAATATTTCTAGCAAACTTGATTGTGCTGACTCTTACGTTCCTTTTCATAAAAACATTTGCTTGAGTCAACAGAGATGGCCACTCCAGTTTCTCCTGTTTCTACCAGTTTGATGAAGAACTGCATGGCCCATTAGAAGTTTCTCTAACCCAATTGTGAAAAACATGCCAGTAAGAACAGGGGATAGCTCATAGATGAGTTAATGTTGGAAGGAAGATAGAGTCAAATCACTTAGATACAAATCCAAACTCAAGTGCTTGTCTGCTGTGTGACCTTGTGCAACCCACATCAGCACCATTCCTCACTCTCTTCTCTTGTAAAGGCAGGCTAATGATGCAGCACCTTCCTTTTGGCAGGCTGTGAGGAAAGGGTTTAGAAGTGAGTTTGTGTCCACTTAGAACAATGACAGATAGATCTTGAGTAACTTATAATGCAGTGGCAAACAAATAAGGTCCCCTTTATAGCCAAAGCATCTACTAAGGATGCTTTTAGAACACATATAAATACAAGAATGAATGTGTCCACTTTATCTTTTTTGGCCTGGGACATAAATGATATCACTTGATGTGGCCTCAAACAAGAAGGCTTTACCTTCTACAGTGTTGGAGTCTATCATTCTCTCTGTACTAAGTAGCTTAACATCATGGTGTTTAAAGTAAAGCATGCCTTATCCTTTGAGACGAGGCAGCATCTGGAGCAGGGTGGGTGATTTAGAGCAGAGTGGGTGTTTAGAGCAGGGTGGGTGACTGGTGACTCCAAGAAAGCATAATGGGAGGTGCTTGCTTTACTAGTTACTTGCTATTGTCTTGTGGCCATAGTAAAAGCTGATTATTCTCTTCCCAGGTGTGATCATAACTTACGGGTTATATGTAGACGATGCATTAATCCACAATTCTTCAGAACTCAGCTGCCATGCCTATGGATTTGATCCTGGGAGCTTGCACACCTTTCAAGTCCAAGCATGCACAGCCAAGGGTTGTGCTATGGGCCCATTGGTGAGTGTGTGAACTTACATTCTGGGATATGGGAACTGCTGGTTGATGCTAGGTTTCAAGGGAGAAGTGAGAGCCTGTCAAGCACAAGAGCAGATTATTCCTTTTATTAAAGTTCATTTAAGAGTTGTTTTAAGTTCAATGTAGATTTCAGGGCTGTGTATACATCTGGGGGAAAGAATAGATACATTCATGAATAAACAATAAGTTGGCTGCTTTAATAGACATACGTACAATTGTGCCTGTTTTGATGATAAATGAAAGGTACATGTTTTCCTTCTTAATGATTCCCTAATAACTACATTTATGATTAAAAAGTGAATATTGAAAACTCTAATTCCCAGAATATACTTAGATTGCTGTCTGACAAGCATATTAATCAATTAAAGAATTGAACTTACTTCATCTCTTAGAATAAACTATTTTTATTTTATGAATCAGATACAGCTTTATAAGAATGGTATTTAAAATTTTATTAATATCTGGGTTTGATGCTCACATTTCACAAGTCTATAATGTGTATCTCTGTTTCATTGACAGTTAAAAGCATGAAAAAATTATCCTTTGGTTTCCAACATCATTCTCCAAATTCAGTTAATAGTGTATGCCCACCACAGACCAGCATAGCATTATTTAGTATAAAAATAATACATTACACTTTTATGTATTTTCTTGATTAAACAGACTTAGCTTCTTTTTCAGAGAAATACTCATTAGTTTATTAAAATTACTCATAGGTATTTTTGGCAATGTTTGCTAATTCCCTATCATTTTAATGCACTCTGTCTTCATTGAAGAGTATATTATATAAATATTACCACAAAAAAAACTCAGCTCTTCAATTTAATTTGTATTCCCTTACTTTTGATAGCATCCCACCCCCACCCGCTCTGAGACGGGTTGCTTTCCAAGAAAGGAAAGCAGTGCATTGGCGAGACTGGGTTTGAGTCTTTATTGCTATCAAGCATTTATCTACAGACCCCTCTGATGGATACTAACCTTTAAAAGCAGGAATGGCAGGAGGCCAGCACTTCTCCATTTTTCCATTGAGAGAGATGAGGGGGAGAGAGAGAGAGAGAGAGAGAGAGAGAGAGAGAGAGAGAGAGAGCAGACAGAGAGAGACAGAGAGAGAGAGAGACACAGAGAGAGAGAGACAGAGAAAATATATATTAAAGCATAGAAATACTTCTTATGAGCTAAAAAATGTGCACTTTTTTTCCCAGTGTGAACTGTGAGTTGTGGTTCTGGTTACCCCAGCTCATCTCCAAGATATTCTAGGAACCTTAAACAAGGGGACACAGTTATCGCTCTCTGTCCTGTACAGATGGCAGGCAATGTTAACCTTAGAAATCAAATACCACAGGCCCTGATAAGAAGGGAAAGGAGAATTGGCTTGTAAACTCAACCCTGCCAGGTCCCCATCCATTCCAGTCTCCATGCTGGTGTGGAGCACAAAACCATCTCCTCCGCTTGACACTTCTCTTTCCTGTACTCAGCTCGTCCTTAATAGTGACTTCTACAGTTTAGAGACATTAATACACTGGGCTTTTTTTTTAATCTTCTGCAAATTTAATAGCACTGTTACCCACACAAGCATGCCCTTAGCAAATATGCTTCACAGTCTTAAGTGTGGCATCGTAAACACTTCACATGGGCAAATGGCCCTTAGGATGAAAATAAAATGGTACAAATTTGGTGAAGTAGGGGTTTTAAAAATAAATCATTTGTGCATCAATTTCATATTCTTACTGTTTTGATAGAGTAAGGATTTGATAGCTCAATGGGTTTTGTCATCCCAGCCTGACCAAAGGGAGCTATTTGTGGTGATTAAGGCAGAATTGCTCTATTCCCATCTAATTCCCCTGTGGTTTGTCCCATTATTGTCCATTTAAAGAACATATCTGACTTCTGAAGGATTTCTAATATTAAAAAAAAAAAAAAAACACTTTGGAGACTGAAGAGATAGCTCAGAGCTTATGAGCGATTGCTGCTCTTGCAGAGGACCTGATTTTGGTTCCCAGCACCCACATCAGGCTGCTCACGACTTCCTTAGACCCCAGATCCAGCAAAACCAACACTGTCTTTTGGCCTCTGTGAACTCCTGGACTCGTGTGCCCACGCCCACACACTGAAACACACACCAATGCATAATTAAAACTAATAAAATAGATCTGTAAAGAGAACTAAGCACAGGCATGGCTTTCTGCAGATGCTGGAAAACAGGGGAAGAAGCCACCCTCTACCTGCTATTTCAGGCTCCTTCACAGAAACACAATTGTTCTCTGAAGCCTCTGATTTCCCAGTGATGCTTACCTTTAAAGGCTTAGCATGAAAAAGTAAATGAAATGTTACTTACCTAAGAGTTTCTGGAGCATATTACAAGTTTTCTGAAGAATGGGAATTTTTTTGAAATGTTTCTGTGTTTCCACACACATTTGTTCTCAAATTTATTTTCTATTTCAAAGAAAAATTTTAGGTCAAAGCTGAGCCAACTTCTACCCTCCCAAGATCCTTTTCCATCATATTCATTTTAAGGCAACATAGATATTTTTTAATTAAAAAAAGAACCCTCCTAGTCAGAGAAAAAATGGTATAGTCAATTTTAGTGTAGAGTAAAAGTCAGAATATTTATCCAAACACTGAAGGAAATCTAAGAAGATGTTTATCTTGAATTAGCCAGGGTATTTTAAGTGAATTATCTGGAATTACCATTAATTATTCAATTTTTTGAGCATCATTTTTTTGGAACTCTTTTAAACCCCTTTCTGTATAATGATTGGAGTTGTAACCATAGACATAGTTAAAGTAGCTGCATTGTTATGAAACATTAAATTGATGAATGAGCTTTTCCAATCTTGCTTTTTATGGCTTGTTGTGCATAGCTGTTCGTGTCTGAAGCAAGGCATGAGCAGAAAGCAGGGCTCCGAAGAACCCCGGAGCCTCTCTCTGATAAAGAGAAAACACCTGCAACCTCATACTTATTAAAAATTAGCACTCAGGCTTTTTCACATTTATTTTCATAACTGAAAAAAAAAATGTATTCACCTTAACAAATAAAGCCTTCAGAACTGAGACTATTTGCCTGCCATGGGAACTCATATTTGATCATCTTCTTTTGAGGCATGAATGAGTCTGTTTAGAGTTTGTTTGGGAATGGGGACATGGCTCAGTTGGTAACATACTTTCCCTAGAAGGATGAGAATTTTTCTCTGGTTCCCTAGAACCAGATCTAAAAACCCAAAGGTGGTGGTGTGCCCTGACAGCCCTGACTCTTGGACGACTAAGACAAGAGGGTGAACAGGGAGCTCCACCAAGCAAGCCCAGCCTGTTGATGAGTTCTGGGCCAGAGAGAGATGCTGACTTAAAAACAACATGGAGGCCGGGCGGTGGTGGCGCACTCCTTTAATCCCAGCACTCGGGAGGCAGAGCCAGGCGAATCGCTGTGAGTTCGAGGACAGCCTGGGCTACCAAGTGAGCTCCAGGAAAGGCGCAAAACTACGCAGAGGAACCCTGTCTCGAAAAACCAGAAAACAAAACAAAACAAAACAAAAAAAAAAAAAAAAAAAAAAAACAACATGGATAGCTCTTATGGAACAGGTCCTTTAGTTGCTCTCTGGCCCCCACATGTACATGCATGCACCTGAACATACAGGTTCAATCATGCACACACAAAGAATAAGGTGAAAATTACCTGCATAGTCAATACACTTTAGAAGGTCAAATAAGGTCCACTGATGCTTAGTTTATGGAGTTCTAGCCAGAGATTAAAAGATAATGAAAAAGAAGATCGTGAGCCCCTTTCTACTTTCTTGCCAACAACTTCGTCTTCCTTTGGACACTTGGTCATTGTACTCGGTTATCAGGCCATTTCTGACCCTTGTCCTGGTCAAGACTCCTTTTTATTTCAGGGTCCTTCTTCATTTTCTGCACAGGCAGACTAATATCACATCAGCCTCTTATATGATTATTTCTTGGTTTAGAGTCACTACAGTACGTTCATTTCTTGATGCCAACATGAAACTGTTCATGCAAAATGTAGCCTCACTCCATGGGGAATCAGAGGCAGTTTATTCTGAGCTGAATGTGAATGAACATGACACAGAAATGTGGGTTTTGGCTGCTCTGAGTAACATGTTACATGTAGAAACATTCATGAATGCTTTGTAGTCACAGAACCAAAGAATAAGTAAGTAAGCAAGCAAATAAATAAATAAATAAACCTGTGCACTCACCAGATGCAGTGACGGGAACATTAGATAGGCAGGCTACAGAAAAGCCAGGGACTTTGCTGTGGATCCCGGATGGGGTCTGATGACATCCTTGGCCTTTGGATTGGCAGAGGCTTGTAGTCTGCTCAGTGAATGCACTCCAGAGATTTCACTTGATGGTCAAGAGGATGTGAATCAGGTCCAGACATGGGTGGTCAATAACTATCCAGGGAAAAAAAGGAAAAACAAAAGATATCTCAAGATAAATGTGGCTATGGATATTCAATATCCCAACACTTCACAAATACAAGAGGCCCTAGTCAGTTTTTAACTTATATTAAGCATCAGTTTCTTCTTCAGGGAACTTTCAGCTAGTGGTGCCATATTTTCATGCAAAAGAGGAACAGAGAAAGAGAGACACAGAGAGACAGAGGTGGGGGAGGGAGACACAGAGAGGGGGTGGCTTCTTCTCAAACCCAAGAGTCCATCCTTCCCACCAGAAAATTAGGAATTTAGGGAAACAGACCATGTGTATCACTAAAGAATTATTCTTAAGCAATTCTGAAAATAGTCTGTGGTTACACACAGCCATGGACACAGGCTCACCATGAGCCAGTCAACATCCTCTGGAAATGACAAAGCACAGTCTTGATCAGGAACTGAATTTCTAAGCTTCTGGCAGCAGGAGGAAGAAAACACAAGGGATGCTTTGATCCTGCTGACTAAACAAGGTACTCTGACAAGATGCTACTGTCACCATAGTTTGCTTGCAGCAAAAAGATTCTTTGAAGACATTTGCCCAAATCAAAGCATGCACTTATTTTATTTGCAAACACAATAAATCTTTTTACATTCACAGGTAGAAAATCGGACGCTAGAAGTTCCGCCTGAAGGCATGGTCAATGTACTTCTCAAAACTGAGGGATCCCGAGAAGTCCACGTGCAGTGGGAAGCACCTCTTCACCCTAATGGGCACTTAACCTACTCAGTTCTTTTTACTGGAAGTTTCTATGCAAATCAAGGTAAATTGTGTGCAATTCTTACACCTTCAATAATATCAGAAAACTGTTTAACTGTACCTGAACACTTGCTTTTAGCCTAATTTTCATTTCTGGATTTTCCCTAAAAAAAAACCTCTGTGGATGAGTTAGAAAAACTGTGCTTAGTGTGTGGTCCCCAGAGCTGCAGAGATGGCCGCAGCTGGGGTAGGAGGGTCCAGCAGCATGTGTCTCAGCACACTGTACAGATGGTTCTTATGTGCAAACCCAGGTCAGGTTCACGGGACAAAGGTGGTTTCATTTCTGGCATTTAAGCCACCTGTGTTTAGCCATCCCAACACTATTAAATAGAAGATTCCAGAAAAAAGGGAAAGACTACGTGTACATGGTTTCTATTCTATCATATTGATACAATAGCTCAGTTTAATTTTTACTTCTGGTTAGTTTCTAACATTCTGACTTATACATTAAGCATAACCATAGGTGTGGACAATCAGCATACAGCTGCAGGTTGTCATGGTCTGTGATTTGAGTCACCTCTGGGGTGTTGAACTGGATCTCCAGCAGAGGAGAGTTCCTGTGTGCCCTTTCCTTGCCTGAAACACAGCTCGAGCCTAAAATAGTATTTGTGCAAAGACTTCAGCTTTGATTTTTGCACTCTATCCAAGGTGCGGTATTTCTGGTTGTCATTTTCTTGATTCTCTACTAAACTGGCAATTCGGGTGTGGCAGCTTGGGTTTGGGCTATTGAAAATGTCATCAAGTTTCAGTAAGTTGGGTTCTGTTAGCATGACTCATTGTAAGCCCACCAGGGAAGGACTGCACAATAGGTCTTACAAGAAACTTGAATTTGTATTTCTAGTAACTGTTTCTTTTGTCAATTTTTTCCAAAGAAATCATGCTAATTTTATTGAGGAGGGTTTTTAATATTTGTTCTCTAACCAGTAGCAAATAGGCAAAGCCATAACAGTTGCACACTCTGGTGAAAAGGAAACAGTACCCCCCCCCCACCAAGATTGTCATGTTTGTTTCTGTGTCATGTCTACTTAGAAGAATTAATTGCGTCCCCAATATGTAGAAAAGCATGAACAGAAAGGAAAACAGGCTTTGAAGAAGGTATCGCTAAGTTTCCATAGTGTGTCCGCAAGCAAATGAGCACGGTGAATGGACTCCGAGGCAGAGGCTGAGCTGATCCCCTCAAAGATTGGCCTGTCCCTTTTGTATGCAATCAGGGCTTTGATGTATTCTGCTGTGAAGCACTCGTAAGATTATGAGGTGAAGGAGTGATGATCGATTTGAAAAAAGAAGCAACATTTAGGCCGGACCCATGACAGCCCAGCTATTTCCGCCAAGGCAGCCGGGTGAATAATGCAAGAGCCATGTCCCCCTCGTGTTTAATCTTGCATTGTTTTTGCAGAGAACATCTCTGCTTGCCTTCTAAGTCCTGTCATCTTCGGTTGTCATCCCGTCCCTCAAACCATCAAAACGGTATTAAATGTTGCAAAGCTGGGCAGCGAGAGAACTTTCAAAAGTCAGAATCCATTTGCTAAGCAGCCCTTGTAGAAAATGTATTCTGTCCTCGGCAGAATTTTCTTTCACTTCTTTCCACTGAGAAGTTTACTGATTTCTCCCAGTGGAATCTGCTGGAATTTATCGGTTCATGGTTGGCAGTCACAGATTAAGGTAAATGTCGATCCGTAATGACCCTCTACATGTTAGCATTTCAGTAAAGCTGAGCTTTTATGTCAAAGATATCGGAGAGGGAGCTATTACACATGACAGGGGTGATCAAGGGACTCCAGACCAAGGCAAGCATTATTAAATATTGACTAGTTCCGTGATTTATGTAGAGCTGGAGGAAAAAAGTGACTTTTTAACCATTATATATTCTTCAGCAACGAAAACCAGCCATTTATCTCCTGCCGGTAGTGAAGGACAGAGTGCCTGCATATTTTAGTGGCGGGAAAAACCTAGTCTTATAAATGAGATGAACTCCTCCGTGATAACATTTCAGTTTGTTAATTGCCAAAAGCAAAACAGACAAATTGGAAGCAATTACAAGATTCAGCTTCGAGAGTCCTGTGGTGTGCATTTGACTCTGAGTCAGAGGGGACAAGGTGGGAAGCACAGGGAGCATCTTGGAATTAGCCCCAGCAACCTCCTCTGGTTGGTTCTTGACACTGGAAGACTCCTGTCCAATGTCAGGAACAAGGATTTTAACACCTCGTCCTCTTGGCTATCAGCAGCTAGGTGGCATTTACACCGAGGACAGGGAGGTCTGTGTGGCTCTTCAAGAAAGGAATTAAGAGTTAATTCGTCACAGTTATAAAAGAGATCGTCTGCGTCCCAGAGTTACACACGGCTTACTGAATTGTCGGATGGCTAATTGGTTATTTTCTTGACGTGATGAACAACCATGATGGCTGCTGAGGAAAAGTTAGTGGTTAGGATTCCCAGGGCGGGGAAGAACAGGTGTCTGTGCCTGGGCCATTATTTCTCAAGCGAGGACAGGCAACTCTCTGCAGACACCCACCCAGGAACCTTGTTCCATGTGGCAACTCTGGTTCTGAACCAAAAACTTTATAAAGCCAGTGCCACGTTTTGTAACAACTTAGGCAGCCTGTATGGGAAGATTTTCTTTTCCTAAAAATGATCCTTTCGTCAGATGTTATTTTCCCATGAGTCAAAATTTAAAAGACAAAAATAAGAAGCAGCCAAAGCTTCCAATCTGTCCATGAGTCTCAGAGGAAACTATGTGCCTAGTCTTTTCTATCATCCACCTGTCTGTCTGTCTGTCCGTCCATCCATCTGTCCATCTCTCTACATGTACTCCTGTATTAAATGATTACATTCTTCTTCACACATACACAGCTTACTTCTCACACAGATGATACCGAATTACATGCTGAGGCACCGGTTTGTTTTTGGTTTGATTTGTTTTGTTTTTCTAAATCAGTTTCGGAGATGTTGCAATGAGCATAGGAACGCTTCACATTCTCAGTGTATTTGTTCAGGCATCTTCATAATTTAGCTGGTCTCCTATTAACAGACATTTGTCTAAGTCTGTGGTTATGCAAATAATACCGCAATGGATTAATATCCCATTTTATACCTTTACAGGTATATTAATTAGTGAGATGAATTCCTTAAAATGTGTTGCCTGGTGGGAGAATCAGTTTTTCCCAGGGAAGAGCAAAATAAAAAAGTTATAATGAAAATATATTGCCTGGTAAAGGAAATGTGTTGTAAGTGTGTTAGATACTCCAGATTTCACTCCACAGAGGTACAGGTTAGGAAAAGTGTGCGCATGCCACACATATGATCAGCATGTTGTCACGCTGACCTTCACTGGCTTGATGTCCTGAGAACAGTCCCTCGAACATCCCCACTCAGCAATCCTCTTATCGAGATGTAGTTTGAAGAGACTTTCATATGTAAAGCATCTGGAAATGGACATGTTTCTTCTGTGAATTTGTTCTTTGCCAATCTTTGGCATCTCTTTTTACTGAACTGTAGGATCTCCTTAGCTATTAGGAAAGCCTGCTCTAAACATTGCAAATTTTCCCATTGATGTTTTCTCTAGCACTTAAAATCATTCCCTCAAAAATGTCCATACTCCAATCCCTCCGATGTGTAATACACAGTGTGTAGATCAAACACTAAGTATCCCTTTGTTTCCAAAGTCACTTGTTAAATAATCTGCTTTATCCCCAGGGTTGACAGAGTCCTCTGTGAGCACCTGTATCTATGTTTCCACTTTCACTTCTGGTTCATTATTTGTTTTGTGGGATTTCCTTCCTTCTATTCCTTCAAACAGCGTTTATGAAGTTCCCATTCCCTGGAGAACTTCCAGAGCTGTTTTGATGAGGACAGCACTGATGTGTGGCTGACAGAGACAATTACACCCTTGTGGTGGTGGGTTTTTTAATCAATAATAGAATGACACTTTCTATGGCCCTCTATCTCTCATTTTCCCCACACAGACATGTACACATTTATTCTCCCATATTTTGTAACTAAGTATGGTTTTACATGTTTATAGAATGTAACACATGCATGCAGATGTTAACATAACTAAGTAGCTTTTTTTGTTGTTGTTGTTGTTTTTCGAGACAGGGTTTCTCTGTGTAGCTTTGCGCCTTTTCCTGGAACTCACTTGGTAGCCCAGGCTGGCCTGGAACTCACAGAGATCCGCCTGCCTCTGCCTCCTGAGTACTGGGATTAAAGGCGTGTGCCACCACCAACCGGCTACTAAGTAGCTTTTTAAGACTACTTTTTAGGAAATAACTTGCAGCCTTCTCTCTCAGATCTGAATCTTTAGAAGCCCATACTATACCAACAGGAATTTCTATCTGCCTAGTAGTGACCATCCATCTGCTACATATAACTGCAGTTTTTATTATAAGCATTTAGTGTCATTGTCCCTGAAATACAAGAATCTTACTAGATGGGAAAGGCCTGAATACTTTGACTTTAAACTGATTATTAACTAGGTCTATGAAACAACACCAAAATTTGGACCCAGAGAATTCCTGCAAACAGATGAGACAGAAGGGGTACACCAGCCAATCTATTCTCAGGCATGTGGGGCAAGAAGCCAGCTGCTGGGTGGCCAGTGGAACTGAACTCACTAGGGAAAGATGCTGAGGAAAGCTGGAGCTCCCTCATTTTAATTACGGACTTGAATGTGAAAACACAGTGAGAGAACAGAGAAGCACAAATAACTGTGAGTCACAACATTAAGCAGGTTGCTCCTTCCTCTCCAGGAAATGGGAGATCCCATATCCTGCCATTTGCAGTAAGATTTAGCACTTAGCTCTTGGAATTATGCCTGTTTTATCTCATCTACTCAATTCAAGAAACATGTGATGTGAGTTGATTTTCCTAGGGTGAGCAGGTGCCATGTACTGGTCTGGGGGCAGTTAGTTCTCAGGGATTCCGTGGCTCTCGGAGGGAGTCACTCCCCTCACCTAGGTGAGCTGTGCATTCTCAGCAACCAGCAGAAAAATCTTTAGTGCCTGGGAATATTTGTTGGTGTTGCTATTTACCTCATCGGTATTCATTAACAATTTTAATTTTAGGTAATAGGTTTATAACAGCTTCATACATATTTAATTTATGCTATATTTAAAGAGAATGTGTGAATTTAATAAAAACTACAGTAAATTACAACAAGTAACAGAAACCTGGCTCACATGAAACTGGCTTGAAAATTACACATGATATTTAATTTATTTAACCACATGCATGAAAACAATCTGTGTCAAGAATTTTAGTGGAAATTATCCATCTTACAGAGTTTCCAAACATTTTCAACTGAAATATTATAAAACTATCCAGTTACCAAGATAGGAAATAGATAGAAAGTATCTCTCTACGAAGAGAAAATGAACAGGTTCTGAATCCCTTCAGGACACATTTTCCCCAATGCCAGCCCTCTGCCACCACCAGGCTTCCCAGGGTCCTCAGAGCAATCCTATTTTTAGTAGACAATGCTGTGTCTGAGCCACACATCCTGTTCTTTTCCCCAGCGGTGATTGTGGTATCTTCTGAGAATTGTTTAGCTCTTCATTATCCTTCCTTTGAATGGATGGGGAAGTGATTTTCAACGGTTGATGACCTGGCAGATTGTTTTGTGTCTGAGATGTACTAATTGCCGAGTTCTTTGCGCACCGGAGCTCAGGTTTCATCTCCAGTCCCCCTTTTTCTCAAATCCCCTATTTGGTGTTGTAGCACAGAATAAAGACACGAATTTGAGGAAGACGTGGTGGATTATGGAGAAAATAAAAAGAGGATGAATGGAAATGATCTTGCAATATCTCAAAGGGAAATGCTTTTAGTGTAAAAGCAGATTGATAATCTTGTATTGCTGTACCCACGACTTTGGGGATTTCTGGAAGTTCCACTTCTGAAGTAGAGACAGATACAACACAAAGATTTCAGGTGATGCTTCCCCCTCGGGGACACCTCCGAGTGGAAAGACGCTGTAGGAAAGAGCAGGGCAGGGATAGGGGAAAGGGGTATGAAATTAGCACTAACTACACGTTTCCTTGCTCAGAAGAACTGACAGCCATCATACAAACACAAACAAGAAAACAATAATTTAAAAGACTGTTTTTAAAGGGACACGTTTGGATTTGAAAAGAATAGAGGCATTATCTCTGCATAATTATATTTAGGAATGGCTTATATTCCCATTTTCCCTTTTTTGTGAACTAGGAATTTTAATTTTCTACAATAGATACTTCTTGTTTTGGCAGGAAATTAAGTAAAAATCTAGTGAGGGCACGTCATTTTAATGGAGAATAATTTGGAATCATCACAATCTTTCAAACTTGAAGAGACAGGATGGGAGACACAACCCTAAGGTGGGTGCCCAGAGGGGCGCAAGGGGAGCCTGGTGTAGATTCCTGACTCAGCAGGGAAACTCTTAAACTGTTAAACATTCCTTGTCTTTCACAATTTGTCTGCAAGTCTTTCTCCAATGGTTGTCAACAAAAACCAAATCAGAATGTGGCAAAATCAGGCATCTAGATAGGTGTGCTCAGAGGGTGAGCCCTTAGGTCCCAGGAGTTAAGATGGCGTGGGGAGGTTCTGGAGAGTGGGCAGGTCTGGCTTTTGAGGTGCTTTGATGCACAGGGAGTAGTAGCATGGAGCCTCTAGAAGGTGGTGTTTGCTTTCACACGGATGGGATTTGCTTCCTGCAGAAGACAAAGGAGGGTCGCATTAAAGAGCTGTTCTCCCCTCTCCTGGGCTTCCAGTTAGCTACAGAGTGCCTGTGTGGTCCACACTCCTTCAAACCCTCCCACCCCAGCGGACTTACTTTGCCTAGAAGTTGTCAGTCACTAGGAACAGCATGTGTTTCATTCAAATGCCGCAGATCTCAACAAATACTGAAAAACTTAGAATATGCGGTGTGTGAGGGTCAAGGTTACCTAGAGAGATCCAGAGAGTTTTGCACAGCATCTCCTCCCCCATGCCCACTCTCTACCTCCTCCTCTCGCCCCCAATAAACCGTGTTTTTTCAAAATTACAAAGAAAAAGGAGATAGGGAACATTTGTTTTCTCGGGAAGGTAAAAGAAAATAATGATCCCTGGAAACTCCTTCGAGTTGCAAGGAGACCGCAGGAAGGCTGGGGCTGTTAGGAAAGGGATTGCTTTGTTTTATCGTCCCTGGGGCCTGTTTTAAAGTGTGGAGGGAGCTGTGTATTTTCCGAGTCCGCTGGCAAGCCATGCAGTATCTCTGACTGGCTGCCCCCTGGGAGGGACGCCAGGGGAGGGAATTGTTCCCGGGTTGCAGGACAGCTTGTAACTTGGAATCCCCGTTGGAGAACTTTGTAGCTGTGTGTCAGTCAGTGGGAAGATGAAAGAGGCCGCTTCTTTTCAAGCAATTTGAATTCATTTCCCCATAATGAATTGGAGGGCCTGGCAGGCAGACTGAACTCAGCTGAGATGCTGTGGAGTGAATTTTCCAGGGTAGAGGAAAGGGAAGCTGAGGTAAAGGAGCTCAGTGTCAACCTGACAGTCTCTGCTGCCACTTACTACCAAATATTGACCTGCCTCCTTGTAGGTCTGTTTCTTAGGGTCGTTTGTCCTGACTCCAGGATCCATATTTTGAGAGCATAAGGTCAAAGAATATGCATTCCTATCCCACCCAGGTTTTAAAATAAAATTCCAGTGTATAGACACTGACACCCAACAAAAGTATAAGGCAGCCACGATAGTCTCTTACACAAATTCTCATCAAAGGCTGACAGGCGACAGGTGACAAGTTTGTGTATTTCCTGACAGACATAAAGAAAGTAAATGAGTGTTGTGGTTTGTAGACAACAGGACAACAACCCTGGACCTTTCTCCTTGGCCATTTTAGGTGTTTTTAAATCATCCCAAGAGACATTAAGAATGTAGACACACAGCTAGTATTAATTTGGGAAACAATGTCTCATCAAAAGACAAAAGAGGAAGAAAAGAAAAAAATATAGTGATTACAGCCTTGCATAAAATTTTGACACATTTCTGGAAATAAGAAAAATGTAAACATGAAGGATGTTTAAAGGCACATTTGTCTGGCTTAAAATAATTGCAGTTTTTTTTGTAAAAAAATAAGATCTATGTCATTTTCAAAATTTGTTTAGAGAATGTACATTTACAGCATATATTGACATTTCTGATTGTACATCATGTCACAGCCAATAAAGCTATAGAAATGTATTATTGGGGCAGGTCCTTCCACAAGAACAGAGTTAAGCATTAATTTATCAAACTTGTTTTAGAATTCATCTCTCAACCCTCCTGCAGCAGCTTATTGGATTTGTGTCTGACATCTAATTGGCTGTTTTCCTGTCGTAATGAATGAGCACACCTGTGCTGTTTTGCGTGTTGAGGCAACAACATAGTGATGGTATGTAAATAGCCACCTGAGAAGGCCACCAGAGTCAGAGAACTCAGCCCCAGAGAGTGGGAGGGCCAGAGTCAAGTTCTTACTTGGAACTCTGCATAACATCTTTGTAGGGGAGTGTGCCCATTCTAACTCCTTGCAGAGATATTTCAGTAAATCAATATAATTGGATTTGTATAATTGGAAAAATAAAATTCCCCTTTTTGTTAAAAGGGAGAAAAACTTAAAATGTTTAGCAATACTCAAACCATCTGGGGAGCTTTGCATGTGGCAGTCAGCCAAGAAGCAGATGCATTTGAAGCTGCACTGGCCCCACCATACATCTGCCTGGTGTGGGTCCACTTCTTTTCCTATGGGAAGTACTCTGCACCTGTTGAATGAAGAGCGACGTGCATGCCAACTTATAGATATTTGAGGAAAGAGAGTGTCCCTTGATATAGATATATAGGTTATAGAGATGATAAGAAAAAGGGTAGATTAATATGGTCTGTCAGATACTCTAGGCCTGTAGCCAATTTGAATGCACCAACAATGCTAAGAAACATTAGGTGACTGTCCAGGCTGCCAGCTGTCTTGGTCTACTCTTCCAAGATTCCCGAAAGTTGCTTACATCCATCTACCATTTCTCAGGTACCATTATGTTCCTTCTCAGATCTTTGATGTGGTTGAAGACTAGATAGATACAATTTCCTCAGTTATGATAAAAGAGAAGTTAGATATAAAACCTTAAACACACAAATATAAGATAGATAGGACATCTTCTTTAATATTGTAACTGTAATTCTTGCTCAGTAATTGTTTTGTTATATGTAATTTTACCATGTTAAAGTTAAAACCTTCCTTTTTAAAAAAAGAAAAGGGGAAGTGCTATGGATATCACTCTATATAAATAAAACACTGATGGCCAGTGACCAGACAGGAAGTATAGGCGGGACAAGGAGAGAGGAGAATTGGAGAAACAGAAAGAAGGAGGGAGAGACACTGCAGCCACTGCCAGGACAAGCAACATGTAAAAAAGTAGTAAGAGATGCTACGCCCAAATTCCCAAATATACCAAGCTAGCTTTAGAGTTGGAATTGGCTCACTCCCCATCCAAACCCAGACATATTGCTTAAAAAAAATGGTTAAGAGATTCTTGTGTCCCAAATCACAAGAGCCCTCTGGTGTGGGACAGAAAAAAACCAATATTTTTATTTAAAACAGGTTGATTATAAATGTGATCTCTTTCTAAAAAAGAAAAGGGGATATGATATAGATATATAGGTTATAGAGATGATAAGAAAAGGGGTAGATTAATGAACCTACTTTTAAAGAAGAACAACTTGTTTAAAATGTTTTACATTGGCATAGATTTTAGTTTATGTTTAAAATGTTTTACATTGGTTTTAAATTTAGTTTATTGATACAAACTTAAAATTAATTTTGTTATCCTGTATATATATTTCTATTCTTGTTTGAGGTATTATGTTTATATAACTCATTTAAAATTGTAATGGATAATTAAAAATAGATTAATAATTAGTCATCTATGATAATCATATTTGTAGCCATGTTAGTTAAGTCTTCTAGGTATACATGGATATATTTCAGATAGATAGGTAATCTTCAAACACTTCATAGACCTAGAGAATATGACATTTAAATAACTTAGAATTCTGTTGACATGAGACACAATTGCTCCTGGCTACACCAATTTGATCTGGAGAAAATGTTGGGCTTCTAAGACATTTCCATTTGGAAGTTTGTCTTCTTGGCACAAAATGGCCTACTGGGCAAAGAACTGCCCTTGCCTTGCTGGCTGACAGTACAAATACAATGCTGTCCTTTCTGGACAAGCGGGACACAAGAAAAGCGACCACTGTACTCTGCCAAGACAGGGTAAGATGGTCTTTCAGAATTCCTGCTTCTAAAAATGGTCCGTCAGATACTCTAGGCCTGTAGCCAATTTGAATTCACCAACAATTCTGAGAAACATTAGGTGACTGTCCAGGCTGCCAGCTGTCTTGGTCTACTCTTCCAAGATTCCTGAAAGTTGCTTACATCCATCTACCATTATGTTCCTTCTCAGGTCTTTGATATGGTTAAAGACTAGATAGTTGTAATTTCCTCAGTTATGATAAAAGATAGGTTAGATATAAAATCTTAAACTCACAAATATAAGATAAATAGGACATCTTCTTTAATATTATAACTACAATTCTTACTGGATAATTGTTTTGTTATATGTAATTTTACCATGTTAAATTTAAAACCTTCCTTTAAAAAAAAAAAAAAAAGAAGAAAAGGGGAAGTGCTGTGGATATCGCTCTATATAAATAAAACACTGATGGCCAGTGACCAGATAGGAAGTATAGGTGGGACAAGGAGAGAGGAGAATTGGGGAAACAGGAAGAAGGAGGGGAAGACACTGGAGCCACCGCCAGGACAAGCAACATGTAAAGACGCCGGTAAGCCACAAGCAATGTAACAAGGTATAGATTTATAAAAATGGGTTAATTTAAGATATAAGAACAGTTAGCAAGAAGCCTGCCACGGCCATACAGTTTATAAATAATATAAGCGTCTGAATGATTATTTTATACATAGATTGTGGGACTACGGAGCTTGGTGGAACCTAGAGAGAAGCCCTCCAACAACAGTCCCTATCCTATAAAGTCTAATCATCTGAATTTTGAATGAGGCCTTCTCCAATAAATAACTGCCATAAATGTAGCCTATGAATTGATTTTAGAATGAAGTTGGAGAATTAAGTCACACGGAAAGAGAAAAACTCTAGGCAGCTTATGTATCCAGGTTCTATGATACATTCCTCCACAGAGATGCTCTTCTCTCATTCCCAAATTTCTTTTGTTGGGGTTCACAATGAACACATGTAGATGGTGAAGAGATCCTCCTTCATTGACAGACTCATAGAAACTAAGAGTCTTGGTTCTTGTTCTCCTAGCCTCAGAAACACATGAGATCACTCAATCCTTATACTGAGAACAGTCCACTTAAAAGTAGCATTTCCCAAATTTTTGTGTGTTCTTAATGAGTTATTTTGCTGAATTATCAATGGCATCGAATCTAAGAGTCTTGTGGAATGATTTAAGAAAACTCAACTTTAAATAGTTTTCAAAAGTTTGCATTTTTAATTAGTGAACATTTCTCAAAAATATTTTTCCAGTCATGTAATTTTAGAGAGATATTGGATGAACTTTTATACCTGAAAATGAGAAATTTGAGAACACAGAATCAAATTCAAATGTTTATCCATTTGTTCATAGAACAAACTGACATCTAACTTGTCCCATGAAGGAGAGCTGATAGGGCTGGAGGGGCAGTTCCTGCAGGGGGTGGGGACTCCAGATGTCACAGGAAAGATGAAAATTAGCCAAATAGCCATACAAAAGTATGAGGTTGCAAACTTGAGGATAGATAAATAAAAATCAGTTATCAGTAAGGTATTGCATAATAAGAAACTTAAAATATTTTGAGGGCCAGGAAAGGTCTTCCAGCCAATGACATTTAAAGTAATTTAAACTTAGATGATTGGGCCAACCAGGAAGAGGATCCCAGAGAGAATGCATTTGTTTTGTAAGATGGACAAGAGCATGGGTTTGTAGTTAAAAAAATCAACCCCCCCAAATGATTGATAGATGATGGATAGACAGATAATAGATAGACAGATAGATAGATACATTGATGATAGATACACAGATGATAGAAACACAAATAGATAGATGATAGATACATAGATATACAGATATATAGATGATAGATAAAAACAGAGATAGATAGGTAGATAGATAGATAGATAGATAGATAGATAGATAGATAAGATAGATAGATAGATAGATGATAGATAGATAGATAGATAGATAGATAGATAAGATAGATAGATATAGATAGATAGATAGATAGATAGATAGATAGATAGATAGATAGATAGATTGATAGAGGCCAGTGTGCCTGAGGCACAATGGATGAAGGAGAGACTGGTGGGCTGCAGAGAAGGGTCTCTGGGTAAAAGCACTTTCTGTGAAAGCAAGTAGTCCTGGGTTCAAATCGTCAGCACACATGTGAAAAGCAGGCATGGTTGGTCATGAGTGACTGTCACATAGTATTGGGGACTTAGCATGGAAACAGGAGAATTCCTTTCCTGGATCTGACTGACTGAAACATTAAGCATCCAATTCATTATGAAACCGTATGTCAACAAATAAGGAGAAAGGCTATAAAATAAGACACCCGATCCTCTTGTCTTTCTTCGCATACATGTACCCATATGCCTATCCTTCCATCACACATACACACTCATGCTCATGCATACACACACACACACACATGCCTGTTTATACACATGTGCACACACATGCATGTATGCACACACATATTCACACACATGCATAGAGAATGGAATAAATGAAACCAGAGATCAAGACAAAAGTTGCTTCCTCAGAACCAATATAAGGAGCTTTAAAAACTTTTAATTAATTTTGGCTACAAGTTTTAGTAACTGAAGAATTCTCAGAATTTTCAGCTGAGACAGATTTTCACAAGTTACACTTAGTATCAGGCTTACTAGTCTGGATAAGTAGTTAGCCCTTTTTCCTCCAAATATATGTATTATATTTTCATTTTTCTCTCTGTGTATATACATACATGGGCATTTATGGGATTTGACTTTATACCTAACATGATTCCATGGATATATCTCATCACCTCATCCCACACATGCACACAGACACACGCACACACACACACACTATGCTCTAATATGAACACACCAAAATATATTAACTCCTTTTGCTGGGTTTTGGAACCTTGAGTATTTCTGCATATTTCTTTATGACTTCTAGCTTTTAAAAAAGTGCTAAATTATAAGTCCAGAATTTTTTAAAGTTCACTTATTGATTTTCATTGGCAAAATGCTTTCCGGAAAAGCCACATTAATTCAGATGCCTTCCAAGCATTTACAGGTATGCCCATCTGGCTGTGACTGGGCTAAATTGATATGTGAAATAGTAGGTTGCTTTAGTTTTCTCTTTTTTATTTTTGAGGCCTTAAAATTTGATCTGATATCCAAGGCAGCTTATGTATTATGGACAATGCTTCATAGTCATTCCAACATTACACATTTTGCCTTACTTATTTTTATATGTTTATGACACCTGAAAATGGTGCTATGATTTCAGCTTTTTAAATGTTTGCTTATTATTGTATGAAACATGTTCTCCATCTAGAGCTGGAGCTCATGTGTTGCTGGATTTGGCAAGGTACATAAAAGATTTAACTTCACAGCGATGCTGCCTCTGGCTTCTGAGGTGTTGGTTTTTCTTTGTATCTGTCTGATAGATCACCCATGTGCTCAATTAATCTTGCTGATACTAACAGCTAAAATCTTCTTCAATACCTTTATATCTTCAAGTAAAGTTCTATTGCATCCTCCAACTTATTGTATGTTGTTATTGAAGATCTTGGCTCTCATATGCATATCCTCCTGACTGCATGACAGATTAACTTGAACAAAATGACACAGACTTTTTAATGGACTTTCCCCTGATAAATTTATTGTTGAGGACTTAAAATCTTTGGATATTTCTCACCTGGTGAAAATGTATCATCATTCCATTGATGTGAGCAGTTTATATCATCCAGTAAAGTTTTGTAATTTTCTACATAAAGATGTCATATTTCTTGCTGGAGTTTTGTGCACATATTTTACTTTCTGTAATTGTGTTCACTTGTTTACATTATAGTATTAACAGAACTGTTGGTGTCACCGTGGTGTATGGTGATACTTTATTTGTGCTGTAACAAATAAAATTTATCCGGGATCAGAGAACAGAACAGCCACTAAATCAGACATAGAGGCCAGGCAGTGGTGGCACACACCTTTAATCCTATCATGCGGGAGGCAGAGATCCATCTGGATCTTTGTGAGTTCAAGGGCACACAGGAAACAGAACCAGGCAGTCTTGGCACACACCTTTAATCCCAGTACTTGAGATCTCATGTCTTTGCTTGGGAAGGACACACACCTTTAATCTCTCTCAGGAAGTGATGGCAGGAAGCAGAAAGGTACATAAGGTGTAAGGACCAGGAACTAGAAGCCTTTTCACCAGTTCAACTGAGACCCTCAGGGGTGAGGACTCAGAGGCTTTCAGTCTGAAGATTCGTGGAAACAGGATCAGCTGAGGAGTTGTCAAGGTGAGCTTGGCTGTGGCTTTTTCTGTTTCCTGATCATTCAGTATACACCCCAATATGTGGCTGGGTTTTTTTTTTTTATTAGTGAGATCATTTAGCAATTTGTGTTACACGGTGTTTTAAAAGCATGCCGTTCTTATCACCAGCCTCTTCGCGTGTTTATAAATCTCCAAGTTAACAATTTCCCAGCTCTCTGGAGACAGAAAATGTGCTTTAGAAATGCACCCTGGTCAACTCCTTTGTATGAAGTCAGCTGGAAGTGTGCCCTGGGTGACTCCCTGTGTGACGTCAGCTGGCTATTGCTCTAACACAGAGGGAATACTCATTTCAATAAGAAGGCCTCTAATTCAAGTTTTGCACTGCAAATATAACCCATATAATTTGCATATGCCCCAACAGAAGAATCGGCTCAATTATTTGTTTATAGTAATTAATTTGAGATTATTAAAATAAACATAAAGCCACTATGAGAAGATTAAAATTCATATCTATTTGTATAGAGTAAGACCACTAGAAATTCTCTTCCTTAATTGCTTTAAAAGAAAAAAAAAGTCAGCTGGACACATAAAAATATTTGTAAAGTTATGCCCCTGCATTTTATATCATAAAAATCAATTGGGACTATGTAGGGTGGGTCAGAGGACAGGGGAGAACTGGTTAGAGAATGTTCCTGAATATCCATGGATTCAGTGTAGTGTGGTGAATAATAAAGAGATCAAAATGGTACCAATGCACATATAATGCTAAGAAAACACATATTGTCCCACCTGCAGCACAGCAGGCATCCGTTATAAAAGTGGTAGTGGCTTACACAGCAGCAAATATGGCAGATACATAACAAAAATGCACCAAAACATTAGTAAGATAACAATGTGTGTCTTAAGATTGTAGATATTTTAGTTGTTGCTCTTCCTGGTTTCTGATGATGGTCTTCGTGTGTGTGTGTGTGTGTGTGTGTGTGTGTGTGTGTGTGTGTGTGTGTGTTTCTGTATGCCCTTATGAATGCACATGTTCATGTGTTCATGTGCATGCATTTGTGTGTGTGCAGGTACATATGTGTGTACAGGTACACACATGTGTGCATATGCATCTGGGAACCAAAAGAGAACCTCAGTACCATTTCTCCAGTGATATGTACTTGCATTTTGTGGAACAGGGTATTTCACTGGCTGCCTGGCCAACCCAGGGATCGCCATCTCTAGAATTACAGGTGTGAGCCCCCAGTCTTGGCTTTCTTATTTTTCACATTTGCTTATTGTGTGTATGTAATTGTGTGGGTGTGGGGGTGACATGTAGAGATTAAACTCGGGTCTTCAAGATAGAAAGCACATCCCTTACCCTCTGACCTGTCTTTCTGGCCCCGTGCCTAGTGTTTTCCACATGGGCTCAGGGATCAGATGTAGGTCTTCATGCTTGCAAGAACTTTACCCACTGAGCTGTCTGCCAGCCCTTGATAAGCTACTAAAGGTTGCCTTTCCTAGTGGTCAAAATAGGGCTATCTGAATGGAAAATGGAAGGGAAGGGGAGGGGAAGGGAGGGGAAGGAAGAAAGGAATTGAGGGGAGGAGAGGAGAGGGAAGGGAAAGGATGGGAAAGGGAAGGGGAAGAAAGCCAGTCAGTAACATTTTTAAAACAAATCTACTGGAAGATTTTAGCTATAAGACCTTAAAACCCAAGAACTTGGGAGCCAAAGGCCAGCATTCATTACATTGAGATGCTTTAGAATCTTAGGTTTGTTTCCTTCTAACACCCAAGCACTCAAAATTACTTGCCAATATCATCTTGTTGCTAGGCGAGTTCCTTAAAGCCTCCCTTTCGCCCAATAAGCTGTTCCTTACGAGAAAAGACTTTTACATGTAAAGTGCTAGCAGTGTCTCTTAATTCTAGGGAAAATGCTTCACTCTAGTTCGAGTGAATATGTGTCGTCAGATCTCAGAGTACATACGTGGATTGTGGCACAGGGGGACAGTTAAGAGATAAAAGTCAATTACAAAGTACTGGGGGTGTTTTATCTACTAGACACTAAGGAACACAAGGGGACATGCATTTTTTCCTCTGATTGGATGGAGGCATAGTTGACCAGTGCTTTCAATGGACAGAATTAAGCAATTGTTTTGGATTTCTCTACAAACCATATCCTTTATTATTCAAGATACAAGGATAGCAATGGTAGTCTATAAGTCAAATAGTTGCTCTCAATCATACTGAAAGCTACCTCTCCTAAAAAATTCTGTCTTTCCCTGGGGGACCCTGAATTTAGCTGCTGTCTGCCAAGTTGTAAGAAAACTAACGAACACTCATATTAAAAGCAAACAAGTGAGATGCGGTTGGTGCCGTGCACTACCGACTCTTGCTCTTGCGTCTCAGTTGCCTTATAAATCATGTAAATAAGTACAACAAACATTTACCGACCGGTTCCCTCATACCCGGGGCCTGTAGGTCCATCACTGCGGTGACATGTTGAAGTTGGCTTAAGAAAGCAAAAAAGTATGTCATATGTCAACCCCTGCCTTCCATCAAGTTTAGAGTGGCATGTCTTCCCTGGCGTGGTGGCCGAGTGTAGTGGCACGTGGAACTTTAATATGACTGCTTTTGGCTGGCTCAGCATTCTTGAAAAATAAATAGACTTTTCAGTTTGTGATTGAAAGGGTTAAATAGTACCAATTCATTACCGCTCACAAAAGGATTTATTTTGTTCTCATAAATCAGTTTTATTCCACATTTTTATTTTTCCCCTGGGTGAGCAACTCCAATTGAAATCAATACAGGTGCAAGTGACACAATCAATCTAGATATTTGATTATGGATTAGAGATTCCCTGGGTCTGCTTTTCAGTCATTTTCTTTCTGATCATCTCCCTGAAGAATTGCATATTCTTATTGGCATCTCTGAGTTATGGATGTGTTTAAAAAGCAGATAATTGTCATCATCATAATAATAATCATTTGTATACCAGCAACGTAAGCCCCCCCCTGCCCCCACAGTGAGCAAAGACTGAAAGATGAAAACTTTTTAAATATCTCATTATCTCATTGGACTGTCTAAATTTCTCAATATTTTTCTTCAAATAAGTCAAGCTTTAAAATAACGTTTTTTTTTTAAAACAACAGCCCGGTCATTTGTGGCAATAATAATAATAAGCTGCATTCTTAGGGCACTGTGAAGCAAATACTGTGTCCTAAGGCAGAGGTGTTGTCTGTTTTTATACATTTAGTTTAGAACTGTACCACACCAACTTCTCTAGGTTAACAATGAAACAACAGTTAAGGGAAGTTAAACGTCTCTGAATGGATCCAAGCTGGTTCTTTTTGTTTCTATAATTACCCAGGCTGGAAAGACACCATCTGTGGGATTGAAAAGTGAAAAACGGTCCAACTTTAAATTGCAGAACAAAATTGATTAAGTTGTTGCTCGAGAGGCCAACATTTATATAGCAGACTCTCTTTGCTTTACAAACAGATTTATACCTTATGACCTTTACACATTGAAGGCTTATTTGGGGACTCTTGGTACCATATTATAGTTGCCATTATGGCCACTTGTTCATTCCTAAGCCAATTTCTTGCACAAGTAAATTAAAGCATTTAGTAGCTCACTCTAAAAAATACATATAATAAGGCAGGACTCGGTGTGTGTATCCGCTTCTCTTCTTAGGTGTGAAGGCATGAGCAAATCTGCACATCCTACTTGCAGCAATGTTCTAGTCTGGCATAGCCTTTTCTTCTTGTCTGAAGATGTTTTTCCTTAGACATCCAGGCTCTCCCATGACCTTGTTTTACAGAAATTATGAATGCTATTAAAATGTTTTTAATGTAGAAAAAGAAAAACATCCCACTGCTAAATAATGCATGCTAACAAGCGGTGAGCTTCTTCTCAGACCTTTTAGGTCATGGATAGTGTTTTAGTAGCAAACAACAGGGGACACTCAGTCTTGGAGCAGGAAGCATTGTAGCAGTCTTGGGATCCAGGGTCTTGGGGAAGTTAGAGTTGTATGCACACAGATTCCACAGGTAGCATCTCCCCGGCAGGCTGCACACAGGACAGCAGACACTAGGGCAACCTCTCTGGTGTCAGATACCATCATACAGTGATCCTGGGAAATCACAGCTCGGCTTCTGCATCCTCAACAGCTCCAGGGCTATCTGGAACTGTCTCCAGCCATTGGTTCTCTCCTTCAAGCTTTGCAGTCTATGAGTGGAAACATCTAATTAGCAAAGTGATGGTCATGGGCCCTTCATCTTCTCCCACCGCCTTTCAGTCACAGCAAACCAGCAAGCTGACTCAGATCCTCCTGGAACAAAATGACATTCCTGGCCGCTTTCTTCCTGTGGGATGAGAATCCTATTATAATGTTGGATCTTTCTCTTGATGGATGATGGTTCCAGAAAAGCTTTTCATCGCTCTGTTCTTTTGGGTTTTAGCATCTAACTAGTTTCAACTAGCTTGTTTACTAAATACTTAATAAGGATTTTTGTTTGCTTGCTTGCTTTTGTCTTTGCCTTTTTGGTTTTATTTCCAGTGTTCCTCTGTCTCTGAGATACTTCCTTTCATCTTTTAAAGTGATTGTTATAGAATAATCTTTTTGTACACTGTAAAGATATGTTACTCTGATTGGTTTAATAAAAAGCTGAATGACCAATAGCTAGGCAGGATTTCCAGGCACAGAGGATGCGGGGAAGAAGGGCAGAATCGCCAGCCAGATGGGGAGGAAGCAGCATGGGGAGTAGAAAGTGAAGGTAACCAAACCACATAAAAGAACATAGATTCAAAGATATGGGTTCACTTAAACTATATGAACTAGTTAGGAACAAGCCTAAGCTATCGACCAAGCTTTCATAATTAATAATAAGCCTCCATGTCATTATAACCTACGGAGCCGATGAAAAAGTCCAACTACAGGTGATTATCTCTCCACTTCACACCACAGGTTACATGATTGCTTTATCTTTTTGTTTCTTTATGGGCAGGACTGATGTTCTGAACTTGACTGTGGTGATACTTTATTTGTGCTGAAATGTGATATTTTATTTGTATGTTAATAAATAAAATTTGCCTGGAGATCAGAGGTCAGGGAGCCATAAACAGAAGTCAGGTGGTGGTAGCCCACACCCTTAATCTGATCACATGACAGGCAGAGTCTCTATGCGGTCAAGGACACAGCCAAGCATGGTGACATGAGTTTTTAATCCCAGTACCAATCATAGAGACCTGGAGGTCTGTACAGACAGGCAGTGATAAAGAAATCATGTGTCTGAGCGTAGAGCCAATGAGAAAGCAGAACAGGAAGGCAATAAAAACACAGGTTAGACAGGAAGAAGCTCTCTCTGGGGAAGCAGGGGCAGTGAGGTGGTAAGATAAGGTAGTTGTGGCTCTTCGATAGTTCTCTGATCTCTTTGGCTATTACCTCTGTATTTGGCTCTGTGTTTCTTATTTAATAAAACTGCTTAGAAATTCATTTATACTTGACCTTCTTTGGCTTACAGCTGGTCTTCTATCAACCTGAGCTTTGAATGTTCTCTGAGCCCTGCATGTTCTCTTAATGTACTTGTCTGTTGCTGGGGGATAATGTTCTTGCACACCGTAGAGATTTGTCACTCCTATTGGTTTAATAAAACACTGATTGGCCAGTAGCCAGGCAGGAAGTGTAGGTGGGGAGACCAGACTAGGAGAAGGCTGGGAAGAGGAAAGGCAGAGATGGAGTCACCAGCCAGATGCAGAGGAATTAAGATGAAAATGCTGGACTGAGAAAAGGTACCAAGCCATGTGGCTAAACATAGATAAGAATTATGGGTTAATTTAAACGTAAGAGTTATTTAGTTATAAGCCTGAGCAATAGGACAAACAGTTTGTAATTAATAAAAGCTTCTGTGTGTTTATTTGGGACTGAACAGCTGCGGGACTGGGTGAGACAAAAAGTTCCATCTACAATCTGTTGCTTGGGAGGATAGAGTGAGGTAGAGATTAGAGAGTCAGACAGAACCTGTGGAATTTAGTTCATTCTGGTGCCCAATTAAGTTTTCTCTGAGGATGCACCTCCCACTCCTGGACTCTTGACTTCTCAGCCAGTACAAAGCTCCCCAGGACAGGCAGTTCTGTCTCCCCAGGACAGGCAGCTCTGTCTCCACAGGATAAGCATCTCTGACTGACTGGCCTCCCACCTCTGAAGACTCTCTGGCAGAATGCAGAGGCTAAGCATATTCTCAGTGTTTTCCTTAGTTTCTATGTGGGCTCTGTGAGAGCTGTGAGTCGTGTTTGTTCAGCACAGAGGCTTGTCTTAACTGCCTTCTACATCTAATGACTTCTACAGAATGACTGCCCTTCCTCTCCTCCCCCTCCCCCCTTTCTTTTTGAGATAAGGTCTCACTCTATAGCCCATCTGCCCTTGAACTCACTTTATAGCCTGAGCTCGTCTCAAACTTGGGGTGGTCTTCCTACCCTAGGCTGCTACACACTGGAATGACAGGTATGCGTCATCGTGCTGGCTGCTCCGTTCTTTCATCTTCTCATTTTCATGATCACCCCATCAGAACCTTTAGCTGCTTTGTTAACCTTTGTTTTTTCTCTCTGGTTTTCTTCTGATTTGGTTAGACATTTGGGAAGGATGGGTGACTTTGGTGGTGGTGAATTTATCATCCTTCTCCTCAAACACTTTTTAGAGCTCACAAGTGATCCCCAAATCTCTCCAGAAAGGTAATTTGCAGTCACATATTTAGAAGCTTTATACACAGACTGGAAGGTGCATCTGTGATCCCTAGCTCCTGGTTTCATGCCCTTGTGAAAAGCCTTCTCTCACTGTGATCAAAATCTGTGACTTGCTTCTAATCAGCGGAATGGTACAAAGGAGGTGGGCTGTGACTCCTGGGGGCTCCCTGAAAAAGATTGGAAACCATCTTGCTGGGAAATGATGTCCCTGGCATTGCAAGAAGCCATCCTGGGGAGACCCTCACCATGAGACCTAGAAGAAAGGCCTCATTAACAGGCAGCCAGTGACACAAAGCAATGGTCAACTCAATGCTACCAAGAAACCAAGACCCTCATGCCAGGCAGCCTGCAAGGTCCAGATACTGCCAACCTGTACTGAAAGGCAGTCTTTCCTCTTTAGAACCTAGAAGTGGGGCTTCTGGCCCAGCAACACCTTGATTGTCCCACTTTTGAGACCCTCTGCTAAAGAGCTGGTAAGGTGTGGCAAGTCTTAGACCATGAGGTCCTAAGCATGGGTAGCTCTGAGCTGCTGCTGCTGGTGGTGGTGGTAATCCTGATACATGATGGTAAGGCACAAGAAGTATAGGAGTTGTGATAGCCTGTTTCTCAAGGAAAACTGATAGAAGTCCTCAGAAAAGCTATACAATCCCCACCCGATGCTATACTTCTTAGGGAGCTGCTGTCCTTAAATTGAGGATGCTTTGCAAGCACATATAAACCCTCACAGTAAAAGTCTAAATTCTTGGCTGTCATGAAACAGCAGTTGGTGATGGCCAGTGCTCTGGGATCAATAATGGCAATTGAATTTTCCAATTGATCACAGTGGCGTAAAAGATTAGGCACCTATATGTTCTGTGTCTGTATGTTCATTGTGTATGAAATGACTATGCAGGAATGCTACCAGGAAACATTCTGGTGATAAAAAGAATTGTGTGCATGCCCACCAGTGTGGAAACTGGAGACCACTTTCTGTGACTGGAACTCATTTGCCCAAATCACTCTTGCACTTGCCCATTTGGAATTTGTTGTTGAAAAATGGCGAGAAAACCATCAAAGTAGGACAATAAGTCTGACTTTTCAGATTATAACATAGTTGACAAAAACAGATCCCACGGTCCAAATCTCGACACAATTCTAACAGGCTTTGTTCTGAAAGCAGTTTTAGGTTGATAGTACCACTGAGAGTGTCCAGAGCATTAGCATATCCTCTTGATCTTCCACTCACTTCTGATGTTAGTAACATGGTGTCCACTTGGGAAAACAAGACTATGGAGCAGAGAAGAGGCTGGATGGAGACAAACTGTGCCTCCGAGGACTCTTTTAATGAATGACTTAAGACACTTAAAAGGTCCCAGTGTCATAGTCTGACTCGTGTGCTGATAAAGCAACCGACCGGACAGGACAGGAAGAGTCTGGACATGACAGAGCCGTTGCTGAGCTCGTACCAGAGCAGCCTGAACATGCAACCTCCGTTGCATTGATGAGATATTGTGTATATTTATTCCCCATCGTAGAAGTGTCACGCTGCAGAGTGACTAATTTAAAGAGCAATCAAAGGAGTAGACCTTTTACCTGATGGCAACTAATTAAAATCACATAGAATAATCACAGGAGTGGCAAGAAATATGATATATTCACAGGGCTCTGTCCTCAGAGGACTAAGCAGTTCCCAGGCAAGTTCTTTCTTCCTCTTTTGAAACATTAGGTTAAAAAGAAAGAGAGCTGGGAGGGGTGTTTGGAAGGGTGTGCAGGGAGAGAGGGAGGGGAGAAATGAGGTGACTGTAATGCCAAAAAAATAAAAGACAACAAAACTATGAGCTACGGATGCAGGGTGGTTGGGCAAGCACTTGCCTAGCATGAGTGAAGCCCTGGATTCTGTCCCCAGCACAGAGTAAACCAGGCCTGGTAACACAGCCTGTGAGTCCAGCACTGTGGAGGTGCAGGCGTAAGGGTCAGAAGTTCAAGTCCACTGTCAGTGACACCACAAAGTCAAGACTACCTGGTGGCGGGGAATGAAACTTTAAGAAAGGAAGAGAAGGAGGGAGGATAAAGGAGAGAAGAGGGAGGCAAGAGAGACAGACAGACAGACAGACACTAGGTAAGTAGTTTCCAACAAACATTTTGGGTGTGGTCACATGCTTATCTCCAGTTCAAAGGTTGTTGAGTCCATATATAAGTTACAAAATGAACTCCCAGCACCTTTGAGACCCCTTCTAATCAGAGACCTATAGCATGATGAAACTTGGAGGATACACTTTGTGAGTAAAATCTAAAATAGTGTCTCCATGAAGGAGAAGCAAAAGTGTAAATACTAGTAATTGCTGTCTAGAGTAGCCTAGCATCCTGAGCACCATCAAAGTGCCAGCTCACCTTGCCACCACGACCTGCTGTATGGCCTTCCATGCCTGAGTATTTTGGGGGGAGGGGCGGGTATTGGCAGAGTGCAAAGGGATTGGGACAGATGGAATATAACACCTCTAAAATTGAGACCTCAATATGGTAGAAATGTAGCTTTTTTTTTTTTTTTTGTAGCGGAAATAGGAAAATTAGTTAACACCTTTTCTACCTTAAGGTCTAATTGGATTCAGACAGGGGCCGGTTTGAAGCAGCACCAAGTGTGACATATGAAATCATCACAAGGTTTGGTTTGTTCGCTGTCATTTCTCATTATAATCTCCGTCTGGAGAATGGATTCATGTTGTGCCATTTTCTGTTCTTGTTACAGTTTTTGTCACATGAATAAGATATCAGGGTGTTAGTGCCTGGCATGCAGTATTGGTTTGTGATGCCGTGTGCGGCTGTGCTGACCTTTGCAATATTATGTATTCTGATTGGTGGTTCATCTCACCTCTTTCCTACAAGTTAATAAGGCTGTAAAAAGGAAGAGAACAGAAACGGCCAGCCAGTCAAATTATAGAATATTGAAAAGGTCAGAGCAGTACGGCACAGAGGAAAAAAATTATGGAATATATGGTGCATTAAAATTTTTGTGACAATGAACATTACAAGAATGAGAAAGGATACCCACTTACGTGATTTCAATCAAGAAAACCCCACAGGACACTATCCCAGGATAGTAATCATCTTACATCCTGCATGTGACATACAAAAATACCTGCTTCTGGTGGTTCTCACTTAACAAAATAGTTTCACAGGCAATATTCTGTTATTCAACAAATAAGAACATTGAGGTATATAAACGCATAGAAAATGGGCATTGATACTATTAGCAATTTAGGAGGCCTGGGCACTGAGGCAGGAGCAGCAAATGAACCTGTTGGCCACATGACATGCACTGTGATTGTTTCCTCCTCTAACTCTCTTTCTTCAAAGAGAGGAAAGTAGAACTAGATGATATAAGATATTTGAAGACTCCACAAAATTTGGAATATCCTGAAATAGCAGCATGGGGGTTCTCTTTTTAAAGGATTGATCTGTTTTGTTTTTTATGTATATAGTGTTTTGACTTTATGTAAGCCTGTACACCATATCTGTGCCTTTACCTGGTGCCCAGGAAGCTAGAAGAAGGTGTCACATCACCAGGAACTAGATTATAGACAGTTATTAGCTCCCATGGATATTCTGTGGCCTGAACATGTCTCAGTGGTCAAGAGCACATAAAGTTCCCAGCACTATCCTACAGTAGCTCACAGCTGCCTATAACACCAGCTCTAAGGGAACTGATGACCTCTGGCCCTTTTGTACACAGATGCATATACCCACACATATACACATAAAAACAACAGTAGTAATAAGATATCAGTTCTATGATCTATACAAAACTTGTCCCCTCCTTGTGATGTAATAGGACTGTGTCTAGTCTCTGCACCATCAATGAGAGGCACAGAAGGAGAAGACACAGAAAATCTGAGGGTTATTATTGTCCTAGATGCCACAGTAATCAATGATAACTCACTTTAAAATTCTTTCATGCATATATCAAAATTTCTCATACAACAGTTGTGTTGGATTTTGTAGGCTTTGAAGATAGGTCCTATTTGTTAGCTTTATACTGTAGCTAGAGTTTTCCTGCCTTGCCCACAGTCAGGACAAATCTTTGTCACTTGCCAGTCCCACAGCCACTCAGACCCAACCAAGTAAACATAGAGACTTATATTTCTTACAAACTGTATGACCGTGGCAGGCTTCTTGCTAACTATTCTTATAGCTTAAATTAATCCATTTCCACAAATCTATACCCTGCCATGCGGCTCATGGCTTACTGGCATCTTTTCATGCTGCTTGTCAGGGTAGCAGTTGGCAGTGACTCCTTCTGCTTTCCTGTTCTTTTATTTCTCCTCTCTGTTAGTCCTGGCTATACTTCCTGCCCAGCCACGGGCCAATCAATGTTTTATTTATTGACCAATCAGAGCAACTTGACATACAGACCATCCCACAGCACAGCCAAGTGCAGACCATCTCAGACACCTGCACTCAGGCCCATGGTCCTAATCATCCTCTATGTGGACCTGCTGGGTAAAGCCACGAGGAACCTGAGAACGGGCTCCCACAGGACATACAGAACATCCCACAGCATTATACTTTCTTTATATGGCTAATTTACTAACAGAATAAACATTTTGAAGCCTATAGCCAGAGTTTAAAGCTTTACCAGCTAGAAAGCTATGTGTGGTCCAGCTACTTCTAGAAGTAGATGAGATAAGCTGGGATCATTACTCTAAGAGTAGCTGAACTGTTGGCTAAAGAGAGAGCCCAGTATTTAAGAACACTTGCTGCTCTTGAAAGGACTCAGGTTCTGTTCCCAACACCCATTTGTTGATTTACAGTTATCTATAACTTCAGTTCCTGGGGAATCCAACATCTTCCTCTGACCTCTATGGACATCAGGCATACACAAGATACACAGACATAAATACAAATAAAACACTCATACAAATAAATAAATTTTTTAAAATAGCATAATTACAAATAAATAATTCAGTCAGTAGCTCTCAAATTTCAGCATGTTGAAGAATGAATCATTCAGTGATTTCTGGCTTCTATGCTGATAGCCTCCCAAAGTAGGTTAGTGCACAGCTCAGGTGTATGCAATTTTGTGAGATGGCCCTAAGTGACTGCAGTGGGGATGAACCCTGGATTACTGCTAAAAACAACCCATTCTGCAAAGAGTCTAGTTTCCCCCTCAATGGGCTTAAAGTCAAGCTAGGCCAGCGTGGATCAGAGAGGCACTACTAACCATCACAATGACTGGAGTTCAGGGTGTGGTAAGCTGTGGTTCCCAAACCCTGAAACCTAAAGGGACCTCCACCACCCACTATCACATCCACACAGTGTGGGCTTAGGCTGAGCAAACAGGAATGGACACTGTGACAGAGTACTTTTCACCTTGGGCTTCCCTAGCTTAGTTTTTGAGACTGAACCAATGTGGATGCACCTTTCCAGCCCACAGGAATTTATGTACAGGCAGAAGAAAATGCTAACGCACAGCTTGGTGCAGAGGGGCAATCCCATGCTGTGCATTTTAGCAAATCGGCCCCCTTATCTAAGAGCCCAAAGTCATGGAGCTGAGAGAGAAGGGGAAGGGGAAGGGGCAGGTGATGGGATGGACAAAGAGCTCTGACCTGTGGATCCACGTTCGGTTTTGAACCTGGAGAGTGGAAGTCCTGACTTCCTGACTGTCTCTCTAGGTTCTGGGAACCAAACCATGTGTTTGCAGAGGCACAAGAGAAGATCACACTCACTCAGCTGCATGGCTCCTGAAGATACACGTGTTCGTTTTTGAGCTGAGCAAAATGGTTATATAATTACTTCCTTCTCATAATTATTGAGTAATTATATACTTCTTATAATTACTCAGTAATCATTGTTCTATAGCTAGAAACTAACATTACAACTAATTGTATAATTACCATGTATTAATGTCATTATATGGCAAACTTAGAATAAAGTGGTACTTAATATATTTCTCTCTGCCATGCCATTTTTAGAGAAAAATAGAGGATAGGGTCTGTTTTATAGCTCAAAAATTGCTTCCAATACAAATAAACAAATCAAAAGGCAGGAAGATACCTCCACCAGTGTTCTGAGCACAGATGCGTACCCTTGTGTTCGTGCCTGGCTAGAAATAGGTAAAATTATTCTCTTGTGACATAATTGTAGACTTTTGTTGGTGTTTTACAATTTTCAATCTTTCATAAGATGCACAAATTACACAACTTCCTTGTCAGATGAGCATCTGTCTGGGTCTCTGGAGGGTAAGGTGACCTTTTGGGGGATTTTACAGCTAAGCATGTGACAACAGCAGCCGTTGCTTCAGCCAGAAGTAAAAATGCTTCTGAAGAGCTGGGTGTCCTGAGACCTAGAGATGTGCTGATGCGATCATGTGATTGTGCTTGACAATGATCAGAAAGGACCTGCATGTCCTCTCAGCAGACCTCTCGAGGGCAGGGACCCTATTTTATGCATTTGGGTGCCAACTCATGGGCACCATAGGCTCCTTACAAACAGCACTTCAATCAAATCAAGTCACAAAGCTAGCCATAAAGAACCTCCACATGCTAACGTGGCATCATTCAGAAGGAACTTGAGTAGAGTGAGCCCTTAAAAGCTGCATTCAGAACTCCGTGGGCATTGCATTGCATAAATGTCAAGATAAGAGTTCTCCATTTTGGACTTGATGTCACTCTGTAAACTTGGAACATTTCTTCATTGGAAATGAGCAGCAATTATGCTTCCCAGTGTTCAAGTCCATGAACACTGTTCATTTTCTCTGGGATAATCGTCCCTTTGCCTGTATCAATCTCAAGACCCAAATCACAAATTATTGTGGGGTTTCTTGTGGCCACAGAAGACACTTCACTGTGCATACTTTGTCACAATAAAATTTTCAGCTACTTCCTTCAGCCTGAAATTATTATAAATATAATAAATATCTTTTTTATATATGTCTAGCTTTATCTACCCTACCCACATTTCATAAAATGACCACACCCTAACCAACTATGAGACTCCTTTTAGTTTTAGAATTTGGAATATTACCTGATAGGACAACAGCATGATGTGATCAGGTTTGTGCTGTTTGCTTAAATGAACAACCATGCCTTTTGACGATTAACCCGTAGTTAATGATCACTGAGAAAACAAAATTCCAGGTGCTTCCATCTTAACCACTTGCCAATGCTCAATATTTGCAGGTAGAATTTGTATGGATTACAGCAAAAACAGCAGTGAGCAGTGGTCCTTACTGTTTTGTTCATTATTATGAGAGAGCTGGGTAGAATTTTTCACAGGACAGTTAATCAAACTGCGTACATTGATGAACCACCCACGCATGCTTCTTAGTTTTGTGCCGTTATATGCAGATCAGGCTAGGAAGCCCAAATCACTCAGGTGTTTTTTTTGTTTTTTGTTTTTTGTTTTGTTTTGTTTCATTTTGTTTTGTTGTTGTTGTTGTTTTGTTTTGTGTTTTGTTTTTTTAGCAGATATTTCATGCTGGGTACAGGAAAGTAAGAACTTAACTAACTTTCATAGTGGCACGGTACAAGAATCACTGTGTGCATTCATTTCTTTGCACTTTCCTCCTAATTTATGAAGATATGACTTTACAAATATTGTAGGCATTCAAATTTCTTTACAATGTGAAATTGCTTATATCATGTGACCATCTTTTACACTTTAATCAAATAGTATGCTGTTATTGCTAGGTCTTGCAGATATCTTTGCTTCCTCTATATCCAGTATCCTGGTGGTTTTTACTCGTTTTTTCTCAAAGCTGTTGGAATAAATGTATAACAGGAAACATTTTGACAAAGGAAGGCAGCCTTTTTGATGTAATTAATGATATGTATAAATGGTTCTTTAGCTTGTGTTTTTAAAGAGTATCTAACACACTCCTCTATTTGACTAAAACTAAAAACAATGTTTCTTCCATGTATGCTTTAAAAATGTGACTTTTAAAGTAAATGTCATATTTTTAAATTCTAACTTGGTTCTTTTTTTAATTCTAAAAATTTTTAGTTCTCCTCCACTCTCTTTTTGCCATGAATGTTATGCAGGATTTGGAAGAGAGGAGCCATTATTACCAGGGTGCAGCATTTCTCTATGTCCTATACAGACTGGGATTTGAGATGGGTTTACTAGAGATTTGACAGGATGGAGGTAGTGGGATACAGTGAGGGTACATGGGAAGCGATTGCTTTATGCAACCAAAGGCTTCTGCATCTGCTAAGAAAGCTGGATACAGATGTTCAGGTCAATATGGACACATCTGGCAGCCCACCCACAGCAACTGTTTTATGATGTTCTGAGCAATCCCAGTTTAAGGAGACATGAAATAGAAACAGGCCAGGCTAACGCTGAAGCAGGGTGAGAGGTAGACAGTGGATGTCAGAGTGTGCTATCTATAGACAGAACCATTTTATTGGGAGGTGTTACTTCTTCTCTGTATATTAAAGAAAACTTAAGGATTATGAAAAATAAAAAATAAATCATCAAGGGATCCATTTCTATATCTGGACACTTTTTCTTTGTATGCATAGTGCTTGTTATATAACAACATATTTTCTTTGCATATCAAGTCAGTTTGACGCCAGTGATCTGTAGGTACTAGCACACGTTTTATTCATAGCATGCTGAAGTGAATGTACACACTGATGGGAACACATGCAATAGGTGCTGGTGTGGTAATTCAGCTTGGCATTGCAACTTTATCAACCCAAGAAAATACTCAAGTAACCAAAGAAAATCATCACTAAATGTAATTTTCCTCTTCAATCAGCAGGGGATAACTACACCCTTCTCAGTGGCACGAAAACCATGCACAGCAGTGAAGGGAAGCAGCTCTGGGTGCTGGTGGACGGCTTGGTTCCTTACTCACACTACACAGTACAAGTGAATGCTTCCAACAGCCGGGGCAGCGTGCTCAGTGACCCTGTCTCTGTGGACATGCCTCCAGCAGGTGAGTCTGTGAAAACTGTCGTCAGCGTTCGGAATTAACAGGAAGCCTAGAACCGAGTGACTGTTGGATACTTTATTTTACAACTTAGAGGCTCGGTTGTAGTGTTTGGGCAGTTTGGTTTTTTAAAAATTCATTATTGATATCCTTTTATTGCTTTGATGAGTATGTTTTCTTCTTACTCTCTGTGTGTGTGTGTGTGTGTGTGTTTGTCTGCCTGTGTACATGTGTGCATGTATGTGTGTCTATCTATATCTGTCTGTCTGTGTATGTGTATGCATGTGTGTGTCTGTATACATGTGTATGTGTGTGTGTGGCCATGTGTATGTGCATGTACATGTGTATGTATATATCTGTATATACAGGTATCTCTGGGTATCTTTATCTTAAGAACATTAATAAATATGTTTTTTTTAATTAGTAGTTTGGTTTTTTGTTTTCTCCTTTCTTCAACTTGACAGATTTTTCAATTTTGACAACGTATTTGGAAGGAGACAGACAATGGGGTGGGGATGGGGCCTCAGTGTTCAGGGACTACTGAAAAATTGTGAAAAGGTATGACCCCTTTGCCCCTTTGCAGAACATATTGATAATATCAAACTTAAAATATAGGTCCTCTTTGTAAGGATCAGCAAGTGGCCTGTTACAATAGGACTCTCATTCACACACTGAATAAACACTTCATCCTAACAGTCATGACAGCCTTTCCTGTGTGAAATGCAATGCATTCTGGGTATGTTTATTTTGAATATTTCTATTTAAAATTGGTGCAGTTTAAATAATCATAATTATCCTAGAAAATATGCAGTCTCCACCCATGTCCTAACTATTTGTGAGGTCTAAGTGACAAGAAGAAATCTCCCCGAGATTGGTATTCACAGCTCCTAAACAGGAAGCATGTCTCAAAGTAATAAGAACATGGCTCTCACCTGAGTCTCAGGATGTGGGCTTTCTGAATGTACTCCAGGAGAAGGACCAAGGAGATCTAGTGTCTATCCTGCAGCCAAACTTCAGGCAATGAAGAACCTTACTATGTACTCCTTTTACAGCTGTCTATACTGGCTTAGATCATTCTTAATTTTTAACAATTCAGTTTGTGTTCACAAAGGAGCCTGCTTCATACGTTGTCCATGGATTCAAGCCTGTATGTTCAAGTAAGGTCTTCTGTGCATGTGGAATAATGACTCGGCTAAAATAGCACATTCCTATTGCTCACTCAGTTCACACGTGAGGGTCTGTTTACCAATACAAAGATCAATGTAATGGAAATAGAAGTAACTAGGTCATTGCTTTATGGGTGTGTGGCAAAGCTGAGGTTCCTCTGTGGCTCACACCATCTGGGATCAGTGTAGCCATTGAGAGTAAGTACCCAGAAGTCCAGATTAGGGAGGTGACCCTTCACCCAAAGAGGAAGCAGTATCCTTAGAGACAGAGCATGCGCCACTTTATTGCCACCATTAGGACTTATTTTCTCCCGTCATTAGATTGTTGTTGATTACAATTAGGAAACTTATCGCTTTGAAATGATCTTTTTTATGACCTTGTGGCAGTTTAAAGGTGACACCTCATTGATTAAATAGGTTTTAGTTCATGCTTCCTTTTACTTAATGAGCTGAAAACATATTATCATGATTTACACATAAAAATCATGCTGAAAAGCATGTGGCATTCAGTAGAATATGTGTGTTTAAGTAGAATTAAATTAGTGCTGAGAGTTATTAAAGAAATCTTGCATGCCTTCCAGTGAGCTGTGCTTCATACTGGAATGGACAGTAAATGAGCCAGCACGCAGAAGGGAACCGACGGGCAGAGGTGCTTCTGTGTGCTGCTGGCTCTTCGTTGTGTTTGGCTGGTACAGGCACTGCCTTTTCTCTGCTTTCAGTGGCTGACCTCTTTAATGGCGATGCCAGTTCCTAGTGTCTTTCTCTGCTGGATAATGAATGGGAGGTTTGAAATGAAGTAGCCTGAGCTATGGATTCTTTTCAGATACATCAAAAACACCACAACAGAAAGTGTGGTGGGGGGAATGCCACTGGTTTTTCTTTACCTAGAATTTGCTATCAAATATTACCTGCAGGGCTGGGGGGGGGGGGGTGGCTCAGCATGTGAGAGTGCTTACTGCAGAAACATGAGGAGCTGCCTTTGCAAAGTCTGCTCTCATGTAAAAGCTGGGCATGACTGCATGCCTGTAACCCCAGTACTGGGGATGTGAAGTAGAGACAGTGGGTACCTGGTCTAAATGACACTCACCCTCGTACAAAAATGGTGAGGTCAAGGTTCAGTAAAGGTTCTCTCTCAAGGAAATAAGGGGAAGAAGGTTGTATCAAGACACCCAGTGTCCTCTGTCTCCACACAATCATATGGGCACACAAACACTTGCCAAACATACACACATATCCACACATGCATGCATGCACACATGCACTCACACACATGTGCAGGCACACATGCACACACACATATACACATGCATGGACACACACACACACACACACACACACACACACACACACACACACACACGTCCACTCACTTACATGAGTAAATTCACCTACTTAGTCAGTTCATCAGCATGCTATCTCTTGCCAACCTAGCCTGAGATTCACTCTAGAGCCCAGAGTACACCCGTGTGTATTGAAGTCACCTGTTTAATTTGACCATCACGCTTTATCCCTGTTAGATTCCACATAGCAGGGGCTATTCCCTGATCTTTTTTTATCTTCGGTGCCTAGATCAAACCTGGCACATGGTAGGTGTGTGATGAATAATTGGTGAGTGCATGAATAAGTTGGTCAGGATGGCTTAATGAGAGGCTGAGGGGATGGCTCATAGGTAAAGCACTTGCTACACAGCATGAGGACCTGATTTCAGGTCCCCAGCACACAGCATAGTCCATGTAGCTAAGAATGTCTGTAACCCCAGAATTGTGGGGCATCGAGGCAGAGGATCGTTGTGGGTGGTTTGCCACCAGCCAATCTAACCAGAACAGCGAGGTGCAGTTCAGCCAGAGCCACTGTCTCGGGCGAATAAGGTGGGGCGCGACCAATCCGGACACCTGGCATCCACTTGAGTGTATGTATATACGCACCTGGACCTGCATGTGCATGCATATACTCCATGCATACCCAGATAGATAGTTCAATAATCATTAAGCCATTGGTTGTCATTCCTTATGTTCTCTCAGATCCAGTCTCCACCTGAGGACCTTTATGCGATAACTGCAAAGCTGAGACCTCCTCTGTGCAGGAGAAAGGCTGTGCCCATGTAAATCTAGCTGCAATCCTCACCAGAGAATTAGAGTAAGAAATAGCCTCACATTTCATGAACTTGCCGATCCTAGCTGGTTGCTTCTTCTCAGATGATGAATACTGCTTAGCTTATGCAAGAATTTGGAAAAGAGAGACAAGGAAAATCAGTATGAAGAATTTTAAATGCCAGACTGGAAAAGTGGCTCAGTACTTAAGAGTGGGAAAAAAATGTACTTTCAGTGGGCTTTTTAGAGTTTGGTTCCTAGAACCTGTCAGGTTCTTCACAACTACCTATCACTCAAGCTCAAAGGGATTTGATGGCCCCTGCTGAACTCTTCTGGCATTGCACACCACACACACACACACACACACACACACACACACACACACACACAGAGTTTTTTAAAAAAGAATTTTCAGTGGTCCTCATCTCTTAGCTGATGCCTGTGAGATGTCTCATCACTGGTCCTCATCTCTTAGCTGATGCCTGTGAGATGTCTCATCACTGGTCCTCATCTCTTAGCTGATGCCTGTGAGATGTCTCATCACTGGTCCTCATCTCTTAGCTGATGCTTGTGGGATGTCTCATCACTGGTCTCCAACTCCCTTTTGCTGAAGGGAGAACTGAGCGTAAGAAACACAAGGCCGGTGAGAGGGTTCACTAGCCCAAGCACTTGCTGCACAAGCAATAGGACCTCATTTAATCTCCAGAACTGTGTCTTACACGCCAGGCATACAGCTCACACTTGGGAGCAGAGCAGCCAGACAGCCCAGCTGAATTAGAGCGCTCCGGTTCAGTGAGGGACCCTGTCTCCAAACAGAAAGAGGAACAGGAACGTGACTGTCAGCTCTGTCTCCCACATGCACATGTACATGCATGCAGACACATGAACAAAGCCACACACATACACGCAAAGGAGATCTGGTGAAGCCATGTGATTTGAAGGTAGGAAGTAAAGACAGCTGTTGTTACCACTACCAAAGGGCTAAGTATGCACATCAATGGCACTCAGTCCCAAAACCTTGAATAGAAAACACTAATATTTAATCTCTGGGATCCTGCTGAGTACCTCTTGCCTGCATCAGTGGAGTCCAGCTCCACCTCTCCTGTGCTCTCAGGATTCTGAAATCCTGCAATCAGTCTGTTTTGTATTATTTCTAAAACATAATACTCCTTAGTTAGTGTTAAGATACTCTGGGAAATGAAAGATCACTTTAATCCAAGCTCTCAAATAGCATTATGGAACAAGTACAAGAGTTCTAGGCAGAGTTTAAAAAAAAAAATAAAAAGGAATCCAAACGTTAATCCATAAATATGAAACCTCCCTGTGACCTTTACCCCACTAAGGTCTGGAGTTACTAATGGGGTTAGGATTTCAGCACTTAATGGGGCTCTGTGCATCTGTGTTTTGTATGCATGGAATTCAGTGTTCGGTTTAATAAGTGGTTGACATTGGTGATGTCCCTTAATTTGCTTAAATCTAATTGGCTCTTTTATCAGTCAAACCTGTATGGATTGGCAATTGATCAGAAGGGGTCAGCCATGACTCTGCATGTAGTTAAATGGTGGAAGCGCCTGGTAAAGCCACGGTGGCCGGATAATCAGCAGAGGGTGAATGAAGGCTTAGAGAAGAAGGTGAAGGAGCTCCCAAGTTTTGCGGGATCTTCAAGTTCAGAACAAAGGCGTTATGGAGTGTATAAATTTTAAATACACTGCATTTTGCCTCCAGACTTAAACCTTTTTTTTTTTTTTCAGATGAACTGAAATCTTGTCTGAAACTGTCTTTGTTACATCAAAGACCTACTCAGAAAGCAGAAAGAGACAGAGGAAGCATAAAAGGGCATAGTTTAAAATGATTACTGACACACTTCATACCGACAAGCTCCAGCCAGATGATATTTTTTTATGAATGTTTCGTATTTTTTGCAGAAGGAATCATTTTCTTCTGTTTATCTAAAGGGTTTCAAGGTAATCAGGAAGGAGCTGAGATCCACCTGTACTTCTCAACCCCATACAGTTTTCTCTGGCGATAAATAATTGGTAGTTTCAGCCTGTGATTAGAATTACTACAGCTTAGATGCTCCATTAAAAATATAAGGTTCGGGGAAGCCGTTATCTTCTGAAATGTGTTCTTCAAAAATGAAAACCAGACAGACTGGGAAAGTGACCACGAGTGGTTCATCCTCAAGAGGCTTTCCATTGCCCCTCCCCCTCCTCCACCGCTCCTCCCCTCCTTCACGCCCCTCCCCCTCCTCATCACCTGGCACATCAGGGAGAGGATCCACCATGGTTAGAGCTTACATCATCAAACCACGGGCGCAGAGTCTCACAAACACGGGTTTCAACCCCCTTCTTTGACTAGCTGGCTGTGTTGCCATGCCCAAATACCCTGTGCACCTCATCCTCAGTTTTCACACCTAGGAACTGGGCTGGCTGAGAATCCGCACCTTATAGAATTACCTGGCGGATGCAACAACAGTATGTTTATTTGCAGTTAGTGGACGATAGGGGCTTACCTCCTGCCTTGCTCTCTTGTCCTATTTGGACCTGTATGTGGAGGTTAGAAATAGAAACTGTTTCTATTAAGTCTGCCTGCTTTGATCTTATTTTCACCTTTTAAGATTTATTTATTTTTATGTGTATCCATATTTTACTTGCACGTGTATAAGTGTATCACATGCATGTCTAGTGCCAACAGAGATCAGAAGAGGGTGTTGGATCCCATAGAACTGAAGTGATGGATTGTTTTGAGCCACCATGTGGGTACTCAGATCAGAACCAGGGTCCTCTGCAAAAGCAGAACATGCTTTGAACTGCCGCGGCATCACTCCAGCCCAAGTCTTTCCTGTTTTTAGGGAATGATGTATAGGCACCCAAACTTGAAAAACAATTTATTACATTTTGAAGGAGATACAAGAAAATCTCCCTTACCAGCAAAATTAATAGGGAAATTTTCTTTTGGTATAAATATCAAGAAATCTAGATCACTAAAATCATGTCTAAAATCTAAACTCCTTGGGACCCACATGAAAAGCAGGATGTAGTAGTGCATGTATCCCAGTGCTCTTTCAGTGAGATGGAGGCGGAGACAGGACAATCCACCAGACACTTACAGGCCAGCCAGCCTGGAGTGCCAGCCAGCTAGACTGGAATACTGGCTTGCAGCGTGTGAGTACAAGAGCAGAAGCAATAAGGGAGACCCGCCTCACCAGGGTGAAAGCGAAGAAGTGACCCCCACAAACTGTCCTCTGACCAGCACATGTGTGCCCACACATACACAGACAATCATTAATTAAAATGTCTATAGCTCAGTATCTGAGGGAATGATCTGTGCTCCTTTAATGTGTGGTGGTTTAAAAAATTCTTTTAGTTATTTCTAAAATTTGGGAGTTTTCTTTCCTATTTCTCCTTAGTTCTTCCACAGTTATCAAACGTTTATGGGCTGTGAGGGCAGGAACAATGTTGGGTTTGTCAATGTTCATAGTCCAAAGGGCTGAGACCAAGTATTTGCTGAATGGGGAAACGAACGTGCTGTGGTCGTTAGGACTTGTATCGTGGTCTTGAAAGCTGTTTTCGCTGTCCCCGTGTCTTTTACTTGGATAATCATTTTTCGGGGTTTAAAATTAGATTGAAGTCATCACATTATTGGTCTTACTCTTGTCAATATTGCCATCACACTATAGAAACAAATAACTTTAACTCTTGACGTCTTGAAGTCTCTGTGGGTTGTGTTTAATTCTTTAACCACTATTTTCAATTAGTTATTGCAACTGATAGACAATTCATTGAGAAGGGTAGTTAAAACAGGACGTTAAAAAAATAAGTCTAAATACATGTTAATATAATTCAACTCAGAGCATGTACCTACATAGTAATATTGCATGTGGCTAAATATTTACCCATGAGTTTTTATATAAAGCCAAGTTGCTTTCTTAGGAGGCTAATTTGTCATTTATAAGTCTAGCATCCTTATTCCAAAAACTATACCCATATTGCACAGTTTATGATTCCCACTTTTAAAGTTAAAGCTGAACAAGGGGCCAGAGAGATGGTTCATCTGTTAAGAATGCTTGCCACTCTGTCAGGGGACTGAAGTCAGGTTTGTAGCACCCACATTGGGTGGCACTCAACCACGTGGGACTCCAGCTCTAGGGGATTAGACACCCTCTTCTGTCCTCCATGGGCACTGCACACACACACACACACACACACACACACACTAAATGAAATCTTTAAAAAGGAAACAGAAATGTGAAGATAATTAAGTGGACTGCAGTTACAGGATTTTTCTGTTTTCACATCCTCGCACAGTTCTGACAGGATAGTATTACAAAGCCCTAATTTTAAGTTGCATAAAACAATTAATTCTTATAGAAACAAATCTCCGTTATCCTCCTAATTTAGGTAGTATTTAATTAAGTTATGAAATCACACCAAGGAGCACGGCTGACATGAATACTTTTGGTAAAATGAAGCTGTCTCTCAGTGAGCATAGCTCTATTGGTAACAGCTGAATTTTGTCTTTGAGCTCAAGAGATAATTAAATATCCCTCTCTGTGCATTGATAAAGAAATAGAAAACATGTATTAATCTAGAAAATCAGTTAAGAAGGGTGAATGAAAAGAGTGTGTACTATTTAAGAGAAGGAAGTGAGCCAATAGTGTGGGGATGCTCTGTCCTCACAGCATCCACCCTCAGGAGAGAAGAACCATCCCAGGAAGCTCTGAGCTTAGGCCATGGGAAGCAATGGTCTTCCTTGAAAGAAAAAGGAAACCACAGATATTTCCCTTCAGTTGACCAGGACCTGAGTCTGAGACTCTTAACATAATCCGTTCAAGTGAATCTGTTTTCTCCCTCACTGAAAACATAATGTTTGTTTATTGATCTATTTCTATTTCGTTGAAGGTTGTACATACAATGGCACAGTGTGGAGGTCAGAGAACAACCTAAGGAGTCAGTTCTCTCCAGCCACCATGTGGTACCCCAGAACAAACTCAGGCAGGCCTGGGGGCAAGTGATCTCACCTACTCCCTTCCTTGGCTTCCCAGACAGGGTTTCCCTGTGTTGTTTTGGTGCCTGTCCTGGATCTCGCTCTGTAGACCAGGCTGGCCTTGAACTCACAGAGATCCACCTGCCTCTGCCTCCTGAGTGCTGGGATTGAAGGTGTGCGCCACTGCTGCCCGGCTCCTTCCTCCACTTTTTAAAAGAAAATATTGAAACTTTTCCCTATATTTTAATTTGAACCCAAACCCCACTCTAGGGCCTCAGAAGCAGACTGAATATGTGTAGCTCTCTGGACCCACCTGTTTCATTTCACAATGCTACAGCAGTGAGATCCTGCTGGACTCCCGTGCCTGCAGATATTTCTTCATAGTATGACAAGATACTACTTTAAAAAATTATAAAACTAACAGTCTTCAAAGAGGTCGGGCTGCCCTTTCCCTACTCAGCAGCCCCTCCACATGTGTTCGGTGTCTGCTTTCTGATACACATCCACCCACCTTGATTTATTTACAAGATTGAAGCATATGCTTCCACATGCAAGGGGCCATAGTACGTCTTAACAAGTGTGCAAAGGGATAAAATTTTTAAAAATCAACTTTTGCACTTGAAAGAGTTGGAAACTGAAATAAAGAATGGGTTAGTATGATATATTACAGTGTTTAGAGCGAAGAACGAAAGATGAGATGAACTGCCTTTTCTAATACAAGAGCCACACTGCTGACCTAGGGCAGAGTTGAATAGTGTTCTTTAAAACAGCACTCTACCGCGTGAACAGATGGCTCATCCTGGCCTTCAGTATATTAAAAACCACACAATTTATATTATACCCAGTTCTTATGAATCTTTAGAATAGTTGTGCATAATGTTTTCCTCCTGTGTATATCTTCCAAATGTGCTGCCATTTTTTTTTCCTCCTGGCGGGGAGGGGGAATCTCAACCCATGGAAGGTAATAAAGTAGTCAAACTCAGCAAATGAAATTTATTTAAATTCCTAATAAAATAGTATGTGTTTCAAAACACATATCATCCCATCGAGCTTTATTCATGCTTTCTCCTAAATATTTTATTAGAATAGAGCCATGGTGTTAACGTCTGTCTTTATATGTGCTCACATACTTCAACTCCAGTTCTTACCTCTGGTTTCCTAAGATGGATAGTTTTGCGATATGGTAGCTGTGGGTGTGTCTGGGTATGTGCGCACGCTCGCATGCACATTTATAAAATTACACATCCGGAGCCACAGAAAGGGATCTATTTCCCTCTTACATTTGTGCAGTTTCCTTTACTTTTTATGCTGAGAATCTTGACAGTGAACTTCCTGCTTATAAAAACAGTTTAGAAAGGCGCCAACTTCTGAGCTGTGGAGAAGAAGGGAGGCAACTTTGAAGTGCACTTACCAAGCTCTCAGCCAGCCTCCAGCCAGGAGCTAGCTGCTGCGCACATTTGCATAATACTCTCCTGTGGTTTATATAGACACGCACGCCCCCACACACAATTAAGTACTGTCTTCAGAGCATCCCGGGGCAAGGCAGAGAGACTGAAAAAAATAATTAAATGAAAATCACATCTTTCCTACTTTACCAAGGGAGAAAGATGGGAGGTATTGCCTCTCTGAGATTCATTGATATTGAAAATCATATTTTTTAAAAGGAGTAAGTACAATTCTCCTGTCTGCATTTCATCTTGGAAGGAAGGTTTATCTTTAACTTTAAGGTGAAAAAAAAAATCATGTCGATGTGATGGCTTCACTGTTTAAAAGCAATTTGAAATTTTATTTGAATTCTTAGAGTGCCCTGAAGAAATGTTTCTTTTATTTCTTAGAAAATAATATTATTCCTTTCTTTTCTTTTTTTTTTTTTTTTTTTTTTTCTTTTTCTTTTCTTTTCTTTTTTTTTTTTATCATAGAGCAGCTCAATGCCTGGCTTGCATAAAATCTTAAGAACATTTACCCACCTGTATAGCCATTCTTAGGAAACTGGGGGAATCCTTAATAAAACTGAGACATTTCAAGGACTCATTCCAATCTCTTCGTTAACAACGTAAATAGTAATACATCCCCTTTGTTAGCTCCATAGATGGGAGAAGACTGCCCTGATCCAAAGTTTCTAGAGTCCTTTCTTAATGGAAAATAGCCCTTTAGCGGACATATTCATTCCAACCACTGTGCTATTCTGATTAGTAACTAATTGGTATAAAGGAAACTTCTATGTACAGGTGGCAATTGTCCAACCAAAAAATTGGAAGCATGGAGAGCAGGCATTCCTAAAAGACAGGCTGACTAGTCCAGGGAGTCACACCTGCTCCTCACACTTCATTGACTGCTTTGGCCTTGGCACTGACTTCCATTCCTATTTGTAATGGATGATGTCTTATCTACCAGAATACAGCATCGTGGAAAAGACAGAAGAAATGGTTGAATGGTGAGGGGTACAGAGGAGACTCAGAGCTGGCCTTCTTCTGCCTCTCCACATTTTCACTGTCTCTAGGCAAACAATAGCCTACTAATCTGTTGCTCCCTTTCTTCAGTTCCAGTTATCGGGGGTCAACTGGGGTCTGAATTATTATATAGAAAGTTCCTGAAGCAAACAATTCATGAGTTTTAAAGTGAATGCTCTCCTAAAGAGCATAATGGAGCCTCCCATTGTCTCATGCCATCTTTAGTCCAGTGCTTCCTCTGTGTGTCCTACCCAGCTGCTGTTCACTTCCTGCCATCTTAGTTACCAGATCAACTGTCCTATTCTCATAGGCCTTGGGTTTACTGGCAATCAGGGCACACGGCATCAAAGCTGTAATGTTTTTCCTTTAGGTGAAAAAGGTAGATATAATCAGCTTAATGTGTAAAGGAAAAGGGTACATGCCGTGATTGCTAAAATCCCTAAGAATAAGCAGTGAAATGAGGAAGACAGGAAATTCGCGCTGCTTTCTGTGCGTTGGTTTGGACTCACTTACTCTATTCCACTTCTACATTAAGCTGTGTGGCAGATGAGTGTACAGATAAAGTGTTGATAGATACAGCCCTGCATTCTGTGGTTTTGCGTATCTCCTGGGGTGTCTCAGAACATGTCGCTCTCAGACAAGGAAGGGCTACAGTATCATGTCCTCAGGGAATGATGGTAGCTTTTTATTTTTCATTCTTGCACACCCTGCCTTCACCTTTCCTGTGGTTACAGGGATCTAGTTTTCCTCTCAGAATGAACGTGGGCACCACTTCCTGTTTCTCATGAGTGTTGTGTGCTCCACCAGAACCACGAAAGGAAGCAGTTTAGTCAACAGAGGAACATGCCGTGCCACATGCTGAAACCTTGGATTCTATGAATCTCTGGCCAGCTGTTGCCTTGGGAAGGGTCCGAAAATGTAGCCAGAATGGAGAAAGAAGAGCCAGTCAGAGCAAAGTGTAGTGGGCTGCTGAACTATAGTTAAGCCATCCAATGACAGCATTCCTAAATATACTTGAATTGCTAAAATGCTCTTGAGTAAACTGGTCTCTGGTCACTTCAGGACCAGCCATAAATTCCCCTACAGCATGTCCCTGACCTAAAGGTTATGAGAACCACCTGACCATTAACTGCTATCTCTCTGCTTCTGAAAATAATGCAGGCTTGCTGCAGATGTCCATAAGTATCTTTCTGTATATGACACAATGGCAGATTTTGCCTTTAAAAATTCAAACTGGAGGTGGAGGCAACTTCCTGCTATTCCACTTGGGACAGCCCCACTGGAGATAAAGACTCCATATGACTTATTCAGAAATCTCAGGAGCTGTTCTTCTCAGGTACCCCATAATAGAAGATAGGCTGAATTCTGGTGGTAGCACTGGCTCTATTGAATCCAAGACTACCAAAGACCAACTCTTTGTTTGGATTTTTATCTCATAGGAGCCAATTAGCTCTTTTCATGATTTAAGCCTCTGAGTTGGGCTTTATTATTTGGAAACAAGATGCTTGGAGGGAGGTGGCCCAAGTAGAGAACAGTGCCCTCAGTCTTCTTGCAGACCATACCAAACCAGAAGGCATGGTGTGTGTGTGGGCGGAGGGGGGGGGGCTTTTGTCTAAGCTCTCAAAGAGGAAGTTCCCAGAAACAAGCCTGTTACAAAATAAAATAATCACTTCTAAGACTATATGACTGCTGACTTGCTGTGGAGGTGCTCCTTGCCCTGGAAGTGCTCCCTTGCCCTGGAAGTGCTCCCTTGTCCTAGAGGTACTCCCTTGCCCTAGAAATACTTATTCCCTTGCTCTGGAAGTGTTTCCTTGCCCTGGAAGTGCTCCCTTGCCCTGGAGATGCCCCTCAAGCCACTGTGTCCCTGTTCTCCTGAGAACCTCTGTCTCTATTTATAGGTCTCAGTGCTGAGTTTCACCAACAACCTTTGTTCTACTCAGCCACTAGGTTTGGCCTCAGTATTTTTTTGTGGCTCAAGCTTCTCCTGGATGAATTTTCAGATCTGAGTCCCACCGGTGCTTCCCAAGTATGTGCCATTCCATTACCTGAGAATTTACCCCAAGTTCAGATTTTTTTCTTTGCTTTTCCCTTAGTACGTGTATGTGATGTGTATGAATGTTTACATGCCCATCTGTACATGTACAGGCACATATGCACATGCAGGTGAGTAAGCACATATGAGTACACATGTGTAGAGACCACAGGTTGACATCAGGTATCTCTCTCAATCAGCCTTCATCTTATCCATTGAGGCAGAGTCTCTCAGTTGAACATGGAGCTTACCCTTACAACCAGTCTGGCTAGCCAGTGGGCTTCCCTGCCCAAATGCCATGTAGGTGGGTAAAAATATGAACTCTGGTCCTGTCAAGTGCTCTAATCACTGAGCCATCTTCCCAGTCCCCCAAGGTCAAATTCCTGAGCCTCATCCTTCAACTACTAAACTAGATTTTCTGAGATTGAAGCTCCATTTCAATGATCCCCTCTCTTCCTTTCCCAGCTCAGATCACTCAGATGCTTGAGTTTGGCAGCCATGGAATTAGATCGTCTTTAAAATGCCCACACAGCGAATATGTCACATGATCTTTTTCACGCCTGTATTCCCACAGTTGTGATTAGGACACTGAGCTCTGGCAGGGAAATAGGTCAGTCAATCTTCTGTGCCTAGCATTCTTTGGGTCCGAGGCCTCCCCTCCAGTGTTCCTGAATAGGATAGAGACAGATATCCTGGGCAGCTGCTTCCAGATGTGGAGCCCCACCAGCAGTACCAGAAAAGCAACAGGCTCTGTGTTTATGCACCAAGGAACGCTAATGGCCCTACCGTGAAGACGCTGTCAAGGAAATTTCCTCTGCCCCGGATTCCTTCCCAGAACATCTGTTACCAGGATGTCCATGTAACTCAACCCGAGTCTCTTCCCCCTGGGCTTCCTTAACGAGCATCTCATGATTTGGTTACACCTTTAGCCTGGATTCCAGGGTTTTCTGGCTCTTAGACTGTAAGAGTTAGGGGTTTTTCCTTCTAGAAGTTCATAAATACAACTCCGCAGAGTATCCTGATGCAATTACCAGTTGCCAAGAAGACCATTAAGATGATGTAGTGTTTTATTTGACAAAAAGAGTTCTTTGATGCAGTGGTTATTTATACCAAGGGAGCCCTCACTGGGTACAGGTGTTTCTCTTTTACTTTCTTATTAGCACCTATTAATTGTACAAAATAATGAGATTCATTGTATTCTGCATACATGCATGCAGTGTGCTTTGATCATGTGAAAACTCAGTTCTCACAAAGTCTGTGAGGAGACTGCTCTTCAGCCTTCGTTTCTGTACAACTTGAGGAAACAAGATCAGCTTGTAACCAGGCCATTAAGGTCACACAATGAGAAGAGAGAAACAACTTCTCAGACCTACGAGCCTCGAAATCCTAGCCTCTCCATTAGTCTGTCCTATCTTTTTTTTTTTTTTTCAGAAGTGGTACACATTTTTAGGCCCTGCTCATCAATGGGAGCTAAAGATGTGACTTCACAATTGTGTCAAATCTAATTTCAAGCGTATTGATTGGCTGAACCATTGAGGGTTGAACACCTGTTGGTTGAAGGGACCAGAGTACATCCCTGAGTTAACTTGCCCACTGATCGCTTTTCAGTGTAGCATATAAGCGAGGGGGAAATTCACTGAAATAGATCTTAGGAGCCTTACAAAGCAGCATGGTGCAGACCAATATGCCACAATGCACAGTCTATGTAGAGGGTAAGGGGGTGGCCAGCTTGGTCCATCCACTCCATGGTGGTTACAAGGATGAACTTTTCACCAAGAAGTTAAACAACTTCTTTCAAGTTCACTCATGAACTTCTACCACATACTTGGATTAATAAAACTATAAAGTAGGTCTGGAAAGATGTCGAAGCCTTGAAAGTGCTTGCCACATAGGTCTGGTGACCTGGGCTTTATCCCTAGACTCCACATAAAGGTGAGAGAGGAGAACTAACTCCACAAAGTTGTCCTCTGACATCCTCAGGCATGCCATGGCACATATGCCCACATATATACACACCATGTATAAACACAAAATAACAATGTGTTCGTAATTTTTAAAAATAGTTAAAATTAAATTTAAAAAAAATTAAAGTCTACTACACACTCAGAAAAAGGGAATGCTGAATTGTCTCTCTGCTGCTCTGTTTAGGGAAGACCTCACCTTCTCTGGAGGCTTCTTTTCTGTACTTTCAGGTCATAAAAGACTCAACCTGGAATGTGCAGTTCTTCCTTGGACTCGTGTGAACATTTAGATTTCTCTCTTCCATTTGCTGTTGCAGAAGATTCGTGCAGGTGTTGCACAGAGAAGTTCATTAAAGCATGTTCAAATACATTTACCCAGCATTAGTGTGTCACAATGGTGTCATTATTGTTAATTACTAACTTGTCGTCTCATTGGGCCCATATTAAATTTCAGATCTTTCTGTTAATTTGCTCTGTGTCTGGGAGGAAATGAGTGTATCTGATTTTCTGACTGAGCATAGTGTGTGCTCTTGTAAAGATATGCAATTTATCTCATGAAACTAACTTTTTAAAAATCAAAAAAAAAAAAAAAGTCCTTGAAAGACAGGAAGAAAGTCCACCTCTGTAATGCCAATGACAGATGAGTGAAAGAATGTATTACTAAAATCCCTTTCCATGGATGGTTTTAAAACTCTACAGTCTGACAGAGGCATTTGTTCACAGTGGAACATTGTCAAATATTATAGAATCCACCACCCTGAGCAGTGTGAATATGTGGAGAAAGTATTGCCTGGAGTGGCCCGTGTCTTCTGCTCAGAAAGGAAGAAAACTTCTTCATCAGAATCTGAATTTGGGGCCTTGAGAAATGGCTCAGTTGGTAAAGTGCCCACATGCAAGCAAGAAGGCCTGAGTTTGATCCTGTGGCACCCACACAAAAATGTTTTCCACACTTGTGGATAACATTGCCTTCCTGTGATCCACTGCAGTGGAAAGCAGAGAAGGACCCCACTGGGGCTCGCTGGCCACCCAGTCGAGGCTAATTGGCAAGCTCCATGCTCAGTGAAAGAGTATATGAAGAGCAACTGAGGAAGACACATTGCGTTGACCTCTGGCCTCTATAATCCTGCACACACATTGCACTCACCAGCATACATGTGCATGAACCTCCCCCTACACACACATGAAAGAAAACCTTCAGTAGGAGTGTTTTGAATATTCTGGGTATACAGTTGACTCATCAGTCATATAAGGATGTCTTTCAAATTGTACATTGGTAAATAGAAACAGACCAGAGTTCGTGTCGACCTACAGGATCCAAGAAATAGCGTTTTCTGTTTGTGATTGTGATTGCCGGGTCTTCCTTGGTGGGTTGGTGAAGAGTGACATGGGTTTATGCAGAAAGGAGCAGCTGATGTGTCAGGGGGTGTCGGATGCTGTTTAAGGATTGTAAAACACGATTCACATGAAGTGGAAGTGTATACTCATTCTCACTATGTAGTTGAAAAATAAGCTAACCTGTAAACATCTAAATTTTTATTTTCCTTGATGATTCTACCAGCTGCCTCTTAATAAATGTAGGAGGCCAATGAGAAGAGCCAGCCAAAGGTGCTAGCCTCTAAGCCCAATGACTCAAGTTGGATCCCCGGAATCCACAGGATGGAAGGAGAAGAGGAACCTCAGCAAGTTATCCTCTGATTGCCATACGTGTGCCATGGCATGCCCCCTACAACAACAATAGTCATTACTATGATAATTCAAAGTGTGTATGAAAAGTGACAAACTAAGTGGACAAGATGAGCAGGCTGGTTTTGGCATACTAAATTATGAGTGAGAAGTAATTTGAAGATCAGAGCAGCTGTTTGGGAGCCGGGACTTGAGTCGGAAAGGCATTGGGTCTCTTCATCTGTCCCGTGTATCTGCTCTCTGTTCTCTGCGTCTTGGAAAGCCCCTCCCCCACAGTTTCTGGATCTTGATGTTTAATTTAACACAAAGGTCTTTGAGAAGGCACAACAGGGGGTTGCTCCTGGTCGTTCCGGCATTGAGGAAATTGAAATGTACATGTTTTTTTCTCATTTATCAAAGAAGGGCAGGAATCTAAAGTGACATTTTATATCAAATGAATTATGAACTGTGTACTTTGTACCTAAGGGAACAACAACTAAATTAGGGTTTTAGATAAAAAGGAGGGCATGACAGACACACACAAAAATGGGTTTTTAATAAAACATACAGTCGTTTCTGGTCCCGCATCTAACGGCGACGTGCTGTCGTGTATGGGAAGTCAGAAGCACATGCAGCCTATTCAGAAATCTGTCAGATTTAAGTATACTTAGGAGATTCCCACAAAAGATTGAACCTACGTTGCATACGGCATGAGACTTATAGCCAGGGTAATGGTCTCAGAAAGGTTAGGGATTTTTTTTTTTTCTCAATTCTTATTTTCTTAGAAAAAAAAAAATTGCAAATTCTTACTTTCTTGGAAAAGACAAAAGTGTAGGTTATGTGCAGGGGGAAATGTCATAGAGGATAAAAATGACTTCCATGACTATGCCATGTGCCATCCCTCCTCTGTCTGTAGTGCCACACACACTCACACAAAAGCAAGATATTCTCGTTGACACCCGGGCTTCTAAAATCACCGGGCCTGATTGCAATTGTAATGTCTGGTCCTGTCCTCTGTATGATGCTGTGTGCTTTGTAGCATCATGTGTGGCCTCAGGTTTTTCATATGTAAATGGGAAGAAATGGCAGAGTTCACACAGGAAGACTACGGGTGTTGATGCTGGCAGTACAGAGAACAGGACGCTGTGAGTATGGGACTGCCTCGGAGCACCCGCCATCTGGCTGATGGTAGATTCCAGAGATTAAGGTACCTCTAGGACTTCATCTGCCCGGTGGAGGCAAACTCAATGACCAGTGAGCATTTCACCTGTAATGGAATGTTCTTGGGAATTAGGAACATGTTCTTCCAGGTCATGCTTCTATACCTTATCTGCAGCACGAATTGTTAGAAGGTCTTATTAATGAAAACAAACCTGAGGCCAGATATTGGGGTGAACGCTGAAAGATCAGAGAAGCAGAACAAGCCACAGCTAACCTCCCCTCTGCCAACTTCTCAGCCAATCCTGTTTCCATGAATCTTCAGACTAAAAGCTTCTGAGTCCTCACCCGAATTGATCTTAGCTGAACTGCTACTGAAAAGCCTAAAAGTTTAAAAGCTCTAGTTCCTAGTCCTCACGTCTTAATATACCTTTCTGCTTCCTGCCATAACTTCTTGGGATTAAAGGTGCGTATTTTTCCCAAGCAAGACATAAGATCTCAAGTGCTGGGATTAAAGGCATGTGTCACCATACCTGGTTGTTTCCAGTGTGGCTTTGAACTCTAAGAGATCTGGATGGATCTCTGCCTCCAAAAGGCTAGAATTAAAGGTGTGTGTGCCACCATTTTCTGGCCTCTATGTCTATCTAGTGGCTGTTCTGTTCTCTGACCCCCCCAGATAAGTTTATTGAGGTGCACAATATATATCAACCACACCTATCTTTTAACATTATAATGGAAAATTTAATATACCAAGGTAAATAAGCTTGAGCAGTAATAGAAAGCAACTCTTTTGGTCAGGTGAGGTGGCATATGCCTTTAATCCCAGCACTCAGGAGGCAGAGGCAGGCAGATGTCTGATTTGAGGCCAGCCTGTTCTACAGAGTGAGTTCCAGGACAGCCGGGGTACACAGAGAAACCCTGTCTCAAAACATGGTGCTCCCCCCTGAAAGAAAAACCCACAAACACTAAACAGGAAGCCATATACACACAAGGGACCTAGTGCAGACTCCTGCAGATCCTGTGCATTCTGCCTCAGGCTCTATGAATTCATGTGAGTTTTGATCATGTTGATTAAGAGGGCCTTGCTTTCTTGGTGTCCTCCATCTACTCTGGCTCTTAGATTCCTTCCACCTCCTCTGCCACAAGGTTATCTGAGCCCTGAGGAGAGGAATCTGATGAGGACATCAGACTCTCACTCTATGCATACTGCTCCCATCTCCTGCAGGAGGAAACTTCTTTGATGATGGCTGAGCAAAGTATTCATTTATGAGTCTATGAGTCTAGCAGAATGTCACTATGTATCATTTTATTACTACTTTAAAAAAAATAACAGTGGTATTTGGTTTTACTCTCGGTCCCTGACCTATCTAGTCTTGGGTTCTTGGTCAACCAGTGTCAGGTGTGGATCCTGTCTCGTGGAGTGGCCTTAAGTCAGGTATTTGTTGGTTATTCCCACAAGCTTTGTGTCACCATTGGACTAGCCAGTCTTGCAGGCAGGACACCGTTGTCAATCAGAGGGTTTGTGGCAGGGTTGGAATTCACATATAAAACTGAAGAAGAGACTTTAGCAAAAATACATTGGTCCTAGACTTCTAAATTCCCAAGGATCTGCACATAAAAGAGATAAAAGCCCTTACTAATAATTCCATATATGCTCTATACCAGTGCTACGTAAGGTAGCAATCATGTAACTAAATTGCTAGAAATAATTATTAGAATATCCTGAATTTTTTTTTACATTCAACTATACAATTAACTGTCAAATGGGCTTAGAGTCAAACTGGAGGTATTGGACCTTCTTGAAAATGTCCTCTGTCTGAGAAATTGTCAGTTTTTATTCTAAAATTTGACTCTAGCTCTATGATCCTTGAGCTGAAATCAGAACCTAGAAGTCATTCGGTGTTTTCCTTGTTTCCTCTCACTGTTATTTAAATATTCCTAAAGAATAATGCAAAGGTTTTGACTTTGTTAGGTGAACAGTCCTTCCTCATACATTCAGTTGCTGTAACATTTACTAAGAGGCACAATATTATTTATTAAGCGTCGCTGTTAACCGTGTGAGAAAAGCCACTGTAAGAGTTTATTAAGGGAAGGGAACAGAAGTGGGTGCTTAAGCCTATGGTAAGATCATGCAGGAAGAGAGAAGGGGATAGATGGAACCCGCTTTTTATAGGTTTCCCCCTGTACATGCGCATATGGGCTTAAGTAGCTATGCCATGCATGTGCATAGATTGCTTGATCACACTGTGCATAATCATATAGGACATAAGGCCCTGGGATGACTAAGCCTCTTGGTTGGCTATTGGACAGTGCATGTACTGTCATGTAGCTGGGGGGGGGGTGGCTAGGAATTCTAACAGTTAAAGAAAAATGTTATAGCCTGGGTGACTTATCAGTAACCTAAATTTGTTTCTCAGGGTCCTGGAGTTGGAAATTCTAAGACCAAGACACTAGTAGGTTTGATATCTCACATGAGCTTATTTTCCTCAGACAAAGCTGTCTGCTCACCCTAACCTTCCATGACAGAAAGACTAGAGTGTGCTCTGGAGTCTCCTCATATAGACACTGAACAGATTCAAGAGGCCTCTGGGACCTAAGGACCTGCCAGCCCCCATCGGTTGTGATCCCCCAGGAATGGAGACTGCAATGAATATGCACAGCCTGGGGAGAGGGGGAGGGGAACAAACCAAATGGAAGCAATGCTCTGGATACGCTCTGAGTCTTTCATGCCTAGACCTCGTTAGCTGAGTAATCAAATATGAACGTAAGTATTAGATGTGACGATTGTCATGGTTAAGATGATTTCTTTAAAGCAAGTTCATCTGATCCTTGAATCATTAAATGGCTAAAAAAATTTTCGAAGATGACTTAATTTTAAGTACTTGATTCCATGCTAAACGAGTAGACTCAATGACAAGACAAAAAGTGTTATTCTAAAATACAGTAGCATCTTTGCTTCCCTGCCTAAGTTAGGTTCACTTGTCTGTTTTCTTGTTGAATACATCTAAAGAAGTGTAATTAATTAAATGTCCTCTTTTGTTTCTAATTTCCTTTTTATTATTTAAAACAATTTTTAAATTTGAGTTATTTTAAATGTCTCTTTTCTAAAGAGGGTGATATGGACATGAGCCTGAGTATATTTGTTAAAGTTATTTGTGAACCTTTTTAACTTCACTGATACTAAGTTCTTCAGAGAATTGTTTTAATTCATGTTAGTTAAAATATTTAAACTAAAAAAGGGATGTAATTAGTCAAATATTATTTTTGTTGTATGTGTTTTTAATTATTTTTCTAATGGACAATAGACTTAAAACAGGATGATCATCAAGTGGAAAAATAGCAATATTGTATAAAAACTAATTGGATGAAAATTATGATATCCAAAATAATAGGAATACTAAGGTGTTTGGGAGTACTGAGAGGAAATCACTTGTTAAAAGCAAAGACTTAAGTCCAGTGCCTGAATCTAGCCAAGTTCTATAAGGGAAAAGAACACAACTGGTTGGGTGATTGGAGATACAAGGCAGTCCATTCCTGTGGGTGTTCTGGCCACCCCCTTCAGGGCCTCTAATTAGTCTGACAATGTGACAGTTCTCTCTAGCTGAACAAATTGTGTATCTAATGAAATTCAAAAACCCCTGCGTCATCCACAGCTTTGGGGCATCTCCAGTGAAAGGAGGGTCCTTCAGTGTGTCTGATGGTTCCCAGCTGACAAGTGCACTAAATTGTCTCTCTGAGTCCTTGAAAGCAAGACTTTCATTTTCACATCACAAAGAGGTAGGGGAGTGGGCTGCTTGATCCAATGAATGCTCAAGGGAAGTGGCTTGTTTTCCCCAAAATGATCCATAGCAATTAGCATTCAGTGTCGTCTTCTTCTGGCGGCCTGGCCCACCTTTGCCTCCTCTTCCTCCATGATTCCCATTATGTACTGTAACTGGGGACATCCTTATTTCTTTGCCATTCTAATTAAACTGTTGGTAGTGAATACACGGCCCTGTCTATATATCACAAAACAATAGTTGCTGGAGCCAGGTGAGAGATGTGCCCAGTGTGTCCGAATTAGCCTTGACGGATAATTGGTGCTGATTTTGAGGCTGTGCTAGCAAAGCTCTGCACTGTTGGTGAACTCCTTACATCGCTAGTGGAGATGTGAACCCAGCAAATTAGAAACTGAAGGCTAGTGTTGAGCCAACTTCAGGTTTTATTCAGGTTTATTCTTAGAAGAATTCATTCCATCACTAAGATCATAAATAAGTGTTTTTCTTAGAAGATAAAATTCATATAAGCATATACTTCCTTTACGAACAGAACTATTATTTGGTGTGTGTGTGTGTGTGTGTGTGTGTGTGTGTGAGGTGTTGTATGAATGCGTGGTCTATGCCCACCTAAGTGTGCTCTTACATGCAGAGAGGTTGGAAGAAGGTAGCCAGTGTCCCATCACTCTGCTTTTTCCTCTTGGAGAGAGGATGTCACTGCACCTGAAGCCAGACTGGCGGCCAGCCAGCCACAATGGACCCTCCTGTCTGCCTTTCCCACCCCCTCCACCAGGGCTGGGGTTGCAGACTCAGGCAACCAAGCCCAGCTTTTTCCTTGGGTGCCTGGAGGTTGAATTCAGGTCTTCATGCACGCGTCAGGTGCTCTAACCCACTGAGGCAGCCCTCCAGCCCCCAGACACTCATTTTGTCTTCAGTCCTTACTACGCTGGAGACAGAAGACCTCAAGAAACTGTGGTTATGTCTCAGCGTGGGATAAAATATACAACTCATGCATCTGGTTCTCTAGGTTTTCCTCTGAGCCTTTTCTTTCTGGGCCCCTCAAAGCCAAAGACATCTTAATGGATACAAGAAAGCCCTCTGAACAGTCAGAGATGGGAAGGAGCTAAGAGATCCAGTAGCAGAGAGATGAAGAAAGACATTTATTTTCTCCAAACCTCTTCTCCCTGAGGGCAGGGGAAAAACTCCTAAAGATTTAAATAACACAATTTAAAGAAATTTGTTTTAAGAATTGAAAAAAAAAAAAAACCTAAAAAACAAGACCTTGGGTTGGCAGGCAGCTGCTACATTCATCTGTGTATACTCATCCTTAATCTTACCAAGTTTCTCTTCCCTAGTCTCACCTACTGAACACATAGAACTTTCAAAGAAATATCTCTGTAGGTTTATTTATTTATTTATTTGTGTGTGTGTGTGTGTGTGTGTGTGTGTGTGGGGGGGGGGGTCAGTGAGGAATCAGTTTTCTTTTTCTACCTTGTCAGCCCTGGTATTGAACTCATGTCACTTGGCTTGGTGGCAATCACCTCTATCCACAGTCACCTCCCTGGCTGCACATAGAACTTTCATGACAATTAAATGTGACAGTGGAGAGAACACATTCATCCAGGGCTTGGCTTACAAAGCTACTCGGTATTAACATGGGTACTTCCATGTTTCTGTCTTTACCAACAAAAGTCAAGACGATAGTATTTCTCAAAGGGCAGCCAGACACATCATTTATGCTGTCCATCTACTTAATAACCATGACATAATAAATTCAAACTCTACCAAACTCTGAATTTTGTCCATGTTTCATTGAGTCAAAACATTATCTTATGAGTTTTTGAAGCTACATTTCTAGAACAAACACAGGGTCTTCCATCAGAGGACTGAAGGGCTGGTCATCTTGGATTTTCCCTTTGAGACTGAGTTTGGTGTGTTCTTGATGGATAAGCCTGGATCTGAAGGAAATTTTGAAATGGATCAGGGTTATTTGGGCTTGAGTTTACTTTATTTGGGATGGAAAGAGGGATTTGTTATTAAACTAGGCATTTGAGCTTGTATGTATTTACTCATGAGATAATAATGTCACTGAAGTAGCCTTCAGTATTCCAGTGCATTGTCCTTATTTGGTGATAGTGGTTATTATGTGGAAATAAGAAAAAATCTATTGGTCTTATATTCTAAAACTTGACATTATCTCTTAAAATTCAGGCTCTATTTTACACCTGTTTTATGTCTATACAATGAAAACTTCTCAGGACCACTGAAAGGTTGGTTGTGAGTTGGGTTTTTGGTGTGTTTGGCCTTGGCTCCCAGGGCCTTAGAACAAAGTGACATTAGCTGCCGTTGATCTGGGTTTTATGACCTAATCTTCTGATTCTTCCTTTCATTATTTAGTCCTGTTCCTGGTGTCCTTCTAATTGTTTTAAAATTGCTTTGGGAGCTAGGTAAGCATTCTGAAATATCCTTAGAGATGGTGATCCTGCAGAGGGCCAGAGCGCCATCACTGTGATGAGATCCCATGGATATATCCATAGGAAATCGTCAATAGTTCATAATGGGTATCTTTGAGTAGTTTAGGAATGGATAATTTCTTTTCATTTGATTGGTCATTTTAAAATTTTCTGTTACATCTAACACAGAAAAATTAAAGTTCTGTTTAGCACTCTGGGAGATAATCTATTAGCACTGGTCCTGTTGAGCATCGTTTTCAAAGGAGACAAAACCTAATCTGCTTTTAAGCAATTCTTCTGACCACTGCTCTGGAATGTTTTGGAAAACGTAATGGCCAGCCTTGAGTGAAGATCCAACATGCTGTGAAAGAGGAATCAGGTCTTTAAAACAAAGAAGTCACGCCGGGCGGTGGTGGCACATGCCTTTAATCCCAGCACTCGGGAAGCAGAGCCAGGCAGATCTCTGTGAGTTCAAGGCCAGCCTGGGCTACCAAGTGAGTTCCAGGAAAGGCACAAAGCTACACAGAGAAACCCTGTCTCGAAAAACCAAAAAAAAAAAAAAAAAAAAAAACCAAAGAAGTCACGTGTGTGAAAACAGGTGCTGCTATCTAGTTGTTTGAGACTTCACTTTCTACGTAGAAAGGGACTCCAAAATAAAGAATGGGAAACTGAATGTAGTGTTCTCCTCCAACTTCTGACTGAATTTGACATTAGTTCCATGTGACCTTTTTTGAACCTGACAGTCCCTGAGAGCTGGCGAGTCCCCACTGGCTGCTGATTTGAAGTGAGGTTTCTAGGGAATGGTAAGGAAGCAGAAGGCAGAAGGCAGGCTGCCGTAAGGAATAAGGTGAGAGCAGGAAATACGGCTTAAGGATGCAATTTCTGGCTGGAGAGATGGCTCGGGTGTTAAGAGCACTGACTGCTCTTACAGAGGGCCTGAGTTTGGATCCTGTTATGAAAACAGCGGGGCCAGAGAGAGGCCTTGGTGGGTGGAGCCAAGGGAACCCATGACTGGTGAGGGAGACATGCCAGCCACGTGGACACGGTGGTCAGCAGTCTGGCACGGTGAAAAGTCACACCAAGCAGACACAGCAGCCACGTGGAAAGTTTACTATTAAACAAGGAGGGGAGAGAAGGGGGAGAGAGGGGGTGAGGGAGAAAGACAGAGAGCAGAGGCTGGATGGAAAGTTTATTATTAAATGGGGAGGAGAGAAAGAGAGAGAGACAGAGACAGAGCAGACACAGAGACAGAGAAAGAGAGGAGCCACACACCTCGCACATCCTGGGAATACAGAGAGGAAGGAAGAAGAGAGAGCGAAGTGGGAGGGTTCTTTCTTAAAGGAAACTTAGGATGTCATCAGGACACGGGACGGACCAGGGTATTATCTGCCTGTTGGCCAGAATTCCAAGAATTGGGCCGGAATGCTAGCAGATCGCACCACCCATATGGTGACTCACAATCATATGTATCTCCAATTCCAATGGATCTAACACCCTCTTTTGGCCTCTATGGGTAGTGTGCTCATGAGGTACACACATAGAGGTCAACAGACTGTCAAAAACTCAGGCACATCAAATAAAAGTATTCATTTTTATAAGAAGAATCTGCTTTGAACAAAAAATTCAACCTTCATTGAAGCTTAATTTTTCCATATTGTAAATGGTAGCATTTATTTATTGAAATATATGTAGTACGTATTCTGTATTATGAAGAACTTACTCTAGCAGGGTACTTAATGGAGTAAAGTCAGAGAAGTCTCCTCAAGCTCGCAGCCCTAGTCTAAATTTCTGACTCCGCAATAACCGGTTTTGTGATCTGAGATTAAGTATTTAACTTCTATTAGCTTTGCCCTCTTGTTCTACACTACAAAAAGATAAGTCTATGATTTTCGAGCATAATTCTGGGGATTTGAAATGATTATGTTAAAGAACCTGGCACATAGGATGTGTTCAAAACCTCAGCTCTGCTGGGGCTCCATGCGGCCATGGAGTCTGCTCACTCTTCTTGCCACTGCTCAGCGCTCTTCTGTTTGCACATCCTTGGGCTCAAGGTTGACCGTCCATTTGTTAGCACATCTGCACATTGCCCGTAATTAATATCTTTTTGAATGACATATGGTTCCGTGACTGGGAATCGAGGCTCGCCTTCTGTTTCAATTTGTTCATGACTCAATGACTTAGTTTATGCGTCTGAACTTGAATTTTCCGTTCAGGAAACTAGAATTTAGACATCCTTGCTTCTCTGCAGCTATTTTAGAAAGGGCTGGGGAAGTTTGTTGGCTGTAGCTTTGAACAGGTGCCAGGTTATTCAGCAATATATCAGGAGTACATATGGCTAAAAGGCCATGGTTTCATTTTATGTTAATGGGGAAATTTACATAACCTTAAAAAGAAAGCCTCTAGTCTGTCCAGTGAAGAGAAGTTGAGGGCAGAGTCTGAATCCCGGTGGAACCAGCATGGAACCATGACCCCTGCGTACGGTGAGCACAGGAAGATGCGGTAGAGCCTGAGCTGGAATGAGCTGGAGACCCTGCCGACAGAACCTAGATGAGTCGTTTCAAAGTGCCCCTGGTGGCGCCTGTACAATCCACGGTCCTTAGAATGTGTGGTGAGGCACAGAACAGCCCTGCAAGTTTGGAATTTCTGAACCCTCCTTCCCCAGGCTCTCAAACATCCTTGGTACTGACGACGTGCTTCGTGCTATTGTTTCCGATCACTCTCTCATCTCTCACACAGAAGATTGAAGGTTGAATCCTTCTCTGAACATGATCTGCCTTCTCCTCCCACAGCAAGACCCTCATGCAGAATCACGTTTAATATCACATTTGCAAACCCATCCACTGCAGTTGTCGCTGTCAATGAACTCTCGGGTGTGTGGTCTTCGTGGACGACTTAGCAGTGACTGTACCTTAAAGAAAACTAACTCCCCTATCTCAGCAGCTATCAGTTACCAATCGTTCCTTAGCTAGGGGTGGGACTTTATGCCTGTCTCCCCTCTCCATGCTGGGATTTTGTCTGATTAGAGATTACACATGTACATTTCTGTGATGAGGGTTGAGAGCTGCAATAATGGGTATAACAGTAATTCATTGGGAGCCGGTTTAAAATGGTGCCTGTTTAGCAGAATAATATTAGGAGATTATCCACTAGGACCTGTGGCCTATCAAAAGTTACAGATGCTCGGCCAGATGTGTTTCGACTTGTGGAGGAGGCCTTAAATCCAGTCAGAAAGCGGTTGGTTATCCTGGTCACTCCCAAACATTTCTCTCACTACTGCACCAATGGACATGTCTTGCCAAGGCAGCCCTAATGTACCACCCAGAGTCCACAACTGGGTGAGACTGGTGGTTGCTTTTCTCTTTCGATGGCACGCATAGTGCCTCCCAGCGTTATGAATCCTCGCCAACAGGAGTGAAGCTTTGCGGTGAGTACCAGCGTGGCTCCTCCATGTTCTGTGACTCAAGTATGTGTTATCTTAACTTCATACAGATTAACATAGGTCTCTTTGGCACCTTAATGTAGCATTTGAATACACTATTTTGAAACAGAGAGCGATACAGAGAAGGACAGAGACAGAGACAGAGAGACAGAGACACACTGTGAGATGGTTAGATGCCCAGAATAAAAAAACTGATGTATAAGCAAAACATGGTGGACTCTTCTTCTCCCTATACCTTCTTCCTTTACTTCTGACAGACGTGGCAGACCAACATGGAGAAGAACAAGCCCCACATTTGCTGTGTAGCTCCAGCACAGACGGTTCTATTACTGTATAAGGAGCAAGGTTTGAGGACATGTGTGACCTGTCTTGTTTGATTGGGGGGGCTGAATTTTTTAAAGGCTAGGTCCAAAAGTCTATTATTTTTAAAGCTTAATAAAATCATGTATTCAAAATTATACCATCTTTACTCGTTCAGTATGTGATATATTTATGTCCTGCTGTGTTCTCTTTTTTGCCTTCAAAAGAAGGTTGAATTTGAAATTTTATTAAAAACTCCCTTCCTGTGGATTTATAGCTGGGGGTAGCTGTTTTATCCGATTGCCATGTAGAATTAGTATTTACTGGGAAGAGTGCGTTGATTCAGGAGGCTGTCTGTGGCGTGTTTGCCCCGTGAGGGTCATATGAAACTTGAGAGAAGCTTTGTGAGCAACATGGCATCGTGGGGACAATATATCAGGCAGATAGATACAGGGCCCTCCCGTTAGAAACCAGGCTTGGAGTTATGACCCACTCCCAGCTCCTGCTTTCGTGTGAAGGAGCCTCTGAGGAAATGGGCCCGGGGTAAAAGGGGCTAAGCAGAGAGAAAGAAGGCTTGCGGGAGGGAGAGTCGTGCAGAAATCACGGAAGATGGCCATGTCCTGGCAAATGGGCTGCCGTTCTGCATAATTGAAGTGTGAGAGAATCGATGAGCATGTTGTTTCCTCGCTGAGCAGGAGAGAGCGGCTGACACTTCGGCATTATGGGGGACTGTTCAGAGCTCTCCTTTCAAAGTCGCGTAGTATTGTAGTTTTCATGCACTGAGGAATTTTAGCGTGCATGTTAAAACTGTCTTTTTTTTCATGTTGATGACTTCAAACAAATATTCCTCCACAATTCAATAAATGGTATACCCCTCAATATAAAAGAATTAGGTAAAAATTATAAATAAGGGTTATGATTTTATGTTACACCTGGTGTGTCTCTTAAATTTTAATTCTTCTATTTCTATAGCATCCATTTGCATGTGTGCACTTGTTGAAAATTGACTGGAAAATATGTATTGAGTAAGAAAAAAAATTATTTAAACTACTTGTGGTCTCAGATAAAATTTCAAGTCGAAAGCCCTTAGTAATGAATTCTGTCTTTCCACCCAAAGATTTGAAGCTGTTCTTGGACTGTGTGTCTCAGACAGTCATCTCCCTGTGTTTCTAAGCCACAGGAAGCTCTCACTAAGAGAGAGAATGACTTCCTTCTGCTCCCTCTTTCCTCAGATGTCCAGTGCACCCTCTCTTTTTGGTATCACCCGAAGCCTTTGCTTTTGACTTGCTCAGTGAGAAGAGGAACTCCACATGGAGAGGGTGGTACTCACCATCACCCATCACTAGCTGAGCCACTTCCCTGCATCCCAGTGTGTGCATCCATTTCTACCCCACATGTTTGCATTGCCTGCTCTATTCCTCAACCGTTAGCCCTGGCTGGCTACTCGTGTACATGGCAAACGTGTGTACCGGCATGTTTTTCTGTCCCCACACAAGACCCTTGTTCTGGCAACTCTCCTCTCTTCTCTAGGGTCACTGTGTACCTCTTGCTACCCTCTACAGTCTTTTAAGTGTACTCTTGCAATAATCAAGCTTGGTTCCTTTTCCTGTTGCTGTGAGGCAACATCCTGACAAGTGCAACTTAAGGAAGTAAGGCTGTATATTGGATCATGGTTCAAGGCACAGTCCACCATGGTGGGGAAGTCAAGGTAGCAAGGCTTGAAAGTGCTGGCCACATCTCATCCACAGCCCAAAACCAGACAGCAGTGAATGGATGCTAGCTCTCCCTTTTGTACAGTCCAAGATCCCTGTCTACAGCCCTGCCTACAATGAAGGGGTATGCTCCCGTACCATTAGCCTAATCAAAATCACTGCCCACACACATACTCAGAGGCCCATCTGCCAGGTGACTCTAATTCTGTCAAGCTGAAAATTCGACCGTCACATGTGCCCCTAGGATGCCACGCTTCCACATCTTTCACAGACCTTGCCTTGGTGTCGGGAAGTTTACTAGTTGCTGTTCTGTGTTCTACTTCCCTTTAGAATGAACTCCCTCGACATAGTTGTCAAAGCTCACTTTCTCTGCTCATGCCCATCCCCTTCTTTCCTCAGCCGCCTTGCAGCAGTGTGTCATGAGTACTCTGCCCTGCGTCCCTTCCTGGCAGTGCCACCCTACCACTCTGATCACCAAGTGCAAATTCACTGCTGGTCCATAGTCACCAGCACACTTGATACAGGTGATTGGCCCTGCTCTTCTCCTTTGAACATTCCTTCCTAGGCACCGGTCTGAACCTTCTCTTAGTTTTTCTACCACTTCCTGAACCCAGATTATGGGTGGATCCCTGGGCTCAGGTTATAGCTCTCTTTGGGGCTTGCCGTCTCTGCTCTCAGTCATTAGTTAATTTCACAAGTTTCAGCCTAAAAAGCCATGTCTCCATTGATCTATCGTTTTTTACCCATGTTTCACAGATCTGCATCACTCCCCCATTCCCTGTGGCCCCCTCAGTACCTCTCAGCTTGGGAATGATGTTACCAGTCATTCAGTTGTCCAGGCTGAAAATAGTAGCATTGCCCTTGACGACCTTATATTCTACTAACAACACACTCCTAACTGGGTGGCAAAGTATCTCCACACCTTCATCATTACTGCTGAAACAAAAGCCATAATCTCCCGAGATGCCTATATCTCTACTCCTGTCCCCTGTCCCCATTCCCACATAGTGGTCCTTTTAAGTTTTTAATCATACTGTTCCATTGTCTTTACCAAACATGTTGCCCCATTTGGGTGGAGATCCTGAGCCCTTCCTGGGACTTTGAATGTCACTCAGAGGGAAGTCCTTGTCTAGTCCCTGCCCACTGCTCCAACCACACTGGCCTTTCAGCTCTTCTGTTAATACAGTCAGAGCTTTCTCTGCTCTCAGGCTTCCCTCTGTTCTCCGACGACATTGCTCTTCACAGACATCCTCAGGGCTGCCTCCCACGTTCCCTTAAGGTCTCCACTCAAATATCACCTAATTACGTGTCCTTCCTATTAGCTTCCTACCTACTCTAAAAGGTTATGAAATAAGTGAAGTTGCCTACTCCATGCATTCCAATATGCGTTCATCTCTTACACTGCCTTTGTTTTGTTTTATGTTCACTTATGTATCGGGTGGCAGGAGGCCCACGTACCTGGAGGTCAGAGGACAACTTACAGGAGTCAGTTCTTTCCTTCACCACATGGTTCTGGGGATCAGGCTCAGGTCATTAGGCTCAGCAGCAAGCATCTTTCCCCACTAAACTAACTCACTGACCTCCTGTTCTGTAGGTTTTTTTTTTTTTGAGTTTGATTCTCTAGGCTTCTCATCATCTAGTATCCCGTCCTACTACATCTTTTTATTACCTAATCTCTCTACTTACACATAAGCTCCACAAGAGTGGTGACTGTTTCACTCAGTGCTGCTTTCTCTCCATGGGAAGAACCCTACTTAACACAGAGCAGAGCCTCCATAAATGTGTATTGAACAAGTGAATGAATTATTGATGAACTCAAAGCCCTTACTGAAGATTGATGAAACATGTAATCTAATTCTTCCCTTCTCATCATTGCCCATTCATTAGCCTCATGTTCACAGACAGGGTCTCCCACAACGTAGAGCACATAAAATCCACATACATTGCAAGGCCATATATATATATTTTTTTCTTAATGTTGACAGTGGACCCTGATACTTCATTTGTTTTCATTATAGTAATAACATTATATTACTACAAAGTTAGTACACAACATTAAAAAACATGAATTAATAAATAATATTATAGTTGTAATTAAATTAAGCTAAGGGAAGTTTAGCTCAAATGCAGTGATAACAGTGATGATGATGATGAGACAACAGTGACAATGATGATAATAATAATAAAAATTCCTAGAATCAAAAGTAAGGTACTCTGTTGATATATATTGTGATTTTTGAAACTATAGGGGGGGATATTCCTGAATTTAAGATAGGAAAACATAGGCTCTGAGTCATTGGATGATCTTCCTGAGGCCTCAGAGCTCTGTTTAATCTGCTTTTGAGTTTGGAAAAAGTTTTGGAGCAAATAATATGATCAAGTCATTCAAATTCTAATTGTTGGGAAAATTAAATAATCATAATAATCCTATCTTTTCTTCTTCTTCTTCTTCTTCTTCTTCTTCTTCTTCTTCTTCTTCTTCTCTTCTTCTTCTTCTTCTTCTTCTTCTTCTTCTTCTTCTTCTTTTCTTTTCTTTTCTTTTCTTTTTCTTTTAGAGAAAAGGCTTTATTTTTACTCATTCCTGCTGTGCCCCACAGAAACTTTCCATTGGATTCTCTCAGTTGGTGATATGTGGCCATGTTTGAGTGAGAACAGAGCAGTGTGAAGGTCTTTCCGACTGTGGGGGACATACTAAGGAAGGAGTTCAATCTTCTTATTTTCTTGGGAAGACTCAAGACCAGAATGTGTCATCATTACAGATTTGCACAACATTAGCCAACTCCTTATCTCTCGGAAGGGAAGGAACAAAATCCTCTGTATCCCGTTTGTGGTGGGTACAGCTACGGGGACCAGGGGTGAACAGGAGGACTAAGACCCAGACGGCTTCAGCGCCCAGTCTGCTTAGAAAAGGGTTAAATTAAAGGTACTCGGTGTTTGCTGCACCAGCTTCCCTCTATGCTTTCAATTAGACAGACAGAAGCACGTGTGGGCACGGCCCAGGGCTCATCCGTCCTGAAGCTTGCGGCCTGTTTTTTAAGACTGAAGCGCTGACGTCATTGTGGAGACAATCAGGGAGGAAGCACAGCGCTTCAGGAACGAAAATGTTAAATTAAATGGACCGTGTTTAACGTCGCTGTTGATCCTGAGGAACAGTTTTCCAGTGTGCGGAACATTTCCACCCCACCCAGCATATGTCCCCCACAGTTTTCTCTGCTCTAATTCATCTGTGTTTCCCGACAGCTCCAGATGGCCTGCTGTCTCCCAGGCTTGCATCTGCCACTCCAACCAGTCTTCAGGTTGTCTGGTCTACACCAGCTCGCAACAACGCTCCGGGCTCTCTCACGTACCAGCTCCAGATGAGGCCCAGCCCCTCCACCCACAGCTTTCTAGAGTGAGCATTCCACCTAGTGCCTCTTCCTATGGGCTGGCTTAGACAATGTCCGCACGTTTTAAATGTTCTCATGAAAATGAGAACTGAAGAATAGGTCGGTTCTTATTTGCAACAAAATTTGGGTATCTTTTAAAAGTTCAAACAAAGTAAAACATGAGCAAACAATTTAGTGGATACACATTTGCTTTACAAAAAAATAAATTTGATGTTTGTTTATAGAGCATGGAAAGCAAGATTTTCTCACATTCCTTAAGCCTTGCAGGAATACAAGTGTCACATACTGGAACTGATAAACTGGGCTGATCTGTGAAGAACCTTTTCCAGCTGCCCTGTAATGACCTCACAGCACCCACTGTCCTTGCAACCAGATTTTGTGTCTTCTATAAATGCAAGAGAACAAATTCTCTCCCAATGGCTATTTATTCTGAAGTAGATATAATGTGATGGCCTAAAATAATATAACTTAAATCTATGTTGGTATCTCTAAACACTTTTTTGCAGCATGATTCCACTGATCTTTTGTTTCTTTTATTTATGTGAATGTCTAAACCTTCCTAACGGGCATTTCTTTCCCACACAGGTTATTTCTTGATCCTTCTGCATCGTTAAGCTATGAAGTGAGTGGTCTCCAGCCGTTCACGGTGTACAGGTTTCGGTTGATTGCCACCAATGGCTTTGGCAGCACACACAGCCCTTGGACTCCACTCATGACCGCAGAGGATGGTAAGTAGGCCAGCTACCCAAAGTCAAACGTCAGCTGCAACAGGGATCCTCAATGGCCTTATGTTTCTCAAAACAAGGAAATAAGCCCCTCCGACTTTCTTGTCAGAGAGTTGCCATATCTCCTCCAGGGTAAGAGGGGAGTGTGGTGGTCAGTTCAACTGTGATCAGTCTCTACAGAAGGAAGAAAACTGTAGACCCAGAAGGATGGAGGGTTGGACCCAGAGACAGAAAGAAGGAAATGCCACAGTCACTTATGGCATGGCAGTGGTCTGTCCTTCAAGATACGAGATATACTAAAAAAGGAAAGGTTGTGGCCTTCTGCACCTTGGCCAAGGGTGCCATGCTTTAGGGCTCTTCTGGAAGGCAGGCAGCGGTGAATGTTGGACTGTAGCATGAGAATGTTGCTCCACTTACTGCTGGAAGCAGGCACTACCCTACTTTGATGTATGCACACAATGGAACCTCCAGAATAGAAGGGTGGAGCCTGGTGGGTTATGGAAAATAAAGCTAGATTCAATTGCCTTATTCAACTAACAAAGAAATTTTTACTTTTTTTTTCCATTGAAAATAAAAATTGTAATCAGTTACATTGAAGAAAGAAACATGTGACTATAACATTTGGTTTTAAATTAACTATATCTACAAAAGCAAACATATTAAGACAGAGGTATCATTTTCTTGTCTGGTTTTAGTAAAGTTGGAAATGAAATCAAACGACAAGGGGAAGGCAGACACTATTTTTGCACAATGAGCTTTGGGGGTTAATCCTGTCAAGTCTTCTAATCACAGACTTCTAAGGAGTTGTTGTTCAGTGCACATTTGCCATTTTGGTTTTATAGCCAACAAGCACAGGCGTGACCTTCCCGACAGCTAGCCATCACTACAAAGGTAGAACATTTAAAACAATACACGTTTTGTGTTAAGTAGATTATTTTATTTTGTAATAGCCATAATGACTTTAAGTACTTAGTGATAAGACATAAAATGTGGCTGAATCAAAACAATTTTCAGTCTTTAAAGTTCACTCTATTTTTTAAAATGCCATTCTGAACAATATAAATACTTCCCTCATTCCCTCCAATTTTTAATTACTCTGGGAAGCAAGTTAGATAATTTACATGGTTGCACCAAATGTTTTTGTCCCAAGTGTCACTCCAGATATCACCAGTGCAGAGGAAAAATGAAGCCATGGTTCAGGAATCATTGATGTATAACCTTCAGGTAGAGCATTGCACACACCTTGGGAAATCAGACACTATAGTCACCAGTGGTATTCAGGTTTATGAACTGGAAAGCTCACATTCAAAATAGATTTTTTTTCAAGAGACATTTAAAAAATTAAGATAGATGTTTAATCTCCTTAAAAAAATACCATGCTTGATGTCACTCAATAAAGGTTAAGTAAAAATAACCTCTGCAGAGGTAATGGCTCAATTGAGTGCCAAGTAGGTAGAAGGGGAAAAGGATTGCCTTTTTGGGGGCGTGTCTTCTCCTCAGCAGCAATCTGGCCACAGTCCTTGCTGAATGGTGGGTGGCCATGCCATGCTGTCCACAGGTAGGAAAGTAGAACAGAAACAACTCAAAATTGCTGCACATTGCCCATCAGTACAGCACGCATTGTCGATCAAATTGGTCTCCTATTACCTCTTATTATAAGACTAATCATGTAGATTACAGGTGGTTAGAATTTTTATGCAGAGACCCTGGCATCTTGGTAACATGTGGAGTTAATGCTACATTGTTCACTTTCCCTAAGAACAAGTAGTATTTGATTATCTAACAGGTGTCAGCTCGGAACACCAGTCATCATTGCTGTTTAAACACTTGCTGTGAGATGAATGGAAAGTTCCTTCCCCACTTCACATATACACTAAGTCACACACATTAGCAAAGAGCTGGAAGGTAACCACCAGCCCCTGCAAAGGCAAGTTCCCAGTGTACACTCAGCCCTGGGACATGGTGACAGTAGGCTATATATTTTGGATGTCAGTAGAGATGGATACTATCTCTAAAAGAATGTGCAATTGAGTTGACAAAGGCTGAATGATTGGCACTGGGCACAAGCAGTTTTTCTGTCAAGGCTGCAAAGCATGGCTTATAAAGCTACCCATGTTGACAGATCCATGCCAGAATCACACGTCAACTTTGGCTCCTCCTGTTTGCTAGGGTAGCTATCAGTGGAGATGTTTCCCATATCATCTTACAGAATGAAACTGAGAAGTCATCTCGTGCCCATATTTGAATTCCCTGCCATCAACAGTAGCCTCTTCCCTTTAGTCACAGACACAAAGCCACCTGTTGTACAAGTAGGCCACCCATGGCAGTATTTTTCATGTGATATTTTGAGGCAATGATATTCATCAAACCATGGCAGGACTGTGAAACCAGAAAGAGAAACCTACATAAGAAGTGACCTTCCTCATCGAGATTATGTTAGACCTAGGAGCATGTGGTCCAAATGTAAGGGGGAGGCTTTTACAGAATGGCTGGAACTTTTGGTATTATTAAACTAGAAATAACTATGATGCTATAGTGACCACACATCTCTTGTATTTTCATGACTGTGTGCCATATGGGAATGAATGTAGAAACCATAGATTTGGGGAACATTTCTCTTTGAGCCTCTGGTTAAATAGGGTTAGCAACTTTTGCCTGTGAAAAATCTGAAACCGGAGAAATGTAAGCAGTAATGAACTTCTCCCTCAAAAGTCAATTTTAGGGTGTGAAGAGAAGTTCTCCTGTACAAAACCTGTGAGGCATTTAAATGCATTTTTTCAAATAATTTGTCATTTTACATCAGAGTGCCACCAATATCCAGTTCCATGCATTTTTAAAAAATCTAGGGTGTAAGTGCCAAATAATAATAATAATGCACCCTTTCTATGAATATTTTAAATCCTGTTAAACCTGTGCTAATAAAAGATGTTTGTGGCAGCCAACTTGGTCAGTGTAGTGTTGATGCATTCACGGCCAGATAAATATAAACAACATACAAATATTTTTTTAATGTGCTAGTGGTAGGCCAGGCAGCTGGCATGTCTACAGCTTGCAAAACTAGGTAGTGACTACATTAGACTCAGATGAGTATACTCAATATAGTGATGGAATGAAGACACCTCGCAGTTGAAAATATTTTCTAGTCATTTTATTTGTGTGTGTGTGTGTGTGTGTGTGTGTATGTGTGTGTATGAGAGAGAGAGAGAGAGAGAGAGAGAGAGAGAGAGAGAGAGAGAGAGAATCTGTGTTAGTGAGCATTTGTATGTGTGTGTGTGTGTGTGAATGTGTATGTCTGTGAGTGTGTGTGTGTGTGTGTGTGTGTGTGTGTGTGTGTGTGTGTTGCATACAATGCGGAGGTCAGAGGTTGAGTGCCATTCCTAGGGCAATGCTATAATAGTCTGGAACTTACCAAGTAGGCTAGGGTCATGGCCAGGGAGCCTCCCCTGTCCCTGCTGCTTGGCACTGAGATTATAAACACATGGTACCAAATCCAGATTTTATTATGTGAGATTGAGCATCAAACTCAGGTCCTTGGGCTTGAGAAGGAAGCCATCTCCCCACCCCAAAATGTTGATATTTTCTAACCCATACAGATGGTGCCCCCTTGGGACTACAGTTACTCTACAGCTCTCATACACTGACAGCTGTTTTATGTAGACTATATGAAGGTAAAAATTGTAGTTTGCGGCAGGGTTCTATGAACTTCAGTTTAAATATGTTAACAGATGGGCTTTTCCTCCTACAGTCCAGCACCATGAAAAATATGAGTTCACCTATTTCACCATTAAAGAAAAACTCAAAGGCAGGGAGAGTCAGAAAATCTGCTTTTAGTAAAGATTTTCCAGGTGAGGAGATAGAAATATTTAGTTATATTTAGACTGAAATGTTTACTTATTTTGTTGGTCAGTTTGACAAAATTATATCCATACACAATGATGATATCAACTAATGAAATTGAAATTGTTTCTTAAAAAACATTGCTAACCTCAAAACAAAACCCCAAATGATTTAATGATCAGACATTTTTAAAAAAATTTGACCATTACCCCAAACCTGAGATTTAAAATTTCATACTTATATACCTTTACAGATTTATTTTTAATTATGTATATGTGTATAGGGGAATATTTGCAGGTGAGTACAGGTGCCCACAAGGTACAGGATTTCTCCTGGAGTTAGAGTCACATGCAGTTAGGACCACCCAATATGGGTGCTGGGAACTGAGCTGAGGCTCTCTGAAAGAACAGTGTGTATGCACCCTTAACTGCTGAGCCTTCCCTCCAGCACTCTCTGCCACAGCACACACTTATATATTTAGGCATAAATTTAAGTGGCATTATTAAATAACATTTTGGAATCTAAGCAGTTTATTCTGAGGGTTTACTAGATATTTTCTCATATTTGTTCATTATCTTGCTACCAGATAATCATTCATGAGTTTGTCTTCAGTGTGATAAAAAAAAATACATCACCTTACATACACTATGATATTTAAAAACCATTAGCATACTTTGGTAATCCATTGCATCAAACCTAGAATTTTTTATACTTTTATAATTGTATGAAGTGGGTGTTTCAGTTTCCTTCTGTTGCTCTGACAAAAATCATGACCAAAGCCACTTAGAGGAGGAAAGGGTTTATTTGTCTCACACTTCTAGGTCACAGTCCATCATCCAGTGAAGTCCAGGCAGGAACTCAAGCAAGAACTTGAAGCAGAATTCTTGGAAGAATGCTGCTTCCTGGCTTAGTTTCTGGTTCACTTGCAGGTGAATGCTTAGCTGTCTTAGTCACTGTTCTGTTGCTGTGAAGAGAGACCATGACCAAGGCAACTCTTACAAAAGAAAGCATTTCATTGGGGGCTTCTGTACAGTATCAGAAGGTTAGTCCATTATCATCATGGTGGGGAGCCTGGCAGCATGCATGGCATTGGAGTAATGCTGAGAGCTATGTCCTGATCCATAGATAGTAGACAGAGAGATTGAGGTTTCAAAGGTCAACCCCAGTGACACACTTCCTCCAGCAAGACCATATCTCCTAATCCTTCTATTCTTTTCAAATAGTTCCACTTCCTAGTGATGAAGCATTCAAATATATGAGCCTCTGGCGTCACTCTTATTGAATCACCACATTCCACCTCTTGGTCACATCATAACGCAAACTCCATTTAATCCAATCTCAAAAGTCCTTAGTCTATAACAGTCTCAACATTGTTTAAAATCCCAAAGTTGAAAAGTTTATAAAACTCATGGCACTCTCTTAACTATAAAATCAAAATCAAAGAGGAGATCACATATTTCCAAAATACAATGGCACAGAATATACATTACCATTCCAAACGGGAGGAAAGTGAGCATAGTGCGGAAATACTGGGCCGAAAACCGCTGGGCAAGCTCCAAACTCTGCATCTCCATGTCTGATATCAAAGTGCTCTTCAGATCTCTAACTCATTTCAGCTTTGTTGACTGCAGCACACTTCTCTTTCTTGGGCTGTTTCCTCACTCTGCTAGCCACTCTTCTTCACAGGCCCCATGACTCTGGCATCTCTAACTTCTTGGGGTCTCCAAGGCAATCCAGGCTTCACCTTCATAGCTTCATGCAATGGTCTCTCTGGGTCTCCATGCAAGGATACTCTTGACACATGCCTGGCCTCAGCAGCTCTCTTTACTCACAGAGGAAGATTCCACACTCCTTTCTTGTGACTCTAAAGCCAGAACTACATTGCCAAAACTGCCAAGTTCTTCTGTTTGATGGGGCTGGAATTTGATTCCCTTGTTCAAATACATTTGCATCAGCTTTCTATTTTGATGTTTTCCTTCACTGCTTAAGCTTTCCTTTAATTCCTCTTCACAAATTGGAAGCTTAGCTGGGTGGGGTCTTGCCCTGAGGTCACCACTTCCTTTATTCCATTTAGCATCAAGTTTTTCTTCAAACTTTTTATCTCTCTGAGTACAGGACTTGGCTCCATTACACTTCCTGGTGTTTCTCTTCTCCTCAAACTGTACATTTTGTATTTTGCTTTGTCTACCTTGCTCCTTTTCACTATAGATCTGTGTAAGAGTGATCACTAATAACCACAGGACACAGTTGATACTAGGCTGTCTTGAAATCTCTGCCAATGCCATTAATCCAAAACTCTTCAACTTAGCTTCAGGCAGATTTTTAGAACAAGAGCAAAAAGCAGCCACATTCTTTGCCAAAATATCACAAGAACAGTCTCTAGGCCACTTCCTAAAATTCTTCCTTTCTAAAACTTCTTGAGTTAGGCCCCCACAGTCCACAGCACCCTCAGCACTGTCTTCCACGCTCCTACATGATGGCCCATTAAGCCCCACCTAAAGTGTCCACCTGCTTTTCTAATCCAAAGTCCCAAAGTCTTCCATATTCCTCCAGAAGGTTGTATGGTCACAACACCATCCCAGACCTGGGTACCAACTTCTCTCTCAGTCACTGTTCTATTGCTGTGAAGAGACACCATGACCAAGGAAACTCTTATTTAAAATCATCATCATCATCATAATTAATAATTAATAATAATAACAATAATGGGCTTGCTTGCAGTTTCCAGTTCCATTATCATCATGGTCGGGAGCATGGCAGCACACACAGAGCTGGAGCAATAGTTAGGCAGCAGCCAGAGAGACTGGGCCTGGCATGGGCTTTTAAAACCTCAAAGCTGACCCCCATCCAGTAACGCACTTCCTTCAACAGGGCTGTACTTCCTACTCTTACTAATCCTTTCAAACAGTGCCACCTGGGTGAGTAAGCATTCAAGTACATGAACCTATGGGGGCCATTCCTACTCAGATCACCACATTAGCTGACTGTTTATATAGCCCAGGACCACCTACCCAGGGAATGGTGCCACTCACAGGGGGCCCTGCATTGATTAAGGTTCATGAAAGCTCAACCAAACAAATTCTTGTCTGTATGTACATGTACACACACACACACACACACACACACACACAGAGAGAGAGAGAGAGAGAGAGAGAGAGAGAGAGAGAGAGAGAGAGAGAGAGGGAGGAGGAGGGAGGGAGAGAGAGAGAGAGAGAGAGAGAGAGAGAGAGAGAGAGAGAGAGAGAGAAGGTGGTTGAGACATCACTGTTCCCTGGAGGCTTCTGCTGACTCGCTGGTGTAAAACACAGAAAACCAGTCAGGAGTCCATACAGCTGAGACACCCGGTAAGGGCAATTACTTCAAAACAAGGTGCTGGGAAATCCTGCATGATGGAAACAATGAGAATACATAGGGATGGTGTATATTTGGTGTTTCTTTTAGTATCATTTCAGATTTGCTTCATGGCAACTGGTCTAGAGAAAGAGGGAAAAGGGAAGTGTCCCCCAACACCTGAGCAGTGGGGAAGGGCTTCTGGGATGTCTGGAGGAGGAGGAGGGGAGAGCAAAGGGCAAAGTGGGAGGGGAAAAGTGGAGCATGGCCTTTAGTCTTTTCTGTGGCCAGGGCCAGGCCTCTGACTGGCTTGGCGTTACCTTCTTGCCATGTTAGAGAATGTTTTAACGACAGAGGTTCCAAACAAAACCTTGCACTATGTAAAGGTGAGTGAGGAGACTCCGTAGGGAGAGAAAGGTGAACGGAACCCCTTTTCCCTGTTCTTACCCTGGCAAGCTAGAAGCAAACCCTGAGTGACATGAAAGGGAAGGGAAGGGAAAGTTCAGCAGGACATTCAAGGAGCTGGTGGAGACAGTCTAGGATAAGACTGCTCAACCTATTTATTATGAAAATGTGTGTCCTTGGATGCTTAAATTTAAAAATTTTGCACAGCAAACTTTTTTTTTTTATGATTACTGTATTTTAGAATGTGAAGCCTTAACCAGTGTCCTTAAGAGGGAGCTATGTAAAGTGAAACTATTTTAAATTTGGGTTGAATTATGCTTGCAAATGACTGTCCACTGCAGCCAGTTCAGCTGTGCCCCATTTCAAAGGAGTTGTCTAACTAGGCTTAGTGACTGTCACATCTCCTTATGGAGGAACAGGGGAGTGGGTCACAAAACCCTCACCTGAGTATCCAGCCACTCCTACGTGTAAGCAGCTCTGCCTTAATTGCACATGGCTTAGGGGAGGGACTAGAGCATGTAGACTTGGGGAGACTGATGGAGGAAGGCTCCATCTCTGCAGCTGTGGGATGCCTTTGTCCATGCTTGGTGAAGGCTTTCCAGCTCCAGCCTGTTGTGGGAGCAGGATGTACAGCCCTGTAAGTAACCCTTCACCTCTGCTTTGTAAAGAAGCCCAATAAATTAATTGCTCCCTGGAGTGAGTTTTGACAGAACTGTGCCTTCGTTTGTTGTTGGGTCCTTAAGAAGGGTAGACATTGCTTGTACTTCCCCTGGGAAGAAATTTTAGCAAAAGCACTAATATCAGTAACAACATTTTCATTAATGAAGAAATACGAACTATACACTTCAGGTGTGCTGCAGGGTCATTTTGTTTCTACTGCTCAAGGTCTCTTCCCCAAATGCTCTGAATATGAGGGCTGGATGCTGCCCTGTTTCCAATCTCTCATGGTAACGTGCTTGTCTATTCTATAGACAACGGAGACCTGAGAGCGGACGGCCCAGTTTCGTTTTCTTTATGTGCCGGTGTTTGCATCATGCATGTCTGCGCACTACATGCATGCTGGTTTCCATGGAGGCCAGAGTATGTGTTGGATCCCTTGGTACTGAAGTTACAGATGGTTGTGAGCTTCCACGTGGGAGCTGGTAACTGAATTCAGGTCCTCTGCAAGAGCAGCCAGCGCTCTTAACTGCTGAGCCATCTCTGCAGCACAAAAGTTCCATAATTACTTTTCCAATCTTAAAAACAAAAGGCTCTGCGTGTTTGACCTATAAGCCTTGTTTCCCACTGCATAGGTCACTCACCCAAATTCTTGCATTTTCAAAATTAGTGAGAGCAACTACTACTTTATTATATTTCTTTCTTATTTTATAATCTTTACATTGAATTTGTCCAAGCTATGCTAGCAACAGAAATTTCTTTAAAATAATGGACTGAATAACAGAAAATTGGGTCCATCTGGCCTCAGTTTCTCTCCTGCTCTCTTGAATCCCCTTTGAGTACATAAAGCAGGCAGCTCTTGCAAACTTAGTCTCCAATTGCAATATTCTTTACACCCTTCAGATGAAAACCACACATCAAAGTGGTAAGCAATCCAGGCCCTTCTAGCCATCCTCACATTTATTTCAGAGATTAATAAGTATTGTTATCACAGTTGCCTCACTGCTGTGGATTGTCTTCACTAAGAGCTTGTCTGTACCAGATCCCATGGCAACAGTCATCTCTCCGTTCTGCCACTTAAATTATGCTGTCCGTGGAATGTTCTCAAAATTTTTAAGTAGTTTCATTCTTTAAAAAAACAGACTATCCATGTTTGAAAATTCTCAGTGGACTTTGTAAGATGATCTCTTGGTAACCACCACATGTGTGTATTGAACAGCCAGGGTTAAGACCCTCCAATCTTAACTTCACACCTGAAAACTGCTAACTGTTTACCAAGGCAGGTGTTTCTGTGATCATTTTCAATAGATTGTCAGACACACACACACACACACACACACACACACACACACACACACACACACACCTACCTATCAGAAATATTCTAGAACACTAAAACTCTACATAGATTCTTTTAATCATGTTATCTCACTCATTTTGACCATAACCCCAGAAAACCCAGTTTTCTCAGGTTAATGAAATAAGAATCTGGAAAAGGTGGTCATGGTCGGGAAGAGCAGCCAGTGTCGTTCAGGAAAAGAGCACTGTGTGCAGAGCTGAGGGGCCACACCCGTGTTAATCCAGGTGCAGCCTTTTCTGAATGGATGGCTGCATTTCTGACTGTTAGACATTTACACTGTGGATCTTTCCTGCTTCTCAGGTTGGCACAGCACATTTTATTTGCAACCCCAGACTGTTCAAGGAAGCACACAGTGCGGTTCACCTCATCCTCTGCCCTAGTTCTCCAGGCCAGCCATTCCTCCTGACCTCCACTCACCCTGGTCTCAGGAGAATGGGTACCAGAAGGTCCTCAGTAGAGGTTCTCTCCCCTGCAGACTGCAACACAGCCTTTTCCACTTTGGCAGTTGCTAGAAGGCTGCTGCTTCTTCCTTAAACCCCGGCACACAGCCTCGGAGTTTCCCTTCCCAGTCGCTTGTCAGGAAGCTGGGAGTTGACCCTGTGCAAGTCCGCAGCTCATCTTCTGCATAGTTGTTTGGGGTACACCATGGTACCATCTTCATTACCACGGCATGAATATTCCCTTCTCTCTACTCAATTGGTCTTCTTGCATTTGGCTCTTTTATTATTAGCTGTCAGAAATTCTTTGGGGAAGTTGTTGGGTATAAATAATAAATTGATGAAGGAATTTATGATTAAAAAGACAGGTCACTGTTCTCTCAGCTAAGGCATCAGAGGTGCTAGTGTGGCTATCTTAGAATCTGACCTGTATGTATAGCTTTGTCTAAAGGCCATCCATATACTGCCCCCCCCCCATTTTTTAATTCACTGGCAAATTTAGGAGCTACTCACTTAGGAACTAATATCACTGAAAAGAGATTTTAAAGTGAGTGAGGTTCTTTTCATGAGAATGGTAAAATATTAGCTTGAGGACAACATTTGAGACTGTAACGGGAAAATCAATCAACCATAGCAAACAAGCGTGAAAGACTTTTCATCCCAAACCGCTGAATGTCGTGTGTACCCTCGAATTGGGAGCCGTTGACAGTGTTGAGCCTGCGTGCGCACACCTGGAATTATTGTGGAAAGTCCCAGCCCCTTTCCTAACAAGGTCATGACTTTCTGTGGGGCTGGGGCTGAGCCTTGCTGGTGGGGCAAGCTGCTGTCCACAGTGACCGGGTCATTTGCCAAAAGAAAACTGCTTTCAGTTATTAATGCTAAGACTAACTCGTCGGAAACAGAACTATGTGATTTGACCAGAGAAGAGGCTTCTTTTCCTGGCTCCACGGGGGTACACTCTAAACAATTACGCCCGTGGAGAGAGACGTTGCCTTGTATTTTCATCACTGGGCGGCTGAGCTGTGTGCCTGCCAGGCTTCCCCATCTCCCCTCAAGTGACAGCAGCATTGACAACATGTTATACTCCACATTGATTTTACAGTTAAGGAGCTGATTGTGATGTATAGGGATTTTACGAATTCAGCTGAGAGGCCGACTTTTGCCTTTTATCATTCCATTAAAATTTTATAACCATCTTTTTCATGTCATTTCACCCATGAATTCTTACTTTAGAAAGTGATAGCTACCGCGGTGAGCGTAACTTTCCTCATGTTCATGGCTTTTTATTGTATTAGCCAACTACCCCAATTATAGTTATTACTCATGTTTTACATAATTGTGGTGACCCTTTCAACTGCACAGTAGCGGGACAGTTGATTTGTATATAGAATTAGATGATCCTGCTTATCATTTTAAAGCACTAAATTGAAGGAGTGCCAGAAGTCAGGTTTTAACACTTCCCTAGCCGAAGGAGCTAATTAAGCCCAGTTCTGTTCCCCTCCAAGATGCGTTAAAGGACTTCGCAGTGAAAGCAGAGAGCGTGCTTGGCTTCCCCAAGAGAGAAGCTAATAAAATGTATTCTGGCTTTGGGGGCGGGTGTTGGGGGGGGGGGAATCATGAAATTGAAATTGAATGTCTCTTCTTCCCAAGATAAGAGGTCGTCTTTAAGGAAGGGCTGCGTTCTGTGGGAGTTTGAAGTGCAAGTTCGGCTCATTATCATGGATGTTTTACCTATCACACTATCAGCATCTTCAGGAGAAATAAAAGGCTTTATTCTCATCACAGAGAACAAACTACATCCTTGTTGGTGCTTTTCCCTGAAGAAGCTCGTGGTGTGATAGCTCACAGAGGAGGGAATAATTATGCGAGACCCTGATGAAAACCCGCTGGAAAGCATTCTGGTTTTTAAGCGTCTGTTATTCTTTACTGGGAGAGGGGTGAAATCAGGTTAGGCTACAGACTTGAATCTCCACCATTGATTTTACAAGTTCCTATAGCAGAGGATTTTTTTTTTTTTTAAGATTGCAAAACAACATTTAGAGCTTGCAAGACTCTCACTTTTCTCTGGGAAATAACTAAACATGCATGACATGGCCAGCTAAGAAAGGAGCCATATCCCCATATTGGTATGATAATTGCTTCTGTACCTATGGACTGGAGAGGTGAGAAGAAATGTCACAGAGGCATTCAGAAGACTTGAAAGCGAGAGCTAACAGACCAGCCTAGGGAAGGCCCACACCATCACTATGAAACGAGGATTTCTCTCTCCACAAAGGATGTATGACCACATTGTCAAAAATGCCTTGATTTCAGGCCACTTCAAAAAACAAATTATGATTCTACCATCAGTCCAGTTGGTGACTAAAACGTGGAGCATTCTGTTTGAAAATGTCCCTTAACTATCTATTCCCACAGCCACTGGCTTCACAAGTCTGTGGCTGCCTTTAACACTTAGACCTCAGTGGGACACTGAATCACACATTCACACTCAAATCAATGCTGTTTTAAACAATTACTAAATCCAACTATATCTTTTTAAAAGATTTTCAATAAAATCTAATGTTCACAGAAAAAAAATCTCATAAATGTCAAAATTGCTGTGGGCAGAAAAGAGGGCTATAGTATTTTTTTTTTTTTTTTGATCTGTTGTAGCAATTTATAGATCTCAGGCCATGGTTTATAAGAATGCTAAATGTTCTGGAATTACAGCTGTTACTGATCAGTGATTGAGCCAGATTTGTGTTATTGCGCCATGTTCTTGCTTGTACCTAGAGAGCAGTAAAGCCGCAATATAATAAAAAGCACCTGCATTTTAAATGAAATTTCAATTGAAAAACTTAACAGCCCTTCAAATTGCAGAATTTAACGCAGCCCAGTAAAGCTTAAATAACACTTTGCCTGCACGGGCTGAGGGGATTCGCATTCAAGGTGACTTGATTGTGTCGCATGGTGAAATTATTTACAATTAAGGAATTTCTCTGGAGGGCTGCAGAGTGCTTGCTGCCCCCCACCACCACCTCTGCAGGCATATGGTGGGTCTTTTTCAGTATTCATGGGGCCTCCCGAACCTTTATGATAATTGAATCAGTTAGAGTGCTGAGTGGAGCAGGCGTAAAACCTGTTAACCTAAAGGTCAGATCTGTGCATTGTTTATTTATCAGTAGGTGAAGGAGCTAGATCATCGTCAGCTCTGTCACAGGCACAGTAAAAATCACCGATAATATTAACAGAGAGTAGATAAATCGCAAAACATGGATTAGCATGATAAACAGAGGCAGCATCCTATGGAATGTATAATGAGGGATGCTGTCAACCGGTCTGTTGTGGTAGTACCGTTGGTTATAAGCAGTACTGGGGGTCTAGGGGGCCAAATGTGGCCAAAGCCAGAGCTTCGGTTAAACTGCCAGCTTGTGTATTTTCCTTCTAATGCCTTGATTTAAAATATTTTTTAAAATCCTTACAATACTCTTCAGCATTAGCTTTAATCAAAAGAAATGATTGTGATAAGTCTATGTTAGGAAGGAAAGGACAACTTCAGCTCAGTAATATTCAACAAGTATGTCACATACCATGGTGAGCAGGGCAGGTGTGCACATCTTTGTCCCCTTTACTTCTTTGTCTCTCATCTCTGCTGAGTGCTAGCTCGTTCATTTGAGTCTTATTGTTGAGGATTTGTGGAAAGTTTGTAAGGTATGTGATTTCCTGAATGTGTTCTTCACTACAGAGCCTGGACCAATAGATGCTCCAGTTCTTCTGAACGTGAAATCGAGAACGATGTCCATCATTTGGCAACAGCCTGTGAAGTGCAATGGGGTTATTACCCATTATAACATTTACCAGCATGGCCACCTGTCCTTCACAGCCCCCGGAAATGTCACTAACTACACTGTGGTTCATCTACGCCCTCACACGGCCTATCAGTTCCAGGTAGAAGCCTGCACCTCCAAAGGGTGTTCCAAGTCACCAGAGTCTCAGACTGTTTGGACACTCCCAGGAACACCGGAAGGCATCCCAAGCCCAGAGCTGTTCCCGTACACTCCAACATCTGTCATTGTATCTTGGCAACCCCCCACCCACCCCAATGGCTGGGCTGAGAACTTTACAATCCAGAGACGAGTCAAAGGGAAGGAGGAAGTTAGGAGCCTGGTGACTCTCCCGAGGAGCCGTGCCATGAAGTTTATTGACAGGGACCCTGCCCTCAGCCCTTGGACACAGTATGAATACCGGGTTCTGGGGAGCTCCGTAAGTGGAGGCACAAGAAGGAGCGAGTGGGTAGAAGTCACAACGAGACCCTGCCGGCCTACTGGAGTGCAGCCGCCCAGGGTGCGTGTGCTGGGACCAGATGTAGTCAAGGTGAGGTGCCAGGCCCTCTGGCTTCTCTGCAGTCCTGCAGCTGTGGGGACTTGTGCTGAATGCACTCCATGTTGAACAGAGCCATCTACTGACAAGACTAACACATTCATTGTCTCGGGCGACTGCTGCAGAAACCGGGCTTTTTGGCCTTTAGCCCAAACTATCTTGAATTCAATGTCAGTTTTTCATTTCTCCCTGAATCCCCTTAATTATAGTGTTGAGAGACTGCTATTTGCCTCGCACACATGAAATACTTTGATACCACTGTGGGATGCTTAGCCTCAGGACCACGTCATATTTAAACAGATCGGAAAATGAGAAGAGATTGGGGAGACTAATGGAAGCACTGAGAAGCATATTAACAAACAAAAGCGCCACACACTAATATTCTGGTGTTCTGTTAAAAAAAAGTCAGAGAGATGAAATAATGGGAAGAGAAATTAGGAAAATAGCATATTGCTGGGGTATCCAGAAAGCTCAATTATTTGCCTCATTCTTTGGGGATTGAACTCTAGAGGATGGGATAACTGCCATTGTTTTGGCTGGCATACAAACTTCATTCAAGGGAAATTAGTGTAACCAAACAGGAGGGAGTTTTGCAGCTTGGAAGCCTCTTTTGTGTAAATACACACATGCTTTCATGGACTCAGTCTTGTACCACTGCCAAGAGCCTTGGTGCAGGAGCTTGCTCATCAGAGCACAAAGCAGAGGCCATTTGCATAACAGCAAAGTTCATCTGTCGGAATTACTGCTTGGATCTAGGCTGTGTTCTCTCTCGCCAATGAAAGGCAGACACTCGGTGATGCTAGATAATTTAAATTTTTGAAGAAAATTTGTTTAACCCACAAACTAGAAGTGACTTTATCCTTTTTTAAAATTTAGTCTTTAAAAATTAAACACCCCAAATAACCTTAATTATCTTCTGCCTGAGAATTGTTAAAGAAACACAATTTTAAAGTTTTGGTAAAAGTAAAGCATGTGGAATTCAGTTGATTTAACACTAATAGGACTTAATTTTTACATATAGCATATATTGTATTTATTGTATACACTGGAGAAATCATAAGAACTTGCTTCAGTCGAGTAAAATAACAAACAAGCCCAGAATGAGTCGTCATTGCAGAACTGACAAAACTCTGGAGGAGCTCTGTGGGGCCTTGGTGCGGTGATGCTAGATGGCATGTGTCCTGGCATACCTGGTCCCTTCAAAAGGACAACAGCTACCCCACAGGCATTCCTCTGATTCTTTCTACTAAAATTTAAAAAACTAGGCATCAGCGATCATAGTAGATCAGAAAAGAAAAAATAAATACATGCGTGATTTCAGAAGATAACAATGTGCCAGTCTACTTGAGTGGGTCAAGGACACCAGGATCCCAATATCTGGAAGGAGGAGTTAGTTGGCCTTTATTTCCCCCTGTGGGGGCTGGACACTTGTATCCAGGAGAGGGAGGCGGGAGTACATGTCCTATCAGGTAGCTAGGGAAGGTTTGATCAGCTTGACTAAGGAAGCTGAGTCTCGTGGGTCATCACCTCAGGCCCATGAAAAACATGGAAACCCCAGGCCAAGCTTTGTTTTGTTTTTTTGTGTTTGTTTGTTTGTTTGGTTGTTTGGTTGATTGGTTGGTTGGTTGGTTGGGTTTTCAAGACAGAGTGTCTCTGTGTAACAGCTCTGGCTATACTGGAACTCTGTTAGTAGACCAGATTGGCCTGGAACTCACAGAGATCCACCTGCCTCTGTTTCCAAGTTCTGGGATTAAAGGTGTGTGCCACCACACATGGTCCCAAAGTTTTTAGAAAGATATTGAAATATAAAGGAAGGGCAATCAAGTGATAACTTTGGCCCTCACACCTTCATTGATTCCCATTTTTTAACTAGGAAATGAAATTTACCAGTAAAAAGAAGCATGAGGAATACTGGACTAAATCTAGTGTTTCTTGGAGTATATTTAAAAGTTGTTTAAAGAACACAATTTTGTGTTTGTATTATTGGCTTATATTGTACTTGGAAATGTCTTGAAACTTTACAGGAAGTGCATTTTCCAGTGGGGTTGCTTCTGGTAAACAGATACCTGCCTGGAAACTGTGGCTCCTCTCTGCAAGGACAGATTTGAAAATCAAAATTGCAAATGGATAAAACATTCATGAGGAATCACAAGATAGTCATTAATGCATGGGTTAAGAAAGCCATTCAATATTTACCATGCACTACTGTTCTAAGTAAATTGTCAATAATATTAACAATGACAATATGTTTCACTTCTCACATTCATGGAAGTATATTTATGAATATCTCCTTTTGACACTGAAGACAGAGTAGGGCCAAAAAAAAAAAAAAAAAAGGCCCTCACCTCATGGAGCTTGCACTGTAGACAAATAAATGTAATAGATACCCGCAGGGGACAAGGACTGGGGGTGGGGAGCAGAATCGGGTTAAAGATAAACAGGAAGCAGGAGTCGGTGGGGTGGTAAACGTTGGAAGGTGTTGAGCGGCTGTCTCACCGATCTTAGTCCACGTTGTGTTGCTAGTAACAGGCCAAGTTAGGATTAAAGAGAAGAGCTTCACTGGGCTGTTGGTTTTGTAGCTTCCTGGATAAGGGGCTCCCATCCAGTGATGTGCTTTCTGTGAGGAGCATCCTAAAGTTGTGTTGGGCCCCGTAGGTTGAGAGACAGGAATCCTGTAGTTTCCTATGTCCCTGCTTTGGTCCCTCTCCCTGTTATAAAGCCACCAGCATTCAGTCATCATTGGGCTGGACCCTCCTGACCTTATCTAGTCCTGACCCTACCCAAGGTCCTTCTCTAAACACCATCCAGATAAGTTTTCACCTCGTAATCCCTCACATGGGGGAATTGAGTTTGAAGATTAGTTTTTGGAGGGATGACTTATATTCAACGTCACCACCTCTGTTTGTCTTTGTTATGTGTCCTTTGCACTGTACAATGTCACCTGCAGGAGCTGCTGTCCAACCGGGACTGCAAGAGAAGTAACTCAAATGGAGGCAACTTAAAGACAAATACAGAGTAACAACATATTAATAAGTACAAAGAGAGTTGCCACCCAATCCCGATCTAAGAGACTCCAGTATGTGGATGACACACTGAAGTTATACTTGGCCTTCTGTGTGAGCTCAGGGTGGCTAGAGTAACTTAGAGAACCCATGTCTCAAAATGTGCAAAGAACCTGAGGGTGTGACTCAGTGGTAGAATGCTTATCTGGAATGTACAAGGCTCTGAGTTTAATACTTGACTACTAAAAAAAAAATACTTATGGCTTGGTAAAGATATATGTATTAAGAAAGGAAAACAGGAGCACACAGTAGGTCTAGATCATATTCTTAAAATCTGATTATCAGAAAAAAACTCAAAGTAATTATGAAAATTATAAAAATGAAATTCATGTACTTCCATGAGGTACTTAATTTCCTGAGAAGACCACTTCCTTTTAGAAATTGGTAGACAGTCTCTACTAAGACTGAAAAGGACAGTTCAATAAAGGTATAGAATAATTGCATATTTGAATATCTAAAATTCCTGAATAAAATATTAGCAAATTGAATCAAATACAATATTAAAACAATAATATAATGGGACACATCTGATCTGATTCCAAACATGTAAGGCAAGTTCAATACCCTGCCATCCGTCAACGTGCCTCTTACATCAACCAATCAAGAAGAGAGCCGCCTGTATTTCCTTTTTAACCCAAAAGGACTTGTGGGCTCAAGAAACGGCTCAGCACTTAAGAGTACTTACTGTTCTTGCAGAGGGCTCCAGTTCCCAACACCCACATCAGGCATCCCATAACTTCTTATAATTCCAGTTTCATGGGGTCCAACATCATCTGGTCTCCTTGGGCACCTGAACCGGTGTGGTGTACATACACTCACACAGGCACACACAAAACAAAAACAGTCAATAGTTTTAAATGGTATTATAAGATTTGGAAGCCACTTCTTAGCAAAATAAAGTAAAATCAGACTAAAAGGAAGGACCTTAAATAGGATTCAGCCAACATACAGATTGCCACAGTAAAGCACTTTAGCACAACTGAGAAATAAAAAATAAAATTCAGAAATCACCAAATTGTGTATTTGTGCAGCAGCAACAAACTTTCTTTCATGGAGCCTTCAGGGCCTCTAACCTTGAACCTTTGTCCACTAAGCTCTAATAAAATGTAGACAGAAATGTCCCACCTGATACAATGGAATTCATAAGATGTTATTTTGTTTTCTAATGTTAAATTTATTCAAACCGAATGATCCTTTGATTGCACTTTTAAAAGCTTTCTACATGTTTCTTATCCTGAAACCAGAAGTATTATTGCTTTATCTGTTAAACTATCCACCAGCTTCAGAAATTCCATTGTGAATCTCAGAAAACACAAATAATGGTCACCTGTCCCAGGCTTTGTAAAACAGCCTCTTTGACCCACAAGGTAAAGCGAGGAGCCCTGAGTTCAATTTAATTGAGTTATAAATGTGCAAACTCTCAAGTCCTCATGCTGCCCTGTGATGCATGTGGATGTGTGAATTTCCTCCCTCCGTGTGTTTGCTCTGTGTCCTTCAGCACACCCACGGTGGAAATGAATCACCACGGTGTGTATTAGTCTGACAGTCTTAGAAAGCATCACAGCTTAAAGTCAGGCTCAGGAAGCAGCTCCCACTTGGTTCCTAGCATTCAGCTCATTGACCCCAGTCCTTCATTACTGTCTAGTGTACAGAGCTAAGTTGAATGTAGGCCTTCAGAAAATGACTTCAGGGTGAATGAGGCAGGCAAAACTCTACACTTTGTGAACTTCAGTTGCTCTGTTCCTGTGTTGTCACACTGATGCTATTGGTCTTTTATTTTAGATCACCTGGAAAGTACCACTTATCCAGAATGGAGCCATACTGAGCTATGAGATCCGCATGCCCAACCCTCTCATCACAATAACCAATGTGACCTCCGTGGTGTCCAGTCATCTAATCAAGCATCTCATGCCTTTCACTAATTACTCAGTCACCATTGTTGCTTGCTCTGGAGGTAATGGGTACCTAGGAGGATGCACTGAGAGTCTACCTACCTCTGCTACTACCCATCCAGCCTTGCCTCAGGAACTGGCCCCATTGTCCGCTGTTCCGCTAAGTGAATCTTATGTTGGGATTTCTTGGCAGCCACCATCCAAACCAAATGGACCAAATTTGAGGTAGAGAAAGTGATTTTGCTCTGGGATTTATTTTAGCTATATCATTTCAAGAAGGAAGGAAGCAGGATTTTATTAACATCTCAACATAGAATTAATTGCATACTGGATACCATACCTACTCCCACAAATTCATACTAATCATACAATATCCCTCTGTTCTTAACAACTGTATAATAGAATGTTGTATATCTTGATTTAAATGGAACCAAAGGTGCTCATCAAGAAAGAGTATCATGTTGAGACAGACTAAAATCCTAACATTTATCTAATAGCTAAAATTTCCCTTCATTATCCTGCTCTTTTCAAAAAATACTTTTATTCTGTTGGCAGCTCTGGTGTGTGTCCTGTGTAACACGGTGGGACAACTGTGTCTCTGAATTATAAACTTAACCCTGCATTTGTTTCTCTATCACCACTGTCTACAGACTTGTGAAGAATGTTCTCAGAGATAAGATGGAGGCAAAGAACTGTGACTCTCAAAATAGCTGTAGAGCAGCCAGAACTGAATACTTGGCAGAGAAAACAGGGGATAATATCATCATTGTTTATACAATTTTGATGGAGTCTTATGAAATCATTAACTTGATAAGATTTTTATAGTCCTATTTTGTGTGAAACTTGCAACAAATATTGAGCAAATCTGACACAGAAATCTAAAATGTCACCATTCCCACTGGTGATCAAAAAAAGTGAGTGTAAATGATAATTTGCAATTAACAGACTATATGATAGTTAAGCCAGGAAAAAAAAGGTGTTCATCTGGAAAGATTTCATAATTTCACTAAGGTATTACTTATGCTTTCATGCATGTCACACAAGTTCTACTAACCTACCTGAATCTCAGTAATAATGTTAGTTGAGACAATCATGATATTCCTGCTTGTCTTTTGTTTTAGATATGAGCTTCTGAGACGCAAAATCCAGCAACCACTTGCTTCAAATCCCCCAGAAGATTTAAATCTGTGGCACAATATTTATTCAGGAACTCGGTGGTTTTACAAAGATAAGGGTCTTAGCAGGTGAGATTACAAAAACTATAAAAACAAATGCTGGCATTTAGTTTGGGGCATGTTGAATAGTTCAAAGTCCCCCAGCGTCTTCATCGTGTGAACCTGTTATCAGTCACGCAGTAGAATATGTTCAGTTATTATCTGTGGCATTAATCATCGAAGTGTAGCCAAGGCGTGTGCAGTGTTTGCCGTCTCAACGGCGTGCTTGAAATAAGCCTTTCAAGTCAAACTTGGAGATGTGTGAGCCCCAATCTACTACTGCCTTTGTCACAGCTCTATCTAGACGTGAAACTTAGTAAAGGAATTTGGAAGTACTGAATACACAGGGAACTGTGGAGATCAGTGGGTGCCTCCTGTACTTAGCTGGGTCTGGGGAGATAACGGGTTATAAGTCACTGAATTAGTGAGACTTGAAAGAGTTGAATCTAGAGTTTAAAACATGAGCCAGTAGGTGATATCCGCAAAAAAAAAAAAAAAAAAAAAAAAAAAAAAACCACATACCACATGATAGAGTTCGATGGAAACTTTCTTTCTGCTAAGGAAGCAGCTTCGTGAGATGAGGTGAACCCTTGACCATCTCTGGGGCTCCCCCTGCATCATGTGTCATTCTGTGCTTCCTAAGGACAGTGGGGAGAATTCCCATCTCTGGTCTCATTCCTCATCAGGCCCCTTCCTGCCATCAGAATCAATCATACTTCAGGTCTTGGCTAGAAGGTTCTTCCTCCAGGAAGCTGCCTGTCCCCTCTCTTGCTGGTCTGAATATGAGTGGGAATCAACATCATCATGGCAGCTATTTCTAGAAGGACTGTGCAGATAAACAAAATTCTGTTCTGAGATCCAAGCAGACATCTGAGGCTAAACGTCCAGGATATTTTTTTTTTTCCACAGTGGATCTTGAATTGGTGCTTTCTGTTTCTATTCAAATAACCGAGGGACTAGAGAATAAGCTCAATTGTGCTTGTCTGACTTGAGGGAAGCCCCAGGTTCAGTCTCAAGCAAGGAGAATAATCGGGGTGTAGAGGCAGGTGGTAATAAGAGGGTCAGAAGTTCAAGGTCATCTTCAGTTATCTAATAAGTAATTGCTTACACCCTCATAAAGAGCTTGGGGTTAAAAGTCAGGACCTGTTTTCTGTTTCTTGTTTGTTTGTTTGTTTTGTTTTTTTCAAGACAGGGTTTCTCTGTGTAGCCCAGGCTGTCCTGGATCTCCCTCTGTAGACCAGGCTGGCCTTGAACTCAGAGATCCACCTGCCTCTGTCTCCAGAGTGCTGGGATTAAAGGCTTATGCCATCACCACCAGTGTTTTCTGTTTCTTAACATTCAAAATATATGGCCCAGTCATCTTAATGTGAGACCATTCCTTTCTTTATTGGTCTACCCCCTGTAAACCCAAAAATGTTCAGGTTACTTTTGCTCAAAGTAGGCCGTCTTGCCAGCCTGAGAGGAAGCTGTAAATTAGCCCTCAGAAGAGCTCAGGGTTTTACTGATAAAGGGGATAAATGCATACATTGCTTGCTCAGGTACCGCCTTCCCTTTACCCTGACAGCATCCAGGGCTCCCCTTCCCGCTTGTGACCCGCAGCTCCCAGCACACCACGAAAGAACCAATGTTGTCCCCTATATTGTGAATACCATAATGAAACTTTCCCCTGGACCTACCTAGGAATCTGGGGAAATTGCCTGGGATCACATCCCATCCCCCACCCCACCCCACCTCTGGCTCCATAGATACTAAAAACCGTGGATGCTAAAGTCCTTGATGTAAAGTTGTGAAGTATTAGCACATAACCCACCACAGGCTGGCATATGCTTACATCAGCTCGGCCCTGCTTACAATGCTTAGTAAGGTGTAAAGGCGAAGAGTTGTTGTGCTGCATTGTTTAGGGAACAAAACAAGAAAAAAAAAATGGTTCAGTACCAGATGCTGTTATTTTTCTAAATATTTCCCATTCATGGTTGGTTGAATCTGAGGATGTGGAACCCCAGGGCACAGAAGGCTGACTTTGTTTATCCTGTTGATTTATTCATTCGGCTGTTTTGTTGTTGTTTTTAATTGAATCCATCTCCTTTTAGAAGGCATACATAATTACCTATTCTCCCCAAATTTCCCTGTTCCCTTTTCTATTTATGTAAATAAACAGATCACTGAAGTGTTTTTTCACACTTTTTAAAAAGTATTTTTTTTTAATAAATATGTATGGGTGTTTTGCTTGCATGTGTGTCTGTGCATCACATGCAAACAATGCCCATGCAGGCCAGAAGAGGGCATTAGATCTCCTGGAAATATTGTCGCAGCCATTGTGAGCCACCATGTGGTTGCTGGGAATCAAACCGAGGTCACCTGGAAGAACAACTGGTGCTTTGAAGCCCTAAGCCAGTCTCCAGTCACCCCACCCGATGCCATCTTGTTGTATTTTTATCATTATAGACACATTTAGAGCAGTGTTTAAGTGACAATTCTTCTGATACAAATTGTATAGCAAAGAATGACGGGGCCTCCCTTTATAAATATAGTTATAAAATTAAAAGGAAGTTGGAGTTATTGCCTTGTTCAAGTGGTCTGTTTACTAAAGTGTATGTATTAATGCAGAGAACAATAATTTAAGCAGCAATGGCATACTTTCCTATACAATTTTTATATCCTGAAATCCAGGACTCTCTTATAGTAATTTTGTCTTCTATATCTTATTATGGAATGCAGGTTATCAAGCCAATTATCCAGATAATTTAATTCAAACAAAAATACCTTTTGTTTTTACAATCATCTTCGGATGGGTCATTTGTTAGCACACTTCCTTGTTCCCACAAGGATGTGAGGAGCTGAGCCCCAGCATGTCACATGAGGTCTCTCAGATCCATTGTGTGAGACTATTCAAGCGAGCTTTTGGTTGTGGCAGAGATGAGGAAGACTTAGTTCAGGAAGCAGCTAACTAGACTGCATCTTTAAGAGCATCATTTATAGCAGTGACAATATTGAAACATGAATTCTGTTGGGATGTCAATAAAGTTGACACAGATTTGATTTTGATGAAAATAACCCAAGTCATTCTCAGCCATATTGAAGAGTTTTATCAGGTAGGCAGAGAAGTCAGCGCTTTTCAAGCTATCCACCTAATATACCTTTTGAGCCAAAATAGCAAAATTTCACTGGACAAATGCCTCCACCAGACTGAATACCACTTGACATCAAGAGCTAGAGCAAATCACACCTCTCATTGATGAGGTTAAACTTTGTGGTCTCAATGGTTTGCATCCAAAGAGAAGGGGGGAAAAAGAGTAATTTTAGATGAACCAAGTCCAAATTTTCTCATTTCAAAACATTCCCATGAGTCTAGCGGGTAACTCATTGAGTAAAGACCTTTCAATACAAGCATGAGGACCTGACTTAGATCTCCCAGAATCCATGCATAAAAACCAGGTGCTGCAGCCTGTGCTTGTGGCCCCAGCACTAGAGAGATAGAGACAAGAGAAGTCTTAGGGTTTGTTGACCAGGTAATCTAAATGAATGAGTTCCAAATTCAGTGAGCAACCCTATCTCAAAATTAAGGTGGAGAGAAACTGAGAAAGATAAACACTCAATACCCATCTTTGGCCTCCTCGACCCCCAGCCCTCAGGGTTCACATGGAGTCACACAGACAACAGAAAACATGCCCCTAAGAGCTTGCACATGCTCTGACTCCGAGAGAGCAGACAGCAAGATCCTTATTCTTTGTGTCCAGCAGGTGACTGCTAGCATTTAGGAAAGAAGGTTTGAATAAATGAATGAATCAATGGCTGAAGTGTTGTTGATCACTAGAGCAAATACTATTTGTTTTTGGTGTATTTTTCCCAAAGAAGACATCAGGGATCATTTTTCTGTTGGACACGAATATGGTTGGGTCACTAACCTACCAAACTCCATGTGCCCTGAAATCTGTAAGGGTGACTGATTCAGGAACTGTGAAACACCTGTAAATGTCCTACAAGCAACTGATAGATAAGCAGATGGGGCTTGCATCAACCAGACAGAATCTAATGGGTGCTGTTTTGTTTTTGTTGTTGTTGTTGTTTTCAACTAAACAGAACTTATTTTTTCATTTGAGTTAGAACAGCTGGACTTTGAACTGAGAATTATTACATAGTAAGACTTTTAGCCTGTGCTATTTTGCACAAAGGAAAATGTCATCATTGTATTGTCACTAATAGTCTACATTTGCTTCTGGAATAGATCTTGTTATGAGTATATGGTGTCGCCTGACCTATTCTCCTTATGTAAGCTTTATTCTGTTATTAAGTAGAATGCCCCATATAGCATCAACAGTTCACTGAAAAGACAAGGTAGAGAGTGCATAGGAAAGCTGCTTCCATCCAACTAACTCATCCTGCTGTCTGTGCAGGGGTGAAATGTGAGCCACAGAGTCGTATAGACAAGTTACAAGAGTACACCATTACCAAGTCAAGTCTGTTTTAGCTGGAGACAGAGAGCTGGCTAAGGGTTAAAATGTGTAGCACTCATTTAGATTCTCAGTACCCATGTTAGATACCTCCCATCCTCCTGTAACTCTAGATCCATGAGTTCCAACACCTTCTCCAGAACAGCACCTGCACTCTCATGTACACACACCCACACATACACACACACACACACACACACACACACACACACACACACACATAAACACACACCCATACACACACATATATACATAGTAAAAAATAAGTCTCAGACTCACAAGGTTGAAAGTACAGACATAAAATACAGGGATTTAATTTTTAATATGTTTTGCATTGAAAACTGCACATTTTAGTTTTTCACTTAGTAGGAAAGAGATTTTTATTAAAAGTTAGAGAACATGATGCTGAAAAGATGGCTTAGCAGTTAAGAGCACTGACTGCTCTTATAGAGGACCTAAGTTTGGTTTAGAGCAGCCAAGTCAGGGGGCCCAGAAATGCATGTAACTCCAGCTCCTGGGGAGCCAATGCCTTCTTCTGGCCTCTGAGGACACCTGAAAACACACATACATTAAAAATCTTCACAGTTCTTTTTGAAAGTTAGAGAAACAACCAAAGGCAAACATGAATGCATGCTGAGCTCTCAGTTAAGGGAAACAATGGATATTAGAAAGACCGACTCCTCAGAAGTGACCAAGAGGTCTTCTTCTCAGTCCTGGTGTTCCGTTTGGTTTTTAATCTCTAAAACAGAGAAAACATTTAACTTTTGGAAGTAGATGAACCATAAAGGCAGTTCAACTTGAGAAGTTTTAGTGCCATCTTAAAGGCCTACTTTCCAATAGCATGTATCTATAGGGTCCATGCCTTCTGTCCTTCTGTGTTCCATCTATTGTGTGTGTGTGTGTGTGTGTGTGTGTGCATGTGTGTGTTCCATCTATAATATATATGGAATATATTATTTATATGGAATACATGTTGCCTGATCTACCTAAATTGCATATTACATAAAATTATAAAATTCCTACAAGTATCATAGGAGGGAGGCCCTCAAAAATTTGTACACAAAAAAAATATTAGTGCTATTAGCTTGACACAGCGAAGGGCTAAAACCGTGGTGTCATTTGGAGTCACGAAGGTTGTCAGTTGTATCATAGCATCAACGTGTGGAAAAAAAGCTCAAATACTGTAGCAGGAAAGACTGTGCCTCTAGTATCTAGCTAGAGGAATAAAGCAATTTTATGACTTGAAATACAATTATAAGTATTTTACCCAGGGACAGAGCTAATGAAGCCAAGGTCGCTGGTTCAACTCCCACGTGAGCCATTAGCTTCCCTTCCTTCTCTTGTCTCAGACCCGACACCCTCTTAACCCTGACTCACCACCCTTCACATTCATCCTGGGGTCACAGAGGAAACCGGGCAGGCAGTCTGGATGCAGAATTAAATTGTCCCCTCCCCTCAGCTAGAAAGGTATCAAAGGTCAAGTCCCAGTCATAGGACATCATCCCAACAGGGGCAAAGCAGATTATCCCTGGATTGTTATTGTTATTATTATTACTTTCTCATCACACTGGCAGTACCCAATGCTGCAGCCCACTGTTCAGAGTGTCTTCAATCAGACTGCCTGCATTTGAATCTCAGCTCTCCTGAGGAGTCCAGTGACTTGGACAAGCTACTTAATACTTCTAACTTTATTTTCCTCACTTTCAAAATCCATACTATAATAGCACTTTATAGAGTTACTGTGAGGAATGGATGTGTGATGCCTGTAGAAGTATCAGGGCCACAGGAAACTACTGTGGCTGTTGACTTTTGGTTGCCTTGGTCCTGCAGGCTGGTTAGTTCTTGGTGAAGAGCACATAGACAGGTATCTTCCCAGGGTTGCTAACATCACATTCCACAAGCTGGATGGCTAGAAACAACACACGCACAAAGGGTACTCTGTTCCAGTTCTCAGAGTTAAGGTCACCAAACAAATCGTTTGCAAGGCCAGGCTCCCTCCACGGGCTTCAGAAAGCGGCATCTTTGCCTCTCCTAACTTCTGACGGTCCCAGCATGCCGGTGCTTGAAGGAACATCTCTCCTGCTCCTCCCCCTGTCCTCATGCGCATCGCCCCCTTGCCTGTGTCTGACATCGAAAGTTCTCTCTTTTCTCTTACGGACAGCAGCCATTGTATTGAGAGTGCTCCCTGAGCTGGGTGATCTCTTCTAACTCGTTAGATGGACAAACACACAGCTTGATAATGTCTCTCTTTTGGGGGGGGGTAGTAAATGACTCAATCCATGAAATGAAGAAAGGGAGGGAGAGGACAAAAGACAGAGCTCTGGGAAGCAGGAGGAAAGGAAGAGCAGGCAGGCAAGGAATGAATACCCAAGACGGGGAGGGTGCTGTAGAGCAAAGCAGCATCAATTTCCATGGTAGCTCTTGTTTAGAAACCAATAAATGAGCTTCCACCCCACCCCCACAACCCTCTGGACCATTCATTATCTGTGGCTGTAGCAGCAGCAGAGTAGCATCCTTTACCTGACTGAGGCAGAACTCCAGGAAAATACCTTTGGATCCTAAGTGAGGGATAAGGAGAAGCAGACAGAGCTCCACCTGGAGGTATGAAAACACTCTAAAAATCCTGACTTGACTTTGCTTGGGCCATTTAGTGAAGTTTCTGAAAATGGCACTCTTCCCTTTGTCCTGTGACCAGCTGGGGCTATGGCATATTGAGACTTTGGGCCTGGCTGTGAAGGTTTCAGAGGCTAGATACCCTGGGAACACATAATGACCCCACATTAGAAGAGGACTTGAAGTCAAGGTTGGGACAGCCACTTAGAACTCAATGTGTCTAAGCAAGTATCTCCAGATTATACAGATTATTGTAGAGTTGGGGCCTGATTTTGTCTATAAATAGTTTTTTTTCCTACTTAGACAATTTAGAACCAAAAGATAAAGCTACGGGGTTCCTGCTTGAAAGAAGCAGAGATGAAGAATTAACGATTTAACTTGTGCCCAGGAAGTGCCTATCGCACTGTGCGTCCATGTTTCTCCTCTGATGAAGTGTGGCTCCACTCCCTCTGTATTGACGCAACATGTACACACTGCATTGGGGCCTGGCTACCTCGCTGTCACCAAGCTCTCAGAGGAGCAATCTTGTGTACTCTGCTCACAATTGAGATTTCATTTAAGCATTTATCTGCCAGCCAATGAGATGCTAGGGACAGAGAAGAAGTGTAGGAAGAAAAAGATGATGGAGTCTGATATTTGAAAATGGATGAGTTTCCCTAAAGAAGAGCATAAAACTCCCTGGATGGTATTGGGACAGGAAACTGGCAAGCTGCCAGCCCTGTAATTACATCTCGGATTGAGCCATAATCCTCACTGCTTCTGAAAACAGTAAGAACGAGGAAAATGATAACCTGAGTTTACTTAAAAGACTGACATTTGCTTATGGCTTCCAAATCAAATGTTTTCCTGACACTCCGTTTGAGGCTGGAGAGTTACGGAGATAATGGTGCGTTTGTGTCAGAAGAAAGGAAATAATGCATTTCCCAGAAGGAAAAGGAAACTGAACATTTTGTGGAAAGGAATCCTGTATTTTGTGAGAAAAAAAATAAATGAATGCATTTTGTCTTCTGTAGAACATAACTTATATGCTTTTCTTTTGTTTGTTTATTTTAATAAAACCTTCAGGTTTACAACGTACGAATTCAAGCTCTTGGTACACAACAGCGTGGGCTTTACACCAAGCCAAGAAGTGACAGTGACCACCTTAGCAGGCTTTCCAGAGAGAGGTGCCACTGTCACCACGAACGTCCTGAACCACACAGCCATAGACGTGAGATGGGAGAAACCAAGTAAGACACTTCGCATGTCTCTCTTTTCCCCAGGTCTTATCACTCTTGTTACTGTTCTGGTGCTGTGATAAAACACCGTGACCAAGGCGACTTAAAGAAGGAAGTGCTGATTTGGGGTTAGGGTGACAGAGGCTTAGAGTCCATCGTGGCTAGGAGGCATGCCAGCAGGCAGCATGGCTGTGACGAACTTCTCCAGCAGGTCACACCTCCTAAACCTCCCCAAGCAGCACCACCAACCTGGCACCGAGTATCCAAATGCCTGGGAGACTATGGGGGAGTGTTCCTCAACTGAACCACCACAGCACACTAAAATTAAACAAGTTAAGTGCCTAAGCTATCTATGTGCATGTATGCTCACATATGCAGATGTGTTTATGTTCACGTGTACAGGTACACATGTATGTGGGCAAGTGTGTGTGGAGGCCAGGGGTCAACCAAAGTTGGTGTTCCTCAGGATGTTTCTCTCAACTGTCCTTGAACTCATGACTCTACCTCTGCTTGCCCAGTACTCTATTACAAGCAGACACCACCATGCCTAGGTTTTATGTGGGTTCTGGAGGTGGAACTCCAGGTTCTCACGCTTTCAACCATCCTCCAAGGCCTGTGAGGTTATTCTTAAGAGACGAATGCCTCCTTACCTCTTCCTGGATCCATGTGCCGCTCCCATCTTCACTTCAGATGGGGAGTAGTTCCATCAGTGTGGGGACTGGGTAGTCTGATAGAAGCATCTACTTAATCACTTGGCACCATGCAGGGCTGTGGCCCTTCTGCAGCTCCCAGACCTAAGCACCTTTCACTCATTCCTCATTAATAAGAACCATATGCAAGGTCTGCCACAGTGTGATTCTCCCATGCACCATGCCTTAGAGCCACTGTTGGCCGGCGAAGGAATTCCATCTCGATGCACTGTCACTGTGTTGAGGATCTCACCTTGGCCTGATGGAACACTTCTGGGGGAGTGAAAGAACATACAGGTGTCTCTGTATACTTTGGGAACCATGGTGAATGAAATCTCAGCTACCTAATGGTATGGCATTTAGCATCTGATTTGTTCATGTGTATTGCCTTTAAGAACCACCAGAAAAGTCCTGAGTCTGTCATGGAAATATTCATACTAACCATTTTTGCAGGCATGACTTAAGATCTGACAAATGGCTGAATCGAAGGTTGTCAGTATTTCCACTGAAAACTGAGAAATATCTAATTTGTACAGGTTTCACTAAAGTAATTTGTTTTATAAAGATAAACACTCACTAGAACAGTTATCTACTATTATACAAAAAGACAGATATAACAATGGCAACCAATTAGCATAATTTGGGCTAGTCAGGAGTTTATTCAGGTCTAAGAAGACAGGTTTGCATAAACTGTCTCTCATGTGATAGCCATCATGAGTCATCAACTACAAATCAGAGCAGTGTTTGTGTGGGTCACTCATTCTTCCATTGTGATAAAATAGCCCCAATAAACCCGTGTACATGGAAGGAAAGGTTATATCAACTCACGTTTCCTGTGTTTGGGTGTGCGATCACTTTTTTCTGGAGTTCTGAGGCCTGTGGTGAAGCAATGCATGAGGTGGGCATGATGGAGGAAGATGCTCACATCTTAGCAGGTTTGAAGCAAAAGAAAGGGGCCATGCTCCAAGATTCTCCTCAGCAGCATGCCCCCATCAGCTAAGTAACCTCTACCAGGTACCAGATCTTCAAGGTTTCACTGCTTCCCAGTACTACCAAGGCTGAGAATCATGCTCAGGGTCTGTGGGTCTGAGGGACATACATGTGCTGATCTATGCTTCCACCAAATAATTCATAAAAAAAAAACATTAAAAACCCTCCAGGGTTTGTGAAAGTATGTTGATTTGTAATGATCTTTGGCATTTGAAGTAGAATAATTTGAACCATTTTAATGGGAAATTTTGAATTAATTGATCTTCTGTTTGCCTTCTGTAACATCTCCAGAAAAAATAGGTTTTAACTGAGGTTGAATTTATTTGTGTGAGTATGTATGTGTGTGTGCCTGTGTGTGTGCTTGTGTGTGTGTGTGTGTGTGTGTGTGTGTGCGCGTGTGTGTTTTCACCCATTCCATCCTTCCTCCCCGCTCCACCTTGCTTACCAATTCATCTTAAGAGCTTGCCCATGAAAGTAGTCACCCCCCTCCTTGTAATACTTGAATACTAAAGTGAAGACGTGGCTGCTCTGTTCTTGCTCGAATACCTGATATCCTTGCATTCCCGAAGTCAGCGTGCTTATAGAAGCCGACAAACCTAATAGATCTGAAGCGGCCCGCTGAAGTTTCATTACCTCGGTAATCAGAACCTCTGACCTTCGGCATGTAGGTAATGCAATCTGCTGTGGTTTCCATTCATACCTTGGAAATTTTTCAGATAACTCTTCGTGAGTACAAAGGTTAACTCTGAGAAGGGTCGTCTGGGAAAGCCTGCTGCAGGATCCTGGCCCTCCACTGTGCAAGCTGCTATCCTAAGTCAATTAACCAGTCACTCCTCTGCAAAGGAGCTGCCTATTTTTGCAACTTTAATTTTAATATTTTTTTCTTGCTTGATGGAAGAAAAATTGGTGCGTAACCGAATAAATTCAACAGTACAAAGCTGTTGTTTAGCACATCTTGGAGTTGGAAATCTTAGGAATAAATTTTTACAACTTGGCTTAGTAAACATCATCTTTCAAAATATCATGAAATATATATGTGTGTGTATACACACACACACACACACACACACACACACACACACACTTACTTTATTCACTCTGGGCTGGAAGCTGTCTCAGTCGGTAGCCCCAGCACACCTATTACATGATAAAACACGGGTAGGGACTCCCAAGAAGCCCCTCCGACAGATCATCTGGTATACAGTGGTAAACAGAGACTATGCATCAAAGTAAAAGGTGGGCATCAGCACCTGCGGCTGTCCACTGACCCCCGTGCATGCCCTCTGACCTCCATGTGTACACCATAGTATGTGTGTACTCACACACATGAATCTGCACATGCACACATATCACACACAGAGAAGATTACAATAAAACACTTTTTTTCCCCTCTACTGTGATTGGTACAAATGCACAGCAAATGTTCCTGGTAAATTTTTACCAATCACAAGTCGAACAAAGAGAAGCCATTTGACATTTGCATTTTTATTGGGACATAGGCAATAAAACCTGCTGTTATTCCCATTCATAGCTTGGAAGTTTTTCAGATAAGACTTGGTGAGCACAGAAGTTAACTCTAGGAAGGGTTGGCTCAGAGACATTTGAGAAGCTACTTGACAATTTGCCTGCTTCCATCACATATGTTTGTGAGGTAAAGATAGGCCTCTGTGTTTTCAGACTTTTGCAGGGGGTAGACAGATAGACAACATAAGCTTCCACACATAGATCATATTTTCTTTCTCCGTTCTCCTCCATACCTAAAGCATTGGTAAGATGAAAAAAGTAATAATATTTGTCACCTTTTACCCATGAAAAGATTTCACCTAAAGACAATTATCTCTACATTCATTTTAAACATTTATCTTTATTTTAATTTAGTGTATGTTCATAGTTAGTAATACCTTTTGCCATTTTCCAAAATGTCATTCTATTTTGCATATAATAAAAAATTAATGTGTTCTTTCCTTGCTTTTCTTATTGTAATTCTCAATGTTTGATATATAAATCATTTTCTTTATTATATAACACTTAGAGAACTATTTTCTCAAAATGACTTCAGTTCTTAACATCAATCCTTGTATTTCTCCAATTCTAAATTCTGGGTTTCAATTTACCTCTCTGTCCTCTGGATGATGATTGCATTGTGGACATTTTCTTATTTTACTATTATTGTTATGATTGCTTTGTGTGTGTGTGTGTGTGTGTGTGTGTGTGTGTGTGTGTGTGTGTGTAAATGCCAGAGTTCTCCAATGGGGTCAAGAAGAAACACTTCAAGGGAGTTGATTTTCATTCCACCAGGGCTCTGAGGATTGAACTTAGAAGGTCATGTTTGTGTAGCTAGTGCTTTTCCCTCTGAGGTATCTCACTGGATCATCATGAAAGGGTTTTGTTAATGTAACAGTACATTAATTTTTGCCTATATAAGAGAATCTCTCTTTCATGTTTGCACATTCTTTTCACTTTTGTCAGTACAGGGCTATCTTTGCCATTTTTGTACACAAATGATCATATAGATACAGACAACATTCATGGATCAAATATTTCCCCTCAACACATGCTGATTCTATTTTATCCTCCTGAAACATACTTTAGCTGAGCCTTCTGAAGCTTGTCTGGTCCCCCCTGCCCCCCTATGCTTTGGATGTGGACATCCCCACTGGCTCATGAGTTTGAACACTAGGCTTCCAACTGGTGAGGCCATTTTGAAAGTTGTGAAACTTTTGGGTCACAGTGCTCAGTTGGCAGAGGAAGGTCATGGAGAAGGTTACATGAAGGTTACAGCCCAGTCTTCATCCCTGTCCCATTGCCTGCTTCCTGAAGCACCAGAAAATGAAGAACCTCCATTGCCCATCTCTACCTTCTCCACCATGAAGGACTGTAGCCTCAGAACCCAAGTCAAAATAAATCCTCTAAGGTTGTTTCCATTGAGTGTTCTGTGTCAGCAATAAGGAAAGTAACAAGTGTATCCTACTATGGATAGCCTTTAGCATTTCATGTACTTTAGTCATAGTATACTGTGCCAGATCTACATTTGGGTATAGTGTCAGCATTTGGGTAAGACAGTGTGGGGTGTGAATGAGCCCACAGGCTCATATGTTTGAGTACAACTGGTCTCCAGCTGGTGGAACTGTTTGGGAAGGATTAGTAGGTATGGTTTTGTTGGAGGTGTGGCAGTGGGGATGGGCTTGAGGTTTCAAAAGCTCACTCTAGGCCAAGATTTGTTCTCTTGCTCTCCATCCTATAGATAAAAATTCAAGCTCTCAACTACTGCTCCAGAACCATGCTTGTTTACCTGCTGCCATGCTCCCCATCATGATAGTCATGGACTCTAACCTTCTAGAAATGTGAACACCAAATTAATGCTATCTTTTATAAGTTGCCTTGATCTTGACATTTTATCATAGCAACAGAGAAGTAAGACAGATTATATTCTGTTTATGAAAATCTCTTCATTGTGGATAAGACTTAACTAATAAATCCATGATTATTTGCTGCATTTGCTTTTCAAGGTGAATTTTTCCATTCACAGTCCTCAATATCTATAATATACTGTAATAATTGTAACTAAATTCAGGAATTGCTTTCTACCCATTCTTATCTTTGTTATGGTTTGAATGTATAACATTCACACAGACTCTGTTTTTGTCCTCTTCATCCACACCTGGCAGAACTATTCTGAGAGATGGTAGAGACCTTAGTAGATAGGCCTCACTGGAGGAGTTTGGTACTGGGAGTGTGTGAAGGTTGACTGATCTGCACCCTTTGGCTCTCTGCTCTCTGTCCTTCAGGAGGATTTAGCCTTCTTGGTTACACACTCTTACACATGAAGTTCAGCCTCACCTCAGGCCTATAGGAGTAAGGTCCAGTATCTCTGGCCTAAATCCTCTGACACTGAATCAAAAGAAATGATTTCTCCCTTTAAATTGGTCTGTCTGGGTTTTTTTTTATTATTTAAATGTTTTCATGAAATAGGTTTTGATCGTACTCTTTGTCCTTCCCCAATTCCGTTCACAGATCCTCCTCACCCCACCCCCACCACTCAAATTCATGTTCTTTCTCTCTACACATAAAAGCATAAAACAAGAAACAAATTTAAAAACAAACAACAATACACACAAGTCGACAAAACAGTAAGACACAAAAGACCAAAATAGAACAAAAGAACACACAAGCACTTGCGAGGCAGAGCCAGGCAGATCTTTGTGAATTCAAGGCCAGTCTGGTCTACAGAGCGAAATCCAGGAAAGGCACAAAGCTACACAGAGAAACCCTGTCCAAAAAAAAAAAAAAAATCTGGAGTTTGTTTTGAGTTGGCCAACTTCTCCTGGGCATGGGGTCTGCCCTGGAGTGTGGTTGATGTACCCAGGGACACTGCACTGGCAAAAACTGATTTTTCCTTTACAGCAGGTATCAATTGCAAGTAGCTTCTTCGTTAGGGGTTGGAATTTGTGTCCATTTCTTCTGTCCAGAATTTTGTCTGGTTTGAACCTGGAAGGACCTAATGTGTGCTGTCAGTCTCTGTGAGTTTATATGTGTCTCTGAAAGACGCGGTTTCCTTGGAGTCTTCCGCCACCTCTGGCTCTTAGAATCTTTCTGCCTCTTCTTCCACAGTGTTCCCTGAGCCTTGAGGGTAGAGGTTTGATAAAGACATCCCAGTTAAAGCTCACGGCTTCAAAGTCTCTCATTCTCTGTACATGTCCAGCTGTGGGTCTCTGATAAGTACCGTCTACTGCAAGAAGAAGCTTCTCTGTAAGGATTGACCAAGACACTCATCTCCGAGTCTAGCAGGATGTCATTAGGAGTCATTTTATTGTTCTGTTCCTTTAGCAGAATAACAGTAGCAGGTTTTCCCCTGGGCCTATGACTTATCTAGGTCATTGGTCATTTTAGAAGTGTCGGATATGGGTCCATCTCACGGAGTTAGCCTTAAATGGATGGAAACAAGCGTGGCTGGTTCCTCCTGTACCACATGTGCCTCTGCTGCCCCAGTGTGTCTTGCAGGCAGATTGTTGTTGTTGTTGCAGGCGTCTTGCTACCACTCTGGAAAGTGACTTTTCCTTCAGTCTCTGGTGTTGTGTATCTGTATATTCTGCCCATTTTCTTCACTCAATGAAGGGTTCAGTTCTGCCCTGGCTGTTTGTGTCTTCCCTTTCTTCTCCAAGGCAGATCTCTCAGCCATTCCAGACCAAGCCTATTAACAATTCCAGGCACGTGGTTTTGTATGCCCATAGCTTCTTTTCATAAAGGCATGTCCTTTTGTGTTATTTTTTTGAAGAACATTATTCAAATGTTTTCTAAAACCTCCACCTCCTTCTCCTGAAAATGATAGTATACAGAGTCTTCTAGGCAACATTTCTGTTGTCTTATGTAATGAAGAATCCATATAACATAATTTCCTCCTTAAGAAAAGATAAATTACATTCAAGCCAGGTTTATTCAATAGACAGAAAAGGTGAGCTTTACTAGCTTTCTCTTGCTGACTAATTCAGTTAAAGCTCTTCCTCTCTCAGAAAGGAAGTAAGGTCAACAGTCTCGAATTTGTTCTGTCTCTTGAATGAAAAACAGCTCTTCTGTCTCTCAACTGGTTCAGTGAGTAGGAAGAGGCCGCTGTGGCTTGAACAGTGCATCACAGAGTATCTGGTGTGGTAGTGACTGGTAGCAACACAAAATGTCCCTGCTGATAGTCTGTGCTGGGATTCTATGCTGTAATAGCTGCACGCTTGGCCAAAGGCAGGACAAGGCAGAAAGGTGGCTCTTGCCATCCAGTTTCACAGCCTGTTTCTAGTCATAAGACCAGGGTAAGGTTCGGAGTCTGCTGCAGCAGGTCTAACCCGCCACCCTTTCTCACATCCCTGGGGCAGTGACTAGCTTGTATTCTATGTTAAGTGGGTTGACAAATGGAACTGGGCTAGTAATGGGCTAGGAAAGGGGTTTTATTCAGACCTTGACATAATACCCATGCTCTCCTTGAATGTGCAATGCCAGTTCCAATACACGGAATCTGTGAATCTCTGTGTGCTCCTGAGGAACATCTATAACATAAGTAAAATCTATTTATCCTTGTGTTTTATGGCATATCCCACCTAATTGAGACATCCCCTCCAAACTGAAACATTTCCTCTAGGAATAATGGGGAACCCACCAGCCACAGGGGTAAATAGGAGGTCACATACTCTGGGTGGTTGGAAGACATTGGAGGGCCCCTCCCAACAACACAGAAGGAGCAAACAGTTGCTGGATGTGGGGATGCTGGCCAGCAAAACTGAGGATGGAAAGCCACATTCAGATGGTGGAGCTGCCTGCAGCTGTGAGACCAGGTTGCCACCTTTGGGGTCCACTCATCATAGGGTAGAGTTTCCAGTAATGCAGCTACTTTTGAGTTATGCCTGCTCCTTACCAGTGACCCCCCTCACCCATACTCCTGTTAGTGACCCGGAGAAAGAGAGCACTGGTTCACCAAAACAGGCTTTGGTACGGTTGGTGCTGGAGTACTTGTTCTCCGTGGGTCTCTTTCTGGGTGAGTAGATTGTATGTGCTGTGTCTCCCCAGGAAGTCTGTCACATAAGAGTTTGGAAGCACTTCCTTAATGCCATAAAGGTTTAACTTTTAAAATAAATTTAAGTTAGTTAAGGTACCAATTGGCACAAACTCACAAACTTGACACCTACCATGCCTCCCTGCTGTGGGGTGGCCGCAGATTAGTGAGGGATGTCCCTGTAAGCCAGTGAAAACATCGATAGTGAGGAAAGGGGCGTTCTCACAGACAACCCACCTGGCTTCACTGGATCTGACTGGCTTCATCACTGAGGAAATCTGAGCACGGCTGGTGACATCAGAGGAAAAAACACTTCAATCTCCAGGGTTTGCCGGCTTAATTACCAAGTCTTCTGGCATCAAGCCTCCCAACCACAAAGGCACACCCATCTTTTTAAAATATTGCTAGAGATAAAGGAAAGTAGTATCACAGTTAGGAAAAAAATAATCAAAATTAAAATGTGCTGTTTATGCATGAACCCCAAGATGTTAATGTAAAGGGGTCCTTGAAAAGAGTCATGGAAGTCCTCCATGCTGTGTTACTTTATATTGCACATATGTTTGTAAATAGTTACATTGACACTTTGAAGGTTATTATAAATAGCATATATATATATATATACACATATCTATATATCTATATCTATATATATATGAAATTCTAAAGCAATATAACTTCTCAATTGGTTACAGAGTGAAGCAAAAAATAAAATTTGTTTAAAAATAAAATAAAATCGAACTCCAGCAGTTTCACTACAGAGAAGATTCCGGAACTTTTTTTTTTTTTTTTTTTGAGACAAGGTTTCTCTGTGTAGCATTGCACCTTTCCTGGAACTCACTTGTTAGCCCAGGCTGGCCTCGAACTCACAGAGATCCACCTGGCTCTGCCTCCCGAGTGCTAGGATTAAAGGTGTGTGCCACCACCGCCCAGCCAGAACCTTTTTATAAAGTCGAATCTCTAATAGCTTGCTTCTCTCTCATTCTAGAAATATTTAACAGGAGAATTTATTCTATGTTTCCTACCTGCCATGTTTACAGTGATTTATGTTTTCTGTTAACAGCTCTTCAAGATCTACAAGGTGATGTGGAATATTACATGCTGTTTTGGAATTCTGGGGCCTTGAGCAAATCCTTGAAAATCTTCCCAGATGTTGATTCACATGTCCTTGGTGCCTTAGCTCCAAGCACGGAATATCAGATTCTCCTCTCTGTCTTCAATGGAGTCCACGGAATCAACAGCACAGTCGTACATGTGACCACATATGATGAGGGTGAGTAAGAATTCCAAAAGGGTCTTGGCGTCAGAGATGCCTATGGTATTGATTGATCCTCCTTTATAAGATTCCCAATGCTGAAAGGAAGGGGGCAGAAACCAAAATGTTTCCATGCTTGTTGTCATCAAGTGACAGATGAATAAACGAGTCCCTTTGAAACAGCAGCATGGAACTGTAATACCTGCCTATCAGACCAGTTTCCACATGTTCTTCTCAGGGCACGCTTAGTTGGGAGCCAGTTCACGTCAATAAAAGGTGACATTCAGAAACATTTTTTTTCTAAGATTAGCCCTCAATAGCATTGTGATTTTCAAAATGACACCCCAGTTCAGGAAGAGCCCTCCCCGAGTCACCAAAAAAACACTGGGTGGAAGTTCAACCTCAGAGAAGAATTGCCTATGTCTCGGTTTCTAAGCCAGTTAGCGAGGGAGAGGAAGCCAGAGAATCAACTTCTGAGTCGGAAATGAGTCTGGAATGGTCTTTCTAATCTTTCTGGCTTTAGATGGTCTCATTATAAGCATTATCATATCGTTACCTCCCAAGCAAGTGTTCCAGGCCATTAGCAGAACTCTTTAGGGATGGAACCCATTTCCTCTGTGATGCCAAAGGTCGGCACCTTTTGTTTATAAAATAGGATGAATCACAAGGACGATTTTTCAACTAGTTAAGATGAGTTTTTATGATAAAAATAGGCCTTTGCATAGTTATTTCTGACATGCTTGAATAATTGTGTAATTTAATGCTAAGCAAGATTTTTTTCTAATGTTAGATTTCATCATTACCTATGGTAATCAACACTCAAAATCATTTACATAATGACAATATTGCATTATTGCTTCATATTGCTTGAGTTACAAGCTAGTAACAGCAAATGATTTTTCACATTCCAGTAGCCTCAGTGTATTTGAATTTTATTTTATTTTACTTGGCTTAAGGAGCAAATTCCCCCCCACCCCAAGGAGATATAAAGTGAAAGGTTGAAAAACGACAAGTAACAGATACATGTTTAGAGGTGCAGACGGGTGAGTAATTTATCATTTATATCCCACTGGTCACATAGCATTGAAGCTTAGCACTACGCTGGTGAGATGAAGCATTTAGCCACCAATTCTCATGGTTTCTAACTGAGAGTGTAATAAGCCAATTTGCACAGGACTTCAGACTGTGCTAACTTCATCACGGGAAAGTAGATAAGCAAGGAGCCCTTTGCTGAGCCGCTGTACCAATCTGCGTTTGGTTTAACAAGTGCTTTGGTGGAGACAGCTGGGGCTTATTCAGTTTCTTCTTTAATTCTAGAGCCTCAGGGCATGCTTCCTCCAGAGGTTGTCATCATCAACAGTACAGCTGTACATGTCATCTGGACATCTCCTTCCAACCCAAATGGCATTGTCACTGAGTCTTCTGTCTATGTAAATAATAAGCTCTGCAAGACTGGAATGGATGTGCCGGGGTCATTTATTCTGAAAGGCCTGTCTCCCTTCACTATCTACAACATTCAGGTCAGAACATTGTTTGGTTTCTTTTTTGGATGGTTAAGCTCATGGATATGTTAAATAAAACATGCCGAGCGATGTCTCTGTGTAGCAGCTCTCTGTCCTGGTTACAGATTATTGTTTGTTTGATGGGAAGGGTAAATTGACCACAGTGAAACCTGTTTGCCGTGAGGGATTCACAGACTTGAATCCCTGGAGAACAGTTCTTGGTTAAGATGGAGCTTGGTGCTGATGGGAGAGATGATAAAATGCCCACTGGTGAAAGGAAGTTAATCAAACTATCACCAAAACACAGTCTTCCCAGTTGGTCTTCTTTCTTGGCCTTTTATTTTTTTATTTTTTTTATTTTTTTATTTTTCTATTTTTTTATTTTTTTTTTTGGTTTTTCAAGACAGGGTTTCTCTGTGTACCTTTGCACCTTTCCTGGATCTCGCTCTGTAGACCAGGCTGGCCTCGAACTCAGAGAGATCCACCTGGCTCTCGCGAGTGCTGGGATTAAAGGCGTGCGCCACACATGATTTTCTCTCTGTTCTTTTTTAGGCCACTTACTCAGGGAAGTAGCATAGCTCACTGGATGTCGAGCCTCCCTTTGTAAAGGCAAATATTCTCTCCTCCACTAACATTCCTGACTTTGAATGCAACAGAAAAACAGAAAATGAGGCAAATTAAAAATATACCAAAGGATTTTACCCAAAGATGGAAGGAATCAGTCTTTTCATCATGCAGCAAACACTCCATAGCCAGCCTGTGACATGGCTGCATTTAAACATTTTGTCCTTGGGAATCTAGGAGAATCTTCTAAGTCCACACCTCCTTCCCTAGAAGAATATTTAGACACTTACATGGCAAATTTATCACAGAACTCAGAAAGTGCATTGTCCACCTGAAGCCAAGCCTGTGGACCTCTTCAAGGTCTACTGACTCTAAAATAGAAGAAATACCAGAGCCCAGAAGTATGTAAGATACAGTGTTGTCCTGGAGGAACTGAAAACCTTGTATGAACGTCAGATACGTGGGATAAGAAGGCCAAGGGAGCAAATGGGTGAAGCAAAGATTCCAGAAGCTCAGCATTTATAGAGAGGTGCAATTTAGTAAATGTTTAAATAATCTATGCAACTTCTAAAATTCATGAGCATTTCACGAATAATTTCCAAAAGGCATTAAATGCGGGAATTTTATTTGACCCCAGAAACATTTTACCAGGAGTTCTATGCCTGCCCATGTTACAAGTCGTTTTTCCATATCTGACAGTGAAGCACATTTATTTGGCTACAATACTCCAGCCATCCCTACTGTGACCCATGGGCTTGGCTCCATAACCAACAACAGAACACAAAGAAAGGATACAATAGACACAGAAAGAAAGCTTCATGGATTGTGTTTTCATTGCCAACAACCTATGTGAGTTACATCAGCACGGCACAGGTGGACTGACTTGTGCATTCACACACCTCAGGAAGAGTCCACACATACAAGTAGACAACATATGGGTCAGTTCATAAAGCCATGCCTCAAGTCATTCCAATTACAGTCTTGTGAATAAAGAGTGCCAGATGGAGATGGAGGCCTTGCGATGAGGTCTTCTTTGGGTCCCTGTGGGATGATAAGACTGAGCTCTAAGAACGAAGCATGATCATTTGCCTTATAAAGTCTTAAGTCTGGAGCTGGAAGTGTGGTCCAGTGGTTGAGAGTGCTAACTGTGCTACTCTGAGGGCCACTGTTGGAGCCTAGCACCCACATCACAATCCACGTGTCTTGAGAATGTCTTTAACTCCAACTCCAAGAGATCTTGATATCCTCTTCTGGCCTTCACACACAAACACTTACACACACACACACACACACACACACACTATATATATATATATATATATATATATATATATATATATATATAAAATACATTCATGCATTCATACTTAGATGCAAAGCTGAATGTGCAGAGTGCAGGCTGGTGGTGAGAACTCAGGCTGTGTGCACATGCGCTGCTCAGCCTTGGCCTATAGAACAAGGTCTGTCATATCACATCACATGTCCCTTAAGTAATGTGGAAGCCCTCACTCACACTGATGGTTTGGGTCAGTTGTGGCCAGGAGAAAGCATATTTTTAATCAGACTTGTGTCATTGAAACAAAAACAGAAGGTCAAAATTGAACCCAAAATTTGAATTTTTGCCTTACTATCTACACTGTGGAATTTTGTTTTGTAGATCAGGATTATCACACATGGCATATTTACGCATGGCTGGAAATTTGAATGTTAAATTTTAGTGCCTTTTTTAGGAAGTCAAACATCATTTAAGTCAGCATTGGACAAGTATGCCCAATATTATGAACAAAACTTCTCTAGGTTAATCTCTTCCATAGAATAGCAATTGATTTTAAAGCTGATCAAAGGTATCTCATTGAATAAATCCTTTTACATCACCCTTTCAAAGGGAATCATAACTTGAATTTTAAACTTGATTTTTTTTAAACTTGATTTTTAAGGTCTTTTCAAGTAACTATAGTAAACCCAAATATTTACATTTCATGCACATGTTACAGAACATATAGAACTAGAGATATACTCAGGGTGAAGACTGGCAACATTATATTAGTAAGAATGAGAACACGGGGTTGGGGATTTAGCTCAGTGGTAGAGTGCTTGCCTAGCAAGCACAAGGCACTGGGTTCGGTCCTCAGCTCCAGAAAAAAAACAAAAAACAAAAAAACAAAACGAAGAATGAGAACACAGTGTAATGCTTTCCCAAAGTCAACAGGAAGTGTTTTGGAGAAACACAAATATCAGACATCTGACCATCTTTTGGGTCTCCCGGTTGCTCTACCCCCTGATTTACAGACTTGCTAAAATGTAGATCTGAGAACTCCTCATATGTGCAAGCTAAAGAGCATTGGATCTGAATGCAGAATGGTCTTTACTAGAGATCAGAAATGATGACAGTTGGGAATAGAGAAAGCCTGGGTAACAGGTACCAAAACTCAGGAGCAATGAGTTCTGATGCTGTTAAGCAGGGGTTGTGGGGGGGGGCTAATTCTACAATATTCTACTTTATCAATAGCTAAAGGGAAGAACTCAACCCCTACACTGATTGTTCATTGCATGCTGTAAACACATAACATGTAAACATGTATTGAAATGCGTATTTCACCCTACAAACCTGAACTACTATTGTACATCCGGAAGACATTAAAAAATTATTTGGTCAAGAGTCCATCAGAAATATATTGTGTATACAAAAGACAATAATAAATTTGGTTGAGATACTCGAGTTAATTCCACTGTGTACCAAAGTGTGATACCTTTCAATATGCATAAAATTTATGTCACTGATTCTATCACATTGTATTTTAAGATAATCTACCTTAAAGTTATTTCTTGTTTGTACTTAATCATAGTGGAGGGTCCTAATAGTGTTTAAGTCTATATAATGTTACCACAAAGGGCAATGTTACAACTATTGATACCACAGCTAATGCACTACAATAAACATGTGCTCAGTGTTTAGATGCAACAGTACTGGGAACTAAATGATGTCTCTGAAGTACAGTGTGACTCTCATCTATCTTGCTCCAAGTTATGATGTAAATAATTGGAGGACTGATTTGCTAAAAATCACAGCACCAGAATTTAAGAATCATCAGTACATAGCATTCTTTTACCTCTGTGTATAAGACATTGAATGTCAATTAGCACAAGACAAAGTATAGTTCAGGGACTGGAGAGATAGCTCAGTGGTTAAGAGTGCTTGCAGAGGACCCAGGTTCATTCCCAGCTCCCACATCAGGTGGCTCACCACCACACCTAGTTCCAGTTCCAGGGGATCTGGCACCCCCTTCTGGCCTCCATGGGCACCTGCAAACACATGAAACACATACATATGTTGAGACATACACATATTTTTTTAATAAAAAAGAAATAGAGTTGAGTTTACCCTTTAAAGGCTACATGTTGTGGCTCTTCCACCAGATACCTCCTGTGTATCCACCTGTTCTCCTCCCAGCCACTGGATACACTCCTTTTGGGCTGCTGATGTTTGATGGGCCCCATTTCCAATCCTAAGTTCTTCCACCCTCTCGGTTTTTATTCTAACTAGGTGGTGGAATTAAAGGGGTGAGTGATGATTTCTGCTGTGATTAAGGGGACAGTGCTATTGCAGCTGGAACAAATGGATATAAAATAGCTCAGCTCTATTGGGAGGTTTCCCTGGGCTTCATTTTTCTCCCATTAGACATTAGCATTTAGGCAATTTGTTGCAAAGTGTCAAGACTTCCAGGAGATATCATCATTACACCACGTGGTTATAGATCTGGAGAGCACTGTGCAAGGATAACCTATTAGTCCTGTGAATCACCACCTGAGCGTCTCCCGTCCTTTGACTGTTCTGAATAGATTAATAAGCCCTTCTCTTTGTGAATGTTCAGAACCAGAGACCAAACATCACCATGCTAATCACTAAATCAATTGTCCTGAGCCCAATTCTGTATTCTGTTCTGAGCTCATCCCACTGGATTCAATTCACATCAAAAAGGAGAATATTCACTAAGCCCCATGAGGCTATAGCGGACTTGAAGAGATTCATATGAAGAGGGGGAAGGTGGATTCAGACTGTTGATGGTCTGTTTTGAAGATGATTATATTTACTCCTTTCCAAACTAATCTTTGCAGGTGGAAGTCTGTACAAAAGATGCCTGCATGAAAAGCAATGGAACCCAAGTCAGCACTGCAGAAGATACTCCAAGTGACATTTCAATGCCTATAATCCGTGATATTACTTCAAGGTACCTAGCTTTTTATCAGTCAATCTAAACAACTTTGATCATAAGAAATGGAAGCAAATATCAAAGAAATCAGGTTAGCCATGAAAATCTCACTTAAAGGTTGCTGTAAGTATGGGTGCATATCAAATTTCTTATATTTCTCAGGTAATCTATACTGCATACCAAAAACATTGAAACCTGTTTTCCTGATTCCATGTCTCTTGCCTAGTCATTTATTAACAGATACTTGGATGTAAGAGAGCCTCTTTATTTAAGTGTGTCCTTTAATGAATTCTTTTGTGAAGCAAAATTCTAATTTTAATTAGAATGACTACTTTATAACTGAATCTCTTTGAAAATATTTGATATATCTATCTCAGATTGCCCTAAAGCTAAAAATATGTCTTAAATAAATAGAGCAAATAGTATTTGGATAGCTACTAACAATTTTATCAGGTTCTTAATAGGATCCCTTTCTTTACTCTTTCCTTGCTGAGAAATTACCAGAGATTCAAAGTTAGTCCTTTAATAATTCAGATTTGGGGCTGGAGACATTGCTCAAGGCCAGCCTGGTCTGCAAAGCAAGTTTTAGGAGAGCAAGGGCTACATAGTAAGACCCTTTCTCAACAAATAAACTAAAAAATAGAATAAGTGCTTGTTTGGCAGCACATATATTAAAATTGTAATGATACTGAGACTATTAGCATGGCCTCTGCACAGGGATAACACTTAAAAACAGTAATAATAATCCAGTGTTAACAGGAAAAAGACTTAATGTCATTTCCCAGAACAGAAGTGAGGTAGTAATTGCTGATTCCTCTATACTGAATGAGACTAAAGAAGGAAATTCGAGCTGTCCCTTGTCAAACTTTGATCCTAACAAGATGGATCAAGTTTCACCTAAATACATGTGCACAAACACACATAGACTGATTCTTTTCATCATGGTGTGTTTCCATTCTGATAGGTTCAGCCAGAACAATGACGTTTCTATGGTTTTTTGTTTTGTTTTGTTTTGCTATCAGAACAAAAATAGATATATTGATGTGTTGGTTTAAATAGGTATGCCCTTATAGACTCGTGTGTTTGAATGCTTGACCTATAGGGAATGGCACTATTATGATATGTGGCCTTGTTGGAGTAGGAATGGCCTTATTGGAGGAAGTATGTCACTGTGGGGGTGGTCTTTGAGGTTTCATGTGCTCAAGCTACACCCAGTGTGGGATACAATTCACTTCCTGTTGCTTTCGGATCAAGATCTAGAACTCTTAGTTACCTCTCCAGCACCATGTCTGTGTGCATGCTTCCTGCCTTCATGCCATGATGATAATGGACTAAATTTCTGAAAATGTAAGCCAGCCCCAATTAAATGTTTTCCTTTATAAGAATTGCTGTGGTTATGGTGTCTCTTCACAGCAATAGAAACCCTAACAAGACAATTGACTTTATCAAATAATAATTATAGCAATTAGCAAGTGAAAGTAACTAGGTGTTAGCTACTCATGTCAAAAACTTTATCTTCTTGAATGTGTTTCCAAATAAACAATGCATTCCTGTCCAATTTTGGATGTTCTAATTAACACAATTATTTCAGTAGAATTTTTGCCGTGTATACCAGGAATAGGTGCTTACTATAGAAAGGTGGAATGGGCAAGTTATTTGGGCACTAAAGACTTTATTTACTTTTTAATCGAAACATATTTGTGGTTATAATGAAATAGGAATCAAAAATAAATTCCAAAGAGAAAATACAATTATAAATTTGCAAAGTTCCATCCAATAGTGGGGGTGGAAAACTAAATATTTATAAACTATGTGACAATACTGTCAATGTTGACAATGTGCAAGACAAATACAAAGAAGAAAAATTCCCTAATCTGGCCAGGATTACATGGGATGGAAAGAATCTTGGGGATAGAACACTGAGTCCATTCTGTAAGTAATTTATAGTTCAGGGAATGGGTTTTGTCCTGTGCTTGACTCCTTGTTGCACAAATCATAAATGGTCTTATAATAAAGACCAGGAGCCAGATATTGGGGTAAATGCTGAAAGATCAGAGAGACAAAGGAACAAGCCACAGCCACTTTTTACCTCGCCGACTCCACAAATCCTCTGACAGAATACCTCTGATTCTGTCTCCTCACACCTTACATGCCTTTCTCCACCCAGCCACTTCACTTCCTATCTCAGTCTTCCTAGTGCTGCAATTCAAGGCATGTGTGCTTCCCAAATACTGGTAGCAAAGGCATGAGATTTCAAGTGTTGGGTTTAAAAGTGTGTGCCACCACTGCCTGACCTCTATGTTTAACTCTGTGGCTTGCTCTGTCCTCTGATCTTCAGGCAAGCTTTATTTCTTAGATTACAGAAATCATCACATCTTTTTTATAAATCAAATTGATGAATGACTAAAGATTTGTGCTTTGGATTATATATTTACATTCAGCAAAAAGTAGTCTCTAAGCTTTATGAGAAACTGAAGGAATGTGTCTGGGTCTCCATCATAGTTTTCTTTTATGAAGATTACTACAGATAATACCAGAGGGGGAAATGGTTGGAGGTAAGACTGCATCTTCTCAAATGTAAGAATTTGATAGAGGACCATTCAGATGAGCAGTGCACCACACTAACAAAGAAAGTGAGAGAGGAGACACTAGCACAAGCCAGATTTGAAGACAATTTAGGAAGCAGAACTTACCTAGAAAAGGATAATTATTTATAATGGTTGGCAAAGTTGTATTGGTTGGAAGACAGAAAGGGTGATATAAAACAAACTAATTTTTCTGCAGAGAATCTGAAAATTAGAGAGGCATGAGACCATGGAGAAGTAGGGATATGGAATGAAGGTCAAAGATAAACTTACCTGAAAATCTATAAAAGACAGTGATTGGTACCCAAGGTCCCTTCCCTCTGCATATGTATCCACATTTCTCTTCTCCTATGTGGTCCAGTCTACCCTCCATGAGATTAGTCGTTTATCCTCTAGGGAAACTTAGTAGTGTATATTAAGAATTACAAGCAAAAGAAAACACATGAACTATGAACCAATAGCTGAGAAGCCCCTAACTGAATCAGGCCCTCTGGATAAGTGAGACAGTTGATTAGCTTGATCTCCTTGGAAGGCATCCAGACAGTGGGACCGGGTCCTGTGCTGAGTGCATGAACTGGCTGTTTGAAACTTGGGACTTATGCAGGGACGCTTGGCTCAGCCTGGGAGGAGGGGACTGGACCTGCCTGGACTGAGTCTATCAGGTTGATCTCAATCCTCAGGGGAGTCTTTGCCCTGGAGGAGGTGGGAATGGGGGGTGGGCTGGGGGAAGGCGGTGGGGGGGGGGAGAACAAGGGAATCCATGGCTGATATGTAAAATTAAATTTAATAAATAAATTTAAAAAATGAGAAAAAAAGAATTATGGGCACTCTTACAAAGTAGCAGAGACAGAAGCAGTGAGGAAGTGAGCAGACAAGCTGAACACAAACCTCTGACTGCTCTCTCTCCAAATCAAGTAGTCAATCGGAAACGCCTCCTTAGACGAAAGTGCTCATTTTTATCCAGAAAGCAGTGAATCACATGCCATAAAATGCTGCCATAAAATAGAATGTGGGATCTTCCAAAAGAAACAAATAATTGTTTGTCCTTCAGGTATCTAATGGGAAAGTGTGCTGATGGGCCATCTGTGAAATCTATGAAGCTCCAAGCTAGCTTTATATGGGTGGGTGAATCACTCTTCAAGGTGGACAAAAGGACCAAGATAACTAAAATTATTTGATAGACTCAGAAACAGTGTATGTGCAGAAAACATGTTATCTGAAGGAAACCCTCTTATCAAGGAAGCAAACCCAGGACAAAAAAAAATTAAAAATAAAAGGAGTAATTAATGGGAGATGAAGGTACTTTGTGGATGTTAGAAGTATGAACACTGAGTTGAAACTTTGGGAGAGATTTTGAGACGATGTCTCTGAAAATTTAGTAAGACATAGATGAACAAAGAAAAGAAATGAGGAAAACTAAGAAACTTAGAATGCCCCAGAGAGGTAAAATTTTGAATCTTCTATTGAATTTATCAATATGTCTGTCAGATCACCAGCATCATGGAATGCTGGTTGTTACAGATACATAGTAACCTATGAAAACATGCAGCCTGACTCTGTCTGAGATTTTTAAAGCTTGTTTTTGGCTTTTCTTTTACTCTACTTTTCCATATAGATTTTGGAAACAGTTTATTAATATCTACAAAAGTCTCCATGGTTTTAATTAGGACTGCATTGAATCTGTGAGTCAATTGCAAGAGAATTTGTGTCTCAATAGTATCTAATCTTTCAAGTATTACGCACAATAAATTGCTTATGTGCTTGATACATTAATTTCATCAACATTAGATAGAGCTCAATACACAGTAGTGAAGGTATTTCATTAGATTTGTACCTAATTATTTCCTTTAAGGGTGCAATTATTAATGTTCCTTTAAGCAAATTAAAATTTAATTGTTTGTTGTTGGCGTGTAGAAAGACCATTGATTTTGATATAATAAAACTCAGTTCCACAACCTTGTTAAGTTTATTATGAGTCTTGGGCACTTGGTTGTAGATTGCTGAATTCTACATGGATCTTCAAAACAAACTTAAGGATGCTTTCAGCCCTTTGCCATTAGTGAGGTTATTTGTCACATCTATGAAGTTTAGAGAGAAAACCTTTTATCAGGTTGAAGAATTATCTTTTATTTCTCATTTTCTGATAGTTATTTATTGTAAATATTATAATATTATATCACATAGTTTCCCACATTTTACATTTTTGGATGATTACTTATGTTTTGATTTAAAAACCATGAACCAGTCTGCTTTCTCTGGGTAAGCCCTACTTACCAGAGGGTAAGACCTACTTGCCGTGTGGTCTCCTCTTTACATGTTGCCGGGCGCTGCTGCTGTAATCTACAGATGTTTCCACCTGTCCTCACAGAAATTGCTCTACTGTTCCTTTTCTTATAGCCATGCCTTTACCATGTTTGACTGTCATGCTGATTCTGTCCCTACAAAATGCACTGAGAGCTATGCCTTTCTTTATTTTGTAGAGAAATCTTATAAAACATTATTTTATATATTTCTTAAATGTTGGTAGAATTCACCAATGAAACCTACATTTGCTTGGAGTTTTCCTTGGAGAAAAACCTTTAACTTGGAATGCAATTTTCTTAATAATTTGAAGTTTTTCTAGATGTTTCTTTTCAACTGGACTTCTGTATTTTAACCTTGAATAGGCAAAGAGTTGGTCCATTTCAAACAATTTGTCAGTTTTTATGAGCAGAATGCTGTCTACAGTGTATGTGTTGACTTATTTCCTTCCATGGTAGAGTCTCAGAGGTTTTTAGTTTAGTAGATGTTTTTAAAAATTCCTCTCAGTTTTATCAAATTTTTCTTGTTTTATTAGTTCTTTGAGATTTTCATACAATGTATTTTGATCATATTCAACCCCCTGTGGTGGTATTGTGTTCCCCAACATATTGTGCACCCTAATAAACTAATCTGGGGTCAAAGAACATAACAGCCACTAGATACAGAGGCTAGAAAATGGTGGCACTCACACCTTTAATCCTAGCATTCCAGAGGCAGAAATCCCTCTGGATCTCTGTGAGTTCAAGGCCACATTGGAAACAGCCAGGCATGGTGACTCACACCTTTAATCCCAGGGAGTGATGGCAGAAAGCAGAAAGATATATAAGGCATGAAGACCAGAAACTAGAAGCTTTTAGCTGGTTAAGCTTTCAGGCTTTGGAGCAGCAGTTCAGCTGAGATTCATTCTGGATGAGGACTCAGAGGTTTCCAGTCTGAGGAAACAGAATCAGCTGAGGAATTGGCAAGGTGAGGTAGCTATGGCTTGTTCTGCTTCTCTGATCTTCCAGCATTCACCCCAATACCTAGCTCAGGTTTGATTTTATTAATAAGACTCTTTAAGATTCATGCTACAGCCCCCTCCCCAAACTCTTCCCGGATTCACTTGCTTTCCTACCCACCTAACTTTGTGTCCAGGCTATGCCATGCCAATGTATCCCATAGTGTAGCAATCCACTAGAATATAGTTGGTCTACTGGAGGCCACACCCTTTAAGAAAACTGCCTCTCCTTCTCCTAGCAGCTCTCTTTGCCAATAGTTCCTCAGCTGGGGGTAGAACTTCATGCTTCCCTCTTGGTGCTTAGAATGTATCTGTCTTGAGCTTGAGCAGGTCCCATGCATGCTGGCACACGCACTGTGGGTTTGTATGTGTGACCACCCTGTCGTGTCTGGAGAACACTGACTCCTTCGGGCACTCATCCACTGCCTCTGGCTCTTGGATCTTCCCAACCCCTCTTCCACAAGAGTCCTCGGGAAGAGCTGGGGAGGAGTGACACAGATCTCATTTAGAACCAAGCACTCCATGGTCTTTTCTCTACCGTTTGACAAATTGTGGTCTCTGTGCTGACCACAGTCTCCTGCTACACATGTGGTGTCTTTGTAGGGTTGAGGATATGAAAATGGCCATCCTACCAAAATCGATCTTATAGATTCAACACAATTCCTGTCAAAATCCCAACACACTTCTCCATGAGAATTGAAAAGGACAATCTTATATTTCTTTTTGGAAAAATTTTTTAAAAAGGATATCCCAAACAATCCTGAACAATTAAAAATGAAAAACACCTGCTAGAGGTATCACCATCCCAGATTTCAAATTATACTCCAGAGCTATAATAATGAAAAAGAAGAAAAGCATGGTATTTGGCTTAAAAACAGACATCTGGTTCAAAGAAATAGAATTAAGAAACCACATAAAAGTACATGAACCCATTGCCAGCTGAGTTTTGACAAAGAGGCCAAACAGACACACTGGAGAAAAGATGATGTCTTCAACAACTGGTGCTGGCCAAAATTGAGAGAGCTGCATGTAGAAGAAAGAAAGCAGACCCTTATCTCTCACCCTGCACCAAATTCAACTCCAAATGGACCAAGACCCACCCTCAGCCTAAGACCTGATATTCTCAATTCAATAGAGGGAGAAAGACCTGATATCCTCAATTCAATAGAGGGAGAAAGACCTGATATCCTCAATTCAATAGAGGGAGAAAGAAGGGAGTAAACTTCAGTTCACTGCCACAGGAAAGGACTTTCTGAAGAGGACCCATACAGCTCAGGCATTTAGAACAACTGATAAATGGGATCTCATGGAACCTACAGCCCACATGTACAGCAAAGGCATGATCATCCAAGGGCAAAGGTAGCCTACAGCCTAAAGAGTGGGACAGAATCTTTATTGATTCTTAAGTATTATTTTCTGTTCGCTACTCCAAATAATTCTGTTCTTTACTGCCTTCCTCATCCTTTTTGTTTCCTCAGAGAGAGTAGCTTACTTGGTTGGTATGAGGTCAAGTGGAGAGCTTGTTGCCTTGTGTTTTCCTCCAAGCCCTGATTTAGGTTGCACACGTTGTGTGAGATGTTGCATTCTCGTTTGCTCAAAATACTTTTTACTGACCATTGGACCTTCTTGACCTATACATCATTCACAAGGGGATGATTTAATTCACAAATGTTTAGAATTTTTTCAGATACTTTGTACAGATTTTTTTAGTTTAATTATCATATGTTCTAGGGACATTGGTTTGCAATTTTTAATTCTCTCATATTAGCTAAGGTTTGTTTCAGGGCACAGAACACCATCTATTGAGTCACGGCCATGTTTGGATTATCTATCAACTTATTGACCCACTGAGTTACTCTGTCAATTATTGGCTGAAGAGATTTGATTATCTACATGTAATTGTGGATGTATCTATTGCTTCTTGAGATGTGAGAAGGGAAATTCCTGGAAAGAAGCCATACCTTACAGTGATCTTTCTATAAGGCTGTAGACTGATTGGGACTTCAGTGAACTACTGCCAGATTGGAACAGGGAATTTGGGGTAGCCTGTGTGTTCTCAGCCCATGGCCATTCACATTTGGCTCTAAAAATAAATGACTACCTCTACTTTTTGAGGTGAGAGATGTGTCATTATAAAGACAAGTACACCATTCTTGCCTTATGCATTTGATATGTTGTTACCAATTACATACATGTATACTGCAGTGTATTGACATGATAAGCTGACCCTTTTCTCATTATGTGATTATCCGTTACTAGCCCTCATAATTTCCTTATTCTTATGTCTGTATTAACTTGTGTTCATATAACCATCCTAGATTTCATTCAGATCATTTTGAATGATGGGATTATTTCCTGGAATCATTTTTAAATATTAGGCTGTTATATGATAACTTTGTTCATAGCCTCTCAAGATGAAGTCATTCTCTTTTACCTGGGTTTGACAACTGGTTAGGTATAGAGCAAATTGTTTTCTGTTCCTTTATCAGTTAGTTAGCAGCCAGTTTGTCTTCCTCAAGTTTTGTGTTGCTTCTTTAACTCCTTCGCAAGCACATACTTCCCCGTGGCTCACTCGGGACTTGTAGTAGAAAGGTTCGGAAAATGAAGTGTTTCCTCATGTGTGTGACACAGTTGGAAACACGCCACTTGGAACTGATTCTCCAACTTTCTAGCCTCTTACACTTCCTGTCCTGAACCTTTGGCTAGAATGTTATTTACTCCTGGGCCTTGTGCCTTCTGGTTTCTTCACAGTTAGCGCAGCAGAAGCTACTTTGTAGGCAGCGAGGAGAAAGAAAACAGCAAAGATTCTCCTTCCCTAGGTTTATTCTCTGGACAGCAGGGCTCCTTTTTCTAGTTCCTCTGAATAGAAAAATGAGCTGTCCTTGGTCTTTCTGATTCCCGTTTGGCCAGAGCAGCCATGGGACTTCCTGATTCATCCTTTGGGCAGGACCAAGAAGAAAAATACAGGAACAAAACAGAGTGGGAATTTGCCCCACACTCTTTGTCCTGAATATATATTTCCCCCCTCTGCATACTCTGGTAAAAAAAAAAATGGAAAAAGATTGCCAGCCTCTCATATTTCACTTTCACAGTTCTCCTGTTCCACCCTGGGGCTACCCCTGGGTTAAATGTGGAGGGGAAGGAGAATGAGGAACTCATCCTCTGACATCCATTCTTCATGACTTAATGCTTCTTATGGTGTCCCTGCCATGGTTCTGTTCCGGAGTCCTCAGATAGTGCTGTGTGTGCAGGCTTTCCCACTGTGCTATCTGGGAGAGAATGGCTGTAGCAGCCTTCCTCCAGGCTGGTCAGCACAGGACGCCCCCATACAACATATTTTTCTTTATTGCAATGCCTTTGGCTGATTTATTTTTGTTTTTTTCCCCTTTCAGCCAGAGATCTAACAAAAACAAACTGATAGACACCATTCACAACCAAATGTTGGCATGTAAAATATTTCCTTTCTTAAAATGAGCCATTGTGGCAGAGTACCAGTTCCCAAAGGCAAGGCTGCAAGAAGTGGGTACAGGCTGCCAAGCCATCAGTCCGAGCATACCAGCACCAGAGCAGTCAGCCTCCTGTGTGAATAGCACTGTCTGTGTAATTTTGTTATACTTCTGGCAGTGAATACTTGTTAATTATGTTTCTGCATTTTTTAATCTCTTTTATGTTAGCAATATGTAAAAATCAAATGTGAAATCCACCCAGGAAAATACCAGTAGATTGACTTTACTAGTTCTAGAACATTGCAAATAACTTGGCTTCTTATAAAGCATACATTTCCAATGGTTTTTTTTTTAATGTTTATTCTTTGATAAAATGCAATGTCAGCAAAATTTAACTTTAACAGCTTTTACTCTGGTAACATGTAGCTATCACATGAGCCTGTTTGAATAGATGCCTGGAATGCATCAACTCAACCTTGTCTTTGACCTTAACGTATGCCTCGATTTTGACTACCTCATCTACAGTGAAAGTTCTTGTCATATTCCCTAAATTCTGTGTAGCCCAGAGGTGCACGTGCATGCAGAAAGCTTATATGGACCATTATAGTTTCAGGAAATGTCCCTTTAGAAGCAAGCTCCAGTCCCATCTTGTACATTCTTGTCATCTTATCATCAGCTGCTTCGGTGTCCCCAAAGAATACTAACTACTGATCGATACCCCAGACATGTCTGGCCATGGCCTACATGTGCCCTGGGTAGTTCATTTATTTGCCTTGGTGGATTTGCTAGAGTGGAATTTAATCAATAGCTAATTCATTAATTCTGGTCCTTGAAACTGTAGAGACAGTGCTGGGCAGAGAGAACAGGCTGGCTCCTGTTTTGATTGAAATATGACAAACACTCCAACCGACAGCTTCACTGGTACTGGGCTGATTGGAAGTTTGCTTATGCTATCTCCATAAAACAAAAAGCTGGGAAAGAAACATAAGGAAGGGGTTTTATCCTGTCCCTGCCTGCATTCTGAAGCCCATGGTTTCTAGGCATGGAGCTCCAGGGAAAGTCAAGAGAGCCCTGATCTTGTCTTTTATTGCCTTTAATTGAGACCACATTGGTTTGAGGCTGGATTACTGATGCGACTTCTGAGGTATAAAGTCCTTGGAATGCTTACAAAATAATTGTTTTCAAGTTTGCCTGTAGATACTGAATGGTGCCCATAATATTTTTATAAAGCAACATTTCAGCAGTCATTATGATAGAAGAGTAGGCTGGATTCTTCCAAAGGACAGTTAAGCCATGAGCATCGTGCATAAATCCCAGTGTATTCAAAGTACTTAACTTGAAGCTGAGTCTGGTGTGAGAGCTCAGAGCCTCCAGAGAACAAAGTTCTCCTTTCTATGTCTTATGTCTGAGGAGATACTGAGGCACTCCTAGATTTTAATACTGTGTCATAGGTTGTCAAAGTCTCTACTCTATCAGAGATTCTCTCTCTCTGATTTCTTAGTGACTCGGGGCCTGAACTGAAGGTAGTAATTTATGATTTCATAAACATATATGTGATATGTATTAGACTCATGTTTTCATTTATTTCAATAAGGAAACTATCAGGCTGTAAGACCCAACCAATTACATTGTGTTTCCATCATGTAGCCTCTAAAGCAGTGGTTCTCAACTGTCTTAATGCTGTGACCCCTTAATATATAGTTCCTCATGTTATGGTGACCCCCAACCATAATCATTGCCACTTTATAACCAATTTTGCTACTGTTATAAATCACAATGTAAATATTTTTGGAGAAAGAGGTTACAACCCATGGGTTGAGAACCACTGCTCTAAGTTCCCCAACTTGCTAATATGAACAGTTGGAAATTATTTTTAATTTGGGCTGGAATTTCTGTTGGAATCTTTAAAAAGCATGGAGAAGGGTCTTCAACTAGAAGATTTGCTATAAGCTCAATACTGCGGTACAGAACTCAGTGTCTTATGACCACAGTGGCTTTCAAAACTTACTCCAGAAGCTCCGTCACCACCACGTCTGTGCCCCCTTCTCCTTCCCAAATGCCCACTGACTTCTCTGCCTCTGGTAGCATGCACAGAAGCAGCTCCGTCACTGAGGTGGCCTGAGGCAGCCTTTGTACCTCCAGCTCCTCCTCCTTGTTCACTGGGCCTTTGGATTCTTCCTATCTCTTGCTCTCTGAAACCCTTTTTTTGGGCTCCATTGCAAGCACACTCATTAACTCTGGATGCCATCAACAGAAACTCAAAGAATGTAAACTTTCCCAGCAGTCAGTCAATGGCCCCTGACCCAGCTGTGACCCTGAGCTATGCCCATACATCCAAATGCCTATTGATTTTCTCTTGTCACTTCTGTAACCTGGACCCCAAAGTGAATTCTTACCATTCTGGTCATCTTTTTCTACAAAGGCACCACCACCCCACATATAGAAAAGTTCATATATTTGACCATTTTCATTTATTTTTTATTATTTCATGCATGCACATAATGTTTTTGGATCCTGTCCACCCCACTATTTCCTCCCCTCCAGTCACTCCCCTCTCCCCCCATCCCCTCCACTACCACTTTTCCTCCTAACTTCATGGCTGCTCTTTTTTTAAAAAACCTACTAAATCTATATAGTGTTGCCCATTGTTCATGGACCTCTAATGGAACGCTGGTGGCCTTTCAGGGGCTGCATCTCTGAAGAAAACTTCCTCTACCTCCCTCAGCATCCATCACCTGCCAACAGCTTCTCAGTTAGGGATAGGACTTCACACGCACCTCCCTTGTCAGTCCTACCTTGACTTTTGGTAGGATTCATTCTGTACAGGTCTTGTGTATAGTCACAGTCACTGTGAGTTAACATGTACCATGGCCTTGTCATATCCAATAAACAGTATTTCAATATATACATTCATTTACTACTTCTGGATTCTATAATCTTCTTACCCTCTCTTCTGGGCTGGTCTCTGAGCCTTGAGGGAAAGGGGATATGATTAGATAGATATCTCATTTAGACCTGGATGTTCCACAGTCACCTTATTCTCTTATGTTGAACACATTTGGATCTCTATATTAATCATCATCTACTGTGAAAAGATTTTCTGATGAAGATTGAGAGATGCACTGATCCATGGGTATGAACATAAGAACTTAGGAGTCAGTTTATTAGTATGTCCACTTAGCAGAATGATAGTATTAGATTCTTCCCAAATCCTCTGACCCGGACAGTCATCAGTTTTGATGCAATCAACAACAGTTCATTAGTATGGAATGGCTTTAAATCCAATTAGAAAGTGATTGGTTAGTTACTTCCACAACATGGATGCCACAAATATACAAACGGGTATATCTTGCCAGGCCAATCATTATTATAGCTTGCAGAATTCACAGCTGGGTAAGATTGGCAATGACTTTTTTCCCATGGTAACATTCACAGAATCTTCCATCACTATGAAAGCTGGCCAGGAAGAATGAAACTTTCAGATCAGTGCCAGCTTGATTTCTCCATTTCCTGTGACTTGAGTATGTGGTGTCTTCAGCAATAAGTTCTTATCACCAAGTTCTAGAGGGTAGCCAAGAGCAATGACAGTAGGTGATAATTACAGTGGGGGTGTCTTTGAGACTCCAGTTACCCACAATTTGAAAAGAGGTAACCTATATTTGGCAGTGGGCTTTTGTTAGCCTATGTGTCCAGGAGAAGCACCCCACCCCATTGTAGGGTAACTCCACTTAAACTCCATTTTCAATTATGTTTTCACTTTATTTTGTATGATGGAGACTGAGTGTATACCTGCCATGGCACACACGTGGAGACCAAAGCACAACTCGCCAGAGTAAGTTCTCTCTTCTAACATGTGAGTTCCAGAGATCAAATCCAGGTTGGTGGAAGAGACTTCATCTGCTCAGCCACATTGCTGGCCTGATTCAGATATCCCCAGGACCTCCTAGCAATAGCAGATCAGTCTTGGATACTTCCATTCTTCAGACACAAACCATGAGAGGCAGCGACTGCCAATTTCTCTGCTCTCACTTTCTCTGCATGATGTACTTGGGGCCCGTTTCCAGAACCTAGGGAATGTGTGTGGGAGGGTAAGGAGTAGGAATACTAGGTAAATAACTTCCCTTTCCTATCTTGGCTCAGAAATGTCCAGTGGTTATCCAACACACTCAAAACCAAATCCAAATTTATTTTCCTAGCCCATGAAATCCCACACAGTTGGCAAGCTCCATCCCAGCCTCCCAGCAGCCACTATGTCTTATTTTCTAACATCCTGTCTCTGTTCAGTGCACTCCAAGGCTGCTGGATTCTTTGACCTACTGTTCCACACCAAGCACATGGATAACTTACAGCCTGGATCACTCATTGACTCCCTCACTTTGTTTCATCCTTAGTCTGTGTTTCTGCACAGAAGAGTCAGGCCTCCTCAAACTATGACTTGAGGTATTAGTTATTCTCGTGTTGTTTACTGCTCATCGCCCTCAGGCAAAATGTAAGTTTAATGATCAAAGGGACATTACCTGTCTCCTTCGATGATAAAGATAGATTGACGCCTGCTTTTGCATTAGGAATTTAGTAAGTATTCATTAAAGTGTGGACTTTGAAAAACTCCCCAGATTCTGTTTATTTTGGGTTGGTTAGGATGATGGACTGGTGGCGGCCTCAGAACTTTTCAGAACCTTGATGTTGCCTTTGAAGTAACTCTCAAACAGATAAACCCATCGCCTGGCAATCACCTCTGGATTAATAACTGAAATTCCTAAAGGAAGAAATGTGAACTCCACTCACTGTCACACCGCTGAGACCCATTCATGCTCCTTGCTGTTCCTGTTTTTAGCTGCTCTGTTCAGCCCGGTTATCGACTCTAAAGGGGCTGCTTGTTTTAAGAAGTAGTAACACTGAACAGTTGCGCTGTTTCACTCTCAAACTGTCAGTGTGGTGTTGGGAGGCCTCCATAACTCTCTTTTTGCATTAAAACCTGTGTGGGCCAGGTGGTGGTGGCGGCTTATGCCTTTAATCCCAGCACTCAGGAGGCAGAGCCAGGCAGATCCTCTTACTTCTGTACTGGTTCTTCCCAGAATTCCCTCTGCCATCTTAACCATCTATTTATGTTCACACCCATTTCTCCCATGATGCCTTCTTTGAGTAGCCTTGGTTATATGCTTTTAAAAATGAATACACTTGTCGGGCTGTGGAGGCACACGCCTTTAATCCCAGCACTCAGGAGGCAGAGGCAGTTGGATTTCTGTGAGTTCAAGACCAGCCCGGTCTACAGAGTGAGTTCCAGGACAGTCAGGGCTACACAGAGAAAGCCTGTCTTGAAAAAGAAAAACATAAAAACACTTGACTCTGTTATTTCACAATTCACCTGGTGTGTGTGTATGGTTTTTTTTTTTTTGTCTTTTTCTTTCACTTGATGCAGTTTTTAATAAACATCCAAATAGGATAGTTAAATATTCAATATTTTTGAATATTTAAAATCAATCTAAATACTCAAAAAATTCTCAAAAATCAAAAGTTAACATTTAATCAAAACACATATATTTTATTTTATATTTAAAGTATTCTCACCATTTTTGATAACATAGTCTAGAATATTATTGAGGAGTGTGAATGCTGCCTGAATGAGTAATAAAACAATATCCACGTTTTTTTTAAAGACCTCTCTTAGAAGAACCAGAACTCCAAAGCTGTTTAATCTGTAACAGTTTAGTCTGAGGTCTTAGAGCTTAAAAAATTTTCCCCCTGTGGTTCAAATAAGATATTTTGACAAATGGTGATAAAATATTAGAATACAGTAATAAAGTGTTGCTGTGAAACCCAACTCCTCCTACAGCATCCTGACTCACAGTATTTCAGCATCTACCTGTGTAAAGATAAGAAATTGTGTTCCCACTGCTTCCTAGCTTCCGTGTTATCCGAAGGGATGGCTTTTATAATGATAGACGTATCATTATGCACTATAGCGAAATTGAATAATAATTATCAAATGACAGAATTAAAAAGAAATGTCCAGCTGGAATGTCTGACCCCCTGTGATTTGTGTTCTTGCATGTGTGTGCCCATGGTGGCTTTTATCAGACTATTAAAGACACTGTGAACTTCATCCCCTGACCCGTCAGACCCTTGACTGTCACTTGAAGTAGTGTTCTAGGACTAGGAGATAGCTCAGCTGGTAAGTGCTTACTGCATCAGCATGAGGCCATGAGTTGGATTATCGGCACCCACGTAAGGAGCCAGGCAGGTAGCCATGGGGCTTACTGGCCAGCCGGCCTAGCCTGGTCAGTGAGCCTCAGGTCCAGTGACATACCATGACTTGAAGGCAAGCAGCTCCTGAGCAAATGACACCTGAGGTTGACCTCTGGTCTCTACATATGCATGCACACATGTGCATGTATATCCCCCCCCCACTCACATGCAAAGGGCATAGTGATTGCTATAATTCATTTCTGTAGTAAATATGGATGCAGTATCTGCAGACTGTAGAGCTGATTTGAAAGTTGGATCTCTGGACAAATAGCAATGGCTGTATTAGCCTGTGAATCCCTTGAATGGTGATGTTAGCTTCCTCTCTGTTATGTATGTATACTTTCTAGAAAATGAAATGATAATTTAATCAGTCTATTAAAATGTCAGGGTTTATCTTGACTGCTGCCTTTTCAGGTAAGTGTTTGTGCTTAATTGGATTTCTGAAAGTGATGTCACTGAGAATGCTGATCAGATCCAAAATGAAAAATAATTTAAAACATTAGTACACAGTGACAGAAAAGTAATGTTCCAATGTAAGTTAATGTGAAACCTTGATGATTAAGACTTAACGTTGGGCCAGTGAAGTGGTCAGTGGGTAAAGGTACTTGCTGCCAAGCCTCATGACCTAAGTTTGCTGCCCAGGACCCTGGGAGAAGGAGAATAGTTGTCTTCTGACCGCCACACATATGCCTTGGTACACATGCTCCCAACACAAACACAATCAAATTAGAAACAATGTCCTGAGACATAGGCCCAGATTCATGCCTTGCTTTGATTCATGAACTCCTAGAACATTCTCTGTGTGGAAAATCACCCTGCAGTTGTTTGTGACTGGCTAAACATCCCGCCAGAGACTCTAGAATAGCAAAATGGGAATTAGTGTTCATGTCAGAATTCCACTCATTTTTCAAAAACAGTGGTCACAAATCAACTAGTAATTTTCATAGAGGAGGCATAGCACGCCATGCTATGCCTCAAAACTATGTGAACCCTCTAGTGCCTTGTCTCAAACTTTTAACTACTTCTGCTTATTGAGAACCTGCAGAGACACCATGTACATAGAATGCAGGCAGATTCTACAGTATTAATCTGATTATGGATCTTTTTCTGTTGTTTTATGTTTTGAGACAACCTAGACTGGCCTTAAACTCATGGCTCTCCTCCCACCTCGACTTCCCCAGTCCTGGGGTGACAGATGTGAGCCACTGGGCATTCTGATGTCATTTCCTTTCTGTTGGGCAGCTTTGCTTCTCTGGTCTCATTCACCACAAATGTAATATTAACATGCCACTGAGAAGGCAGGAAAGTTTGATACCAGCCCCCAAAAGCATAAAATGAAGTGGTTCCTCCAATTTTTAAAAATCAAATGTTCTCCAATTCCTAGACTTCTGGCCTCAAACCATGTATGAGCAAGAGAGTTACCAAAGAAACAAATCTACTTAGCGGTGATTCAAATGCAAAGAAATGTCAGGGACTATATAGAAGAAGTTAGTGATGTTGAAGATTTTCTCAGTTTGGGAGTAGATTTTGACTGCAGGTTTAAGAACCAATCATAGAGATTTATATAGTCAGATCCAGACAGACAGGGGATGACATTGTCTCAGAGATCCCAGATTCTGTGCTGCTCTTTGTGATTTTCACAGGCTTTCTCAGACCAGCACAGGCATTACTGAAGGCATCCTACAGCAAAGAAGGAGAAGCTGACAGCCATGTCCAGGAAGCGGACATTGCCCATAGGTTTCACAGTTACCTTGCAGATACATCTTTGGCCAGCCTGATATCATGTCATCTGCCTCTGGTTTTGTAAAGGAGAAGGTGTACAGAGAAGAGGTTACGTCTGCCATACTCCAGCTTTTGCTCTTTACCAAGGCTTCTTCCTTGAGCTTTTCTTCAGCAACGCTGATGGCCTGTGGGTCCTCTTGACTCCTCACAGGGACGTTTGCTTTTTGCCTCTGAAACTTCAAGTGGGAGACCTCTGGGCACCTGCTAACTATTCTTCTCCCCAAACTAAAACAGTTCAGATTGAGTCTTAAAATATGCTGAATGACAGGCATGGCTATGAGTGTACAAGTATATTAGCATATGCATCAGCATATATTAAGTGTGTTAGTACACACTCATGAGCAGAGAATTGTTCATGAAATAAGGCTGTCTGACCAATCTGGAAGATTGAGTGAATAAGGTTGACCGCAGTTGTATGGTTGTCTTTTCAGTGGTGTTGATTCCAGCCTGGAGTGGTGCTGCATACATGTAGTTATGAAGCAGATCTCACACACACATATATAAGCACACACACACACACATACACAAGCACACACACACATACATGTCTGTATATACATCTGTGTGTATTTACATGTATATGTATATTTTTATCTGTTGCAGATCCCTTCAAATAGATTGGATGACACCAGGAAATCCAAATGGTATCATTCTCGGATATGACCTTTTACGGAAAACATGGCATCCATGCCATGAAACCCAGAAGTTAACAGAGGGACACAGTGATGAGCTATGCAAGGCGGTCAAGTGTCAACACCCTGAAAATATCTGTGGGCAGACTTGCTATTCTCCGGAAACTAAGGTAGATCTTTTCACATGTACCAATGTAAACCCAGGCCCCTACACTGTACTCTATTATGATAAATGTTTGTCATGTTAAGCTATGAAGATCACAGAGAGAAGAAAGTATGCCTATCAAAGTCCTACTGACCTTCTGAGCATTTTAGCCTTCATACTTTTCATCATCTTTTCAGAAAATATGGGTTTATTAGGACAATAAGGACCCCCTAAATTAGTATCATCTTGAGGGACTCAAAGTTTTCATTATACAAATTCATTCAGCTACAGATGGCTGGGTTTTTTCCCCCCACAACTCTGATACATTGCCATGAACAGGCCTGCTCCTGGTGTGTCAGAAATATTTTAGAATTATGGTCATTTGTAGATTAATGTTCATATTAGTTGCTGTTTAGGAATCAGATCAATAATACAGCCAGACAGAGGGTTTTGTAAATGGCTTTTATTGACAAACAACAGAGAAAACTACTTGATTTGAAGGTAAGATTTCATCTAATGAAATAATGTCCTATTTATCAGTAGCATTGCACATTTGATGACTAAGGCTACTCCTAAATCCATAAGATTCACTAGAAAGGAACTCCAGAATTAATAAAGTGAGTTTCTGAAGCAATATGGATCGAAATACAAATTATTATGGCTGCCACTCGCTTGGTGGTAGTTACTATGTAAGAGACACAGAAAGCCAGCCACTTGGCAACCTTAAAATTTTTATATCTCTAAAATTATTATGCTTTAATTTAATTGTGTGTATGGGTGTATATAGGTATGTGTGTGGTCTATACATGAGTGTGCATATGTGCATGAAAAGGTCATGATGGGAACTTGTTTTTTAATATAAAATATCTGCTACTTAAAATGCAGAACTTTTAGAAATACAACTATATCTTGTCTAGTAATTTTTTTTGTACATAGAGTTGATATTGAGTGCTTTTGATGAAAAACTTTAGAAATTGTTTAAAAAACAAAAGCGTCCTCTCAGAACTGGTAAGCATGGTACATAACTTTGCATACTCTTTATGCAGAATATGGCATTGAAAGGAAGAGTCATCCAGTTTATGCTTACAGTAAGACTGCTCTTCAATACTCATGGCTGACAACTAAATCCACCGACAGAAAGGTGTTACTGTTTGTTTAGGGAAGCTGCCCTGGTGGCTGGATTGGAGAGCACTTCTGCGCCCTTAGATAACTTTGTAGATGAGCGTCTGAGTGAGGGGGACCGTGGAAGACTTAGGCCATGTTTCAGTCTCTGCTCTAGCCACTCCCAACGTGGAGGCATCTCAGAGGGAAGTAGGCAGTTCCGGGGAAACAGTGTTGATTTGGTCTGCCATGGGAAGAGTCTCTCTAACCGAAGGGACTCCTCCCAAGTCCACGTTCTGAGCCACTTCCCAGCCTCCACTCGGGGTTTGATTTGTCTTATATGAAGCATAAAAATACAAAGCCGTACTTGATTGTTTAAGCGTATAATTTTTTTCTGCAGCTAGCTCCTGGCAAAAACACAGTGAAAAGGACTTTTCAAAATTAGTTTCCATATAAATTTCTTTCTGTGTTGTAGTAGTCCCTAGTATACGTTTGCTGTGATGTATATGTTTGCATAGGTGTGTAGATATGTGTTTATATACATATGTGTGTAGATATGCAGAGAGAGGAAAAAGAAAAGAGAGAGAGGAGATTGCCTTATTGGAAAAATGGGATTCATAAATAAATGATCATATACATTATAAGGAAAATTCAACCTATTTAACAAAAAGGATGAGTAAGAAGTAGTTTGCATTGGTGTGATGTTTTCAAGTTAAGTAATCGTGAGAATAAAGATGTGTGTGTGTGTGTGTGTGTGTGTGTGTGTGTGTGTGTGTGTGAAGGAAATGGTTCTTTTACAATTTTAAGTAACTTTATATTAGAAGCATTGGCAGTCTAAAGGTAATTTACATTTTCAGTTACATAATGCTATAACACAAAGCAAAGCTTAGTTGAAGAGGGGAAGGTGTTGCATGAATCTTAAATGGTCTTTTAATAAAAAATCCCAGAGCCAGATATTGGGATAAATGCTGAAAGATCAGAGAGACAAAGGAACAAACCACAGCCACTTCTTACCTTACCAACTCCATGACTTCTCTGTTTGCATGCCTGTGAATCCTCAACCGAAAGGGCTCAGTCAAAGGGTCAGCCCAAAGAGGCTTCAGTGGAAAAGCCTTAGTTCCTGTCTTCTCACACCTTATATACCTTTCCCCGCCCAACCATATCACTTCCTTCCTAGTGCTGAGACTAAAGGCATGTGACTCCCAAGTATTGGGATTAAAGGAGTGTGACTCCCAAGTATTAGGATTAAAGGTGTGTGCCATCACTGCCTGGCTCTGTTTTTCTCCTAGACTGAGTCAATCTCATGTAGTCCAGGGTGGCTTTGAACTCACAGAGACGGATCTCTGCCTCCCAAGTGCTAGGGTTAAAGGTGTGTGCTACCATTGCCTGGCATCTATGTTTAATCTAGTGGCTTGTTTTGTTCTCTGATCTTCAGGCAAATTCTATTAGGGTACATAACACATGGCCACAGGAAGGTAAGCTGCGCTGTATCAACTGACATTTATGGAATTTGTATAATGCTGAAGAATACATTTTTACATCTGTAGGTAATATGGCCACCTTTCAAGGCTTTTTCAGAAGATAATTATGCTCTGTGAGATGCAGCATTCTTAATTAAGTGGATATATTTATTTTTAAATGTAGAATGGCTTATTTTTTAAAATATTTCTTTAAAACCAATTTCAAACTTTCAGGTTTGTTGTGATGGACTTCTCTATGACCCTCAGCCTGGATACAGATGCTGTGAAGAGAAATACATTGCATTTCTTCCGAATTCCACTGGCATTTGTTGTGGGGGCCGAATCCATGAGGCACAGCCAGATCACCAGTGCTGCTCTGGGTATTATGCTAGAGTTCTTCCAGGTGAGTGTCCTGTCCCACAGTCTTCAGCAGCTTAGGGAAGCTGAAAATGCAAGCCTGTGACCCATGGCAGTGAACTATTTCCAGGGCCCTCCCATCAAATCCTGAACCACAAAGGCACAGCCAGTGGCGTGCTTTAAATATTATTTCTCTGGCTTTGTTGAAAGGCAGCCAGAAGTGAAAGAGATGTATCAGAAATTTCTAACATCCACCGTAGACAGAAATGTCTATCAATAACTTCTGATCAACAACTTATCTCTTGTGGCTTTGTTTCATTCACACACTTCAAGGTGTCCTCATCAAATCTATGGTTCATGAACTGTCTGTGATGGTTCATCTTCCATGTCAGCATGGCTGGATTTGAAATCACTTAGGAGACACACCTTTGGCAGCAGCTGTGAGGGTGTTTCCAGGGAGCTTTAATGAGAAGAGAAAACCCTGGGGTTAATGTGGGCAGCAGCATCTGGTGTGCTGGAGTCCTAGACTGAAGAAAAGAGAAAACAGAAGGAAGCCAGCTGAGCATTGACCACTTCCTCCCCTGCCCCGCAAGTACGGATGCAGTGTGATGTCACTCCTGTACCGGCCTTCCCTGCCGAGGGAATGAGTCCTCCGCTGTGAGCCACCATCACCCTTCCTAACTCAGACTGTTCTATCATGTACTTTGTCTTAGCAATGAGGGAAGCACCCAGCAGCTAGTGCCCTTCCCAGACTGAGACACTCTCCTCCACTCCCTCCATTTCTCTCTGGAGAACCGCATGCCCCATTCCTAAGTGGATGATAACTGGGTCCATTTGTGTGAGCATTCCAAACTCCAGCAGTTAATCCTGTTAGCTAAAGTAAACAAGACATTGTTTTCCAAATTTAAATGATATGAAACAGTGCCCAGTAAATGTATTAGGGAATGAGCCACAGTTTATAAAGTGGAAGATCTCAGATAGGCCTTGTATCTAAAGGTTTGCAAGAAATCTCCATTATTGCCTAACTTCGCTGCTGTTTACAAATAAGAAATGGGTTTAAAAGTGACCGCTAACACTCCAAGATTGGTGTATAGCTTGAGGACTCAAAATGGAATGCCTGCTTTATTTTCTCAAACTCCACGATCCTTTTTGAGGACTTGATTACTCTTTGATCAAAGTATGCTTATGATGCTAGTTGGAGGGAGCTTCCACCTTAGTGATAATAGAAACAAAACAGGAGGCAGAGAGGGGAACATCACAGGTAAAAGCTTCCTTTGAAAGAGAAAGGAAGTTGCAGAGATGTGAACAGTGCTGATTAAAAGATTCATGCTGCCTTTCAACAAGTCAAAAAACAAGCCTTTGGTCTGGTTGCTCGAGTGGCCTGGGCTTGGGTAACTTTCCATGGTCAGGAGGTTGGAATTTGTTTTTTATTTGTGTGTGTGTGGTGATATTTTATTTGTACTGAAATGTGATTTTATTTGTATGTTAATAAATAAAGTTGCCTGGGGGTCAGAGCTAATAGTAAGCCATAGCAGAGCTGGGTGTTCGTGGTGCATGCCTTTAATCCCAGCACTTGGTAGGCAGAGCTAGGTAGATCTCTGTGTGGTCAAGGATACAGCCAGCATTGGAGACACACGCCTTTAATCTCAATACCAACCATAGAAGACCTGGAGGTCTGTACAGACAGGCAGTAACGAGGTGGTCATGTGGTTGGGTTTACAACCAATGAGAAGGCAGAACAGAAAGTCTATATAAAGACAAACACACAGGAAGTAGACCTCTCTCTTGGCTGAAGAGGCTAGCTGCAGCAGATGGGTAAGGCTCTTAGCTCTGATCTCTTGGCTTTCTTCTTTGCATTGGTTCTGTGTTTCTTATTTAATAAGACGGTTAGTTACATCTACGTGTGTGTGTGTGTGTGTGTGTGTGTGTGTGTGTGTGTGTGTGTGTGTATGCATGCATGCACTTACAAATGCGTGCTTGCATGTATATGCATGCAGACATGTGCAGAGTATAGAAGAGGTTTGGCCTTATTCTGTTGAGATAGGGTTCTGCTAATGGCTAGAAAGCTGCAGGGTTCCAGATTGGCGCAGCTGCACCCAGTTTTCTTCTTGCGTGGCAAGCATTCTTATCCACTGAGCCTTCCTACCCCCAAGACCGCAGTCTTCCTCCTGCCGGCCCCACCCCCCATCTCATGTAGGTCAGCAACCAGCTTGTTTGGGTGACATCATGGCATTGTGATTTTGTACCCAGCATGGCTTATCCCGGATATAAATGATAGAGGAAACAAGAGCGTATATTCTACATACAGATGACAGGGAAGGAAGGGACTTGACTTGACTGGCTACCTGGTCGTAGACTCGGGCCCCCAAATCTGTCTGCCTCTTGTCCCCATTGTTCGTGTCTACTTCATTAACATACGTTGACATCTTGAAGAATTATTTTTGGCCAATAAACTTTTTCTGTCGCTAGAGAAACCACTCTAAATATATAATGTATAACCACTTTTTTTCCTGTCACTTAAGTTTACCACTGATATCGTCCTCTTTTTAAAGATTTGTTTGTTTATGTATATGTGCTGGGTTAGTTTATGTTGCCATGTGTCCCATCACTGAGAACTGGAGTTACAGTGGTTGTGGGGCAGCTGAGATGGATGCTGGGAGCCAAATCCAGGTCCCCTGGAAAAGCAACAAGCGTTCTTAACCACTGAGCCATCCCTCCAGCCCCAGGACACCAATGTCTTTCTTAAAGATAGGAAGATGAATTGAAAAGAGAGAAGAAAGTGATTTTTCAGATGCCTAAGAGAACTGAGTGCTCTGGGAGACACAATTGAACACAAAGTGCTAAACGTACCATTAATTGAAGCATTAATGTCAAGCGTTCACTGTAGTCTGTATAAATATAACCATCCAAGTATATGATGTCAGGGATTCTCTGACACAGTTTCCTTTGCAAAACACAGGGTCAAACATGTAAGGTATCATGACTAAATACTTCGAGTTTATTCATGGTGGTGAGCCTTCATTCCGACCATCTTCATCTTCCTCTACAACTCACAGAGGAAAAAAAATCTATCTTTATAGCAAAGTTATTGTCTCTGATTCTCCAGAAAGAATATGTTCGTAATTGAATAAATCATAACAATGTTTCCTAGAAGGAAATATGCTGACAGAAGTGTAAGGATTTTGTAGAAGAGTGTTGACTTGTTTATTAAATTCTGATTCGCAATTGTTAGCAACTGATAAAATAAAACATTGTCAAATGCTCTTTTCTCTCCAAATGACCACAGTTGGGGGTTCTCATCCATGATTCTTCTCTCTTCTTCCTGCAAATAACTTCTTTAAAACTTAGAGAAATGAGATGGGCATTTCCTAGTGTCTGCTCTTAGCTCCTCCATGTCAGTAGACCCTGGGAGGATCTTCTGAGTCCCGCATACCACTAAATAGAATAAAAATAGCTTATATGGATATATAAAAGAATTTTTATTTCAAAGTCACTTTGAAAATTTTGATATTACTATTTCAAACAAACCAAGCTCAGAAAATAGTTCTTTCCCTCAAAATTGATGACAAGTGTGTACTCCCATTTAGCAATTTAACACAGAAGATTTGCCTGCATATGTCTCTTCAAGCCCAACAGTATGGGACTTAGAACTAAGGATACAATACACTTTTATTATACTTCAAAATAAAATTTAATGGTTTTTTCCAACAAATTAAATAAATGGAAACTTATGGGGCTTTTATTTATATAAGCCTCCTAATACCTGACAATGTATATTTATGTCCACATGTGATATATTTACATGTATGCACACATATGTGTGTATTTTAGAGATTAAAGGTAGCAGTCAGTGTCTTCCTCAATCACTGTTCACTTAAAAAGTGTTTTGTTTTGTTTTGTATTCTTTTCTTTTAGTTTAGCATGTATTTGCATCCATGCATGTAAGGGGGCAGGTAGATAGAGAGAGGACATGTAAATGCCTCAAAACATGTACATGTGGAGACCAGAGGACAACTTTTGAGTGTCAGTTCTTATCTCTCACAGTGTTGAGGCAGGGTCTCTCTCTTTTCTGCCACTACCCAGCATGCTCCAGGCTAGATGGCCCATAAGCTTCTGGCCAACTCTTCTCCTCTTCTCACCTGTCCTTGGGAATGCTGGGACAGAGATGTGGACCAGCACATCCTGCTTTTTATGTGGGGTTGGGGGGTCAAACTCAGGTAGTCAAGCTTGAGAGACAAATGCTTTTACTCACTGAGCCAACTCCCCCACCCTCTGCCTTCTCTGAGATAGCATCGCTCACTGAACCTGGAGCTAACTAGGCTGGTTGGCTACCAAGTCCCAGATCCTCCTGTGGCTGCCTTTCAGTGCTATGATGACAGGCACAGACCACAGGTTGGTTGGTTGGTTTTTATGTGGATGCTGGGGGTCCAATCTCAGATTCTCATGTAGATATGTGTGTATGTATAACCTGTCAAAATTATATGTATTTATGCATACATATCACACATATACGCGTATATATGATGTATACCCAGCACATGTACTGAGTCACAAAAATCATTTCAATGTCTGCTGAACTGTTGAGCCCATAGGATACTCAGATTCTTCGAAGCGATTGTTTTCCACAGTGTTACATTGTCCTATCTTGTCAAGACAAGAAAAAAAAGTAAAGAAGCCATCTGGAGGGAGAATCAGGGCCCTGCTTCAGCTGCTAGTCTGTATACATCTAAATGAAGTGATGCTTTTCTGACCTGGGTCCTCAGCCCATGGTCTTTGTTAATTAGTTTAAGGCCGTTTACATCAGGAAAGAAATGTAGTGACCCCAAACTGTCTTGCATCTTACTGTAATTAAAATCCAATCAGTTGTCTCCATGCTTATAGCTGGGATGCATACAGGAGTTTTGATATTTATAGAGGAGTTGAAATATTGGTTAATAATATTCCTCCTTTTTTCTTCTCAAGACTGTGCTCTATAGCTACATATTATAAAGAGCAGCAGAGGGGGTACTCAGTCACCCCACTTTTTTATAAACATGCTAATGACCCCAGAGAAGTGTCAATGTGGGTCATTCTTTGAGAAGAATAACAATGAAATCTTGGGCTGTGTGGCACCATTTAGAGAGAAAACATCCTCAAACCTGGCCTGAAAGACTCATTTTAGAGGTTAACGAAGGGGTGACTGGTCCTTGTATCTTGTGTCTCAGAGCCCTTTTATGAGGGGAAAAAGGGTTTTATTTCTCATTGATATAATACATATCTCTCTTTTTTTCTTTTTCTTAAAACTTTTCTACAATCAGTAAATGAATTCAGGGAACTATGACTAAAATAATTAACACAAATACTAATACCAGTCCAAGAGAGGCTTCATACAGAAGTTTGTCTTTCCTCAACATGGATATAAACAACATTTTTTTCTCTAAGCCCATAACTATGCTAGGTAATGACCAATTGATCAGGCCTTGGAATCATGTGACACTTAGGTTTGCCACTAAGGGACACTGTGTTTTCTGGCTGAAAAGTTTTAAGAAAAATGGTAGTTACATTTCAGGGCAGAGAGAAGATTCTTCTATCCTGAGGAAGTAAGGGTGGGTAGATAGATGACAGATAGATGATAGATAGATAGATAGATAGATAGATAGATAGATAGATAGGCAGACAGATGGTAGATAAGAGATGGATTAATGGATAAATAGACTAGAAAAATGATAGATGATAGATATAAAGATGTATAATATTCTAGTATAACACCATTTACAAGCTCATTCCACCTGCATTAGCTGCTGGTAACATCATAGCAAAGACCCCAGCATTCTTTGCCTCTGACTTCACCTGCTCTAAGGTCCTCATATATCTGGAGCACAACATATTTGTCTTTCTGTTGTTAGCTTATTTCACTTAGCATGTTTGCAAGATTGACCCACATTGTACCTTGTGTCTGAATTTCACTCTTTGTTTTAAGTCTGAATTCCACTGTATGCAAACACCACATTTTGTTATATATTTAGTCACCAAAGGACATTTGGATTCTTTCCACCTTTGGGATATGGTAAATAAACCACAGTGAATCAGTACCCTTGCTAACATTTATTTTTTGATTTTTGTATGTGTCTCTGTATATCTATCCCTTCAGTAATAACTATTATAGTTAACTGTGAAGTGGTTTTGATTTGCATTTCCCTAATTATTCATAATATTGCGTGTCTTTCCATGTGATTCACAGGCTATCTGTATCTTTTCTTTCGAAAAACATCTATTCATGTTTTTATGTTGCTGAGGTGTATGGGTTCTTTATATATCATTCAGACTCGCCCTTGCTGTGTTATTGTCTCCAAATGCTCACATTGGAAGCTTGGCCCTCAGTGTTTGAACCTTGTAGAGGTGGGACTTACTGGAAAGGGACTTTATTCCATTCCTGAGAGCTGGAGCTGGCAAGTGTTGTCGTTTAAAGTACACACTGAACCCTGCAGTTCTCCAGCCAGTCTGGCCGGGAGCCTGACCTTCCTTCACTCATACACTCTTGCCATGAAGTCGTTTGTAGAACAAGTTTGTGCCGTGTTCTCGAACTCCAGAAATATGAACTAAATAGACCTTTAAAAACTGTATGACATGGTCTCTGGCATTTTGTTATATAGCTAAACAAAGTAACTAACATAATCCCTCAGTATTTCATGATTCCCAAATACTTTCTCCAGTGCCTTCCTTGTGACTCCATTATCTTCCTTGATGCCACAAAGTCTGAAATTTTGACAGATACAAATTCATCTATTTTTATGGCTATAAGTTTCCTGTTATAATGAAAACAATTCAAAAATCATTACCCAGCCCAACATCATGAAGCTGCCCATAGATGCTTTCTAGCAAGAATTTTGAATTTTAGTTTTACTCTGTGATCTTCAATACATTTTGAGGTCATTTTTGTGGCATATAATAAAGTAAGAATTTGACTTTATTCTTTTTCACACGAATGTTTCTTTTCCCCAACACTAACTGTGCAAACAGGAATGTTTCTTTCCCCCATTGGGTGGTCTTGACACCTTTGTTACAGATTGCTTGAGCGCATGTGCGAATTTGTTGCTATTCTTTCTATTTCATTTCTGCCGAGCATCGTCCTTTGTACCACACTGTTTTGCCACATCAGCTTTGTACTAGAGTTTGAAGCCAACGCGTGGAAGACTTTTGGCTTTGTTCTCAGCCGAGATTATTTTAGCTATTTGTGATTCCTCGGCATTGGTGTGAATTTGAGAATGGCTTTCCCGTTTCTGAAAGAAGCCTCGGGATTCTGAGAGATCATTTTGGCTCTGCAGATCACCTGGGCTAGCAGACATCTTAGCCGCGGTTCCCCAGCCGTGACTGTGGGATGCTCTTACACGGGGCTGTTTCTTGATGTTCCCGGTGTTCTGGTGTCCTTGGTTGAGCTCAGTCTTAAGTATTTTAGACTTTTGATGCTGTGTTAAATGTGACTGTCTTTCAGATTGTTTGTTCTTACAGTGTAGAAGCCTAGTGGATTATTTGTGTACATTTTACATATTGAAACATTGAAGAATTCATTGAGTAGTCCTGGTGTTTCTTGTCTTTAATAAATGGGACTTTACTCCCTTTAAGGTCCTGTTGTCTGAAAACACATGTGGTTTCCTCCCCCGCCCCTCCTTTGATTTTGGATGCCCGTTTTCCCTCTATCTGTGTAATTGCTCTGGCTACAACCCAACTCTGCGATGAGAAAGGGAGGCTGGCGTCTCTGCCTCCTTCTGATCTTAGAAGGCCTTCCAGTCTTTAAAGTGGGCTCTTAGTCAGAGGCTCTTCATATTCACCCTACTAATGCTAAGGCAGGTTCCTTATAGTCCTGCTTTGTCAAGTACAATGAAAGAGATAAATATTTCTTTGTGCCTTTTCTGTTTCAGCTGAGAGCATGTCCCCCACCTTCCCCTTATTTGGGTGTCAGGATAGTGTTGTATTGTATTGTTATATTTTGATTTGCTAACCTTTTCTAAAATTTTCATTGATGAGTCTGGAGAGATGGCTCAGTGGTTAAGAATGCAGATTACCCTTACAGAGGACCTAAGTTTGTTCCCAGCAGCCATGTCATGGCCCACAACTGCCTATAACTCCAGCTTTGGGAGTATGCAAACATCCCACAAATAAACACAAAATTTTAAAATGTTTTTAATCTCTTTGAAATGTATTTTATTGTCTATGCGTACCATGGTGCTCTGGGGGAAGTCAGAGAACAGGTTGGAAGAGTAGGTTCTCTCCTTCCACTGAGGGACCCGGGTATTGAACTCAGGCTGTCGGACTTGTGCTGCAGCAGACTCTCATCCACTGTGCCGTGTTGTCTTGTTAACTAATTTTCCATTCTCAGAATAAATCCTACTTGGTCGTGAAGTGTTGTTCTTTTAATGTGATTTTAAATTCAGTTCTATGATATTTTTCTTTTCTAGTTTTTTTTCTTCAGAATCAGTATTGTCATCTACAGTTCTTTTTTATTCTAAGTGTCTTTGTCTGGTTTTAGTATCAGGTTATTGTATAACTCACAGTTAAGTTAGGAGTTATTCCCCACTCTTCAGTTTTTCTGGAAGAAGACACTGGTGTTAATTTTTTTTTTTTTTTTTTTTTTTTTTTTTTTTTTTTTTTTTTTTTTTTAAGGATAAGTAGAATTTGCCGGGGAAGCCATCTGTCCAGAGTATTTCTTATGGGGAGTTTCTGGTAAATCAAATAATCTTGCTATGAATTGAGTCTGTTGAGATTTTCTATATTTTATGGTTCAGTCTTGTTAAATTTGTATTTCTAGAAATTTGTGGTTATTGTCTAGTAGCACAGTGTTTTGAGCAATGAATTGGAACAGGAAAGACCTGAAGGATAGCTGCAATGAATTCTTGTCTTATTTTCCTACTCTTCAGGCAGATACTGTTCCATGGTTTTTTTGTCAGTTCATCTTGCTTCTACACTGTGGGTCTCATGAGAAGATGAACTAATTAACAGAGAACAAGGACATCCAAGACCATGAGCTTCCTCAGTTCTCTTTGAACTTGGCCCCTTCCTTAGTAAAACTTGGAACTCATTGCTTACATTATATAACCTCTGGACCATGTTTTAAAACAATCCAACTATTTGGCATGGCCACTGTACCCATGCACCTTGAAAATATAGTCAAGGAGTAGGGTCCAGGAAAAGAGAAATGCCTAAGAAGGCAGTACAGGAAATGGGAAGAAACTGCTGAAGGGGCATGGTAGAGGAGAGATGGGCAAGAGAGAAGGAAGTCGAGATTCAGGAAGGAGGAAGGAGATCAACCAGATTTGGGTCACAGGAAGTAAAGAGGAGCAGAAGTATACGGTCTAGATCTCCCAAATACCGTCAGCCATTTCTGATATATCACCAAGATAAGCAGTTTTGTGAATTCTCTTCAAGGCCCCTCCATACCAAAATAATGCTGCCAAACAAAACAAAACAACCACATATAACCAGCAACAACAAACTAGATATATGGAATTTTTAAATTTTTGGTCTAGAAACACCAAGCCAAGGACTAAGGTATTCTTTTATTTAATTTTTTTAAATATTAGCTTTATTCTCAGACTCTCACATGCTGACATTGTGCATGTACAAGCGCTAGGGAAATTTATTATCTCTCATAACCCTGCAAATTATGAATGTGCTTAGCTAAATATATTACTTTACTTCATCTCATTTAATTATCTTCCTGTTTTAAGAGTTTTGTTTGGTTAAGTAAATATATCCTTATTAAGAAATAATTTTCTCAGTAGGAGAAACACTTCAAGACATTGGCGTCAGCGAGGACTTCTGAACAGCTATCTAGCATTTAGGAAAATGTGACAACAATTGACAAATGAGATTTCAAGGACTGAACAAGTTTCTACACAACAAAGGAAACTGCTGAGTAAAGATAGCCAGCAAAATGGGAGAATTGGCCAGCTATAGACTTGACAAGGGACCGATACCTAGCTCTACTCACTTGCTCTCAACCTTCCTAATGCTGCGACCCTTTAATACAGTTCCTCATGTTGTGGTGAATGCCCCTCCAACCATAAAGTTATTTCGTTGTTACTTCATGACTGTAATTTTGTTACTGTTATGAATCATAATGTAAATATCTGATATACAGGATATCTGATATGTGAACCTCGTGGGGGTTGCGACTCAAGTAGAAAACTACTGATCTAGAATAAACAACTCAAAAAGTAAGAAATCGAAAAACATAATAAATGAGCTAATGAAATGAGTAGATGATTCACCATGAAATACAACTATAAAGTTTTCAATAATATGAAAAAAGAAATTTCAGCCTCACTGGCCACCAGAGAAATGCAAATTAAAAGGACCTCAAGATTCTCTCACTTCTGTCCACAAACGAACAGCAACAAATGCTGGCGAGGATGTGCACAAAGGGGAAGAAGCGTTCTGCACTGGTGGTGAAAACAAACAGAAGAGTCATGATGGAAGTCAAGAGGGAGGTTCCTTCAAACACTGACGCTAGATCGTCCACATGACCCAGCTATATCACTTCCGGGTATTTACCCAGAGGACCTCATGAAAGCATACCACAGCAGCCTTTGCTGCGCACTACTCACGGGAGCCGAGTGATGGAACCGGACTGAGCGTCAGTAACAGAGGAATGAGTGAGGGAGAGGTGGTACACACACGATGCAGTTTTTTTTTTTTTTCAGTCATAAAACGGGCCAAAGTCATGTTTGAAGGAAAGTGGGTGAAACTGGAAATCATTTGACAAAGACAATCAATCTCAGGAAAATAACGCCATATATTTTTTTTGTCCTTTGTGGTTCTTGGATTTTATGTACATATATAAAATCATATGTATGTAAAAATGACAGGAAAGTAGATGCCAGTCTGTCCTGGCAGGTGCATCTAACCTGTGGTTTATGGACTGCAAAGCTAAGGATGGCTATGAACATGGGCTAACACAAAATGACATTGGTCAGACATGCCTGGTAGGGTAAGAAAGGGACTAACAGGAATGGGACAGCCCTACCACTGAGCTGGCATACGTGGATGTAAGTAAACACACCCATTACCCCATCTTTAATGCAAAAGTTTGGGGGGTGCGTTGCAATTTTCCAACCCCAGTAGAGCGGCGTTCCGCCGAGGCATCCTGTCAGTCATTAGCCTCGTAGAAACTATCGCACTAAAACTTAGCTGTGACTTACGGCATATTTTAACTCATATGATAACTGTGATTGTCCTAATCTGACAGGAGAGATATGCTGTCCAGATGAGCAGCACAATCGAGTTTCCGTCGGCTTTGGTGATGCCTGCTGTGGCAGAATGCCATATGCCACCTCCGGGAGCCAGGTGTGCTGTGCTGGGCAGCTCCATGATGGCTATGGGCGGCAGTGCTGTGGAGGAGAGATGGTGAGCCAGGATTTCAAGTGCTGTGGTGGAGGAGAAAAGGGCATGGTGTACAGTCACCTCCCAGGTAAGACCCCTTGTCTGTCCCATAGGATGTGGAGAGCTGAGAGGAAGGGAGGAGGAGCGATTGGCCCCGGAAACAAAACAAATAATTAAAACTCACATTAATACATCTAATGAAACAATTAAGGATATAGTATGTAACAGTTAAAAATCTCCTTTTGTTTTTAAGTGTATCTAGTCTACTTCATAAAGACACATCAAATTTCTTTTGAGGGGGCTGGAAAAATGGCTCAGTGGTTAAGAGCACTTGCTGCTCCTACAGAGATCCCAAGTTCAGTTCCTCACACTCCTGTTGTGGCACTCACAACCACCTCTAACTCTAGGCCCAGGTGGTCAGATGCCCTCTTCTGACCTCCATGGGCACTGCAGCCACAGGCAAATGTCCACACACACATACGCACAATTTTTTGGAAAATACATCTTAAAAAACTTTTTAGATGTTACCAAAAAAATACACTAAATCTAAATAAACTCCCGTATAAATGTCTTGTTTCTGGATGAAAGAATATTTTCTAATAAGTACTAACAGTAGACAAAATAATAACCGATATTGAAATATTAATCTTTTACTTTTTTGTTCTCATTTATTCCTAGGCAACTAGCACTAATATTAATAGCAAGCATTGCTCCTGGATGAGTCCATATTGCCAAGCAGTAGTGTCTGTTGCTGTGCACATGACTGCCAAAATTAATCTTTACAACTACCGGACAAACAGATGATATTTTTATATTCCTATCGTACAGGTTAGGAAAGGTGCCAAAGTACTTACTAGTGTCTGTGAGGCCCTAGTTTGATTCTCAGCACCCCAAAATAACAACAATAATAGAGTTACTGGGGAAATTGAAACCTGAGCATGTGAGGCCTACTGGAGATTGTATAGGTGATCAAGCATTGAGTTTGGGTGATCTGAACTGCAAGGGGAGGGCAAGGAAAGAAACAAAACTGATATTTAAGCTTTGATGTTTAAAATGTATATTTATTTGTAATAAGAAAATTATAAATCTAAAAGAAGTCCAGGAAACCCCTCTTGTATAATCTAATGTGGTGTGTGTGTGTGTGTGTGTGTGTGTGTGTGTGTGTGTGTGTGTTACACCCATGTGTACTCATGCAGAGACCTGATGAGGGCATCCCTGCCCTGCTCTGTCACTCTGCCTTATGACCTCGAGACAGGCTCTGTCACTGAACTTGGAACTGTGCTGGCGGCCAGCCCCAGCCATCCGCAGTGCCAGGGTTGCAGGTATGTGTGCACCCACAAACTTTTACCTGGGCTCCAGGGATTCGAACTCAGGTCCTTCTGCTTGCACAACAAGCGCTCTTACCCACTCGGTCATCTCCAGTCTCCACCATAACTTATTTAGATGTGTATATCCTGTCATTCCTGGCATCCTTCGCCTTGATTGGCATACACCCTTGAGTGCCCATCCAGCTGACCCTGGCACTTCATTTTTATTACAGTTCAGTTTTTCCCTCTCACGTGGTCTAATCATAATTTCCTTTTAAAGTCACTTGTAGTTTAGAAGCGTGGTTTTAATTACTTCAGCTCATTATTCGAATGCTACATAGATAGGATGATTGTCAGATGTAGGGAAATCTGTACCAAGGATCGCCTTGGGATCCCAGAGTATTTCAGATTTTCTTCTCTGAAGGTGCTCTGTGGTGACTCACCTTCATATTTGTGGAACCAACCACATCAATTATATTCCATGGGTAGTGTCCATCTAAACCAGTGTCCTCAACCTTCCTAATGCTGTGACTCTTTAATACAGTTCCTCATGTTGTGGTGACCCCCAACCATAAAATCATTTCATCGCTTCTTCATAACTGTAATAAGTCATGATATAAATATCTAACATGCAGGATCTCTGATGTGTGACCCCCCCCCAAGGGGGTTGTGACCCACAGGTTGAGAACCACTGGTCTAAACTCTAATTTTTTTACACTTGGGTCCTGTTTTCTTTGATGACATCAGCCCATCTGCAAACCAGCAAGCCTTATGTTATACTGTAGGCACATGTGTCTGAGTCCCAATAAAGTTTCATTTCAGTATAACTACTTCAGGAATGATCTGAATTTATTTCAATTCCCCATTTGATATCAGAATATTTTTAATTAAATAGAGACTTTCATGTTTTGCATGTGTGTGTATGTGTGCATATCCTCCTGTGTGGGGTGGTTGTGCACAAATACATACGTGTGGAGGCCAGAAGACAATCATAGAGGTCATTCCTGAGATGCAGTCCAACTTTTTCCCCTGAAACAGGGCCTCTTACTGTCATGGAACTTTCTGTACAGGCTAGATTGATGGCTAATGATCCTCAGGGACCTGCCTGCCCCTTCTTTTTTGGTGCTGGGACTACAGGCATGTGCTACAATGCTCAACATTTTTACATGGCTTCTGGGAATCGAACTCAGGACTTGTACTTACAAAGCAAACACTTTACCAGCCGAGACGTCTCTTCTGCCACTGTTTTTTTTTTTAATCTTATCCATTTTCATTTCATATTTTTTTCCTTTAAATTTTTCCTTCACCACACCTCATTTTAGTTGTGTATGAATTTTTTTTTATCCTCTGTATCTCCCTAAATTTTAGCATCTGTGGCTATTCCAGCCATAGTCTTTTTTTTTTTATGAGAGTAACTGAAGCTCTCTCTGTAGGTTGTCTGTCAGAGCAAAACTGTTTTCATAATAATACTAAATTAATCTATGCATTAAAGTTTTATTACATTTACTTGTTTATTGATCTGTATGTGGAGGGGCATGGGGACGCATGCCATAGCTCACCGGTGGCGATCAGAGGACAGCTTATGGGAGTTCATTCTCTTCTTACACCATGTAGGTCCCCAGCATCGACTAGGATACAAGCACCACAAGCCACTGAGCCATCTAAGCAGTCCCAGTCCTTTCTGGGTGTCTAGTGGCGTTTTCCAGGCACTATATGGCATGTGCTATTGCAACAGAGAAAAGCGGGTAGGACAATTCAGTTGCTGTCAATAACACCAGCCCTTAAACTGGCTTACAAAGATGAAAGATAGGGGTTGGGGTTTTAGCTCAGTGGTGGATCGGTTCGGTCCTTAGCCCTGAAATGGAAAGAAGAGAGAGAGAGAGAGAGAGAGAGAGAGAGAGAGAGAGAGAGAGAGAGAGAGAGAGAGAGAGAAAGAAAGAAAGAAAGAAAGAAAGAAAGAAAGAAAGAAAGAAAGAAAGAAAGAAAGAAAGAAAGAAAGAAAGAAAGAAAAAGAAAGACAGGAAGGAAGGAAGGAAGGAAGGAAGGAAGGAAGGAAGGAAGGAAGGAAGGAAGGAAGGAAGGAAGGAAGGAAGGAAGATAATGCCATGCTATTCTTTTTACTGATTTGGCTTTGGGTTTTAGAAAAGATATTTATGCCTCAGAAATGTGTCTTTACATATTATGAGTTGTTGTTTTAAGTGGATTTGATTCTAGGGTAGACCACACCCATTGCTTTAAGCCACAAAAGCAAAGGTGTTTTTGTTTGGGTTTTGGTTTGTTTTCTTTATCACAGGATCTCCTACTGTGGAGCAGGATGACCTTGAACTCCTGATCTTCTGCCTCAACCATCCAAGTGCTGGGATTGCAAGTGTGTGGCACTAATCAGCCAGGTAGTTTTTCCCTTTTCTTAATTAGTCTCCTGCCACATCCTTTCATTCAGCAAACAAGAATGTATTGAGTCTGTATTCAAGAAATTGCCCTTTGAGTGTAAAAATGATTAGGATTTCATTTTCTCCCCCAAATCTGTATTACTTCTGGCTTGTCCAAGAGATTTAAATGTGTCTGTTAGTCTGTGACATACTCTCCTTGTTCTTCGGCATTTCAGTTTCTGCTAGTGTGTCTTAATTGTGAAAGCTAATGAATTTCATTAGGGCGTTCTCATCCATGCATGCAATAGACCTTGGCCATTCTCCTCTCCAAACCCCACATCCACTCTCTCTTCTCCAGTACTCTAATGCATGCATAGTTTTAAAACCAAGTGATCACCTCACTAAGTGGACAGAGAAAGCTAAGTGTGGAATCCTAAACCCCGAGTAAAGTCCCGAGAGAAGCAGCCAGTGGGAGTTGAGGCCCATGGTGCCACTTTGGCCTATGGGCGGTACATCACCTACGCAATGAAACAGAGGGAGACAGGCTTGAGGCAGCCCAGGATTCAGTTAGTGCTCCAGGGAGAGTGGATGTGATTGTCAGAACTCTGATTTACAAGGACTAATTAAATACCGGTGGCAGAAAAACACAAAGAAGAAAAGATACGGCAGAGCACCCTTGCCAGAGAGAAAGCAGGGGAAAGGCCCTGGAGAATGGATTCTTAAACTTCTGGAGAATTCTTTCCAAGTTATAGCTTCTCCTTTTCAGTTAAAGTGCACTGAAAACACACACACATGCACGCGCGCGCACACACACACACACACACACACACACACACACACACGCACGCACGCACGCATGCATGCACGCAAGCAAGCGTGCACATTGCCTGTCATCTTTACACCCTTGAAGTCCACCCATAGACCCAAGTTTCAGAATGACGTCTTCTGCATCAGTTATGATGGTGATAGCTAACCACTCAAATGTTTTTTTTTTTCCAAAAGAAATTATTTTTATTATTTTAAATTATGTGTATGTGTGTGAGGGACATGTGCAGATGCTTGCAGGTGCCTGTGGAGACCATTTGAGGGCATCAGATGCCCTAGAGGTGGTTGTGAACCATCTGGTATGATCGCAGAGAACTGAACTTGAGGCCTCTGCGAGAACAGTACCTTAACTGCTGAGTACTCTTGAGTCCTATCAGCAGCACCCACTGAAGCCTTTCTTGAACTGTGACGTTCCTCGCGTCCCATGAAGCAAGACTGGCATGGTTTTGCAATGCTGTCTCTGCCTCCATTAAGGTAGCCACAGTGGGGGAGGCAGAGGCTCAGTACTTGTAAAACAAAGGAGAAAATCCCTTTATTACTTTGACCTTGAGACACACTGAAAACAGCCAGGTTCTGAGCCCTCTCTCCTCCTTGGCTAACTCTCGTTCAGGTCTCCCCAGACAATTATGAGCGCTCGCAGACCTGTTCCTCTCTACCCTAGCCACTCTCCAGACCCGCTGGAGGAGGCAGTTCCAAAGCCTGGCCTTCCTCACCGCCTGGCATCGTGAGCATGCCGCGACACCGGCCTGGCTCGTAAAACATCTCCTTATGTGCTTTATTACTTAAACTCTTTTATTTGCCTGCAGGAGCCCTTTAACAAAATCACATTGAATTGACTTTCTCACACCAAATCAAATCTCCCTGGTCCCAGTTCAGTTGTCTTTGTCAATATGTATTTTATAAATGGAGTGAATTAACAGATGCCGCAGGAGCAGAAGTACTAGGGTAGCGTTTATGTTTTTTAGTGCTCTCTCTGGGCAGATGAGTTGTGTGGGAGTGTTATACAGGTGTCTTGGGATGAAAGTCATTCCCGCGGATATGTATTCTTAACCACTTTCTCCAAGTATAGTTTAAATCTCTTTATTACACAGTTTTCCCCTCAGTGTTTTGCGTATATGGTTTTATCATGTACGCTGTTAATCTTGGCTTGGGCTTGATGCATCACTTAATATTAAAAGACAAAATTAAAACCTTCTCTATCATTCAGAGAGGATGGAGATTTTCTGTTAGCCATGACCAAGATCATTCCCTGCCTTTAGAATATATATATATGTGTGTGTGTGTATATATATATATATATGTATGTATGTATATGTATATATATATGTGTGTATACACGTATGTATGTATTATAAATCAGGTCCACATAGTCTTTGATAGGAAACTCTCCTGAACCTGTTTCAAAGCAGAATTCTGGGTTTACATGCCCTAGATTATACATTGAGAAAAATTAATGAGGACCTCCAGAAAAATGCACATTTTTCCTAAGATGGAATTTTCAAGTTTGTTTTTTTTAAGGAGGGGCAGGATAGCGACAGGAGTCCGTGGTCCAAGAGCTGACCGGAAGAGATTGCTCCTAGACTGTCTCCACACAACCCTGATGGTCTTTTGGAGAATATAGTAGATACATGTTCTAAAATGTATGGCAGTGCTTTGGGGAGCAGTCTTGACTGTCTTCCTCAGTGTTGTGATGGTGGCCATAGTGCCATCTACTGGTCATCACAAGCAAGATTTTTTTTTTTTTAAAGTGCTCTGCCCCTAATTTTCTAAGTTTGTTCGAAGGGTTAATTGTAATCCGTTTCTTCTCTCTTCTATGCCTGAAATACAGAACCCTTTGTCCCAAAGTATGAAGGTCCCTAGTCAGAACCAGAGTTCAATATGAGTTTTCTTACCCAGGACTGATTTTTACAACATTACTGTTTGTATCTCAGAAGTAAGGTGTTTATTTGTTAGTCTTCTCTGGAAAATGTATAGCACATTTTATAGACTTAAACCACTTATAAATTATCAGTCAGATGTGTTGATAAATATTCCCTCACTAGTCCTGGGCATTAAATAAATGCTGGTGCCATACTTGATAATAAGATTTCAAGCTTCTTCTAATTCATTTCTCCACTGTCTGCAATAGAAGTCATCACTGACTATACACACGATGTGAAAGACTGTGTACACAAGACTGTGGATCTGAAATACAAACCTCTACTCATGTACACCTTGGTAATATCTGTGTCTCGTTCAAAGACACTCTCCACATTCATACAAATGTAATGAAGAGCCTGTGGAAGAACAGACCAAGCCATCAATAATACATGACTTATTTTGTTTTTCTTTGGGCATATTTAAGATTGTGACTTCTGTGTGTCAAAGTTCAAAAGTCAAGTGCTGTGTGTGATAAATTAGGCAGGGGTCAAAGGTTGTTGCCATGCCTTTCGGAAGCTGGTCTGTCTCTGGATTTGCAGCTCATTCATGCTGAAGTGATGCACCATGGGTATTACTACCAAACCCCGCTTTGCAACATCTGCTCTCCCTAAGTGAGTTAGTGCACGTCAGACATCTTTATGTCAGAATATCACAGTGATGGATGCAGACTTCAGAAAATGCTGCATAAAAATCTGGTGTGCCGTTCTGGCCATTAAGTGAAATTACTATTTAAATTAATGGCACTGTCATGGTTTATCTGTGCAAAGAATGAACGCTGATTAGAGTATTAAGTAATTAGCAATTTATCACACTGGAACAAGGTTGATAATAATTAAAGAAGCAATGGTTTACCGAGGAAACTAGAAAGGAAGTCACTTCTTGTTATGTGAGTGAAATCTTGCCTGAAAATTTTCAATTCAGAAAAGCCAAGATGAAGCCCTTTGTCAAAGAAAGCATCCGTTTTTTTTTTTCCTCCCCTCGTATAAAAACAGTTCATTATCAAAATTTTAGTTGACCTGTCAAAAGTCCCTCAGAGCGATCCGATGACTGATTAGGGTTTCGAATTAGGTCAATGTCTGCATTCTGATTTCATACTTAAAGCATGCTGAAGCCACGCAGGAATTTGAGAGTGGAGGGGGAGATTGCACTCTCCTCCCTAAAAGGCCAGCTTTCAGATTTTGATTGCTCTTTAAAATGGAAACACGAGTAGTTTTAAGAAAATTACAAGAGGAAGAAAGTGGCAGTTGAGAAACCAGGGTTGTATTTAAATATATGATCTGAAGGCAGCAGAAGAATAGTGTCCAAACAATCCCAAACTTAAGCCCCTGGCATTCACTTTTGTTTTTGTGTGAATGAGAGCACACCTTTATAAGTAGGCATTGGCATTTTGCATGAATATACCTGTCTTTATCCACATAATTAAGACTTAGTCTACAATGAGAACCCTGCTGTGCATATCTTATTATAGAGAACATGCCCTGGGAATGAAAATAAAAATTATTATTATCATAGTTTACTTTCAATTACTTTGAAGAGTTGTCACATTTAGGTTAGCATGATACATCAAAACTGTGTAGTGACTAGTATCTATTATTAGTCATATATACAATTTTTAAATATTGAGAAATCTTTTTGAATTATAAACAGTAGTGTGAAGGTTTTTCGGAGCCCTGACTGAGTAGTGTCTTTCTTTAAGAGATCTGCCACACTGAGATCTTCTGAATGATTTTTTTTTTTTGAAGCTTTGAAAATTCTTTGGTCTATTATTAGGAGTGCTGTTCCTAATATGGATGTTTGTACAGGACCAGATTAAACAATTCAGGACCCTGGAACACTTGAAATTTGAAGTTCTTTGCATTATCAGTCAGGACTAATAATAAACAAACAGAACTCTAATTAAAATGAATCATTCATCGGGTTGTAGTGCTTTACGGCCAGATGCAAATTCTAATAAGCCAGCATGGCGACATGCCATCTAGACACCTTGATTTCTAGCATAACCTGACTCCAGAGAATTGTTTATTTAACTAGTGCTTTTATGTCTAAATTTATGCTAGATTTCTTCTATGGCAATAAACAATGGGCATTTGGTCAGTGGGAGAAAAGTCTGTTGACCCTTCAGGTATATCGGTCTCTTCAGATGTGTGAATTGGTGATCCTCCCTTGAATTGCTGTTTCCAGCCTTACAACCATGTCATCTGATAGATCCAGAGCTGCATGAGACTCAGAAAATAGTGGCTGGCTGCCATGCTCATTTTTCTGGGTGTGCATGTGTGGTTTGTGGCGTACTTTACTTAGCTTATTAGAATTTTGTACAATGGGTTCTGATCATAGTCACCCACCTCCCCGACTTCTTCCAGATCTCCCCTACCCACCCAATTATTTTGAATCCTTGTTTTTTACCTTTTTTAAACCCATCAAAGCCAATTTGTTTTTCTTAAATATATTCTTAAATGTCTGGCCTCCCACTAGAGAATGATCATCTTACTGGGGACCACACACTTAGAAAAAAAGTGACTCTCCCTTCGCCAGCAGCTAGCAATTGCCTTTAGCTCCCCAGTAGTGGAGAGACTTCCTGCCAACTCCCCACTCAGTGCTGGCATTTGGGATGACTTTGACTTGCACCAAGATTGTGTATGATGTCCTAACCAATAACCACTGTGATTGACTGTCCGGCTGTGTTTAGAAGGCAGTGTTTCCTTGGAGTCATCCACAGCCTCCTCCACTCTTTCTAGCCATCATTCCACAGTGGTCCAGAACCTTGGGAGGAGGGCATGTGGTGTGCTTTCCATCTAGGACTGAGCATGCCATGGCCTCTGCATCTCTGCATCTTGGCCAGTTGTGGTCACTGTTGTGGTCACTGTGTTACTCATTATCTCCCCTTCTGGTGTGAATTATTAGAGATGTAGCTGAATTATTAGAGATGAAGACCCTTGACTAGTTGTTTCTGTTGTTATCATCTTAGGCACTGCAGAATCCCAAGATGGCCTTCCACTCAGCATATCACTGAAAATAACTTGGTTTTTATTTTCTGCCTCCACCTCCCTAATGTTGGCATCACGGGAGTGTGATGCCATCTGGTTTATGCAGTACTGACTAGAGACCAAGCATAGGCAAGCACTCTACAAACTGAGCAGTATCCCGGCTTGGCTGTACATACCCAATCTAATTCTGGGAGAAAGGATGACTGTGGCTGTTTCAGACTTCATGAGACACAAATACCATACCCTAGACAAAGACAGCCAGGGGTGTACACAGCTCTTACCCAGGACTGCTCATCTGGATGTCACTACATTTCCACTCTGCCTGGCTCTTATCCCAGAGTGCCTGGGTGACCTAGCCTCCCTTGTGAATTTCTAGAGCTTTCTCTCTAGGATCTTTTAATCTAGCTAACCTACTTGTGCAACATGATGTTATCATCACAAAAGGGGCAGGCAGTTTTGACAGAAACCCAATCTTTTTTTTTAATGGAGTGCGGGCAGAGTCTGGCCCAGCTGAATGATTTCCGAATGGTTCCTCTTGTGTGTTCTTTTCCTAATGAGTGCCTGGCGCTCTTCGTAAGAAGGACCCTCATCACACATCTAAATCACCTTGGTGGGGAAATGCTACCTTTACTAGGACTCCTTCACTGAAACTGCCCGAGTCTGACGTTTTTATACCAAGCTTTACGGCTGCCTCAGTTTTCTTCCCTTTTTTTATTTGATATTCATATATAACATTTTATTGTTGCAGGAATGCTGTGTTGTGGGCAGGATTATGTGAATATGTCAGATACCATATGCTGCTCAGCTTCCAGTGGCGAGTCTAAAGCACACGTTAAAAAGAATGACCCAGTGCCAGTAAAATGCTGCGACACTGAACTTATTCCAGAGAGCCAGCGATGCTGTAATGGAGTTGGATATAATCCTTTGAAATATGTTTGTTCTGACGAGATTTCAACTGGAATGGGGATGAAGGTAATTGATAGAAAGCCTCTTGGAGGTGCTGCTTTGACAGTGGAAAGAGAAATACATTGTTCATAACTATTTTTCTAAAATAGGAATATAAAATCTCATGTGTGCATTATTCATTTTTGCATTCTATCCATATTAATACCGAATGAGTTTGTCATGATTGATGCTAGTGCAATGAATTCTAAAGGAATTCCTAATGATTAGCTGTTCTCAGGGAAGCTTTACCCAGCACTTCAGACGAGTGGATGACAGGAAGTGTGTGCTCCCAAACTGAGCACCATCCTCTCTGGCCCCTGCACAGCACAGTCCGGCGGGGTGCTGTAGCTGCCCACTGTGATGACTCGCCTCAACTGTCAGCCTCGGGTGATTTGGAATAAACTGGAATCACACCTCTGGGTGTGTCTGTGAGGCTGTTTTCCGGAGGAAATGTCTGAGGTGGAGCACTGACCGAAGGCGGTGCTGTGCTATGGGACAGGCAGAGCAAGCGAGCTGAGTGCCAGCCTTTGCCTCTCTGTTTCCTCCCTCAATATGTGTTCTTACCATCTTACTTCATGAAAATGAGCCTCTGCGCGGACCTGCTGTGAACCACAGTCAGTCTGCTTGTCTTGTGTCATCAGAGGAGAAGCTCACAGGCTTGACCATGCCAGACAAGCACCCGATCCATCAGTGAGCTGCATCCCAACCTTAAAATGATGGTGGGGGTATCGTTTTAGCCTGGAGTTCCCCACCCCCCCTTCTGGGGGTGCAGCTTTATTATTCATTTGAGAGTATTGCTGCTCTTGCTTTACTTCTCACCTCTTAGTTGGTCCTGGTTTTCTTAAATCTATCTTTCATTATTTCCCTTCTAGCTGTTCCTTGTCCACTGATTAGTTTGTCATTTTTTACCTCACTGAGGTGTTGCTGTAGATTTATCTTTCAACATTTCTATTAGTTAAAAAAGAAATAGAACCATTTTGTCTTGGGGTTTTTTTGTTTGGGGAAAGGATAACCATGTTTATGATTCTGAGGGTGTTGGTTTGCTTATTTTTGAATGGTATTATTTGCTTATTTAGCACACATTTGACCCTTCTTGGTTTATTTTGCTTGCCCTGAACCTGTTAACCTCTCATGGTAAGGACTTGCTGTGCATGGTCATGGTCTGTCTATCCATGGGAAGCATGGCAGGGTAGTCACCTGTCGGTCACGGGGTCACGTGGTCAAGAGTCCTAACAAGGACCCCAGTACTCTACCTCAGGCCAGCAGTAGGGTTTGCCTAGCTTCCGGCTGTGTAGGAACAGTAGGAAGTCCTGGGGGCGCTCCTAGTGTGCGCCTAGCAGATTTACTTTTCCCTTTCCCCGTTTTAAATCTGGGTCCTGACCGTCCCTTCTTCAGCTTGTCTCATTCAGGCATGCACTGCCACCAGCAGCCAGGAACAGCACACCACGACTGACATCCTGTCTCAGGACCCTTCCCATGGAGCCATCCTGAGACAGGTTTTTTTTTCATGCCTCCGGTTTCTTTCCCCCTCCCATTGTGGCTGTTTATCAATCCTGCCTAACCACTAAGTCAACCACACATTTTGGAGTTTTATTGCTTAAACAGACTATGCTAAAATGGTAGCTCCATAGAATATGCTAAAGTGATGGCTCCACAGAATGTGATTTTTCAGCCTTATTGAGATGTAACTGGCGTGTGTGTGTGTGTGTGTGTGTGTGTGTGTGTGAGAGAGAGAGAGAGAGAGAGAGAGACAGAGAGAGAGACAGAGACAGAGACAGAGACAGAGACAGAGAGACAGAGACAGAGACAGAGACAGAGCAGTATGCAGCTTGACCTATATGTATACATTAGAAAATGATCACAATTGCCAGGTGGTGCTGGTGTACACCTTTAATCATAGTACTCAGGAGGCAGAGGCAGTGGATCTCTGTGAATTCGAGACCAGCCTGGTTTACAAAGTGAGTTCCAGGACAGTTATGAAAGAAAGAAAGAAAGAAAGAAAGAAAGAAAGAAAGAAAGAAAGAAAGAAAGAAAGAAAGAAAGAAAGAAAGAAAGAAAGAAAGAAAGAAAGAAAGAAAGAAAGCAAGCTCAGATCTACCTTTGGGCAGTTTTCTTTTTAAAAATTTTCATATCACATCCTGTATCAGCCAGGCATCTCCTTTCCAAGTAGCTCATCTCCTGGTACTTCACCAATGGTCCTAGGCTCACAGCGGACAGGGAAAGTTGGGACATCTGGCTGGGTTGTCCTGGGACACTGTTTGCAGCTCCTGCTGCCTTTGCTTTGGTACTCTGTGTAGAGCCAATTAGAGGCCTCGGCTAACACGTGGGCTTGGAGATCGTGGTCCTCAAGGAGAAAGTGGCTCTGCCCAGCACAGGTACCGGGTCTGCTCCAGGCAGCAGCTCTCCAGCTTGGACAAATATTTCAAATGCCTGAGGATTGCTTCCCTGCCAATTTCCTTAAACTTCATATGTTGAGTTCTTGTGTGTAACCCATTGTTTTACTTGCATTTGGACAGGTTTTAAATTGACAAACGTGTTCACTTTGCCTTTTTTTTAAATGAAATTTCTACCATGTTTTTATGAAGAAGTGTTATTTTGATGAACTTGGAGAGAATTTAACCTTTCATGAAAGAGAGAAGAAAAATAATCAAATTTTAATATGAAAACCATTTAAAACCTATTTATTACTTATATGCAGGAACGTAATGTGGATCTGTGTCTTGTATGAGTATTACCTTCTCTGAAGTTCCTAAAATTTAAAATGATTGAGCACTTAATTTCTTCAGATTGGAGTGCTCCGCAGTAACTGTAAAGCATCTAGATCCCCCAGAGAAGAGATTTACAGTGTAAATAGTTATAACGACAATATGCAATGCTTAGGTTTCTTAACACCATGTACTGTGCGTCTAACTTGTCTTCTTTCTATTGTTGTTACATTTATGTATTTGTGTCTTGGAATTGTGGACCAATTTGGACACCTTTGTGCCAGGCAGAATGAGGGACAGTGTAGAAGTCAGAGGACATTTCTGTGGAGATGGTTCTCTCCTTCCCATGTGGGACCCAGGGATTGGACTCAGGGCTCCAAGTTGGCACCAAGGGCCTCTAAACACTGAGCCATCTTGCTGGTCCCAGTGCCAATTTTTCTTACAGCATAGAAGTTTGGATTCTCATCCTATATTTTCTCCAAAATACCACATGAAAATGGTGAAGTTCACACACAGAAGCTAAGGTTCATATTTGTCACGTAAGCTCTGAGCTTGAGGCACTTCAGGTGTGAGGTCCTTTAATTCACAGACCAATCCTTCCTGGTGAATTCGGTTTCCATTTCGGGTACTCCTGCACCTGAGGCTTTGAAAGTCCAGAGCTAGGAAGACACAAAAGTCAAATGTAATCCAGACTGATGGCCTTCGGACGTCTCTGCTCTTTCTGGGGTGCAAACCATTTTCTTCTGTGTGTTTTAGGACGTTTGTTTATCATGGGAGGAAAATATTTATTCAAGTGATACAGAAACGCATTCCACATGGCTCAAGGAAGTTCACAAACCTACTTCTCCCTATTCCCAACAGGAAGCCAGGGCATGTGCAACTCTCTGCCCAGCATCCATGGAGGCCACAGCACACTGTGGGCAATGTGACTTCAATGCCACCACCCATATCTGCACTGTGACGAGAGGCCCTCTCAATCCCATGGGCAGGGTAGCAATGGACAGGCTGTGTTCTTCAGCGGAGGAGAGAGTTTATTCAGGAGATGTAAACGCACGCTCCTTCATAGGTAAGGTATACTGAACCCTCTGCCCACGGCTGAGTAGGCCTAGTGAGAGGCTGCCGTGAATGCAGACTCCACTCCGTTTCTCTGATAGTCCCCCTCATGCCAATCAATTCCATCATTCTTTTTTTTTGGGGGGGGGGCATCGAGACAGGGTTTCTCTGTAGCTTTGGAGCCAGTCCTGGACTAGCTCTGTAGACCAGGCTGGCCTTAAACTCACAGAGATCCACCTGCCTCTGCCTCCCCGAGTGCTGGGATTAAAGGCGTGCGCTGCCGCCGCCCGGCTCCATCATACTTTTAGGTCAGCTTGTTTCATGGTAATCAGTGACATGATCTGGATGCATTCAAAACCAGTTATTTAAATTTTTTAAGTCTTTCCTTCAATAGGGATATATACTGTTTTAAATTAAGTCAAAAGAAAATAAACAACAAGAAGTAAATAAACTGTGTGTGCCTTTCTGGTATATTCCATTGATTGGCAATTTTTTTATTCTTGAAGTTCTAAAGTAACTTCCAATTAGGGCAGTGAGTGGACCATGCGCGCGCGCGCGCGCGCGCGGTGTGTGTGTGTGTGTGTGTGTGTGTGTGTGTGTGTGTAGAGCCAGAGAGAGTCCATTTTAGTCCATTAGTTACATAATTCGTATACATTGCAGTTAAATAAACAAAGCAATGCTATATTCAGCATGAACCATGACTGGCCTCCCTTAACCACAGGCAGTGAACATGTCAAATTCCAGGAATGGAAAGTTCCAGGGTAGACAGGAAAGCACACAGAGGGAAGGGGGAAGGAGAGGAAATAAAGTGTGCTGATCAAAATTTACTCCAGTGCCGTATGAGGTAGCTCAACGCTCCTGCTTACCCCCAAGGCAGTCATCTAGTGTGATCATAGGAGTTTGCTGTGGGAAGCAGACCAACCCACACCCGATGCCTTCTGAAGAATGAGATTTAGAAGCTTCCGTGGGGGTAAGGAGCTTCCTTCCGGGTACCTGCCACCTCCCTCAAATGCTGGTTCCCCTTCTGTGGCCCTTCATTGTCCTGCTCAAATCCAAGGCCAGGTCAGCCATGAGCCCCTTCTGCTCCTGTTCCTGCAGCATCTGGCTGACAAAAACCAGCCCTCTGCTTCATGGCACTTGCCGTGGACAATCGCTCCATCTGTCCCTCTAGGTTGAAATGTTCTTAAAAATCATATGTTTTTGCCTTTACTGGGATTTATCACACTGCTCATAAGGAAAAACTCCTGAATAGATAACATTAGGAAAGGCTTCAAGACAGAGCACAGTGGCCCTGCTTTCCAGCCTCCTGCTGTCAGGTAAACATCACATCAGTGGACTCTCCTTCTTAAATGAATGGGTTTTCATCCCATACAGTCCCCGGCTTTTATCTGCCACCTGCAATCAAGTCAAGATCGTGAAGGGCTCTCAAAACACACTTGCAGGAGCCTTCTTCCAAAATGAAGAGATGTGCTACTGTTGTAACATTATAAGGGCTTTTAAAACCTACACTCCCAGTTGCTTTTGCCTGCCAAAATGCCATAAATTGAACATGAGAAACAAACTTTCTCATTTGTGGCAGTACTAGGGTCTACCCAGCAACTTACCCAGTTTTGACAAGGACTCTCCCGCAGAGCTTTGTCCCCAGCCCACTTCTCATTTATTTGTTTTGAAACTGTCTCACTAAATTGCCAAGGCTGGCCTTGAACTTGCTGCATAGCCCAAGCTGACTTTGAGTTTATGAACATCCTGCTTTACCCACAGACTTTACTGGTTTGTGAAAATTGTTAAACACACTGATGGGTCCATTTGCTGTTCACTGTACACACTTAGGGCTCACTTGGGATTAGAGAAGCTGTCAGGAGTTCTACCCCTCTCCTTGCAGTCATTGATTGCAGCCTAGACTGATCAGTGTGTGTCGCTGTGTGTGTGTGTTGTGTGTGTGTGTGTGTGTGTGTGTGTGTGTGTGTAACTGTGCATGAGTAACAGTTATAATTAGAGAAGAAATCAAGAAGTTGGGAGAGAGTTGGGGAACTTGGTAGGAGTTGGAGGGAAGGGGGAGAAGTGGATATGAGGTAAATAGAATATTTAAGCATGAAATTCTCAAAAAAAATGTGTTTTATATAGTTACATGTATATATGTACATGTATTAAGAGCCTGGCATATGTCTCAAGGGTAGAGCATTTGTTTATTATGTACAAAGTTCTAGAATTGGTCTCCAGCAACATATATTTATATTACATATGTTTATATAATATATGTAATGAGTATATTTATATAATTCCTACTAATAGGCAGTCATTATACCAGCACCAGCAGCTATAGACAAGCAAGAATTACCATCTAGGACCTGAAGCCTAAGTGAAGAACTTGCTTGGGTGTTTGGGGGCCGGGTGGTGTGACAAAGAGCATCCGTGTCAACACAAAGTAAACTTTGTGACCTCAGATGCTTTTGAAGAGTCTTGTAAGGACACCCGGTCCAGACCAGAAAGGCTGGGAAAGACTTTGTGACTGAGCTGAGAAGGAAAGAACAAGTTGGGGTCTATGAGTTTCAGGGAAGGACAGTGAGGCTGAGAATATTGCAAAGCCCAGGAGCAAAAGAAAAGCCATCTTGCTGGAAAACAGTATCTCAGTACAGCTGCTCATCGTGTTTCTCATACAACTGCCTCCTCGCAACATTCTTGTCACACCCTTCCATGAAAGGTAAGAACAGCAAAGAGTGACAGGAGATTGTCCCCTCCTAAAAGTGATGCAGGCCAGGTGTGGTGGTAAATGCATGTAATCTCAGCACCCTCGAAGCTGAGGCAGGAGGATTATAAGCTTGATGCCAACCTGGACTATCAAGCAGGTTCCAGACCAGGCTGGGCAACATAATGAGACCCTGTTCCCACCCTGCAAAAAAAAATAGTCTTCCATTTTTCTTCAATCAGTCAGTCATATGGAAATGAAGTGACCATACCAGCCAAGCTATGACAAAAAGCAGGAGATGTTGTAAGCAGGAGGAAGGGAAATCAGGAAGGAAGAAGTGAGAATGTGCCAGTAGCAGCCATAGGCAACAAGAGGCACATACCCTCTTACCAGGGAAAATGGAGACAGAAGATCTGTGTTTTAGGGTTCCTGTTACTACAACAAACACCTGAGAATAATCAGCTCCCAGGCAGGGAGAGCCTTGTGCAGGCTCCTAGTTTAGAAGGGCATAGTCCACAGTCAGTGGCATAATTATCTTAGAGTCTGTGCTAAGACTGTACAGTTTGGCTGGGAGAGTACCATGATGGACTCTGCTACCCTACTGACCACCAGGAAGCAAACGTATGGGAAGCTGCTGAGGTGTACACATACCCTTCAAGGACACGAAGCCAATGATGTCATTTCTTCCGCCAAGTCCTTCCCCCAAAGGTCTCACCACCTCCCAGTGGCAGCAAGGCTGGAGGAATAAGCCTTCAGCACATGGGCTTTGGGGATATCCAGGTCCAAACTTCAGCACAAATTATCTGTAGGGAAAATTTACACTCTCTGAAGTTCTGCCACATAACTAGCTGCATCTCATTTTCCCGTGGATTCTATAAAGTAGTCAGGGTGGAGAGTTTGCTGTTGGAGATGCAGATAAAGAAAATGTGGCTCATGGGGTGTCATGGGTGAAGAAAAAATGCCCCCTCCCCTTGCCCCTTGCCACCTGTGGCAGAGAGCGAGCTGGCTCCAGAGCCACGAGATGAGAAGAAATGGTCCTGCCCCTCACCAGCTGCAGCAGGTGGGAGATGGGGCACAGCACCTCACCTGGGCAGTGCACTAGAGCTGATCTGTTGGCAGGGGAGCAGGGGAGCCAGGCCTGTGGGTGTGAGAACAGGAAAGCTACCCCTACCTCCTCCCTCATATGCCATGGGATGGCAAGAAATATGCCCTCCCAACTGACTCCTTGCCACAAGAAACAGGCAGGAGAGATGACCTCAGGGGCATGAGAACCAAAGAGCTGGACCTGCCCCTCACCAAGTGCAGAAATCTGGAGAGTGGGTCCTGCACCTCACCTGAGCAAAACAGCGGAGCTGGCCCTGGTGCTGTGAGTGTAGCACAGGTGAGCTGACCCGAGGGTGTGAGAGCCGGAGAACTGGCCCGGCTGCTTGCTGTCTGCTACACCGGGTGAGCTAGCTGGGTCAGTGCTGGCGAGCTCGCCTGGGTGGTGCCAATGAGGGAAAGCTGGCAAACTGACCAACCCAGCTACCATCCGGGCCCAGAACCAGGACTATGAGCTAGCCCACCCCAACACCCACCTCATCTAAGAACTGCTGGAGCATGTGAAGGGGCCGGACCTGCAAATGCAAAGCTGCCGGATCTCCATGACACAGGGCAGCATAAGGATATCCAAGAGGAGTCCCAGTGAGAGCCCAGTGTCTACGGTGCAGCAGAAGCCAGAGACCTCACCGGGCGGTGGTGGCGCACACCTTTAATCCCAGCAACTGGGAGGCAGAGCCAGGTGGATCTCTGTGAGTTCAAGGCCAGCCTGGTCTATAGAGCAAGATCCAGGACAGGCACCAAAACTACACAGAGAAATTCTATCTTGAAAAAAAAAAAACCAAAAGAAGAAAAAAGAAAAAAGAAACCAGAGACCTCGAACCAGACCAATAGCTCATTGCAGCGAATACTTACAAGTGAAGATATATGGACTCAATGGGCCACACTACAGCCTCCATGCCAAGATTTTTTTTTTTTTTAAATTTGTTTTCTTTTTGTTGTTTTGGTTTTTTGTTTGTTTTAGTTTTAAATGCTGTTTTGTGAGAAAGGTTGCAAGGGCAGAGGGCAGAAGTGACGGGCCAGGGAGAAGAGCAGGATTGGAATCCATGATGTGGAACCCGCAAAGAGTCAATAAAAAGTTTAGAGAGAGAGAATGTGGCTCAAGTCCCTAAGAGAATGGACCAAATTAACACAAACTCCAGTGGAGGGAGCACACATGTCCAGGAGCAGCTCCTTTCCGGGTCCTCACTGACAAAGAGTCACTCAGAAACCAAATGTGAAAAGAAAAAGGCTCCAAGTTTACAGGAGTAAATTAAGCACAAAATAAATTGAAATCATTAAACTTTCAGGGTTTTCTTTTTGGTTTTGGTTTTTGGGGTTTCTTTTTGTAAATGCATAAAATCGATGCTTTGGGGGTTATTGAACTTATGGAACTAAGATTTTGACACACAGTGACTAATGAAAGCCAACCAAACACTCAGCAGGTTGGGTTTCATTGTTCTAATGAGATTAGTTGGTGGGTTGGTGTTTGGCTTTGGGTTCTGGGTTTGGTAGAAGTGGATACTGCAGGGGTATTGTTTTTATTCACTAACGTGGCACCACCAGAAGCTAAGTTTCGAGTCTGTGTCTCATGAAAATATAACTTATGTGATATTTTAACAAAGTAATATTAACAAAGTAATAATTGGTAAGATTTATAGTGACAAAACTATAAAATAGCATTGGCAATCCTGCCTCATCTAGAAATAAAGGGTATACGAACTTTTGAGACACTCAGTTTAACCTTATATTAGTCTTCTTTTCAATCACTTCTTTTGTATATAACTGTGTGTGCATGAGTGCATGTGATGTGTGCGTGTGTGTGTGTGCGCGCGCGGCGGGGGTGGGGGGTGGGGGGTGTAAATGCATCCATCCATACATCTGTAAGCCAGAGGACCATGTTGTTTATCTTCGTCTGTTATCCTATCTTATTTTTGAGGTAAGTTCTCTCACTGCCTGGGGGCTCTGGGCTCTGCCTTGCCCCGCCCCACCCCGAGTGTGGGATTGTAACACTGCTGAGCCCAGCCTCTCCCATGCATCTGGCGTGGAGTCCAGGTCCCTATGCCCACACAGCAAGCACTTTCCCTCTGAGGCGTCACTGCAGCCCCGCGGCTGTTCCTTTATAAGCACTTCTCTCTTCAGAAATGATGAGTTCCGTGCTGTGAGACTCCCATCTCCACACTTCAGTTTTTTCATGATTTATAAAATGAATAGATTTGATTTTTATTCACAAAGGGGTAAGAGCGTTAAACATTTGTTTTAAATGTTTAGAGATCTTGATTTTCAGGGTTTGGAGACGTGGCTCATAGGTTAAGAGTCTGTACTGCTCTTGTAGAGGATCAGAATGCAGCTCCCAGTACTCATGTAGGAGAGAGGCTCACAACTGCCTAGAACTCCAGATCCGGGGATCCAATGCCATCATCTGACCCCTTCAGGCACCATCGCTCACAGACACACACACACACACACAACACACACACACACACAGAGAGAGAGAGAGAGAGAGACAGAGACAGAGAGAGACAGAGACAGAGACAGAGACAGAAAGAGACAGACAGAAAGACAGAAATAAAAATTAAATTTAAAAATGATTTTGACTTTAATTTTTGTTTTGTTTTGTTTTTTTGGTTTTTTTTGTTTTTTGTTTTTTGTTTTTCGAGACAGGGTTTCTTGTGTAGCTTTGCGCCTTTCCTGGAACTCACTTGGTAGCCCAGGCTGGCCTTGAACTCACAGAGATCCGCCTGGCTCTGCCTCCCGAGTGCTGGGATTAAAGGCGTGCGCCACCACCGCCCGGCAACTTTAATTTTTAATGTGATAGTTTAAAAAAAAAAGTAAATCCCCAGAGTCTGTTTTTTGTCTTTGCAGATGTAGACCTTGAACCCAGTACCATGTATGAGTACAGGGTTTCTGCATGGAACAACTTCGGGAGAGGATTCAGCCAATCTGTTAGAGCCAGCACAAAAGAAGATGTGCCTCAAGGAGTCGGGGCCCCTAGATGGGCCAGAACAGGCAACCCTGAAGATGCTATTTTCTTAAACTGGAAGAAGCCCAAACAGTCAAATGGTATTAAGCTACTTCAAAAATAGAATTACCTGGGGCTTATGCAGGGACGCTAGGCTCAGTCTGGGAGGAGGGGACTGGACCTGCCTGGACTGAGTCTACCAGGTCGATCTCAGTCCTCGGGGGAGGCTTTGCCCTGGAGGAGGTGGGAATGGGGGCTGGGCTGGGGGAAGGGGAGAGGGGCAGGAGGGGGAAGAACAAGGGAATCTGGGGCTGATATGTAGAACTAAATGGTATTGTAAAATAAAAGGAAAAAATAAGAAATTTTCCATAACTAAATTAAATAAATGTAGTCTAAATTTAAAAAAAATAAAATGTGAGTAAATTTAAAAAAAAATAGAATTACCTAACTATGCAAATTCCTAAAATATGTAGAATTACCTAACTTTGTGAATTCCTCCAATACGGAAAGGAGTGTACTATATATACTGGCATGCTATCTATTCAGTGGGAAATATTTACTGATAGAAAGAACCCTCTTGTGCCAGTTCATCTTTTTAAGCCAAAATAAATAATAATGCTAATAATAATCATTCAAAATCCCAAATCCTCACATATACCAGAGCTGCTTTCAAATAAGCAGAATATAGTTGAAGTCAAAATTGTTTCATTGTTGAAAGCAAATCTTCTAAATCATGAACAGAGATAAACACATAACATAACTCTGTCTGGAATCCATCTTCCCCCGGTAATAAAATTGAGAACTGCTTGGACATAGAAAGGTGTTGTATTTTAAAAGGCTACAATATCTCATTTCTTTAAAAATTTAATGTCAAGGCTGGTGGGACAGCTTGGCATACTCCACCATGCCTGACTACCTGAGTCCGGTCCCTGGGACCTGCATAGTAGAAGGAGAAAAATGACCCCATAAAGTTGTCCCCTGACCTTCACACACATACCTGTATGTAAACAAATAAATGTAATTGAAAAGTTCTCTGACATACATGTTTGAAAACAGTTCATGTGTGTGGCATGACACATACCCTGCATTTTTTGCCTTCCAGGTCCTATTACTCAGTACATTCTTCTTCGAGATGGAAGGGAGCGATTTCGGGGAACATCGCTGAGTTTCACGGACACGGAGGGGATTCAGCCACTCCAGGAATATTCGTACCAGCTGAAAGCTTGCACGGCTTCTGGCTGTGCAGTCAGCAGCAAGGTGAGAGGAACTCACCTACCTGTGGGAAGAAGAGTCCAGGGTGAGGGCTGAGTGAGCATCCTGGGTGTGATTTTTCCCAAGGCCAGAAAACCGTGTCTCCCTCAAAGTGGGATTGAGGAGAGTGTCCCCTTCGTTGGATGTTGATGCTGAAAGGGGAGATTCCTGTGACAGATATTTAACCAGATAGCAGTGTTTTATTAGGAACAGCAAACTCTTGAGCCAATGTCAATGACTCCTTCACATCCCTCTCTCATTACTTATTTCTGGGTATTTGTTGTGGTTGGCTGGGATTTTTCCCCAGCCAGACTCATGATGTGGGTTGGTATCAATACAAGAAAACAGTTAGTGCTCAATAAATGTTAATGTCAGGGCTAGGTCTTTAAATTTGAAGCACATGGAGTTGATCTGACACTGGAAGAAGATGGCGGGGGGAGGCCCATTCCAATTTTGAAAGAAACCAAGAGCTAATGTTGAGTGGTAGTGGTTGGTACCTTTGAGAGGTGCTGAGTCACAAGGAATCCACACTGGATCCTGTTCACAGAAACAGATGCCCTTCTTTCTCGACAAAAGAGTACGTCATCACATTCCCAGGACCAGGCGATCACCATGATGCAGGTTATCCTGAGGCCACCTCTCATGTTCTGTTGCTGGGACACAAGCCCGGGTACCTCCCTCTTCCAGCAGTGTGCCTCACCCCCTGTGCAGCCATCCAGTCTTACACTTCTCAGCTTCCAGAACGTTGACGTAAAAATAGAAAACTCTTCTCTTCAGGTGTTTCTCAGCCGTAGGTACTCTGTTATAGTGGCGTAACATGGAATGGGCCAGTGGTATTCTACAAAGCCATCAAATGTCAAAAATTACTCATCAGTTAATTAAATTTGCACCTAAATATCATACCTTCAAATTTTGCCCACTCTTAAAAACCAGAAATGGATGAGGCTGCCATGCAAATAAGTGACCCCAACACTTCAGCAGAAGTCTTGGGAAGGAATAATAAAGGCCTAGATTCAGGCACTGGGTCCAGAATGAGAGGCTGGGAGTGTGTCTCCGTTGGTAGAGTGCTCACCTAGGATGCACAAAGCCCTGAGTTCAGTCCCCAGCACTGTATAAGCCAGGTGTGTGCTGCAATTTCATCATCCTGAGGTGTGTGCAGGAGAATCAGGAGTTCGAGGTCATGTTCAGCTATAGTAAGTTTGAGGTCAGCCTGGGCTAGAAAACACTATCCTAAAATAAAAGACGGTTACAGAAGAATGCAGGTGATAGAATCTGCAGACTTTGGTGTCATCTCTGTACAGAATATGCAGCTGTGTCCAACCTGCAGCCCTTGTTCATATGCACCCCTGGGATTGCTGTGACTGAGCCCCATTGCTCAATTGTAAACTACTTAAAACATTATGAGCTTTTGGGCATTTTTAAAAAATTTGATTCTGCAGTTCTTAAGCGTAAACTTTGTAGATGACAGGGTTGTGTCTCGATGGCAAAAGGCCAGACACCCAGAAAAGAAGAAAGTAAAGTGTTGTATGTCTTTTAAGGTACGCATTTTCAGCTGTTTGTAGGTGGTGTTGCTATGGTGCAAGCAGAAAAAAAGATGTTAAAATGATAGGATTATCTTCAAGTGTCTCGAAACCAAAGAGCAGGGTGATAGAAGCAGATAGCACTGGTCATTTTAAATGGAAAAAAAAATTGTCTAGTTGGATGCTAGACCAGGAGCTGGGCTTGCTAGAAAAATCTATCTGAGAAATTAAAGCAATGGGTTTAGATGTGATCATGAAGGGCGCCAGAGAGAAACAAAAGCAGAATACCACTGGTGATGAGTGATGGAGACTGCTATAGAATGGAGAAGAAAGAAAACGCCTCAGAGGAGACTGAGAGGAAACAACGAATTAAGGAAGAAAATGAATCAAGGGCCATTTCACATAGACCAGCAATGTGGGAAGCTGCCTGGGAGACTCGCCGGCAGACAATGCTTCTAATGCTCTTCACCTGACTGAAACTTCAGGAGAGTGGGGCCCACACGCTGTGGCAGGAGCCACACAACACAGAGCCCCAGTGAGGACTGAGCCCGCCGCCATGCTGACAGATGGTAGCTGTTTGGACCAACCAAAAGCTAGTCTGAACGGTCCTTGGACAATTCTATAGTTTGTGTGTAACAGGGCCTGGGCCGATCAGATGCCAGAACAATTGGTTAAAACGTGAAATCAGGTTTATCCTGTGTGTGTGTGGGGGGGGGGGGGCGGCATCTTCCCAACAGGAAATTGTATCCAGAACCGTGTTTTGACACCACTGACTCGGTGACTGGCTGGTTTTTCTTCTCACTTGGTTTTCTTTCTAGAATATCAGCATAGACAGGATACTGTTGTCCTGGGAAGAATACGGGGGAGTCCGCCCGTTATGCTGCTTAAAGCATGCTCTGTGCTAGCAAGTTCAGACGTAGCTTTTGCTCCATATTTACTGATGCTTAACTTTGCAAAATCAGGCTGTTAAAATGCAAAGACACTGATGGGCCATATGGGCGAGAGTTCTCCAGGCAGACAGTCTGCCAGGCGGGCTTGCACTTGTTTAAACTGAGGGCCGCACTCTGCCTTCAAAATTGTTGTCGGACCTGTTGTGATAAATAGTAGTTGGAGACTTATGTAATGTATTCAAGGTCAGATTTCATTGTTTAAATAGGATGAGAGGGAAAGAATGGGGGCGGGGGGACCTCCTTCTCCCAGCCTTTGCTAATGATATGCCACACCAGACGGCAAAGCTCTAAAACAAAAGCGACATTTTCATTGATCAGGATTCCTAGTGGACAATGACAATAAATTGCTGTTTAATTTCCACACTCGCAGGTCGTCGCTGCTCCCACCCGAGGAATCCCTGAGAGTATCTCACCACCAAACATCACAGCCCGGGGACCAGAGACACTGCACCTCAGCTGGAGTGTCCCTGAGAAAACGAAAGATGTCATTAAGGAGTACCAGCTCTGGCTGGGTGGGCGAGGGCTCATCTACACAGACACAAGTGACAGGCGGCAGCATACGGTCACAGGTGACAAAACGGGAAGTCTCCTGGAGGAGGCTGTCATGGCGCTGGGGTTGGGGGGAGCCTCCCAGGGGTGTGTGTGTTTGATATATGAGGTCACTTCGAAAGGACACGTTCTCCTGACATATGGTCAGGTCCTACTTAATCCATGCTAATCGAAGAGCCCACACTGGCAGCAATAAGCCATGGCAGCAGAGAACTTCAGAAATCATTTATATTTGGCTTTGATACGCAGTGTGGAGAGAGGGGGCTGGTGTCAGTGTTAACTTCTTTTTTTTCAAACAAACAGTACGATGCATTCTCATTCCCCGGGGATACATTCCCAGGTAATAGGGCTAGGATAGCCAAGTCAGAATTGAAAGGTGGAAGAAGAAAAGCAGAGAGAGGCTGCCAGTGAGCTCCAGAGTGGATAGCTAATACTCCCTCGTTGGCAGTGACAGCTTGGGACTTCTTGTCGTTATTATTTCTGTTCATTAATAGCGACTGTATTAGTTCGATTATGTATAACATTGTCATCATTATTACAGCAGTGTAGTGCAGGAGCAGAGGGTTGGGTCAACCCTCACAGTGACTGTAATAACAATTAACATGGGTAGCTTGAATATTTCTTTGGAAGAGAACATGTATTTCTGACTTTGTCTTCTTATCACCTCGTTCAGTTTGATCATAGGCGTCACACACCCCGGGAGTTTAATATTTGGTGTTTGCCCTTTCTTTTTTCCTCTTTTGCTTCCATCACTAGCAAATGCAGGCTGCAGACAGGGGCCTGAGCTACCTGTTCAGTGCTGCGTTGCTAAGACCTAAATCCACCCTCAGCATGCCAAGAGGGCACAGGTGATTCTTAGCTCTGTTTTATTGGAAAAAAAAAATACTCTGGGAGACAGTCATTTAGCTCCTTATCGGGGTCCGGTGAGTCAAACACATCTGGAAGTTTAGATTCTGAGACCACGATTTTACAAACTGTCATTATTTCTCCACTTCTTTCTAAGACTTCCCAAAATAATGACCTCCTCCTGCTGGGCTCTGTGTTTTCAAAGAGTATTAGTCACACAGATAACAAAACTCACAGGAAAGCACAGAAATGTCTAGAAAGATATGCCTGGGTTTTCAGAAGTCCAAATTTATGCTGCACAGGTGGAAAAGTAACTCCATGGCATTTTACTCCTAAGTTCTGTGATTTCTGCCATGCAAGCAAGCATTGATTGAGAGGATCACTGGTGTTTTTCCATGAGTCCCGTGAGTGGAAGACACTTAGTACATGCTTGCACACCTGCACACCTGCACACCGACCACCTGGAGATCATGTGCTGACCTAGTGGTAGCATAGATAGGGGATGCTTTCATCAGCTCAAAGGCTCATGCTGGTTTCTTATATCTTATTTCACTCAAAATTGACATGCATTGTTTTATGTAATAGAACCTCACCTTTCTTCATGTCTTTACCATCTTAAAGAAGAGTTGCATTGTAATTCATTTACTTCTCACCATATCCCTGTAAGTAAGGAAGGTTTGTAGCATCCATGCTTAAAGGGTGAAGAAAACTCACCCACTCAGGATGTCCACGGCATTTACTAGCTCCATCTGTAAAGGAGTCAGAATGACTCATGATCTCTCTCTCTCTCTCTCTCTCTCTCTCTCTCTCTCTCTCTCTCTCTCTCTCTCTCTCTGTGTGTGTTGTGTGTGTGTGTGTGTGTGTGTGTGTGTGTGTGTGTGTGTGTGTGTGCACCTACCACTAGCCAATGGTTATGGTCTTGATAATATATAAAACTTGTACAAATAAGATTGTGAGGGCTAGGGAGATGATTCAGAGGGTAAAGTGTGTGTCTGCTGTGCAAGTTTCCACATTAAAAAAACAGCCAGTTACTGAGGTGGCACACATCTGTAATTCTAACACTGTGAGGGGAGAGGAAGTAGCAGAGACAGGAGAATTCTGGAGCTCACTGACCAGCCAATGTAGCCCAAAAAATAAGCACCAGGTTCAGTGAGAGACCCTGTCTCAAAAAATAAAGTGGAGAGCAATCAAGAAAGACACTTCATGTTGACCTCTGACCTCCACAAACACCGGCACTGGCAAACACTACAGACACAAACATACACACACACACACACACACACACACACACACACACACACACACACACTCCTCACAGACAAAAATTAATATATCAGTTTCCAGCCAGGCAGGAAAACTCTAGCTACAATCACTGGCTCTAGGTGCTCTTGGCAGTAGAGAACGCTGACCAGTAAAAGGATGGTGGTTAGGCCAGTGCAGGGTACAGGGCTGGTGATATAGAGGACTTGGGTGGACAATGGCATCATAACTGAATGTGAATTAAAATTCTAAAAGTCAGCTATAGCCACCTGAAGCCATGTACCCGTTCATACTGGTTTCACAGTTAACTGAGAGGCAAGGCTGGAGCGTTGTGGCTCAATGGTGTCTATCTTCGTCAGTAGCCTGGCTTTGTATTGTTGCCAGCTGTACTGGTTCGCATGGGAGACTGGCTTTGAAATCTCAGCAAACCAAATTCAGTGATAGTGGACAAACCCACAGGATGGATGGCCTCATTAATTATGAAATAATTTCAAAGTTCTCTCTTTAAATCCCTTCGCTCCACCGATTCTTCCTTTCATGGTCATTCTTAATCAATATTTTCATGTCATAGAGAAATTTATACACACATATTGGTGCCAGAAGTCCTTGCATTAGAATCAATATTTTAAAGTTTTCCTATGTAAGTTAAACTTTTACAAATGTCATAAAGTGAAAATAATCCTTCTTTATATTTCTTTTATTACTTTTTGAGGTTTTCCTACACGGTGCTATATTTACATCATTTATTTATACCTCACCCTCTGCCCCCTCTAACTCTTCCCACATCCCCCAAACACTCCTATATTTATCTTTAATTTTTACTGTTACATATATATGAATACAACCCGCTGAATTCATTATTGTTACTCAGATATGTATGTGTTTAGGGCTGACCCCTTGGGACTGGATGTGTGTGTGGAGGGGGGAGTCCTCCCTAGGGAGGACTGAGTCTCTGTCTTCCAGCAGCCATTAATTGCCTGCAGCTCTTCATCTAGGGGTGGGGGCTTGTAGGATTTCCCCCACCCACACTGGGAAGTCAGTGAGTGGTCCACTGGTGTTGTCATTGTGCTGGTCTTGCTTAGGTAACCATACTACTGAGACTTTTCTGGGCATAGATTCTCTGTTGTATGTCAAATACACTATCTCACAGCAGACGTTCTGGCCGTTTGGCTCTTACGGTCTTTCTGTTCTCTTTTGCCATGTTCCCTGGCACTGAGTGCAGGGCTTGAGTTAGAGATATATCTAATGGGGTGATGCACCCACAGTCAGTTCTCTGCATCTGGACTAGGTTGCTGTGATAGTCTCCAAAGTCATTTGGTCCATCCATCCATCCTAAATGCAGCCAGAGAATCTCACACTTGGGCAAGAGAGCCCTAAGGAGAGTGGGTCCAAAGCTTGCTAAACACAGTTTATAAGGAACAGGAGTGATGCTAGGCACAAACATCTCTAAACTCAGGATCTCCACAGTGTGGTGTGCTTTCTCCGTCAGAGAACACCAGGTCCATGGTCAGCTGACTGACCAAATGCAGGACAGAAGCATTTGTGATGTGATGGGTGTTTCACTAAGTTCATGGAATAAAGGAAGGTAATGGAATTTGCTTCCTAGACTATCTCAGATGTTTGTTGAAGGGCTGCCTGAGATGCTTGAAATGCATATTTAGATTTCTCTTCATTTCCAAACCCTGGTATTCCCTAAGCAACAGAGCCCTAATGAAGTTGTAGCATTAGCCTTCCTGGAGCCTGAAGGATCTCAGTCCGGGGGATGGCAAGAGGGACCACTAGCACCTTGCCACAGCCATGTTGTCTCCATGCTTACTTTTAATTACCTCGAAGCCTCTGAAACATGATCCCGTAAATGCTTTGTGGGAATAGTGGCAAAGGCCCTCATCACTCGCAACCCATAAATTGCTTATAATCCTCTAAAGATGTTTTTTAAAAAAAGCATTAAGTAATTGAAGACAGGAAGTCCTCAGTTAATTATTTAGAGGTGTTATCAATGCTTTAAGTAAACTGCGCAATGTCTGCTATCTCCCCACACCGAGACCCGTGGGACCCAGGAGACAGCAGCTCCCTGCAGCTCATATTCACTAATGCAAACAGCACATGGAAGCTCATCAATAGAGACCTTCCCAGGTCACCTATGACTAAATCCATCTTCTGTTCTGTCCTACACACAGCATGTGGATGGCAGTTCTGGGCTCCACAGCCAGCCTGTGTTGTAGGGATAGAGAGAAGGATGGGAGGATTACCTCAGTGGCTGAGTCCACTGAGGAAAGTGAATGAATGAATGAATGAATGAATGAATGAATGAATGAATGAACAAATGAATGGCATCTGGGAAGGACTGTGTGTCTCTGAACTCTGGGTAAGCTGTTGCCAGATGAATTACTTAGGGGCTGTTCATCATTGCATTGCAGTCAGAAGGTGCATCCAGCCATTAAAATAGTGAACTGAAGTCAGTTTGCTCTCTCTCATTCACTTCGAAGTTATTGAAAGCCCTTTATGCTAAATAACACAAACCCTAACAATTCTATTTACAGTAGAAAGTTGAGTATTAGCATTATGCTGATGCCAATATTATACAAATCACGTTTGAAAACGAGAAAATGCAGTTTGAACATCAATATGACCAAATGTGGAAAATCTTTGTGAAGGGTTTACCTTTAGATAAGTCCATTGTGTGGTGACAAACTATCTTTATTGTCATGGTATTTATAACGTTTTATTGAGCTGGGAGATTAAGATAAAGTGTTTGCTTCACAAGCATAAGGACCTGAGTTTGAATCCCCAGAGCACACATCAAGCTGCACATGGTAGCTGTATCTGTCTATAACCCCAGGACTCCTACAGCACTGTATAGAGACAGGAGAATCCTGGGAAACGCAGGCCAGCTAGCCTGGTGGTGCACAGCAGTGAACAGTAAGAGACCCTGCCTCAAACAAGGTCAAAGGTGAGGCGTGATACCTGAGGTTGTCTTTTGACCTCCACATATGTGTTGTTGCCACACACACAGGTACACACACACACACACACACACACACACACACACACACACACACAGTGCCAGGGGCAGGAGTCAAATAACATTTTTCCTTGTTTATGCCTCAACTAGTAGGTAATCTTAAGGAAAAAGAGAATAGTTTCCTGTTACCTGTTTGTCCTGTGTTCATAGCCATTGACATTTTTAAACTATTCCTTTATTCATGTATGTAGCCCAAGCTGGCTTCAAAATTGCTACATAACCAAGGAAGAGTTAAGACTTGTGATCCTCCTGCCTACCTCCTCAGTGCTGGGATGACATGTGCCCCACCAGGCCAAGCAAGTACTCAAGAGCTACATCCACAGCCCCCGAAAATGTTTCTTTAATAAGTAAATATTGAATAGGACACTACGATGCATAAAAGCTTATATCTGTTTTGATTGTAGGTTAAAGTCCCACTGCCAAGTGCATCTAACTCTAAGGCAGGAGAGGTCACATAGTCTGCAAGTCCCGTTACAGAGTGAAAATTCAGGCCCCTTTGTTCAACACTGTTGAGAGTTTATAGACAGTAAGAGCCTAGGAGTAAGTGAAGGGCAGGCTCAGGAGCCTGGGTCTCTGAGCAAGGTACCCCACACCACAGAGCCACCATCGAGAGGCATCCAGTGCTGCAGACCGACAGACACAGAGACAAAGAAACTTGGGCGGCAACGAGTGTGTCCTCAGAGCTGCGAGCAGCCCTCCTGTCCTGAAGTCATTGTAGCGCCATAGTTGTCTTTCCCATGTGCCACGCAACCACCAGTCAGGGAGTGGTAGACCTGTGAAAATAAACATAAAGACTGACTTTATTTCCAGTTTTCCAATGCTGAGGAAAACGTCCTTGGTAACTACTTTTTAAAATCGTAGCATCAACTACTCCTTTTCTCTTCTTTTATGCCTGCTAGTGGCTGTAGTATTAAGCCCAAAGAACTGTAGTCAAGAACTGTCTAGATGCTAATTTCTAAGGAATATAACTCTTCTTCCCAAATCCCAAGTATTCCAAGGTCCACTGCCTAAGAGACCACTAATTCATTATGTTTTGTCTCGGTGACTCTAGCTAGCCCTTATTCTCCATGTTGTTTATGTTTTTGTGTCTGAACATAATCAAAATTTGAAACCCTGTTTCAATAAAGACAGAGATCTGGGGCTACAGCTCTGAGTTATAGAACCTGGAGCAGCATGCTAGCAGCCCTGGGCTCAATCCTTAGTATCACAAAACATAAATCAACTATACAGACTGTGATCTTCCAACAAATGTATACATTACACAATGCTTACATCAAAGTAAGCATTATCAGCCTCATTACCTGTCTGCTTAGACACCAATTCAGTGTGGTGTGAACCTTCCAAACTCTTTCTTCAAGATTTTTAGTTGTTGTTGTTTTTGATCTTCCTTTTTTTGCTTTTGTTTTTGAGACAAATATCTTTCTATGTAGCCCTGGCTGGCCAGGAACTAGCTATCTAGACCAGGCTGGCCTCACAGACATCTCACTAGACTTACCTCCTTAGTGCTGGGATCAAAGGTGTGAGCCAACATGCTCGACCAAGCTTTTCTGAAATATGTTGGCATCGTTGTTATCTGGAGTCACTCTATGCCAGAATTCCTCCTAACTCATCTGGTCACCATAGATGACCCTTGAGAAAGGCACCCCCACATAAGGCCATTTGGAAATTTCTTAGAAAATAACAGGAACCGTTACAGCATCATTGGTTGGATGCTTTAGAGCAGTGATTTCTATCTGAAGACACAATGAAGAAAATGCCTTTTCCTGCCAATGTATCTGGAGATTAAAAACCAGAAGCCAGCTGTTCCTTCTAGAGTATATCACAAATGTAACTGACATTGACATAGGTTTCCTTTGCCAAATCATATTTTTATGAACCATCAGTGGGTTTTTTTTTTCCAGTCTCTTTTTGACGCATATTACTCTTGAAAGTAATGTTAGTGGGAAGTGTGATTGTAATGAGTTTGGTTATATGATGCCCCTTTCCTTTCAAAGAGAACATGATTCCCTGTAGGGAAATTCGTGGAATTATTCGCCGCCATCATCTCTGCTATTCTGAGCTGTTAAATGCCTGCTTTGTCTCCCTGCGCTTGCCTTTCTCCGCTCTGTGACGCTATTTCTCACTCTTCTCATTCGATATTGGTTACTTGAATGATGTTTTCTTTTCTCCCTCTTCTCTTCGACTTCAGGATTAAGTTACAGTCGGAATGGTTCCTTTGAGACGTCTCTTTAGTTCCCTCTTCTCGTCCTGATCAATTCATGAGGAGTTTTCAATTGGTGTGCCCTTTTCACTGCCTGTTGCTAATATTTCACATATATATCTCAGTTTAAGGACTACCGATAGGGGCTCACTTAAAATGACAGCAAATCCTATTGAAATGTGGAGATTTTATTGAGTTCTACTGAGCCATTGATAGGAAAGGTCACTGGGTACATGTAAATCACCCATGCCTGGTGGAAGCTTATGCTTCATTGTAGGCTGTTTAAAATAGCCCTCTTAATGTACAAAAAATACAAGATTTAAAACTTATTAAGGATGATGCATTTAGACATCATTTGTCTTTGATTCATCTGTAGCTAAAGCTGTCAGTTAACCAATCATAACTGCAGCTTCAAGTGTGAAAACTAAGGCACCTAGGGGACAAACACCTTGACTCTGTCCATGGTTGATAGCTTGGTAACTGTCAGAACCCAAATGGTCTACCTGGAGTCTCTGGGCTTCTAACAGCCATGCTCTCCTGCCTGTGCACATGACTTGTGATAATACTCAACATGAAAAGATTGAAATATATATTCCACTTGGGGGTTTTGTACAACTGGAGCTTTCTCGGGGATTTGAGCTACCTAAGTCATCGTCCTCCTGATAGCACTAGGGTGTTTGACTCAGTTGCTGCAATCTACCTTATTCACCCCAGCTATTCAAGGTGCGACATTAGCGTCACCCTTTCTGACATCTGTGACCCTGTGCCGCTCCCCCCACCTCTCTGGTTATACACTATCTGTGAAATGAGAAGACAGTAGCAGACATTAAAGGAGCCTTGATTCTGTTAACACCCGTGGGAGTCACAGAAAGGCGTATGCTTAATGAGCACTAGTATTCTAGTGATGCCATTTACAATTGTTATTGTGTGTGTGTATGTGTGTGCATGCATGTGGGCACACCCATGCCTTAATGTGTGCATGGAAACCAGAGGATAACCCTTAGGATCAGCTCTCTCCCTCCACCATGGGTCCTGGCCATCAAACTCTGGTCATTAGGCTTGGCGGGAAGCACCTGCCCCAGCTTCCACTGGCGCTAGTCACATAATTTCATAACAAATTCCCTTGATTATGACCGCAATCCCTCTAAAGTTTATGTCTGATGTAGAGGTTAGTCAAGAGAGAAGTAAACGTGGAGGAACCACTGGGAACAACTCTGAGGTCTGTCTTCTCTTCTGTTTGAACTTCAGCCATTCAACATAGTTCTTTCATTTGAAGAGGAGCTCAGATGCATACCACCAGAATACTGGCCAACATACTCCGTCTAAAGGAGCTGTTGCAATGTTTTCTGCCATCCTTCTGTGTGGTGTTGTTTAATCGTCAGAGGGAGAGGCCATCACTGGTGGTGAACTTGAATTCCTCTAGCTGTGGGCTTTCTGTGCTACAAGAACTTAGTACTTGGTAATGGAGCTTGGGTTAGCCCTAGCTCTGATCTGGCCAGCTCCTACATTCTCTGCTTTGAACTTCAGCTTTGCTGTCTATGAAGTGGGACTAATGGCTCCTATGTGGGGGATATTCAGAGGAAAACTCTTCATACACATAATAGATTATCCACGTTTTTAAATCTCTCCTCCATAAGTTGCTAGCTCATCATACGGGAGGAGGGAGTAACAGCTGCTATGGCACCCATGTGTAACATGTGGTCTCACATATAGCATGCCCCTGTACAGAGATAAATAACATCAGTCAATTTTAAAACTTGTAGTCTTCTTCAGTCTCTCAAGCAAACACACTTAATAAGTGGATATTTACTGGCTCACGAAAGTGAAACTTTGCATGCTGAATTTAGGTGTGATTCATCCCAGACTACCAAATAATGCTTTCAGGATACTGAAGGTCTTTATTTCTGAGCTCAGTTCTCTCTCCAACCTCCATACAGAGGGGATGGAAGTCCTAGCACCTAACACAGAAGTCATGATGTCACACACACAATTCTGAGCTGCAAACATGATAGGACAGTATGGAAGTCTGTCTGTGCCTGAGTAGTTCTTCTGTCTACTTCTCAGTTCATGTGAGTGCTGATGCTGCACAAAAGACTGCTTTATATAAGGAAAGGCAGAGGTTTTCTGATAAAAGAGTCTAGAGTGGGCCCTGTGAAGTTGTATGGCATCTGGCAGTTGACAGTGGAAACAAACCTGTGTGATTCTTCCACTTAATTCACACAACCCTTTACGTATTCCCACACTTCTAGGGTAGACCCAAACTACTGAGGACAAACTGCTCAGGAATTAGAGAGACTGTGACCACCATCCTCTGTGGCTTCTCCTGTGGCCCTGACCTGCATCCCACCTCTTCTGGTCCTTCAGTCAGTCTTCCATTCACCTTGGGGACTCTCATCTGCAAACAGTTCAGTGACTTTGCTTTAAACCTTGATGCCAGGCACAGTGGCACATGCCTTTAATCCCAGGACTCAGGAGGCAGAGATAGGTGGAACTCCTTGAGTTCAAGACCAGCCTGGCCTGCAAAGTGAGTTCCAAGACAACCAAGGCTACACAGAGAACCCTTTCTCAAAAAGCAATAATAATAATAATAATAATAATAAATCTTGAAAATCTACAAATATCACAAGACCCTTTATGTGTACCAAATCTTACTATTATTTTATTTTGTTTATTTTAATGTGTAATTATTTATACAATAATGATGCCTAGTGTGATATTTCAGTTCTTGCCTATAGTGTACAATGACTGCATCTGTCCTCTTTTATCCACTCCCACTGCATTTCAACTTCAAATAATGACTATTTTATAATTAGGAAACTGGTTTATTATTTACATGTGTGAAAAGTAACATGCAGTATTCCTATACCTGGCTTATTTCACATAACATGATGTTTTCTAGTTCCATCTATTTTTGTTTCAAATACAAGGGTATTCTTCTTCTTCATGACTGAGTAACATTCCATTGTATTAGGTAAACATATTTCCTTTATCAATTCACTCACTGCAAACACAGATGGATCTTCCACATACTGAATTTATACTCTGTGTGTGTGTGTGTGTCTGTCTGTCTCTCTCTCTCTCTCTCTCTCTCTCTCTCTCGCTTCTCTCTCTCTCTCTCTTTGTGTGTGTGTGTGTGTGTGTGTGTGTGTGTGTGTGTGTGTGTGTGTGTTTGGCATGTATATACCCAGTTATGGGATAGTTGGATCATATGATTGATCAGTCTGTTTTCTCCATAGTGATAGCAATTATGTACATTCCTAACATCAGCATATGGACATTCCTTTGTCTCTACATCTCACCAGTATTTTCTATTTTCTCATTTCTTATAATAGCCATTCTGACTAGAGTAGTATGCTCCAACTCTTTTGATTTGTATGTCCATGATAGATAATGATGCTGAGCATTTTTCCAGTTGGCCATTTGTATTTCTTTGGAATTGTTTCCACTTAAATCATTTGCCCAGTTTAATTGGATTGCTTAGTTTTCATTGTTCATGTTTAGCTCCTCATACGCTCTGGATAGTGAGCCCTCAGGAGATGAAGGGTTAGCAGGTGTTTTCTCCCACCTGAACATTCTCTTCATGTTCCTGACTGCTTTCTGGGCTGTGCGGAAGCTTTTCAGTCTAATGAGGCCGAGGCTCTGTCTGCCTACAATGGCTTTTGTTCCCTGTGCTTTGGGGTTATAGCCAGAGCATTGTCATCCACACCAACATGCTGAAGCATCTCCCCTGTGTTTTTCTCTAGGAGCTTCTGAGTTTGGGGTCTCACATTTTTGATCCACATCGTAGATTTTGTGAACTCAACACAAGCTTAGACACACCCAGGAGGAGGACTCTCAATTGAGGAACTGCCTCCATCAGATTGGCTTGTGGTCATGTCTCTGGAATTTTTTCCTGATTGCTCATTGGTGGGAGTATTGAAAATCTCAGACTTCTGTGGGTGGAGCCTACTCTGGACAGGTTGCCCCTGGGCTGTGTAAGAAAGGTAGCTGAGTGAGCTACAGGGAGCAAGCAAGCAAGCAGCATTCCCCCATGGCCTCTGCTGCAGTTCCTGCCTCCAGGCTCCTGCTGAGGTCCTTCCCAGGCCTCTTCTGATGGTAAACTCTAACCTGTAAGACATGATAAACCTTCGCCTGATAACTGTCATCACAGAAGCAAAGAACGAACAGCATTGCATGATCGTCTCCAGGTAAGATACTGGAGTCAGGTTTCAATACTCCGAATACCCCAGTTTCCCCAGAACCACTTATTAATAACATTGATTCATGGGGCCATTTTGTGGACTTGCTGTATTAGAAAGACATGTCAGTTTCTTGTCCACAGCCATGGGTTTTCCCCTAACCTCCATGTTACAAATACCCTGTTCATCTCATCAGATTTGACATAGCTCTCTGATGATGTCTTTTCTCTTCTAATAGCCTTCCTAAACTTGTCTTTAGCACCTGCTGCTCACAGGGAACCAGAAGAGCCAGAACACAAGAGGTCAAATAGGATGGGGCTATCACTTTTTTCTTTCTGAGATTTTTCTGGGAAAACACTCTTGAAAGATAAACATGCCAACAAATACCTCTTGACTTTTTAAAAAAGATGTATTTGATTTTTAAATGTGTGTATCTGTGTGCTTGCATGGAGGTGCCCAGGGAGGCCAGAGATCTCTGATGCCCTTGGAGCTGGAGTTGCAGGCAGTTGTGAGTCGTTCACCGTGGGGGCTGCGACTAGAACTGGAAGAGCAGAAGTGCTTGGAACTTTCTATCCTTCACTCAGCCCTACCTGTTTCATCTGTGTCCTTCTACACTTGCACCTAAAAAAAACACAGAAAACTTTAATACTCAAAAATTACATTTATATCATTATTATTTAACACTTTACAAAACAAGGAGAATATCAAAAATTAAAAAAAAAAAAAAGCAAAGTAGATGCTGTAGGCAGAAATGCTTGTGGAACCATGAGAAAGGTCCTGTTTGGTGGGGTCATACTTGTGATGAGCATCACATCTCATAGCCCTTACCCTGGCCATGTTTGTTCATGGAGCTGTTCTCTAAGCTAGCAAAAAGTTATCACTGGACTCATAAAACAGGCATGGGGTGGGTGGAGTGCAGAAGCCATCCAAAGATGTCCTCTCTATTTGCAGAGAACATGCACTCTAACAAGGAAAGACAGCGGTACAGTTGAAACAGTGTTTCAGAAGTGGGGTAGAAAGGCTGGCACTGCTGGCTGAACCAGCTTGCCCTTGCGACCTCTGGCTTTCACTCTTGGATGTCCCTTTCCATTTTCTCTGAGTTCTTAGGTTTTATTAGCTTAGCATCTTCCTATAAGCTTTTATCAAAGCTATATGATTTGGGGACGGCTTAGATCTTTAGTCATATTGCCTCGTCTAAAAATCAGGTAAATATCAAAATTATGTAAATCCTCCCTAGCAACCAAATGGAAGATTACAATCAAATAAGTACCTGGATCTTATCGCTGGGTCCATAAGGAGACACAAAAGGCCCAGAGGCTGGATGTCAAGCAGCTCCGGCTTCCTCAGGCCGCTGCTCCTCGGAGAACCCAGACCAGCACTCCAGTCCTGAACAATCTGAGGGCTGACTCCTCCATTCACTCAGCAAGCATCTACTGTGTGCCATCACCATTGGCAGGATAGACTCACAGGTGAAGTGGGGTCCTGGCTCTTTTGGCAATTGTGCCATAGCAAGAAAGGCAAGAAAAAGACGCCTAGAGCACCAAAGATACAGAACGCTGTGCAAGGAAAGAACTATTTCAGGAGATGAAAGGGACTGGTGTATTATTTAGAGTAGTGGAAATCTGTAAAGAAAAAAATACAGAACGCGAGCAATCTGCATGAAGTGACAGGATAAGGTGGGAACAAATCTGCAGGAAGAATCATGCCCCCAGGTATAAAATGTGTAAGCATGCAGCTGGAAGGGTGTGGAAAGCCCACATACTAACCACAGAGTAGGCGCCGTAAATCAGCCTGCGATCTGACTGTTGACAAAGCACTAGTCTCCTATTTTTTTTTTTTTTTTGAGAACGCTTTGGTATTGTTTGAATTTTCTCAAGAATCGAAGAAAGACCTTGTAAGCCTCAATATACTTCTTGTTGAGTGCTGCAGAGCCTTAATGTTACTCCTGCTGATATAAAATACTACCTGGCATCCCATTTCATCTTCTCATATAAGCTACATGCTATAGTGATTCCCCATTTTACAGATCAGTAGACCAAGGCAAAGAGAAGCTAGGTAACTTGGCCAAGGTCATCAGCCACAGAGCAGTGACATATAACCATGGACAACTTCTGTCATAAATAGATCAAGCCATTCTTTGTTCCCTCTGAGGCCTTGCTGGGGAACTGCTGAGCCGTGTTCCTTTATAAATGCAGTGGAAGGTAAATAAGGGCTACGCCCTCACTGAAATCTCCTCAATCTGTGTGTCAAGACAAAAGCAGTGCGTCCAGCAGAAGAACAATGTGCCCCACGAATACCCCTGGGGAAAGCGTGCAGCGGGTTTTGTTTGTTTGTTTGTTTGTTTTTCTTAAAAGTGTAAGCTGGTGTTAACAAGAACTGAATATGGCTTGAGCCTAGACAAGAGGCATCCAACCTTCCTTTCAAGTGTTTTCTCCCCTCTTCATGTGGGGGCGGTCACGGGAGCTGGGGTGGTTAGTCTGGAGAAGGAAAGACTCAGAGGGATTTGGTAACTGTCTACAAATATTTAAAGAACGAGTAATGTGGAAAGGAAATTAGATTGGTTCTATGGGTCCCCAAGGGGGGGAGCGACAGAAGTGTCTCACCACAATGCAAGGAAGGACTTTGAAACAAAATGAGGAGGAACCCTGGCACTCTTCAAGGTGGAACCAGCTATTCGGGATGTAGATGTTCTGGTACAAAAAGTGGGACAGTTTTAATGACATCTTGTAGGGGGGATCTGAGAAGGATGAATTTATTAATCATAAATTTTGAAGTATCTCTGATGGCTGAGCATTCAGAAACTTTTGATCAGCATAACTGTTCAGGAAGTTTATGCCGGGATGATTGACTTGCCTGGCCTATGTAGGGGTGTGGGTTCTTGCCTGACCTGTGTGAGGTTCTGGGTTCCTGTCTGGCCTGTGTGAGGTTTTGGGTTCCTGCCTGACCAATGTGGGACTGTGGGTTCCTGCCTGGCCTGTGTGTGGCTGTGGGTTCCATTCTGGCCTGTGTGTGGCTGTGGGTTCCATTCTGGCCTGTGTGGGGCTGTGGGTTCCTCCCTGGCCTATGTGGGACTGTGGGTTCCAGTCTGACCCATGTGAGGCTACAGGTTCCTGCCTTGCAGAGCACATCTACAAATCTGCATGTAACTTCCGGTGCTCAATTGTTAATGAATAACCCTCTCAAGCTGTGCTTTATTTTCTGTTGGCTCCTCTAGGTCTTCAGCCATACACAACCTACAGCTTCACACTTGCAGCTTGTACATCTGCCGGCTGTACTTCCAGTGAGCCCTCTGTAGGTCAGACCCTGCAGGCTGCCCCTCAAGGTAACCAGGACAAATCTGTGGTTTGGAGAAAATGTTTGTATGTGCTATTTTAATTCACTTTATAAGCTTTTTGTAGCAAACAAGGCAGGAAGAATAAAATTGACAGAATAAAATAAAATAATATCCTATGTCTCCTTCTCCTACAGGCTTGAGTAAACCATACACAGCCACGCACAGTAAATTACTTCAAGTTCTTTAAGTCCTTGAGATTTGCTTTTTTATAGGGAAAAATACATACCTGGATATGAAGCTCCTCAAAAATCTCAATTATTAAACCTTTTAACAGTGAGTAAGTAGCTGAAGCCAATGAAATCAGCCTCTGCCTTCAAAAAATTCAAACCAAATCAGAATGATAGTAATATAATTACTAGGTATATATGCAAAGAATATACTGAAGGAGATATTAAGAACTATCACAGACATAAAGATTTTATGGTGCAGATAGGCTGTGGTGGACCCCAAGAAACAGGGATTTTATAACACACACACACACACACACACACACACACACACACACACACACACAAAATGGATGAGATATCCCACCAGGCTGTTTGAAGAAATGTACAGAGAGATCCCCCCCCCTTTAAAAGACAAATTGGTATTGTCTGTTAAATTCAAAATCTTAATTCCTTAACACAGCAGTTAAGTTTTCATTATTTATGCCTGAAACTCATCCGGATGCACAGAAGGGGACCTGTGTCAGGATGGCTGTGGAAGCATCATTTTGCTTAATGCCAAATGTGGAGAACAATTTAAATATTGTTGAGAAGGAGAATTGCTAAATGAAATCACATCGTAGGAATAAAGTGATCTGTTCCTATAAGGATGCTGGAGAGCTATGGTAACTGCTTTCTGTGTGAAAATGGTGGCAGATGACTCCACTCATTTCTAGTCATAAATATACAGTACACGTGGAAAAAAATCTGGAATTACCAACCCTGTGATGACAATGAGCCCCTGAGGTTTGGGACCTGGGGTGTGTGATGCCCTTTTCTTTATGGAAGAAAAACATGCTCAGTAGGCTATTGTAGGGATCCACTATTTGTTAATCTTTCTTATTGGCCTGTTTTACATATGGAGAAATCAAAGCATACATACATAAGTATCTAAAGAGGATCATGGAGTCCGTTGCCGTGATAGAGTCCCAAACCACTTGTTCATTACTTTTCTACTGAAAGGACTGTTGTACCTTGGAATATTAGATCTAAACTTCCTACCAGCAAATGGGGAATAAAATGGAAAATTCCACATATGGGGCATATGGCTCCTCGCTAGGAGCTCACTAATGATGTTCTCTATATAAAGAATGCTTCATGTCAGAGAGCTTGGTGTTCTATGAAAGGAAGGAAGCAGCAGTGGATTTTTTGGAAAGGTAAACCATCAAATGGATACTCTGATGATAATGGGTGATCTCTAAAGATGTTACCAACCTGTTTTGGCTAAAACTCAAGCCTGATAAAGTAGGGGGTCTCTAGTATTGGTTCATCAACCAAACCCACATTCTTGTTATTTTCTAAATGTATCTGTTTTCCCACTTCCCCTTATAAAATGTTTGAAAGGGTCTAGATCTCATGCCTTGAAAAATATAACTTTAAATGATACAGGGGAATGTGTTATAAGAAATGTCCTCAATTTTTTTTAACATTATGCAATGTTCCCTCTCCAGAAATAACTATGCAAAGAAATAAGGTTTTCCTCTGGGAGGCAATGTAGCTTTAGGTCCATTCTCTGGCTGTGTATGTGCATTCATGGATAACCTGTTCAGGGAATCAATACAGTCCCAATGTTGGCTTGAGTATACAAAGGAATATAGTCCCAATGTTTGGCTTGGGGGCTGCAAAGTGACCAATCATCAATGACATTAAGCATTATTACAAAGTAGAGACAAACTTACCCTTTTAATTCCCTAACTTGGGCTAGAGAGAGGGCTCAGTGATTAAGAACATTTACTACTCTTCCAAAGGGCTTGAGTTCAGTTCCCAGCACACACATGAGGCACAATCATTTGTAATTCTAGCTCCAGAGGATCTGATATCTCTGGCCTCCTCCAAAAGTACCTGTGCGTGTGCACGCACACACATGCACAGGCGTTCATAATTTAATAAAAAATAAACTTTTAAATTACTAACCCAAGCACAGTCAATTATGAAATGCCACTTTTGCAGGAAATCAGACACAGTTTGCAAGTCTAGGATTTGAGAGTGATGAGTACATATGGAAAAAATTCAAAGAAGCCTGTGTTCTTTCCCTCCTGTTCTGATTTACATCTAAACAGAAAGTGTTAATACACAGTGTGGCCTCAGGAAAACCTGGACACACTTCTCTACAATTTCACCCCCATCGGGAATTGTGGCTCTTTATCAAGTAGTGGGAAGAGCCCAGGTTGGGTGATGACCCTATTTTCTCAGAAGAACTGCTGGCCCAGTAAGATCAACTCATTTTAGGGTGAAATCATACAAAACCATATCCCGGCTTAACATCAACATTGGGAAAAAGAAAAGGCAAATTGGGCATGGTCCACCTTGAGCTCCTCCAGTTCCTCTTTTCTGTACCTGGCTTACTGATGCCCCTCTAGCCCCTTCCTTTACTCAGTTCACACACCTCTGGATCTAGAGTACTGTCTACCTTCTTATAAAGACTGAGAGCTGCCAAAGGCTAAGCTCTCACTGGGATGTACTCGTGGACGGAAGGTCTGTGCAGCCACCATGCTGTTAGATCTCCATCTTCAATGTTCAGTTCTCTCTCACCCCACCCCTTGCCCCGCCTTGCCTTTCTTCCTGGTCTCTTATGTATCACCTCAGTCCCACACCTGCTGTGCTTAAACTTCCATCTTTCTACATACTATGTCACTCTTCATAAATCTTACCCATCGTAAATCTTCATTTTTCAGTTCGTTCTTCTTTTTCATCCCTTCTCCCTCTGCCTTTGTTCACATCCTTCTCATTTCTCCAGCTTCTCCTAACTAGGTTCGTTTCCAACGCTAGTTATCAGTTTTCTCATAGTCCCCTCCTAATTCTTCCCCCATGTCAAAAGGAGCCTCTTTCCTGCTAGTCAGCTCCCTAAAATCTAATTTCCTTCCAGGGAAACAAATCCTTATCATATTTATATAGCAAATAGATGCCTCCAGCTTTCCCTCTGCTAATCTGGTGGTCTTGACCACATGCCATGAAATGGGGAGTCCTATTTTAGTGTTTGCCATCCTTAACACTTCTCCATTTCTGTAAGACTCTATGTAGCTTGACTCACTCTTTACTGCTGCCCCTGTACCATCCACCAGCTAACTTCTGTCCACCACAGCCCATGTGGCTCCTCTTACATCAGTTTACCCCTAGGACTGCCTCCTTTCTACCTCTCCTGATCTCATCCCACAGTCTGTGCCAGGCTCCTTTGCTGGGTCTCTCCCTGCCCCATGCTTCTCTCTAATCACCAATCATACTAAATTATAGTATTTGTACTTACAAGTCTATATTTACCATGGCACGACGAACTGGAAGAGTAAGGAGAACACCTTTTTCCCCACACCCCCAGTACCTAACAGAAAGGGATACCAAGTCGTGTAGAAGATTGAATGAGTAAACTAGACAATAGCATTTAACTATGTAAACCAGTGCATCCTTGCTGTAATGAATTCATTCAGAACTGGCTTTCATCAACAGATTTTAAGAAGCCAATTCACAATAAACATTGGGAATTTTAGCTAATGGATGTTTGCAGGAACTTTAGAAGTGGGTAATAGTACACAATACTCAAGATCACTTTAAAACACATTCAGTAGCAGCATTTCTTTCTGGTAGTCATTGTGTCAAAGCAGCTGCTATAGTCTACCTACTAACTTTGACCCCCAAACTCCCCACCTGGTTAGCCCTAGCCTGGCACCAGAGGTCAGTTCTCTTCCTTCCGTCCATTCCTCCCTTGAATTGCCTCAGATCTGCCCTCTACTACACAGAATAGGATCGGTTTTCTGGTGCTAAAGCTGCAGTTAGAGTGTGGGAGGAAAAAAGGGGCAAATTCACACCTGGCACTCACTCACTCAAGTAGGTCTTCACTCTGTCGACTATGCCTTGAAGGGTTAAAGTAACAACAGCCCAAGCCCACCCTGCAGGTAAATATATAGCATTTACTATTTGCTGTTTGCACATTGAAACTGCATCTTTCCAATTGAATCTGTGGACATGTAATTTTAGCCAGCTTCCATGGAGCTGAACACATGAAAAACTTGACTTGAAAACATGAAACAACTCCAAAATTTAAGTTACTTTTATTTCATTAGAACCTATATATGCATAGGCTACCTTGAAAATGCATGCTGGAAACTAGGCTATGGCTTTTTTGGTTCTTTGGCAAATTTTTTGTATGTGTATATGTGTGTAGCATTCATGTATGCATGAGCACACATGCATATGTGTTGTGTGTGTGTGTGTGTGTGTGTGTGCATTCACACACCCATGTGAACACATGAATGTATGCATGTATGTAGAGGCCAGACATTGGTACCAGATGTCTTACCAGTCACTCTCCACCTTATAGATCTAGTCAGTGTCTCTCACTTGAACCCAGAGCTTGCAAATTTGGCTCCTGTAGTCAGCTAGCTTTCTCTAAAGGTCTCTTATGACTGCCCTGAAAAACAAGGTTTCAGGGAGGCCGCTCCATCAGCCTTCATGTGGGCACTGAGGATTCAAACACTGGCCCTCACATTTGTGTGGCAAGTATCCCACCCACTGTATATCTCCTCAGTCTTCCTTGGTGAATTCTAATATATCCCTCAAGGACAGAGAGATGAGCTCCAAAGAAGCCGATTAAACCTTGGTGCTTCATCTCCTGCATCAACAAGTCCATGTGCTGTTGAAGTCTGAACTCTAAATGATTGTTTGAAGCTGTCAGCAGAGAAACCTAGGCCTCAGTGTGTGCTCTGTCTAGCATTGAGGGATAACAAGATGGACAGCTTTCTTCTCAGAAATCAGTTGCTCTTTTGAATGCCCATACGCTTGAGGCCCTTTGAAATCTATCTAGACTGTTTCCTTTCTTCAGTGTGCTGCTGAATAAATTGTATTTGAATGTCCTGAGCATTTTTTTTTCTTCTAAAAATGTCAGAGACTTACTTTTTACAGAGTAGCTTGCACGGCAGACATGCTCACTCAGAAACTGTTGACTGTAGGGAACCTAATAGAAGGGGCATTGTGAAAGCCCCTTAGAGAAGGCATGAGGTCTGTGCAGAGCACAGCCACCTTCAGGAGACTCTCCATTCTGCCATCAGGTTCTCCACATCTGTGAGTGCCTCAGGGGCTGGAGAGATGGATCAGTGGCTAAGAACACTGGCTGTTCTTTGCAAAAAGGATCTGAAGTCAGTTCCCAGCATCTACATGGTGCCTCACGGTCATCTGTTTCTCCAGTTCCAAGGGAATCAGTGCCTGCTCCTGCCCTCTTTGGGTACTGCGTATATGATACACATGTATATATACAAAACACACTCACATAAAATTAAAAGTACATAAATCCAAAAACATTATTTTTAAAAGAATAATTAAGGACAGACTTTGAACTGTGGCTATTTCTGAACATATTTTATCCTTTATGCTTAAGACTCAACATCATGAAACATTGAATCTTATCATGATCAACTGTACTCTCTGTAACTGTCTAGACTGCCTAATGTAATATCTTCAGGAGATATGTTACCCATATTAGTTTGCTATTTATAGATACATGTTGACAAATAAGACTGAAGACCCCTGCCTCAGTCCAAATAATTTTGTATTAAAGCAGGCAAAAGGGTGGATGGACCATCCAGTCATAACAAAGTAAGAAAAGTAACACATCAAAGAAAAGATGATCATGGTGTCATAAGGGTTATGAGGGAAATAAAAAGGTATGTGTGCTGGAAACTGAGTCAGAATCCCCTTGGAAGAAGCTAGAATAAGACAGTAAATGTCAAGCAAGCTGCAGGGACAGAGGAATCCACACAGAGGACTGAGCAAATAAGATGCAAAACCTCTGGCATCTGAAGCAGGTGCCATCCAGGGGAAGTGTGAATCCTAGTGACAGGGAAGACCTGAGCTTGAAGTATTTGGGGATAGAGAAGGGTGTGGCCAGAGGACCATGCATGAGGGCCACTGTGGTGCTAGGGAGGCTAGGGGAGGAGAAATAGAGACCATGACAAGAAATCAAGAAATAGTGACCACAGAGGCCATGGTATGAAGGGAATGATATAAAAATATATATAGGAGTCCTGGCTTTTGGGAACCTAGGGCCCATGCTGGGACACTTTGCTCAGCCTTGGTGCAGGGAGGAGGGGACTGGACCTGCCTCAACTGAATCTGCCAAGCTGGGCTGACTCCCCTTGCCTTGGAGGAGTCTGTGGCTGATAGGTAAAATTAAATTAATTATATAATAAAAATATTTATAATGAAAAAATAAGAGTCATGTGTTTCCTAACACATATGAAATAAGCAGAGAGTGCTGAGAAGATTCCAAAGGTGTAGAGAAAGCCGAGACTTAGAGCAGAGCTAGCCCGGCAGCAGCAGCATGCCCCTGTAATCCAGCCCGAGGGAGGAGGAGGAGCTCAAGGCTGCTCTCTAGCTGCATAGTGACGCCAAGGCGCGGAGACTTAAAAAGCTTCAAGGCTGTGATGCAGCTAAGGGTGCAGCTCCAGAGTAGCGCAGGTGGCCAGCATGGCCGACCCTGGGTTCAGTCCCCAGAACGGCAAAAGACAAGATGCTAGTACAGAAGTACATGAAAGGCTGTGGCCTGAGAGACAGCAGTGAAGACGAGAACTTTGTCGGGTCTGCGGAGCTCAGGGACGGGAGTAAAGGGGTCGGGATACCTTAGAAGAATTCCGTTTGTGTGTTTTGCCTGAGGAAATTAATCTGTGGGCGAGCTTGGAGCTACATATCCTGTAGAAGGAACATCCAGAGTCCCAATGTTGATGCTTTGAGCTTTTGACATGTAAATAGATAGCTAAATGTCAGTGTCACATGAAGGGTTGGATTCGTCTGAAGCCCACGGGAGAATTGGTATAAAATATGCCGTGGGGAGCCTTCTGCATAGGTGAGCGAGGGAGATCTTCAAGGAGTTTGGGAGGGAAGAGGATGTGGGGGTGGGGCAGGAGAAGAATGCAGAAGAGAGGAGAGATCCTGGGGCTGGAAGACACTCCAGTGTTTTAAGAGACAGTTGAAGAATCTTGAGAAACCAGGAAGTCAGGCCAGAAAGTATTTAAAAAAAAAGACATGCATAGCCCCTGGTACAAGAGGGAAGTAGAAATTCTAACTGACTGAACTGGATAATTCCGGTAAATGCCTGATTGGGCTTCCTTCCACACAACCCAAGTGAAGAGTGTCTGTTTCAAATGCTCACATTTTCTTCTAGCTTTCCTGCATTAAATTACAGCCAGAACAAAGGCCAAGCCTCAGAAACTTCCCACGGCTAGGGGTGTGGCATTCAAAAGTTAAGCCAGAGGGAAAGCAAATCCAGGCTTGGTGACTTGTTTCATCTCCAAAGCAAAGGCCGTGCGTGCGTGCATGTTTGTCTCTTCCACAGTGAGACTGCTTTCACCCACAGATAAGGAAGGGCCAGCTGGCTTGTGGAGGGAGCTGTCCCATTTCACAAGGCATGTATTTTATCCTCACAATAAAACCTCACTGTGTCATTTCTGCCAGGAGTTTGGGTGACACCTCGACACATCATCATCAATTCTACAACCGTGGAATTATATTGGAATCCTCCAGAAAAGCCCAACGGCCTCATTTCTCAATATCAGCTGAGGCGTAATGGAAGCTTGCTTCTCGTGGGCGGCAGTGATGAACAGAATTTCACTGATACAAACCTGGAACCCAACAGCAGGTGAGAGAGGGGAACTTGGCCAACCACACTGTAAGCTTTCTAAGTTGTTCAAGGCTGAGAAAGAATATCTCCCGTTAAAATGTTATCCCATTATTGAATTAATCTCCTTATTCATTAGCCATGCTGTCACGGATAAAAGTGCTAACTAGCTGTTAGTTTTCAGCCTACATGAAATCCTTTTAACATACAGATAATTCATCCTCTATTTGACAAAAAAGTCATGAGAAATTTAAATATATAAAATACAATGTCCAACTTCAAAAATTATCCAATGGTATTTAAAACTTATGTTCCAAAATTAGCAACTGAAGAGATTAGGAGAATCGTGTTGCCGTCACCTACCGCTTCTCGTCTCCCCTCCACTCACCACCCTGCAATGCTCTGTCTACAGGAGTCATCTTAGCCACCCATTTGCAATTCATTCCCATTCATTTCTCAGCAGACACAAGATAAACCCTACATCAACAGATGTTTCAGTGCAGAGAATAGAGAATAATTTAGTTTTATTGGGGAAGATAACAGATCAATTTAAGTATCTCTGCTTCTAAATGAATCTCCCTGAAATTCAAACCATTTAGACATGGAAAAGACTAAATTGAATTTTCACAGCCCAGTAGCACACCCCAAGATGTTCTTGAAATTCTCTGGAAAAGCCATGAATGACTACAGGGTTCAACATGGCGTTGGGAGACCGCTCTAGAGAGCAGCGTGGTCAATGCTCGACGCCACGACCAAGCTCATGATAGCATTCCTCATAGGAAAGAATTCAAATATTGTCACAAATTTAGGGCCAAACAACAGGTTGGGAAGCTAGCAAACATTGTCCCAGTCTCTTAAAGACTGGCTGATAACAGCTTTTGTGTCTTCAGGTACGTTTACAAATTGGAAGCAAAAACGGGAGGAGGCAGCAGCGTGAGCGAGGAGTACGTTGTCCAGACGCCCGTGAGAACCCCGGAAGACGTCCGTCCCCCATGTAATGTCACCGCACTGGGCTCTGATTCCATATTTGTAGCATGGCCAACGCCAGGTAAAGAAAAAAAATGAAATAATTTCCCTCTCTGTCTCTGTCTCTGTCTCTCTGTCTCTGTCTCTGTCTCTCTCTCATAGTTTAATGGAAACAGGCTGAAAATGTGCCTTCACAGTAAATCACAGCTTCCTCACAGATAAATATGAATGGAGCAGTCAAAATACACATCTACACATGTAAGTCTACATGTGTGTGATTGTCTACATATATATATTAGTTACACCTCTGTTGCTGCAATATTAACACCACAAACAGAAACAACTTAGAAAAGTTTGTTTTAGATTATGGTTCCAATGGAATACATGACAGCAGGCAGGTGGAGCAGGAAGCTGAGAGATCACAAGCAGAGAGTGAACCGGAAGTGGGATATGGCTATAAACCCTCAAAGCCTGCCCCCAGTGTCACACTTCCTCTAGCAAGGCTCCAACTCCTCAAGGCTCCATAACTTCCCCCAAGCACCTCCACCATCTGGGGACCAAGCATTCACATACTTGAGCCTATGGGGACATTTCTCATTCAAATTATCATAATATGCATTTCTACACGTATGTACATTTACATGCATGCATATCTACCTATATAAATATGTAGACACATCTATCTGCCTCTCTATCAAAGCAGTGTATTTTTGGAATTCAAAATTCTAAAAACTCTGTCTTTTCACTCATGCATATATATCTGAGGCAAATCAGAGGGTATAACCACTCTGGGCATTCCTTTCCACAGGGATCCTGGGTGGGCTCACTGGCCTAGAGTGTTTTTTTCTGTATGGCATCAGGGAACTTGGGAAGACATTGGCCTGTTCTAACTATGAGCTTACTGTGTGAATGGTGATAACCACTGGATGTCCCCTCTCTGCTCAGTGACCTCCCTTAGGCTATTTCATCAATGCCAAACTGCTTTGATGATTTAGTGCATTATTACATTCTGATATTAGTATAATCCTTGGGTAGATACTATGGAGATGAAATAAAAGAGCTGGATAGGTCAGTGAGTAGAGTACTTTCCATCCTCATACAAGGACCTGAGGTAAAATTCCCTACACCCATGTAAGAAATCCGGGTGTGATAGCATGGACCTATAGTCCCGGAGAGGGAGAGCAGAATGGGACAATCCCTGAGGCGTGCTAACCTGCTCTTCTGTCTGAATCTGAGAACTCCAGGCTCTAGAAAGACTGTTTCAGAAAATAAGTTGGAGAACAATAGAGAATGGTACCTGCCAGTGATTCCAGCCTCTGTGTGTGTAAGCAGACCACCTCACCTCACCTCTCTCTCACACACACATACATGAACATGTACATACATGCACAGAGAAAAGGGGGAGCAAGGGAGAGAGACTGGAATCATCCCTATCTTTCGACATAAAGTACAGGTGATTAAGTAAAATTTAAACCTGATTATAGGCTTAAAATTCACTTTCAAAATATTTGATTTTATTTTTTCTTTCAGTACTAGAGAGAGAACTTGGGACTTTGCACACACTATATAAGAAACTACCATCTAGCACTAGGCTACATACGCTGACCATAAACGTTCTGGGGTTCTAAAACAGAACCCCCAGCTTTACACATGCCAAGCATACACTCCACCATGGGGCCCTCAGCCTTAGATCTTGTTTGCAATCCCCGCTCTTAAATTGAAATTGAAACAAACTCCATTAGCCTAAGTTCAACCACAAGTCAGTCCAGTGTTAAAAATAGCTATTCTGGCCATTGGCAAACCTGTTTCTTAAAATAATCAAGGACATGCCTGTCACTGAATTACATAATCATCACGGACTGAAAACACCATCTTCTGGGCATGATACAAACATGGGCGTCATGAACTCAACCACAGCTGTGATTTCCTGCACCGAGCCTGCACAAGGCTGGGCCTGTCAACAGACAGTCATGGATGGGGTGGGGTGTGGGGGCTCTACCCCTCCCTGGAGATTTACGGCTGTTGATGGGTGCTGTGAAGGGGGAGCCATTGTCCTGGGTTGTGTAGCCACCAGAAAGCCCTCTGGCTCCAATGGGTAGTCTAGCCCATTGTGACAGATGGCCCCGCTTAAGTTCAGTGAGTCACAAAACAGAACGAGAAGACATGGACATGGAGAAGGAACCTCTATGGAGGAAAGGGAATTAACAGCAGTGAGAGGGGTCAAGAGAGTGAAAAGTGAGAGTGTCCAGAGCTCATTATATACGTTTATGAAATTGTCAAAAATCTAATTAATAATATATACACATAACACCTGATTGGTTTGTAGAACAGACATCATGGAGATCTACAAACTAACCAATATCACTTGTCTCAAAAATTTTCTTTTTGGAAAACATCTCTTTGTTAACATGTAATCTGAATCACCATGCAGTGAGTTTAGCACTGCTATTCTTTATATCAATAAATGTTGCCGGGTGGTGGTGGTGCACGCCTTTAATCCCAGCACTTGGGAGGCAGAGGCAGGTGGATCTCTGTGAGTTCGAGGCCAACCTGGGCTACCAAGTGAGTGATCTTTTAAATTTAACTCTTAATAGCCTCAACACAATCATTTTAATAACTCTTTTATATTTATTTTCTGGGCCCAGGAAATGGTTCGTCAGGTAAAGACAGCAGCCTAGCTGTGCAAGCCTAATGGCTAGAGTCTTATCCCCCAAGCCTACACAAGAAGCTGGTGCCGTAGTGCGCACCTATAATTCTAGCACCCCCATGCAAGATGGGAGGCAGGGGCAGGAGAGTTGGGAGGAACCTCAGAGTCCACCTGTCTCAGAACCCTCCATACAACAGAATCAAGAAAGCCCTGCCTAGACCAAGTGGGAAGATGTCTCCTGACCTCCATGAGCACACCATGACACGTGCATGCACAAACACATACATACAAACACACTTACCTTTAAAATGTATTTTCTCTCAGCGTTTTCTCAGAGCTAATAGCTTCATTTTCAAAATGCCAAAAGCACTTGGTACAGTACAGTATTAAAAATTTTTCAAGACATTTCTCAAATTTCCTAGCACTGTGTCATTTTCTTCTTTGAATTCACCATCACCTTTTTATGTTGGATATATAATACTTTCAATAAGGAAAGTCCCACTATGGAATAAAAGATAACCCTTGCTTATAAAATGTAACAGTAACTCTTTCCTATCTCAAGCTTAGTCGAAATTTTCAGTCCAGACTAAAGGAAAATGAAGAATTACATGCTAACTCTATTTAACCAATTGTTAGCAAATCTATTATTTCCAAACCTGTCAATATTGTAGATGCATGAAATCCATTACAGAAACAATGTCATATATAGAAGGATTGAAATCTTAAACATCATTTTCCTGGTGCCTGGAAGGATTCCAAACTCAGGAAATCAGGTGACTGTGCCCTGTGCAAGGTGCGCAGTTGGTTCTATCAGAAATTGTCTCTTGATTGGGATCATTTTTTTTCTGTACTGAGTAGCCACAAATATATGTGTTAAGCAGAAGGGAAGCAAAGTTATTTTGAGCAAAGCTGTTTACAGAATTTTCTAGATCTTCTCCCATATTCTGAAGTTCAGAATTACTGCACCATAAACATAGAAAGTCAAAGAATCCACATCTGTAGTTTCTAACCGTGGACAGACTTTAGAATTCCTGGTGATCTTATTCTAAAGCAAATCCTCAGACTAAGAGGTGTCTCAGTTGGAAGCTTGCAGAAAGCTCTGGGTCTATATCTAAGCATCCCGGACATGGTGCACACTGTGCTTGTAGCACTCTGGAGGAAGAGGAAGGAGGATCAGAAGTTTAGTCCTCTTCAGCTATACAGGAAGTGGGAAATCTGCTTGGGCTACACGAAACTCCATCCAAAAAGAAAAACACAAATCTTCCATTCAAGGCTCGTGGAAAAAGATTCTCTTGAGGTACAGGCAAGAGATATTTGTTTGTTTGTTTTTGTTTGTTTGTTTGTTTGTTTGTTTTTAAGAGCTCTCTACATGACTCAAATGCACCACCAAAGTTTAGACTCTCTTATACCAAACCAAAGCGGTCAGCAACACTACTTCCTGAAGAGAGAAGTCAGTGGTTTTCTCTTGAACATACAAAGCCAAAATATTGATGGAATTAGTTGATTTCTTTTCATGTGCATTTTGTGGGGATCAATAAAGACAGAGTAACCTCAGGCAGGTAAGTTGCTGGGAGCAAATAGTCCATGTGGTTGCTTGGCAACACAAGAATTACCTAGGTAATTAACTGTATTTCAGGTTTTCAAATTATGTTTCCAATGCTATCGATAAACTACATCTTAGATCGTGCCAATAAATCTGCTGGTAAAAGGAGTGAGGACACCCAGGGGAAGGGTAACTGTGATAGTGAGAGCTGATATCATGGATGCACACTTCTTAAATCCTACTATGTGCCAAACACTCCCAGGCTCCAGTTATTTCTTATGCAGACATTAAGAGGTAATTTCCTGTACTAAGAATTTGAATTGTGGAATAATAGTATCATATGCTCAAGGTCACCAGACATTGCCAGGATTCAAATGTGAATCTGTTCAATTGCTGTCTTTAACAAGTAATTCCTTCCTGACTTTGGTTTAACTCCCCAATCCAAAGCTTTGCATTTTTCACTGGAAGTCTTACAAATGCATGAGATATGCAGTCTGCTTTATGAAGTGGTAGCCAAGGGGTCCAGGGGATAGGGATACTGTTGTTTAAAACCAAATGATTCTGGAAGGAGGGTGTTTGGTCAGGCAAGTCAAGAGCGGGAGAATTAATTGGGAAATGGTAAGCGCTGTAAGGGCAAAGAGTCACCAAACTAACGTGTATGGATGAATCAGAAGACTCTGCCTACCCAGCCAGAGTCCAGAAAGAATCATCCAGACTCAGCAAGTAAGAGCAAGTGAGAACAGGGGAGGTTGAGAAATGTCTCCACTACCCATGAAGACATTATTCTAAGACTGGCTTACAGCCTTGTTCAATATTCTCTGTCCTAGGTAAAGCTGGGTCCATTTATTCCCTATTTAACTGATAAATGTCAGTAGAGGTAATTCCAAAACACTCAAACCCGTAAAACATTAAGATGCCTGCTCTTTGTATGGTGGGTGATGGACAGCAACATATGTTACAAGATGTTTGCTGACTTCATGGAAAAAGCAATGAGAAATAGGAAGTTTGTATTACCATGCAGGAAATACAAATTTCCCATGCCCTGCAGAGTAAAAGTATCCATACACTTGATTTGCTGTTAAGGACCACCACTCTCTTCATGGATGCTCAACACCACACACACACACAACACAGACACACACACACACACACACACACACACACACACACACACACACCACAGAGAGAGAGATTGACTTTAAAAAGAAATAGGCACATGCCTGTGTTTTCCGAAGACTGTTGCTATTGTCTGATGGCTGCATAGTTTATCAGCTTTCAGGAAAGAAGGTGACAGGTTCAGTGTGGAATGAGCCCCCCTTCTTAGTGTCCCTGTGGCCTTGGGCAGACTGCACAGTGCCCAAAGCTCAGGCTCTGCCTTTTTAGAAGGGAAGAAGCCGGGCGGTGGTGGCGCACACCTTTAATCCCAGAAATTGGGAGGCAGAGGCAGGCGGATCTCTGCAAGTCGAGGCAAGCCTGGGCTACAGAGTTCCAGGAAAGTCACCAAAACTACACAGAGAAACCCTGTCTCAAAAAACAAAAAGAAGAAGAAGGAGGAGGAGGAGGAGGAGGAGGAGGGAAGGAGCTAGAGAGAGATGGTTCTGTGGGAAAGAGTCAGGACTGCTCTCTCCAAGGACCAGATTCAATTCCGTTCCCAACACCCACTCAAGCAGTTCATAACTGCTGTAACTTTAGCTCCGATGCCCTCCTGTGGCTTCTGTGGGCATCTGTACTCATAGACACATATACACATAATTTAAAATAAATCGGGGCTGAAAAGATAGTTCGATGGTAAAAGAGCACTGACTGCTCTTCCAGATTACTCAAGTTCAATTCCCAGCACCCACACAGTAGCTTACAACTGTCTGTAACTCAAGTCCCATGGAATTCAACACCTTCTTCTGGCTTCTAATGGTACTGCATGAGCATGAAGCGCAGACATACACATATGCAAAATACCCATACACAGAAAAATAAAATGAAACGAAAAAATTATATAGGATATAAATAGAATGTTTTTAAGGGGATGGGAGTCATGATAGTAACTTACCTTCCATTGCTGAGGTGTGAATATTTAAGACCATGTGTTAAACAGTTCTGAAAAGATACTAGCCAGTTGTTGTTCAAATTAAAGGCAAGAGGGGCCAGGTTAGTGTCCTCCTCAAGTGTCCTCTTTCCTAGTATTCGCTCTGGACCTTGGACCAGGACAGATCCAACAGAAAGAAAGCAATGATATATGTTACCTTAATGGATGAAAAATGGTAGAATATTGAGAAGCAAAGGCTTCATAGAACATAAACCGTTTACTCAGAGAAAGAACAGAGGCAGCCAGTCCTGCTGTTTAAGAACCCAAACATTCAAAATTATTTAAACTCTGCAGATAATAATGAGCCATTGTAATTTATCAAGATGATGACTATATTTTGAACTATCCACCCCTTAATCATGTCCTAATTAACAATAGCACCGCATTCAGCAAGAGCTTTTTCTCACTAAGGATGGTGAGTTATTTAAGTTTAAGGCATAATATTGAAACCCTGGCACTTTCCCTTGCCCATTTATCTTTTAGTCCATTAAAGAAAAGAATTGGCAACCATGCTTCTGCTGGGAAATCATTTTAATTAATCCTGCATGGGCACATAAATACTTTTTATTAATCACGTTTTGATGAAAGGTTAGTTAGCCACAATATGGGCCATCTATAGACACAAGACACCCCAGTGAATGTTGAGTTAAATCCTCAGCTGTAGTGAGTGGAGTTGGATGCTATCTGTTTAACAACAAAGTTCACATCAACTTTTCTAAATAAAAAATTCACCTTGCCCTAATTTGGACGATTCAACATTGGCTGTTGTTTTGGTTTTCACTGTTGAGTGCAGTAACCAAATGACAAGGATTGGAAAGCTTCAAAAAAGATGAAACCCAGTTCATGATTTATGTTTCATTTGCATATTAATAAGTAAATGTTTCTTGCATTATTCAATCTTAATATGAGCTAGGCATTTTGTTGAGATAAACACTTATCCCTCTCAGTAACTATAACTTCACGTCTCATGTCCTGTATTCTACATTTGTTTGGGGTTTTGGTGATAGTGTCTCATTACGTAGTCAAGGAAAACCTTATAATTTCAGCAATCCCTCTGTCTCAACATGACAAATGGCTGGAATCAGAGGTGTGGGTCACCACACCAACCTATTTTCCATATTTTACCAGTGAGAAAAGTCAAGGTAGATTTTTAAAACTGTGGCTTTCTCTAGGCCATTCATTACATAGCTATCAGAAGCAACCTACAGGGCCTATCTTGTCTCATGACTTTTCTTTTTAACTATTTAATTTTTAAATGTTTTAGCGTTAGCATATATTCAGTGTACTCAATGATGAGTGTAATTATGGCATTTTCATATGTGCTATCGTGTCTTCTGTTCATAGTCTCTCTCCTCACTGCCCTCCCTTCCCCCCACAGTGCCTTCGACCACCTCCTGTCCAAATGACCATTGTCCGGTTTGCTGTCATGTGTGTATGTGTGCATGTGTATATGTTGTTAAAAATCCATATGCTATTTTTCTTCCTAATTAATATATAGAGCAAATCATTTTATCATTTATATAATCAAGTTCAATTAAAAAATAATTTTACTATAGATACAGAATATGCGAATGACCACAGTATAATTGCTGGGCAATCCAACCCATGGTCCAGCAGGGTCATTTTATCTGCAGCTTCAAAACCTCATAGAATGCAGAATTCATCTGCCTTTGGGTAGAATGGTCCTTGTATTCACTTAACCAACAAGAATATATTTACTGATCCCCGCTCATGGGTGTGGCAGGATTGGGACACTGGGTCACATTGAAAGGCTTGAAGAAGCTGAGACATCGTCCCTCCTCTGGGAAACCCCGCCATCTGCGGAGGGAGCAAAGGCTACAGCGTGGAGCTGTCAGCCTCTGTCAGCATCCTCTACAGTTATCATCAAAGAAGTGAAGGAAGCCTGCTTCACCTCTCACCCCCCAAAAGGACATAATTGAGACGCCCGCGCCTGCACAGAGGAGGGTGTCGGCCAGTGTGTTAGAGACACTGTTCTAAGCGTAAGCTGTCTTTGGAAGCAAATGCTGCTATCAGACTGAATTAATGTGTTATACATTTTTTTTTACTCTTAGAATTGTTACTGCTCCTGTTGCTTAAAAAAAGGATTTAAAAAGGGCTCACATGATTGACTTGTCCCATTGTAAAGTATGCACCTGCTGTGAAATGAAGCCACAAAGAGGGAAAAAAAGTTGAATAATTTAACTTTTTTATTTGTAAAGATAATCAGGGTTTTTCTGATTACATCTTAACTTCATAAATGTTAAATAACCTATCAGCATCTAGTTGTTGTAAATTATGAAAAGGAGCACTGCCAGGAATATTAACCAACATAACCCTTGTTCTTCAGAGAACAAGAAAATGTGTTATGGCAGCTTGTCACTGTGCGACTGGTAACTCTGACACCAAATAACAAAACTGCCATTTGCACTTAGGGTAGATTGGTGCACTCGCGTTTCCGAGGCTCCTTTTGCTCTGACAGGAATTTATGAACTTGGGAACTAACCAAGTCGTGAGGCTCCCCAGCTGATTCTAACAAATATGCCCGTTTCATTTCATTTAGTCATCAGGATACCAGAGGGCTCCATCATCTCAGATCCATTGCAGATGGCATGGGGTTTCAGGGACGCCACAGACTGCATGTCACTGCCCTGCAAAGTGATGGCAGTGGTGGGACCTTCTTTTCTAGGTGTTTGTCAGTGTTTGACATGTCCACAGTTTAAAGTGCATTTTCTGCTCCAACACCTCATAGGTGCACGTAAAGGGCTCTCGTTGCCCATTAACTGCAAGGTGAAAAATACATTTCCCAGGTTCATGCTGTAGCTAGCCATGCTCAAACCTAGATCAATACTGTGTCCATAGCTGAAACACAGTAGAAGGGCAATCTTGTGCCCTAGCCCCGCTGGGAGTCCTGTCATTTTTGAGCAGAGAAGTTGAAGGATGCAGAGCCTGGAAGCAGTCTGCTGTAGGTCCAGACTGAAGACAGAGAAGCTGACTTCAGACCGATTGGGTGGGAGACCACTTGAAATTACCACCAAGGATGAATGACAGATTGTTTTCACTGCACAACTTGACCATGTACAAGGCACACTAAAAAAGCCCTACAGTGAGAGAGTGTGAGGACAGTCACTTGCATGGATGGAACATTCATATCTATTTGGAATAGTGGCTTTGTGTAAGAGAGGGTTTTAGAAGTGTTGGAGGGAACATGAGAATATGGTGAGTATGCCTTCCAGACTCTTCCACAAGATCTTCCCAAGGAATGAAAGAAACAGAGTGGGCATGTCATCCTAAGAGTCAGTCTCGAGCAATGGCCATGAGTTTACAGTTTCTTAGCCCCACATTTGATCTTCTAACCCATGTAGGTGTGGCATCCATATGTTTGCCTTGAGTCCCATAATGTGGAAGGCATTTGCTACAAATGTCCATCATTAAAAAGTGATGCGTTGTTAGATTCCAGGTACTAGGAAAACCTAGGAGAGCCAACTCCACGCTCAGTGTCCAGGCCATCCTTCTCACCTCATAGTGCCATACATGACAGACAGCAGCCTCCCTTCTGTTGACTGCAGACTACATCAGGGTATTAAGGAGAGAGACTCCAATGTGAGTTGGAATGATGAGGTGTTCCAGTGTTCCAATGATCAGGAGTACCTGATAGAAAGTTCTGTAAAGACATATTCCTGTTTAAAGGTCAAATTGCAAACTGGAAGGGTCCCTGGCTCATTCTCCAATCATCTCTACTGCTTCAAGAAGTGCTCTCTGTAGGATGTTTTAAAGGGAATAGGGAGCCTCATGGCATTCTCCTTTAATATGTTACCCGGTTCTCCTCACCAGTTAATGAACTGAGAGTCTCAAATGATCTCCATAATCAGTTCCTTCCCCCAACCCTCAAACTTCATTTTAATTACAGCAGTTTGCTAGGAAGGCTACAAATATTCCTGGTTTCTTCTGACAGGAGAATTAGGCCTTGGAGAACATCTTCTAGATAAGTCCAAGATGTGTATGCATTACACCAACCAATAGAAATGTGAACTTATTTAAAAATTTTAGGGATTTGATCTTTGATAGCTTTTGATCCTCTCATGAAGAGAAGTAATATAGACTTTGCTATTGTGACACTGAGCAGAAGTGTCATAGGCCAGAGGAACTGTTTGTTCCATGTCTGGGCTGTGTTGTTCATGGTGAATTCCTTTCAAGGGAACGTGGAGAGACTAAAGGTATTCTCTGAGTTTCTCATGAACAGTTGTTTTCAGCACAAGGTGCTTCAGCACGAATTTCTTCCGTAGTCTTATGCGTGGTTCACTGTGAAGTGACTTCTGCTTCTAACCTTTAGTCTTGTAAAAAAACTTTCATGACATTCCCATTTTTCTACACTCAGACATTTTAGGCAGAAGAACTCACAGCCAGGTTTTATGAACAAGGAAAAGTGAAATTACACTAATTTCCTTGTTTCAGACAGGAAAAGCATGTGTCCCTATAACTTTACAAATCAAAAGAACATTCCACAAAGTGCTGTGTTTGTCCTTGTCTTTGAACATTCTTTGACATGAGGCCACATGTGTCCAGGATGTGTGGGTCTCAGACTAGGAAACTTGGTCTTTAGAATGTAAAATCTTTCTAATTTTCCTATTTCATTAATAGCAATTTGACTGGTTGAGAACTGGTCTATCTATCTACACAGCTTTTCTCAGCCCTGCCCTGATTTTCCTTTCCTGCTAGCTTAATCTAAGATCCTACTTTCAAGGCTTAGAAATATAAGCTTTGATATGCAGCCACACCATATCAGTACTACCCACAACAAGCCAATGTGCAATCCAGACAAGACCTTTAACTCTACTGAGTTTCTTGTCTTTAAGCAGGGAGGGGGCCGCTCAGCTTTTAGGAGAATGTGCTGCTCTTTCAGAGGACCCTGGTTCAGTTCCAAGCTCCTGCATCTGGCAGCTCCTAGCGGCCTGTAACTGCAGCAGATTCAAGGGCTTCAGATGCACTCTTCTGGCCCCTGTGGGAGCTGCACACACGGTGCACATACTCACACTCAGGCAATCACATTAAATAAACATTTTTAAAAGAGAGAGGTTACCATTATCCAGAAGTCTAATTCATTCATTTAATCACCTGACACATTATTGAGCTACTTTGTGCTAAAAGTTAAACATAGGAGCCACATTCACAAAAGTAACAGTTTCTGACTTTTTGAAATTAGTAATCTGCTATAATGGGAGAAGAGCTGCTCTCTGGGACCACAGAGGAACAAATCAAAAATGCTATTCTAGTCTGTGTTACTGCTGAAGTCATTATACGAACCTGCTCCTGACCTCCAGTCCTCAAGTTTCAATCCATCATTTACCAGGATGTCTTGCTTTCCAAAAATAGCTTAGATCCTTTTAACATATTCAACTTCCTTTGTTGTTGATTTTTCTATAAACCCCAAATTATATTGAAAGATCATAAAAATCTAATGGTCACTTGGGTTCGGGAGTTAAAAAAAAAAAATTGAGGTTACCCCAAGGGCCTTCCTCAGGCCCTTGGCTTAAAGGCATGGAGAATAGTTTAACCATTAACTGAAAGAGGAAGCTTGGGATGAGTCTACTTGGAAGGGGAAAACATAGCTTGTTCTGATAGTAATCTCTGTAGAGATTGAGGGCACTCTAGAAAATGTATATAGAAGCATCTATCAGACTGTTGAAAACATGGCAGTTGAAAGCCAGAGACAAGAATTGAGAATCAGGCTAGCAAGATGTCTCAGCAGGTAAAGGTGCTTGCCACCCAAGCCTCGAAAACTGAATTCAGTCTTCAAGAATTCTTTCCCACAAAAGAGAACCTACTCCCACAAAAAAGAACCCGCTCCCACAGAAAAGCATCCTCTGATGGCCACACATGTATGAGTGGTACACATGTACACAGACACGCAAGCATGCACATGCACACATACATATAAAAATGTGATGAAGATTTTTGAAGAATTTAGGAATTGATGATAAAATGATAATTTAAGTATTGAAAACAAATGTTGTGAATAAGTAGGACAGTCTACACTGAAAATAAAAATGCTTGTTCTAGGCCTGGAGAGATGGCTTAAACAGGAAAGAGCGTGTCATGCAGCATCAGGACCTGAATTTGATCCCCAGATTCAACATTAAAAATAGACCAAAAAATGGCATGGTGCAGCACACACATGTGATTCAAGAGTTGGGGGACAGAGACAAATAGAGACTGTCTCACAAAGAAAAGGTGGACTATTCCAGAGAAACAACAGCCAAGGATGTCCTCTGGTCTCTACATGCATGTATAACCCACACACCACACATGTCTGTTCACATGCTCATGAACACACATGAACAGGCATGTGCTACTCAGTCTGGGTTGTCAGGTTCTACCTAATCAAACAGATTGCTAAAAGAGACCACGGTAGCTGGGCAGTGGTGGTGCACCCTTTTAATCCCAGCACTCAGGAGGCAGAGGCAAGTGGATCTCTGTGAGTTCGAGGCCAGCCTGATCTACGGAGCAAGTTCCAGGACAGCTAGGGCTACACAACACAGAGAACCCTGTCTTGAAAAACAAACAACAACAACAAATCTCTAAAAGAGACAGTCATTATAGGTGGAAATCTTCCCAGTGCCCATTTACATCCATAGGACACAATCCTGAGCACCTCAGGTGTCTGTCAGCTCTTCCTTTCAGTGGGGCTTCCACCTCCACAAGCGAAGACATCCTTCTGTGGACCTCATCCCTCATGTCATCAGGTCCTGTGATGTTCGCTCTGTGGTGTTGTCTACAGATTTTGCTGTCTCTACAGTAATGACAAACTTATTGATAGGTGGCACGTAACTAATCCTGTAAATGCCCCACGCTCCCCAGTCAGTGAGATAATTCAGTGAGAACCTCTACTACAGCCTTCATTCAAAGCTCATAGCCTTGCCTTTAAAAAGTGTATGTTTCTTCATGACCAAATAAAAGTTAACAGGCATTTAATTGATTATAGGAATAGATTGTGAATAGATTATTTTTTTAAAAAAACCTACTTTAAAAAGTGCAGGTAAAAAAATGACAGTTATTGGACCTAAATTTCCTATGTATTTAAGGCCCATAAGTTTCACTGACAGAGCGGACTAGCTCAATAATTAATGCCCTGGGAATTCTCCAGGTAGACTGTGATTTGGATATTTTATGGGCTATTATGTCAAAGATCCATGTCAGACAAGATGCTTACACAATGCTCCACAGAAGAATTATTGTCACAAGCAAACTGGGGTTGGGTTTTTTTTTTTAATGTACTTTAAGTAAACCTAGGGAAAATATGATACCCTCCTTAATTGCCTCGTGTTTTAAGTGACAGGTGCCTTCATTTTTATTTACCAGTAGAGTGTATCTTTGGCTATGACTATTATGAATGTTTAAACAGCTCTTGCCTTTGGAGTGTACGCTGCAGTGTTCTGCAACTTAGGTTTGGGGCAGCTCCGCTGCTACTCTAAGCCATCCCTCACCTCTCAGGGATAACCTTGTATGAGTGCATGGTTCTTAAGGGACGGACTTGTTGGCCCTCCTACATGATGCGTTTTTGCTTCTTTCTTTCTCTCTTTCTCCTTCTTCCCAGGGATCCTGATTCCCCAGATTCCGGTGGAGTACAGCATCTTACTCAGTGGTGGAGGTGTGATGCTTTTGGCCTTCTCTGTTGGACGCCGTCAATCTGCCCATCTGAAACACTTGACTCCATTCACACAGTATGAAATAAGGATACAAGCCTGCCAAAATGGTGACTGGCTTTTAGACGCTTGACCCGGGCTTGTTTGAAAAAGTATCTCTGAATATTTTTTTTCTTAAAAAGGCACAGTTTCTCAGTTGGAATACAAAGGATAATGTTAAATTTCCAATTTGTGGTAGACTATTTGTCCAGAAAATTCATCTTGGCATCCAATGAAGCATTAGACATCTTTGCACATTACATCATGAATATTTAAATACGTTAAAATGGTAACTTTGTAAAGCCTTGCTTTATAAGGCCTTTTAAAAGAAAACAGCTCACACAAAAAGGCCATTGATAATATAAAACAAAATGGATTCTAGAATAAATTTCATAGAAAATATAAAATAAATTTATTTAAAAATTTTCAGGAGAGGGAAGTTATTTAAGAATTGAATTGCAAGCCAAGCATGGTGGTGCACATCTTCAATCCCAGCACTCAGGAGGCAGAGGCAGGCAAAGCTCTGAGTTCAGAGCCAGCCTGGTCTACAGAGCAAGTTCCAGGACAGCCAGGTCTATACAGGGAAAGCTTGCCTTGAAAAAACAAAACAAAACAAAAAAAGGGGGGTTGAATTATATACAAATGAATCTATACATTTGATGGTGTTGCCTTAGACCCAATGCCATGAGTTGAGGTCTGTGCCTTAGGCTGTGGCCTGGAGGAGCATCAACTATGCTATCTTAGACAGAATGTGACCAGCTCTTCTCTCTACTGGAGGACTGAGAGACATAAACCAATATTCAGAAGAGAAAGACATGGAATCCAGAGAACATATTACACAGTCATTATTTAACTCTGCTATACATTTAAAACAGATATAGAAGGCCCGACATGGTGGCACATGCCTTTATAATCCCAAAATTTGGAGGCTGAAACAGGTCGATCTCTGTGAGTTCAAGGCCAGCTGATCTACTAGCAAGTTCCAGGATAGCCAGGGCTTCGTAGAAGGACCATGTCTCAAATAAATAAACAGGTGTATAAGCAAGACTATATCATGTGTCCATAGGCTGTATATGTTAAATAATACCTGTTTGCAAAGTGAGATATAATTCACACAGATACGGTAGTTTGCACCACCTTGGAGAAACGTACCAGTCTCCTCTCCACATCAGGTTGGCTGGACTCCCACATTCCTGGTTCCATTGCCCTAGAGTTGGCTCAAGTTTCAAAGCTGGTCTTGATGTTTCATATCAGAAACCCTAGTCCATTTGTTGACTCCATCCTACAAACTATGGTTTGTTTGAAGGGTTTTACTTTCCCTTACCAGCATGGAAATAGCTTCCAGGTGATGCTGTCTTCTGGATTTAGGGGCAAAATCGAATTCTGATCCCCACATCACTGGAGCTGCGCTATGGGTGGCCTATACACTTAGAGTCACTTGTTCAGTGTCTGTAGTTAAGTACATTAAATACTATTAAGTGTATACAGGATGTGTGGGTCATTTACACACTCACAAAATTCAAATGTAATCACTTTCTGACTAGAATAACTGCAATAGAAATAGAAACGAAGTCAGTCAAGCCTATGGTATCTTGCCGACATCTGTATGAATAGATGGTTACTGAATGAACCATCTAAAAATGATAATGTGTTTTAATGTTCAAATCTCATGGGTACCCTAGGACCAAACTGAACTATGTATGCAATGTATTCAGACAGATTGTTTTCCTGACACTGTGACCCTCCTGTATGGCTGTGTGACGCTTTGCCTTGCTGGACAAAGTACTAAAGCCCTGGGTTGCTCTTCTAGGAGGCTGTGGAGTTAGCAGTAGGATGTCCATCAGAACGCATGAAGCAGCTCCAGTGGGTCTCGAGACCCCTCTTCTGAAGGCTCTGGGGTCATCTCGCATAGAGGTTAAGTGGATGCCACCTCAAAGGCCCAATGGAGTCATCTCCGGCTATGTCATTCACAGGTGAGGGATTCGGGGTTTGAGGGGAATGCTTGTCATCCGGGGGCTGAAGAATCGCAGGCACACTCCACTTTGCATGGGGACAGAGGCGCATTCATGTTCTAGGGAGCCCTTCCCAGTGAGGGCGGAGGTGGAAACTGGGTCCACTACCAAGGACCAGGGCCCACTGCAACTGTGTAGCCTTTGGTTGTAATCTGTTTGACAGCCGAGACCCTAGAGCCCTTGATTTTTATCTTTGTGACTCCTCCAAGTGTTGCTGTCTTTGTTTCTCATGTTGTCCAGTTTTTTCTTTTCTTCTTTGTGTTTATGCAGTTCTAGGGATCAAAACCAGGGTCTCATGTGTGCTAAGCAGGTGTTCTGCCCTCCCATTCAACTTTACTGCCTCTCCTCTTGGTTGGCCGATGGTATATTTACAGGTTTTTCTCCTTGTAAGAATGTGCAGAATTTATTACATGGATCTCCCTAATGTAAAGGAAATAAAAGCAGAAGAAGAGGGCATGGATAAAGCATGAGGAAACGACCAAGGAAAGATGGGGAGGGATGGAGGGAAGGATGAGTGAGCCAAGGAAAAGAGATGGGAAAGGGGCAGGAAGTAGGGCAGAGGAGAGAGAGAGAGAGAGAGAGAGAGAGAGAGAGAGAGAGAGAGAGAGAGAGAGAAGGAGGAGGAGGAGGAGGAGGAGGAGGAAGATGAAAGCAAAACAGGTCAGCAGCAAAGACCCTCTGTGCTTGGCATGTACGGCAGAAAACACAGGTGTGACAGGCAGGTCAATTTGCACATGAAATCCTGCTCCAAAAGCCACATCCACACAGTCACGTGGGTGCGGCACACTTCCACTGCGCCTCACCCACTGCCCTCGGGCCTTGTTCGTCTCTCTAGCACTCCCCACTGTTCTGTGTTTGGTCCATGTAGCATGCACCTTCTGTGATAGCTACTACTGACATTGGAACCCTTTCATTCAGACCCTGCAATGACCAACTAACTACATGTCTATAGGAGGAAAAAAATGTGAAAGGAAAAACTGCAGCTGCATTTCTAGTTCTGTACATGGCATTCCCTAAAATGAGCAAGCCAACTTCTCAGCAAACATCAATGTGAAGAATAATATTTCTGATTCAAATACACGTGGATGTATCAAAATGACTGGTGCGAGTTTGCATTTTACACTAAGTGCTTTATTGTAGAATCTAAGGTATCCATCCTCCAGAAATAGTCTTCTTTCAATTACTTAATGCTAATTGCATGAGGAAGGTGCATCAAATCCCTGTTGTGAATGAAGGGGAATAGGTACCTGCTAGAGAGCAGGATGTGGCTTCATTCTGTTGGTTTTGTAAACAAAGCTCATGATTACAGTGACTATTCCATGGCAGCTCCAGCAAAGGAAAAACAGGAAATAGAGTGCAGAAAGGCCGCTTCAATGAAAAATACTGTAAATTGAATTTGACAGCATTTGATGGCATTTGATTATTCTAGTCACAGCCAAACAATGATATAAAGAGTAATATGAAACAGAATGTGTTACTGCCTAGCAGACTCCAACGCAATAAACCTTCCCCCAGTGTGACACAATCACTTCACCATCATAATTGTAGCCTGTTTGATACCTCTGAGTGCAGTGGAAGGGCACTGACTGACATAGATACATTTTGTTTTTTATTTAAAGTGAAATGAAAATGGCGCACTGGGGCTCCAGATACAATCGTTATATTCACCTACCTAGGCATGAATCACTTGGCAGTTATTCCAGCTGAAGTTTAAATGTGCTTAGACAACAACAATATCAAATTTTTCTTAGATAGCTGCAGGAAAAAAAATCAGAAATTTGTAAGGACAGAAATAGCATGTAGACACACAGTTCTTTTTCATCCCGTGACTACGCAGAGCCCCTCACACGGCTGCAGCTCAAGCCTGCAGTACGTCTGCGGAGGTTATGCCATATAATTCCTACTCCATCACTCACCTGCTTCCCTCTATCACCAAAGGAAATGCGTTCGGCTCAAACCAAAGACAAGGCTCGGCCTATGCAGATATTCTCATTAAATTACGGGAAGCCAACATGCTGACTTCATTTTGAAAATGCTTCTGGCGATTCTCACAGATCCACCAAATTACTTTCCCCTCTGTAATTCTCTTCCATTGTTTTAATATTGCTTCTACATATCATGCCATTTAAAAAAAAAAAAAGTGCCTCCCTTAATAAGCAGGTAAGATGCTTACGACCCCAAAACCAAAACAGAATAGTCCATGTGTCGCTTACTTTTCTCATCACTGGGACAGAACACCCAGCACAAGCGACTCAGGAGGAAGGAATTATTTCAGCTCACATTTTCATGCATGACATTGCTCAAGGTAGACAAAGTGGCATCTATTCACAGCAGTGGGGATGTGAGGTGGCTTGTGCATGTCTCAATGGATCAGGGGGCAGAGAGCATAGTCAAGAAGCAGAAGCTGAGCCCACCCATAGTCCTCAACCTGCTCCTAAGACCTCTGCCAGCTCTGCTCCATTTCCCGAAGCTTCCCCAGCCTCTCAAAACAGCGCCACCAATTGGAGGTCAAGTGTCCCAAGACCCGAGTCTGTGAGGAGTGTTCCACACTTAAAACATTAAAACCTATTAGTGACAGGCTGTACACATGAATGTCCCACCTTCACTTTCCAGTTACCTAGGCTGCTTTCTTGACTACATGCAAGCCATAATGGGAGTTTTCTGTAAGCATTTCCATAAATAACGAGGAAGTCTAAGTTAGTGTTTTATAACTTGTATATTGTCAAGATCCAGGCAAAGTCAGCTTGAATGTTCACATCTTCTTCAAAGAGGGGTTGGTTTGGATAAAGATTTTTCAGTCTGCCTACTTCATTAGGCCAATAGCCTTGTAAATAGTAAAATTCTCACCACTTCCATGTACAAAATCCACACAAGCTGCTTTCCCAGGAATTGACAAAACACTTAGTAAAATTACCTCCTCCCTCTAGGAGCATCCATATAAATAGAGATGAAATTACACAGGGCTTATGGTCTCATGAATCTCCCCTTTTAAATGAGCAATAATATTTGAACTGTCTATGTGCATTAGAAGTCAAAAGTGCATACAAAGACACTTTAGCACTGTGGAAAAAAATGAAACTTCCTTCTGGATATTCAGAAAGACTTTGGAGGATAAAATCTAAGATCATTTAGAAGGTATGAATCATTGTTTCCAAGAATTAAACTGAAGTGATTCTGTAGAATGGATAAATAAGCTGGAAAAAGTGAGGACAGGTGCCTGATAAATCAAAGATGTGTGAGAAGGTGGATACAGATATGAGCGTTGATGTAGATGATAAATAGCTAGATATATGCATATGTGTATATACACACCAAGGGACACGAAGCTTCTTAAGCCCTCATTCTTCTTACTAATGATTCATTGCTATATAATATAAGGTAAACTAAACAAAAGGTGTGATGCGCACCATAATGTGAGACACACAAATATTCATCAGAAAATTTGTCATTGCTGTGAAAAAAAAAAAAAAGGGTTCCTTTGAGCTTATGCTCCAGGGGGGAAATCCATAATATCCAGGGAGGTGTGTCAGCGGGAGACAAGCAAGAAGCTGAGAGATCACATCTTTAACCTCAAGACAAAGCAGGGGGAGAGCTGGGAGTGGGGAGGCTCTAAACTCTCAAAGCCACTCCAGTGACATACTCCCTTCGGCAGGGTATACCTGCTTAAGGTCCCATACCCTTCCCAGACAGTGACAGCACCGGGGATCCCAAGTGTTCAAATATCTGAGCCTAGAGGAGAGTTTTTTTCTCATGCTAACCACCAGAAGAGAGTAGTTCTATTTTTAGAACATTCATGGGAGGTTCCATGATGTCAATATTATTAAGACTGGTCCTTCCAGAATAAGACCTTGGTGATGATTGAAATTTTACAAGAAATGTGCTTGATGGGGAAGAGTGTTTAACCACAGCACTACAGAAGGTTGTATTACTCATTATAGCTTCCATATAACCTAACTAAGACATACATAATCATTATGAGTAGATGTAAACACCAGTCATTTTAACATACTAACATTAATGTGTTATGTTTTCTCTTACATAAAAAAATCATGGGGGCTGGAGAGATGACTCAGGGGTTAAGAGCACCGGCTGCTCTTCCAGAGGACCCAGGTTCAATTCCCAGCACCCATGTGGCAGCTCACAACTGTCTATAACTCCAGTTCCAAAGGACTTGCCACCCTCACACAGACATACATGCAGGCAAAACACCAATACACATAAAAATAAATAAATCTTTTAAGAAAATCATACTCGTCATACTTTTCTACTGGGGGTTTCATGTTTATTAGTCTATAATCATGTAGTAAATCTTTTTGTGATCATGTTAAAAATAACACATTGTTTTCTGAGTCTTTACTCTCATGATTTTTTCTATCTATTGCTGAACCGTTGATGTATTGTTTTCTCTGCTGAGTAGTATTCCATTTTAATGTGCCACAATTTATTTATCCATTCTTCAGTTGAAGGGCGTCTAGGTTGTTTCCAGGTTTTGGCTATTACAAACAATGCTGATATGAACATAGCTGAGCAAGTGCTCTTGTGGTATGATTGAGCATTTCTTGGGTATATGCCCAGGAGTGGTATAGCTGGATCTTGGGGAAGATTGATTCCCAATTTTCTAAGAAAGCGCCATATTGATTTCCAAAGTGGTTGTACAAGCTTGCACTCCCACCAGCAGTGGAGGAGAGTTCCCCTAGTTCCACATCCTCTCCAGCATAAAGTGTCTTCAGTGCTTTTGATCTTAGCCACTCTGACAGGCATAAGGTGGTATCTCAGAGTTGTTTTGATTTGCATTTCCCTGATGAATACTGCTACTCATATCACCAGTGAGGTTACCTGGAAAACGGGACCCCAAAAAAAGACACGGAGAAATGGACGAGATCTACATGAACAGCCTGGTCATGAGTGGGAACAGTGAGGGGCGACGGTTGAGGGAAAGAGAGTGGGAGATCCTGACTGGATCAAGAAAAGAGAGGGAGAACAAGGAATAGGAGACCATGGTAAATGAAGACCACATGAGAAGGTGAGAAGGGGAGGAAGCGGAGGGCTAGGGAGGCCCACGGAGATCCACAAACATACCCCCGCAAAAGACTGCTGGCAATGGTCGCGAGACGGCAGGAGCTGACCTACTCTGGTGATGGGATGGCCAGACACCCTGATAGTTGTGCCATGGGCCCCATCCAAGGACTGAGGAATCTGAATGCAGACATCCATGGCTAGGCCCCTGGTGGAGCACTGGGAGTCTAATTAGTGAGAAAGAAGAGGGTTTATATGAGCGAGAATTGTTGAAGCCAAGGTTGGATAAAGCACCGGGACAAATAACCAAATGAATGGAAGCACAGGATCTATGAACCAAAGGCTGAGGGGCCCCCAACTGGATCAGGCCCCCTGAACGGGTGAGACAGTCATTTGGCTTGATCTGTTTGGGAGGCAGCTGTGCGTTGGTGCCGGGTCCTGGGATCGTCGCATGAGTTGGCTGTTTGAATCCTGGGACTTATGCAGGGACACTTGGCTCAGTCTGGGAGGGGGGGAATGGACCTGCCTGGACTGAGTCTACCAGGTCGACCCCGGTCCTCGGGGGGACGGGGGGGGGGACGGGGGGGACCTTGGCTGTCTATTTCAACTCTTCTATGGCTCTTCTTATTTCTAAGAATGGAATGAATTTTATTAGCTAGAGTAAGATAAGAATTCCAGGTCTCCATTAAAAATGTTTTTCAGCCTGGCATCGTGGCATATGCCTTTAATCCCAGCACTTGGGAGGCAGAGGCAGGCGGATCTCTGAGCTTGAGGCCAGCCTGGTCTACAGAGTGAGTTCCAGGACAACCAGGGATACACAATGAGAGCCTGTCTGGAAAAAAAATTACAAAAAGAAAAGAGTTTCCCCGCAGTATTTAATGAATTATTAATCTGGTATGCCACCTATTCAAAATTCATTATCTAGTCCATTTTAGAAACACACACATACACAGGAAAATTTCCCAACACTAAAGGCCAGAGTGGAAGCTGCTGTCATGTTTGGCTAGGGTCTAAACCACTCATGGAAGAAACTTAGATCATCTGAATGTTTAGCCTTTTTAATGGAAGACTTTAACAGGCGAGGCTGACCAGTTTAGGTGCTGTTTTGTTTGGGTTTTAGTGTGTGTGTGTGTGTGTGTGTGTGTGTGTGTGTGTGTTGTGTGTGTGTGTGTGTGTGTGTGTGTTAATATTGAACCTAGAGAAATATATAGAAACAGTGTGATCATGGAAAGATCCTGGCATCTGTGATCAAATGACGTGTCTTTTACCACCTCCTGGTGGTGGGGCGACAGTTTCTTGGGTGAGTCAAGAACCTGTAAAGTTATGCAAAATTGGGCTCATGAACATAAAGGATAATTAACCTCTGCAAGTTTTATAAGAAATAGCGAAATGATACATGTGAGGTACTATGTTCAATGCAAAGCAGCAGAAATAGGAAGGCAGAGCTGGAAGCTGTGGGTATTTATTGAAGAACAAGGAAAGAATCTTGGTGACAAAAAAGTGCCTACTATGTCTGTTTTTCTTTAAGAGAATTGATTTTTCTTTACATTTATATGTAGAGGAAAAGTATCTAAATTATTAGACACAAAATAATAACAATAGTGCTTATCTCAAATGACAGGTATGAAGAGTCTGTTAAATCCTCCTATTGTTCATCTATTATCATCTAATTTTTAGATTCAACTTGTTATATGGAATAGTAAAGGCAAAATAGTAACTACTGAATCCAGATGCAATCCACCATCTCTCTCTCTCTCTCTCTCTCTCTCTCTGATTTTCCTATTTCCCTCTTTCTGTAGACATCATCACTTTCTGTAGCAATCAAGTTGTAATCAGAAAGAAAAAGAAAGCCCAGTTACCTTTAACAGAGGAAACTGAATGTAAAGAGCCATGAAGGATACATGTGTTAATTGAGTAACTGAAGAGATGAGAAGAAAACTCCAGGATAGCAGGGAAGTGGCAGTTATACAAAAGTTGGTGACACCCGAAAGCCTGAAGGAACAAAGGACAAGGGCAGAATTATTAAAACAGAAAATGCAGAGGTAGAACTCTGGGTAGTTGGGTCTCAGTTCCTAGGAGGCTGTTTCTGGCATTGGATCTTTAGGGGAGGAAACAGTAAATCTGTTTTCTCACATTAAATAAGCTTCATCCTCCTCTAAAATGGGAGATCCCTTGCTGGCAAGATGCTCACCGTAGCCGCTACTAAAGGAAACAAGGAGGAAGAGTCCATTCCCCTTCACCGTGATTTCCTGGTCACCCTCTGGTGCCCACTGTTGACAGAACCCAGCATCAAGCTCCTTGACAAAGCAGAAATGGAGATCTCAATGTCTAGGCCATGTAATAACTATATTTAAAATATTTAGAGGACATTTAATACATAAAATGAGGACAAGAGGCTTTTAAAACTCTGTACTTCCCAGATTCATATTTATCTTTTTCCTCCACATAGTCAGGCAGCATTCAATTACCTACCTTTGAAATAGAATTGTCCAAATAACCTCTAAGAAGTAAACAGCAGCGTGGCTGTCCAGAGAGCTGAACGTGTAATCTATAAACATGTGCTATTCTGGAGAAACAGGACCATTCCCATGAACTGTTGACACCCAGTAACTAAGAAAAGAAAATGTGTTTTCCTCAACCTCTTCTCTGGGTGTGTTCAGACACAAAGAGAGCCTGACTTTTAACACCACACTTGGGATGCAACATATTATTCTATATGAATTTATTAAGTAATCAATAATAAGAAATACTTCACCAGGCTACATCCTTTCATTGTTTTGGTGAATAATCTTGAAGTGACCATCATATTGCATCTCTGAAATAGTGTAGATATAAAATTCCCCTTCAGGCAGTGGGTTTTTTTATGTCAGTTTTATGAAAACCATGGCTACATCTCAATTTGGTAATTCACGAGATGTTTAATAAAAATTAATTGAATTGTCATAGCGAGTCTGGAGTAAGACAAAATAGAAACTGTAGTTTTCCTATAGGATTTTGGTAGGTTTGCATCATATCCTAGCAGATACAGTTTTAGGATGCTGGCGGGAGTCCTTGGCTGTGAGCCCTGGGTTCCCAGAGCTGATCCCTCTCCATCCTACTCCCAGTACCGAAGACATGCAACAGGCAGCAGGGCCAAACTGGACACACCTACATGGAGGACAGAATCTGGCCCGTGCGTGGGAGCAGGTCATAATGAAGCTGCCTGCCGGTCGGGGAGGTGGACCTGTGATGCCTCCCTGGCTTTGCCATGGCTCCTCCTTACACCACAGTGATTGTTCAGCTGGAGAAGCACCAGGTTCCCAGCACTGAAGAGTCTCCATCCCCTGCTCCTGTTTTGTGAACGATATTGTCATTTGCTTTGTCTTAATCACCCTTTGAGTTTTGATGGGGCCGGTTAATCTGAAATGGCAGCATGTGTGTTCCCCAGCGTCTAAAGAGGGTGTTAATTAAAGACTTCTAACAGCCTGGAAAATATTGATTTATTCAACACTCTCTTCTCCACCAGAGACGGAGCTAGAAGAGGGGAGCCCCACTTCATTCCATCTCCTTCCTCAGCCTAGCTCTCTACCCCAGTAAGATATAAGACTTGATAAAGATGAAGGCAAAAGGCAGAAAAAAATATATCATACCTTTTAGCCACTCATTTGAAAAGTAAATGCTTGAAACCTCCATGGGCTTAGACACTGGGAATATGGAGACGTAAGAAGCACAGTTCCCCTCGCGTCAGATATGTGCTGTGATTTCACACCCGGATGAGAAAAGTCTGTTCCCAACTCAACATCAGATATTTAGGAGCATCTTAACAACTGACAATTCCCTTCCTCTTGCTTCGGTGTTTAATGTCTTATTATATCCAATGCCAGAAGAAAATGCATAGATCTGAGTTTTGATAGCAACAAAATCTCAACCATAAGAGGACTGAGTAATCTTATTCTCTAGCAGTTAAAAGAATATTTGAGAATATTCTAGACTGTGATAGAATATTCTGGACTGTAATAGGTTTTATAGAACATCAAAAAGGAAATCGTCCTTCGCCCTTTGCCCTTTAAAAGACTCTAGCTCATATTCCTGATTCTGTGCTTACCATGTGATTTTCATTCATTTGCATACAGCTCTGTTTCATGTACTCAACTCTGCTCCTTTGTGTACAGTAGGTTCATTCATCTCTGTATTCCTGCTCCTGAGTCAAAGATGGTATTTATGTGTGAGTCTTGATGTATGATACCAAGTGTACAAGAAAATAATAATAATGAGAATGTCTCCTGCTTTGAGGGTTATGTTGTAATTAACAGAAAATTTAAATGGAGAGAAAATAAGTGGCACAAAAGAAACACATAGAAATGCTCTCCAACTGTGCTGCAGGCAAATGCAAGGTACATCATTTTAGGTAAACCTTGGGAAGAACTGTGGGTTCTCTGGCCAGTGGCTCTCCCACAGTAGGACAGCCAGGGTGTTTGAGCATAGTGATCCCCGACATCCCACAGCAACAGGAGGGTCAGCCTCACTATACAAATGCTTTGCAGTCACCAAAGTCATCAGTTTCCAGCCTGTGAGCCAGAGAGAGTCATAGGGCCGAGGTCACGAAGAATGTGAGAGCATCCCACACTGGAGCCTACTGCAGTCCACCTACCACAGAAGGGATGGAATTCCCAATACACTGGCCTCCAGCAATCGTGTACCCTGTTTCTGTGGCTCTGTGTTCAAAGGTAGAGCCTGATAAGACTGCTTGTGCACACACCCATGATGTATTCCTCACTCGGAGGAATAAAATAATGCTCCACACACTCGAAAAGACACATGAATTCTAACATGATGCTGATTATTCTTTGCTGAGCTGTTCCCCTTGCACACTTGGTCTTCCCAGCTCAACTGACCCAAGCTAAGTGTTTCCTCACAGACATGCCCAGAGGTTTGTCTCCTAGGTGGTCCTAGATCTTGTCACCCTGACAATATTAACCATCACAGTAATGTGTTGCCTTTTTTATATATTTTATATTTATATGTTTCCTATGACCTGTATGCACTTTTAGAAACACACACACACACACACACACACACACACACACACACACACACAAGGTATCAACTACATTAAGAAAAATGTAGCATATTTCTGATAAGGAAAAATTATCAGAAAAAAAAAAAAAAACACCACTCATCTTGATAGCCAAGCTGAAGAGTGCTGGACCCTACCCACCATCTCTTCCTCTGTCTCTAAAGCTGCTGTGAAGTGTCCAGGTGTCACAGGACTTGCTTGGTTCTCTTGCAGACGTCCTGCTGACGCGGAAGAGGAGGCTCGCCTCTTTGTCTGGTCGGAAGGCCCTCTTGAGTTCACTGATGATGCCGACACCCTGCGGCCTTTTACACTGTATGAGTACCGAGTCAGAGCCTGGAACTCCAAGGGTGCAGTGGACAGCCTGTGGTCAACAGTACAGACCTTGGAGGCCCCACCTCAAGGCCTCTCAGCACCATGGGCCCAAGCCACCGGTGCTCATTCAGTGCTGCTGAACTGGACAGAGCCTGAGGCCTCCAATGGCGTTATCTTCCAGTACCACGTGATCTACCAAGAGCGACCAGAGGAGGCAACCCCTAAGAGCTCTACTGTGCATGCTTTCACAGTGATGGTAAGAACTTAGAATTAATAACCAGCCCTTGAATTATCTGGTCAACAGGTTTCATTTCCTTATGTGCTTGTCATTTTCCTCACTTGGAGCATAAATAGATGAATTTTTCATATTTGTAAAACAGCAATATGGTCCTAGGGATAAGATAATAAATTGAGTATGAGGAGCATTTGGGGACCAGTTGGCAGACCAGAACTGATTTGTTTTATTACAAGCAAATAAATAAGTCCCTTTGCCTGATTACCACTTTACAGACCCACTAAATGGGAATAATTCAGTAATTCCCTCAATATTGCATAGGCATGATGTCAAGATAAGAACATGTAATTCTCTAGTTTGTGAAAGAACTAATTATATATGTATGTATATATACACACACACACACATGTTTATAGCATGCAGAGAGGAAGGCAATAATATTTTATGTTCTAGGAAAGACAGGTATTCTAACAGGGGATTGATTATTCTTTTCTGAGCTGTTCCCTCTGATGGATAAAATAATTTCATTAGCTCACCTAGTGTTTCCTGAGAGTTTTGCTTATGCCCACAATTTCCTTATGTTCTATGAGACATGCAGAAATGTGATTGTTTTTGTCTCAGAGACATTTGTATAGTATTGTAGAAATGAGAAATTATAGGTTAAAAAAATAAGAAAACCTGTAGAGCCCACTGACATAGGATTTGGATCCCGAACCCCAACACACTTGCCAGTCATGAGTCACAGTGCAAGAACGGGTATCACAGAGAAAGCATTGCACAGGAAATGCCCTGGGAAGTCAACAGGAAGCTCTCAGGCTGGAGAACCTGCGTGGAGAAGATGAAATGTTAGGGCTTTAGGAGGCGAATAGTCATGGTTTTCAAGACATCATTATATGTGAATGACCCTTACAAGTTAAGATGAACAGGGTGGCACTTAGTATTACTTTAAAAATCTAAAGTCATGTGCCTGTGACTCAAGCCTAGGAAGTCCAATCTATGCACAAGTTAAGGAGTTCGTGTTTATCAAGATGAACGGTTAGTACCAGGCCAGTGTGTTGTAATGTAGTTCCAAAAGAATCTGTGTAAGTGAGTGGTAGATTTTAACACTTTACCGCCGGGCTCATGTTTATTTTTTTCACGAGTCAACAGTAAGCAGCATTTGAGAGAAGGCATTACTGGGAAAGTCTTCGTCCTATTTCAGAACTGATATTTTATTTTCCTGTTTGCCATTCTTTTCCTATCAGCATTTTTTCCATTTCATTTCTAGATACTTCTTCATAAACATTATGAGCCATGATCTTGTGTAGAAATGATGCATTTTTGCTAATAATTCAATCTTTAGGGAAATCTGCTATATTAAACTGTATCCTTAGAACTTATATTCTAATCTTTCACCTGTAAAGTAATTTTGATTAAAATACTGAAATATTATGATAAATATATTTTTATCAAAGGAACCAGTAACAGTGACCAAACCTTTGTTCTTTCAAAATATAACTTAGGAGGATATATGACTAATTACACATTCTCCTGAGTTCTATTGGAATTCCTTTGGGTGAATACCTTGTGAGTCATCGCTTAGCTGGTTTTATTATAACACACGTGGTTTAAGGATCTGATGAATGCAAGAACTCTGCCTTTTATTTGTTTTGTTGGGTTCTATCTATAACAACCTAACATGTTCCTAGAAGAGAAGCCCACCTGTGGAGGGGGCGGGGCTTAGTGCATGGAGGTCCTAATACTGTCTTCAGCATTCTGATCCTGACAGACCATCATGCACACTTTTTCTATTTTTCTGAAATGTATTATTCTTTGTGATGCCAAAGAGGCTAGCCAGAATAATCAAGAAATTATAACATTCCTACAACTTACTTTTGAATGTTTGTATTCATCCCAAGTGGCCTTCCAGCATTCTGGATCATTGACTCTGAGAGCAAGAACCCTCAGAGATTTGGTTGGATTTATCCAGAAATCTCCCTCTGAACTTTTCAAGCAATCAAGGCCATGTTCCATAAGGCCAGGATTCAGACATTCTGGTCACCAGGTCGAATCCCCAAGGCACTAGTCACTATGACCTCACATGGATGGATACTTTAATTGAGATCATCAGGCAAATAGACCACGGTCTGTGAGTCTCATCCACTCCTACATTCCCAATGTAGAGGTTGCATTTAACATTAAAATGAAGGAAGTTCTACCATATATCCAATATCCTCTCCTGTCCCCTAAAGAGAAGAATGTCCCTTTACCCACTGTCCTGGTTAGCTTTCTGTTGCTGTGATAAACACTTGACCAAAGGCTACTTGTGGAGGAAATGGCTTATTTGGCTTACACATCCCTTCCACAGTCCATCATGAAGGGACGTTGGGGCAAGAACTGAAGCAGGGGAATGCTATTTACCAGCTTGCTCTCCATGGCTCGCTCATCTTGCTTCCTTTTACAACCCAGGGCCAGTTAGTTTGCTGCTCAGGAGAGGCAACCTCTCTCACAGTGGGGTGGAAGAAAATGATGGACAGCTTACTATAAGATTGAGCCCAGCCGTGGTTGGGTAGGAAGGTGGGCTATCAAGTGGGAGGCACAATTTATCAGTTGGGCAATAAGGTTTCTAAGCCCCTCACTACTGGATGTCTTCTATCTGGGCGTACATAAAGGACTCCCTTTTAAATCCTGCTCCAAGACTCCTCCTAGCTACTCTACTCTAGCTAAACTCCCCACCCCCCAGCTAAGAGGTGATACTGTAAACGAAACACTGAGTGTAAAGACACAATTTCAGAAAAACAAATCAACCCAGACTTGTGAAAGACATCCCTATGTCACTCATTTAGTCCCTTGATTATTGGGGTCCCATATCTACTCAAGGGACCACCAGAATATCACCCATGTTGTAAGCACATCCCTAGCTCGTTCAGGTCCCCCCAGAGTTGTTTAGAGGCAGGTGGAGGTTGCTGGGAGAGCCACATGAAGCAGGTGCTATGGAGCCATGAATCCCGCTGGAGGTGGCAGTGGATGGAGAACAGGCAGCAGGGGCCCTCGGTGGGGGTGAGGAGTGGATGTGTTGGCAGGAACAGCAGCAGCAGCAGAGGCAGCAGGAGAAGGGAAATGGGAGTGTGTGGCTTTTAATGCATCACTGGTTTCTCCCCCAACATCATGAAAGCCATCTCTCTTTGAGTCTAAGTAGGTCTCTCTGAGATGAAAAGACCAAAATTCTTAGGGTATCTTCAGATCTTTGTAGCCTTCATTACCGAAAACAGGCTTCAGTTACAAGTCCTTAAACTTCCTTCCCCCATTAGCTCTGTGATGGATGGTGCAGTGTCAGGAGAGAGGCTGAATTTAGCCTTGCTTGGCATCCAAGAGTTCCATGGTGCTACTTGCAGGAACACTCCTGGCGAGGCTGGCGAGGCTGCCACCACCACTCAGGTCTGTTTGCTTTTGCTCACTGGCACCTGCCATCACATTGGCACCTGCCATTGTACTGGCAGAAATAACTTGGGATTTAAAGGCAAAGGTGTTTTGCCTGCTAGTTAGTGCTCTAAGCATGTCTCTGCTTGCCCTATAGGATTATGAAACACCAAGCCCAAAACATACCGTTGCCCAGTACCCTGAAAGATAGATGGTATCTCACTCCATATGTAGAGGCAGGCATAAGGAGCTGACGGACTACGCAAATGATTTGGGTCACTAAGAGTTGGCTTCTCATCTGGGCATAAAATCCAAAATTACAACACTAGTCTCTACCTTCTCGTTGCCAAACTCCTTTTCCCAATGTCAAGGAGGAGGCATTTAAAACTTCCTCATGTGCTTGGCCCAGATTTCTTTACCATTAAATAGATTTGTAGCCAAAACACATTATGAGGTACTTCATAATTGCCCTATTATGGAAGGTTTGTGAGTAAATTGATGAACTCATTCTAATCCCATTTTCGTTTTGGCTTATTATAATGTAAAATATTATTGCTTCTTACGTAGGATCTTAAATTAGTTGTAGTTGTGACAGTGTGATGGTTCTCGGCCTTTCTTCTGCAGACCCATTTACAAGGTGGCAGAAACGCTCTGTAAGATGTTGCATCCTAAAAGGATCTCTTTCTGGTGTGACAATGATATGAAAAAAAAAATGGCAGCTCCCCCAAGACTCCCTGCATGTCTGTCCTATAGACAGATTTTACACATTTTATTATGTAACTAGGTCATTTTTTCTATTATATGAAATGTCTTAGGGTTTCTATCGCTGTGAAGAGACACCATGACCACAACTGCTTTTACAAAGGAAAACATTTAATTGGGGCTGGCTTATAGTTCTGAGGTTTAGTCCATTATCATCATGGCGGGTGGCATGCAGGCAGACATGGTGCTGGAGAAAGAGCTGAGAATTCTACACCTTGATCAGCAGGCAGCAGATGGAGTCTGTATCCACACTGGGCATGGCTTGAGCATATATGATACCTCAAAGCCTGCCTCCACAGTGACGCACTTCCTCCAACAAGGCCACACACCCTGATAGTCCCTGTGGGCCAAGCATTCACACACATGAGTCTATGGGGGCCGTACCTATTCAAACCACCACATGGAAGATGCAGAGCATGGATGGAGGAGTCTCACATCGAACAGTGAATGCTTGTTGTAAAGATATATTTGATTTGATATTGCTTTTTCATTCACTAGCTATGCATGATCTACCTTCAACTACTTCTCTGAGAAAACTTTATTTTGCTCCTTGTACTTTATTCTGACCGGCTCCACTAAGTCTCTCTTGTCTGCCCATCAATAATACCAAGGGTGGGTCCCACAGTTTGTCCTTGAGATGTTCTTCACTGGCAAGCACCAACCATGTAATCTAAACCATATGACACTTAGGGGTCGACAGTTATGAGGGACATCATAGTCACATGCCTCTTCCTTCCTTAGTTTTCTATTCTTTTACTAATTTCCTCAGAATAATGGGAAAGGGGGAGGAGAGAGGAAGGAAGGAAAGGAGAAGGAAGGAGGGAGATGAATTATGTAAGAATGAGCAGAGCCTTGCTAATAATGTCCTCACCCATCCTCTATTGCCACTGCAGTGCAGATGCCTCATGGGACTTTTTTCTGTGTGTTATGTTCAAGACCCATGAAAATTTGCATGCCCCATGTTCCTCTGGTGGAGGCAGGCCGGGTGATCTGACTGGTTGTTTTGGTTTTGCTGTCCTTTCTGCCACTGCCCTAGCAGTCAACCCCACAGCTTCTCTTCTATCCCTGCCCCAGCCAACTTCCTGACCTGTCACATTGCTATTACTTTCTTAGCACCCATGAGACCTACAGGACCCTTGTCCTACCAAATGATGAAAGAATATCTTGTCCATGGGATCTGCCCGATTGAATGCCCTGTCACCAACTCTCTGAGGTGAGACCCAGTCAGGTCTCAACTCCAGAGGTCATTGAATAGGAAGCACCTGTCAGCTTCTGTATTGGGTCATGATCATCAAGTCTTAGAATTACATTAAGAGCCTCCAAGGATCCTTCTCCATCCTTGTGGCTAGATCCAAAAGACCCCAAGAGTCTCTTTTTCAGTGGGAAACCCCATGGCAAGAGCAGACCTCTATCACTCCTTTCTTGGGATTCTCGATTCCTCCAGGTGACTCTGAGATATTTATCCCTCATACGCCTTCACAGAGTTGAGGAAATCACTATATTTCCTCCCCCAGGGAAAAAGGAAATAACCAATGACCTCATTTATCAGCTGAATTTCCCTTTTTGATTGGCTTTTCATGAGCTCAAACATGCTTTCAACCAAAAAGAAATTATTTATTTTGTTTTTATGTAAGTGCATTCCATAGTATGTATATGGAGGTCAGAGGTCAACATGGAGGACTCAGTTTTCTTCTTCCACCATGTGGACCAAGGTTCTAGCTCAGGTTGCCAAGTTTGGGGGCAAACACCCTTGCCTGATTGCCTGTTTCACCAGCCCAAGCTTAGATGTTCTTTTACATAGCTTGTCCTGCACGGGCCGATGAGGTCCGAAGACCAATGGCTGGTTCTTTGAGATCCGTATGTGGTCACTGCCACTTACTGCACTGGCTTTGCGGTTCAGGCTGGCCTGGAACATGCTGTCCTCCAGCTCCCGTCTTCCAATGCTGGGATTTTCAGACACCAGTTACCACAGCCAGCTCTTATCGCTTGTCTTTCTAAGCGTCATGATTCCCCACATCAGATACGTTTCCATCCTGTTATATAGCTAACTTGCCTTATGGCTTCTTAAGCCAGGTCATCTTAAGGCTCCCCTCTTGCTGCCATATCCAACTCTCCCTAAATCCTCTCAAGTCAACCTCCAAACTGTATGCCAACTCCTTCTTGAATCACATAGGCTCTCCACACTCATCCTTTCTTTCTCCTAAGATGGCCTTGTCCTTACACATCATCCTTTTATACACTGCCAGTCTGAACTGAACTGCTATGGATCTCATAGGGTTATTGCATTAGCTAATGCATTGCAGCACTTAGTATGCAAAGCACTGTGAATGGCAATATAGCAAACTGAAACTTTAGATGTTCTGCAATTTGCAAGGCTAAAATAAATTGGCAAGTGTAAATAAAGTTGTGGTTGGTATAAAACGGGTAAACTAATTGGCCATAAGTTGTAAAACCATGTTTTATATTTGTTCCCAACCCTGCCACAAAACTCTGAGTTTACAACTTCCAGGTAATCCCCTAAGTACCAGAGTTGGTTAAGTCTCTTTTGTAAATTGCTAAGCAAGAATCTGTCCTCTGCATTGCCCTCAAGTGTATGTCTGTCATCCCTGCCACAGGAGTGCCTCAAGCCTGTCCTAAGAGCTCTGCTCCTCACGTGACTCTGTCTACCTACCGTGTTGTGACACTCGAAAGGCCTGTCCTTTCTTAGATCCTGTCCCATCTTAACAGGATCTAGCCCTCTACCCACCCACCCCCACACTCACTCCCCAGTCACACAAATTGGCATCACCGTTGCCAAAGAGCAGACTCTCGGGTACCTGGGGGACAGTTGGTGGGGACGCTCAGAGGCCTTTGAGCCAAGGATGGTGCTTCTTCCCGGCTTTTCACACAGCTAGCAAACCTCACTCCACTACCCAAGAAGCTCCGGGAAGCCTTGTCTACAACACATGAGGAAGGTAAGCCGAACGCAGCAATGGGCCCACACGATAAATTCAGAATGTATGCCAGTTAGCGGGGACAGCAAGCGGCAAGTGACGGTGAAGGGCAGAAGTTAATTGAACTACTGTGCACTTGTCACCAGTGGAAAGCGGCCACTACCTGAGACAAGATGGCTGCCCCCGAAGAACCCCATTACAGCTCCGCAGTCACCTCCTCGGCTCTGCAAGGGCTGATGGGCGAGGGGATATCATACACAGATGACCAATTCTTTATGGTTCACAGCCGATCACATCGAAAGTCAGCAGCTGTTCAGGACAAGTGACCACTGTAACGGCTGTAATATAACCCGCTAAATAGAGAGGGAATTGCAGCGGAGCAGGAGGTTAGACACGATTATCGGCAGGTGAGTGCTTTATTGAAGTTGAAAGACCATTAACATTGATAGAGTAATTATTTCAACTTGAAAGTAATTACCTTGATGGGTGATAACTTCTCTAGTGTTCCCCGATTTGATTGGGCCAAACAATTGTGAGCTCCTGAAGCCTAGAAAAATATTACAACAATACTGTGATTTCTAAATTACTGGAACCACTGCTGGAATATTCTAATCATGCTGAACAGTAAAAAGATTTCGCCTTACACAAGCTGCTGACCTCTCATAGAGGGAGAGACATTTCCTTTTTAATCCAAATGCAATGACCCACACCCGCCACCTGTGAGTGCTATGTGATAGGCTTGCAAATGAATCTTTTGATCTCCTTATCATTTTGTAAGGTGAAACATCCTGGGAACATCTTCCTTGGCTAGTACAAAATTGAGGCCGCTAGCCTTCTTGATCCAGTCTATGGGTTGAGAGAAGAGAAGAGGAAATATTTTCTGGCTGGGTCTTAGAGGATTGAAGTTTGCATAAATTAATTATCTGGATAACGACACTGTTGATTGAAAATTCTAGAAGCCAGGCAATGTGGATCAGAGGCTTCAGATATTGTTACAGAATTTACCTCTTTCAGTAGCTTTCTGTCTTGGCACTATTGAAAGCCACTATGAATTTGATCTAACTAGAGTACTTTGTATTTATGTATACCAGACATCAACAAACAAAATGAAAGTTGAAAATCTGGGCAACGGCTTCTTTGAAATCTCATGAATATATGAAAATTACATGCTATTTGCAGCTGAGGACTGAAACACATCAGATCTAATTTGATGATCATGACCAAGAAATATTGTGGGGCTCATCCATTAATTAACTGTCTGTGGCATTTCTACTGAGAATCTGCACATAGAAACTATAGTGGATACAAAGGGCAGTCTATTTCCCTAGACTGTCT